>NC_081378.1:3327448-4042448 GCF_030684315.1 Stegostoma tigrinum
GCACAGACACTCAGTGAAATCATTGAAGATGCCTCATGGTGGGTCTGTCACTGGGAAATCTCCCCAGAGTCCCATTCTTTCATAGGAACATTAGAACAGTAGTTGGGCATTCGATTCCTTGAGCCCCCTACACCATTCAATAAGATCATGGCTGATCTGTGACCTAACACCATATAGCGGCCTTTGGCCCACTTCCCACAACTCCAAGAGAAACCCCATGAGATTAGGAACAGGAGCAGGCCATTCAGCCCATTGAACCCCTCCCAGTATTAAATGTGATCATGATCGATTGAACATTTCAATGCTTTTTACCCAGAGTATCCCCATATCCCTTTACACCTTTGGGATGATAAAAAAAATTCGACCCCTACTTTAAATATACTCATTTGAGCTCCTACAGCCCACCGGGGTAGAGAATTCCAAAGATTCACAACAATCTGAGTAAAATGAAGTCCTCATCTCAATGCTAAATAGCATCATTCTTACTTTTAAATTGTGCCCCTGTATCTAGAGAAACAACTTACATGTATCTACTCCGTCTACTCCTTTCAGTGTTTTGTTGGTTTCGATGAGATCACCTCTCATTCTCCGAAACTGTAGAGAATGTAGGCCCCATTTCCCTAGTGTCACTTCACAGAAAAGTCTACCATTTTGGGAACAAGTCTGGTGAACCTGCACTGAACTCACTTTATGAGAATAAAATCTTTGCTGCAATACAGAGCCCAAAGTAGTCCAAGTGCATTCTAGGTGAACTGCTACACAATTGAACCAAGACTTCACTACTCCTGTACTCAAATTGTCTTGCAATAAAGGCTAACATTCCATTAGCCTTCCTATGAGCTTGCTGCACTTGCATGTTCACCTTCAGTGGCTGATCAACAAAGGCACCTAGACCCTTTATACATCTAAAGAAGGCATTCAGCTTGCCTTCATTGCTCAGACCGTTGAGAATGGGAGTTGGGACATCATTTGCGATTGTATAGGATGTTGGTTCAGCCATGTTTGGAACACTATGTACAGTTCCTGCTGCAGGAAGGATTTTAATAAATTGGAGAGGGTGTGGAAGAGGTTTACAAGGATGTTACCAGGGCAGGGGGGAGTTTGGGTTATAAGGAGATGCTGGATAGACTGGGACTATTTTCCCTAGCGCGTCAGAGGCTGTGGAATGAACTGCCTGAGGAACTGGGAGATGCAGGTACAGCTATAACATTTAAAAGACATTTGGGCAGGCACATGAATAGGTACGGGATATTGGCCAAACACAGACAACTTATTTTTTGTTTCTGATTTACAGCATCTGCAGTTCATTTGGATCTTACAAGCAAATGGGATAGTTTAATTTGGGAAATTTGGTCGGCATGGA
Source organism: Stegostoma tigrinum (assembly GCF_030684315.1). Classification (NCBI taxonomy): domain Eukaryota; kingdom Metazoa; phylum Chordata; class Chondrichthyes; order Orectolobiformes; family Stegostomatidae; genus Stegostoma; species Stegostoma tigrinum. Next base: position 3,328,812 of record NC_081378.1, read on the forward strand.
CGAGTAGGACTGGAGGGTCTGTTTCTGTATGGCTCTATGACTCTATCTACACTTATCAACCTCTCACTATTTAGGAAATACTCTGTGCACCTGTTTCTCCGATCAAAGTGGATTATCTCACATTTTCAATATTATATTTCATCAGCCATGTTCTTGCCAAACATGAAACCTGTTCAAATACAATGAAAATGTTTACATCTTCCCCACAACACATTTTCCTGATTAACTTTGTATCACCTACAAATTTGGAAATATTACATTTGATCCTCATGTTGAAATCATTGATACATTTTGTGTGAACAGTTGGCGCTCAAGTACTGATCCTTGTGATACCCCACTTGTCACAGTCTGCCATCACAGGATTAACCTGTTTATTCTGACTCTCTGTTTTCTGTCAGTTAAGCAAACATTAGGCGTGCCAGTACACTATCTCCTATTGCATATGCTTTTATTTTTCAATCAGCCTCCTGTGGGGGACTTTATTACCAGCCCTTTGAGAATCTAAATGCAATGTATTTGATTTTGGAAGGAACATCCGCAGAAAACTTCAAGTATGTCAAATATGAGTTTCCATTCACAAATCTATGCTGGGTATGACCAATCAGATAATTTGTATTCAAGAGTCCATCTACACATCATTTCTGGTAGATTCTAGATTTTTCGCTCCCTCTAATGTAAGGCCCACAGGGCTATAGCTCTCTGATTTTTACCCTGCTTCTTTTGTGGGTTGACATTTGCGAATTTCCAATCTGCAAGAATTATTGCAGCAGCTATGGAATTTTGGAGGATGATTTCCAATGGAAAACCTGTCTCTATAGCCACCTCCTTCAACACTCTGGGATGTAGAATATCAGGCCCCAGAGACTTATTCACTTCCAGCTTCATTAACTTTTAACTAATACCAATTTCCTTCATTTTCATCTTTCTCCGTAGTCACATGAATCTCCAATTTTGGCTGATTCTTGTATCTGCCTCAGTGTAAACAAACACAAAGTAATATTGTAATAATCTGTACTTCTATATTTTGGATTATATGTTCTTCTGACTTGCGTTTAATAGATCCACATTTAGTTTAGCTAAACATTTTTTTTCACATACATGCAGAAGCTTTTAAAGACCTTTTTTTTCGTTTCTTGCTAAATTGCATTCATATTCTATTTTTCCTTTCCTTGTCAGTTTCTTGGCTCTCTGTGTTCTGAATCTAACCCTCAGGCGCATCACTATTCTGACCACTTTATCAGCATTCCTTTTAATCTTATGAGAACCTTAGCTTCCTTTGTCAGTCGTGGTTCACTAACTATTTTTTGCAAACTGAAAGAATGCAAACATCGTTGTAAGTCATGTAATAGTTCTTCAAAAACTGTCCACTGTCTCTTAATGTATTTTCCTGATCCAGCTCAGTCAATGCATGCCCTGTACTTTCATTCTTTTTCTTATTCAAGCTCAACACCCAGGCTTCAGATTGAATGATCTCATTTTCAAACAGAATGTATCATTTTATCATATCGTGGTCCCTCGATTCTAAAGGTTCCGTGACAGCAAGATCGCTAATTAGTTCTTTCTCATTTTATAAAACTATTTCCAAAATTGTCAGTCCTCTTGTTGGTTCCTCAACATTGTGCAATAGAAAACCATCACTAAGGAACTTTAGAAATTCACCCTCAATGGCTTTAGTGCTTCATTGATTTATCCAGTCGAGATGCAGATTGATATGATAATTATGTCCATCAAGCCATATGTTTCTGTCATCTTTTGATTTGTACCATTCTGCAAACTGCCACTACTATTTATGGCCTATAAATAATAACAAATAAACATAACAATAAAAATAATCTCCAACCAACGTCTGCTGCCCCTGTTTGCACACATGTTCTCCTGATCTGGCACCATCCCTTAGAAATCCCATCCCTTATGGGATGAGTGGCACGGTAGGTCAGTGGTTAGCGCTGCTGACTCACAGAACCGGGTTCAATTCCAGCCTCAGGCGACTGTCTGTGTGGAGTTTGCACATTCTCCCTGTGTCTGTGTGGGTTTCCTCCAGTTTCCTCCCACAGTCAAAGATGTGCAAGTTAGATAGATTGGCCGTGCCAAATTGCCCATTGTGTTCAGGGATGTTTAGATTCGGTGAATTATATCGGGATGAGTCTGGGTGGGATACTCTGAGGGCTGGTGTGGACTTGTTGAGCTGAAGGGCCTTATTCCATGCTGTAGAATCCTATTCTATTCTAATCTTATTGTCTATGCAACTCCACCACCCTTTCCTTCTTGCTTCCCCTTCCTACATATGGAATATCCTTCAATATTCAGTTCCCGCTCCTGATTCTCAGGTAGCCATATAGCTGTAATAGCAATTATATTGTAGCCTCTACTTGTGCCATGAGATCATCCATCTAGTGTGAATGCTGCACACATTCAGCTAATGGAGTGTCATTAACTTTGTCTTTTTGATACTGCCCAGGCTGGAAGGTTTTGACTTATAGGGAGAGCCTGGATAGGCTGGGACTTCTTTCACTGGAGATTAGGAGGTTGAGGAGTGACATTATAGAGCTTTATAAAATCACGAGAGACATAGGTAAGGTGAATGACAGGTATCATTTTCCTAGGGCTGGTGATTTCAAGACTAGGGGACATATTTTTAAGGTGAGAGGTGAAAAAATTTAAAAAGCCATAAGCAGCAATTTTTGTACACAGAGAGTGGAATGAACCTCCAGAGGAAGTGGTAGATGTGGGCACGGTTACAATGTTTCAAATACATTTGGATAAGTACATGAATAATAAATGTTTGGAGAACCAAGGGCAAGCAGGTGGGCTAGTTTAGTTTGGGATTATGGTCAACATGGACTGGTTGGACAGAAGGTCTGTTTCCACGCTGTATAACTTCGTGAGTCCATGACTCTATGGCAGCATTCCACATTCAAGGCATACGCGATGTTCCACTTTGTTTCGCCTGTAATCTCAATGGCATCGCAACTTCTCTACTTCCTGTTACCAGCTTATCTCCCTTCCAATTTGGTTACCTCTCAGGCTCCTATTCTTATAAAAATAAATAAAAACATTGTCGGAGCTGGAATTCTGAATCAAAAACAGAAATTGTTGGAGAAACTCAGCAAGTCTGACAGCATCTGTGGAGAGAAAACAGTTTTCATGTTTTGAGTCTAGTGAAGAAGGGTCTCTCCACTGATGCTGTCAGTTTCTCCAGCAATTTCTGTTTTTGCCTCTGACAACTGAGTTTAAAACCAAGACCAGCAGCACTGAGAAATTCCCTCATGAGTATCGATCCCATAACTGTTTAGATAGAAACTGGCCAGTTTCTACATGAACTGGTCCCAATGCCTCAGAATGGAAAAACAAACAAGCTGTGTAAAAGACACTTAAAATGGTCTGAGATCACACAGCAAAACAAAGTTTTAACAAGAAACCCAATATTATCCATTACAGAGGTTTAAGTCCAGATAAAATATCTCCCTTTCTTAACTCTTTAATTTTTACTTCACTGACTCCTTTCAGGTTCTTTTCCATGGACTTTGGAGACAATTTGGTATTGTTTCTGAGTCTGTTGAGGTGGACCCTTCACAAATCTGACAGCCTGTAATTTCTCAGCTCCAATAAGCTGCAGATTTCTATCCAAACTCTCCTAGCTTGGAGGCCGCACAAATTAGACTTGTCTGCTGGGGCTGATTAGTTTCTCTTGATCTAACCCAAGCTCGTTCTTGGAGATAAACTTGATTCTGAACTCCATCTTGGTACCTTCGAAACTGAATTGAAAAGTTTGCTTAACCCTTGATTCCTTTGAACTGAAAACAAGCGAATATGTTTAAATGTTTATTCACCTGTCCTAAACACATTTTAACACTTTCAATTGAAACTTTGGAGTCTCCTGTAAGCTGTTTTCCAACAAATGTTGGATTTAGTCACTGTTTCAGAAAGACTCTCTGGCCTTGTTTGCTGTTCGAAGATGTGGCCAGATGTAACTAATATCCAATTGCTTCTATTTTGAGATCCCAATTCCAGATATAATATTAAAGTGTATAAATTATACAACTTTCCACTCATATGTTCACTGCATATATTTGAAGTGAAAGTTGCTCTGTGCCAGTCCCTAGACACCATTTTTTGTTGAGAGCATCCACCATTTGATTGACTCTCCAATGCTCAACTCTGATAAAATTGCCAAGCCATTGCAAAGTGAAATTTGGCTTTCTGTCATATCATTTTGATTTTTTCACTCACAGTTGTGATAACTTCTGGCTTTAGTAGATTTGTTTTGCTATGGAAGATTGGTTTGTATGTGGCATGAAATTAGTCTTTGGACTGAATTACTTTCCATGCCATCAGTTAGGCGTACTTTCCTCTGGATTTGCTCCATTTTTAATTTAAGGCTTTGACAGTTTTCACTGCCACCTCGGACTGTCAACTTGACATGGGACATTGCGGAGATGATGCATAGTGTTGAATTTCTCAATCCTGTATGAAAAAGCTGAACTCTTCATTCATGAAGTGAGGGCCAGTGTCACTCATCATAATGTCTACGATTCCTCATCACTGCAGTCTGCTGCTTATAACAGCATCTCGACATTTTACAGCTGTTTCCCTTGTTTGTAGAATCATAGAATCCCTATATTCAGGGGGCCCATCAAGTCCACACCACCCCTCTGAAGAGCATCCCACCCATATCCACTGCATCCCTGCATTTCCCATGGCTAACCAACCTACCCTGCACATCCCTGGACACTATCGGCAAATTAGCATGGACAATCCACCCTAAGCTGCACATCTTTGTACTGTTTGTCTGTCACATCCAGATGATAGTTTTGTAAACAAAGTAACATTCTCTATAAAAGTTCTGGAGCAGACAAAAGTGGTTTGAGGAAGATGCTGTGGCGTGCTTTATTGTCAGTCACTCTCCATGTCACTTTGTCTGTCCCAAACAGGTATTGATTAAAATGCTCACAGGCAGACAATACCCAGGGACTCTGCTTCTGTTTGAGAACAGCATTGTTCAGTTTGTGTTAACACCCTGGATACAGATATGACAGGTTGGTCCTTGCTGTGTTACAGCTGCTCTAAGTCCTGCCTCACTAGTATCACACTGCAAAGTGCTGCATCATTGACATTTTGTACCTCAGCATTGACCGTTCCATCATGAGTTGTTTAATTACAATAAAAGCTGGTGTCCCAATACCATAGCCCGTCCTTAGCCGTAATTTTTCTTTATTCATTTGTGGGATGTGGGTGTCACTGGCTGGGCAGCATTTATTGACGTTCATAGTTGCCCTTCAGAAGGTGGTGGTGAGCTGCCTTATTAAACCGCTGCAGTCCACCTGCTGTGGGTTAAAAAAAAGAAAAGAACAAAGAACAAAGAAAATTACAGCACAGGAACAGGCCCTTCGGCCCTCCAAGCCTGCTCCGATCAAGATCCTCTGTCTAACCTGTCATCTATTTTCTAACGGTCTGTGTCCATTTGCTCACTGCCCATCCATGTACCTGTCCAAATATATCTTAAAAGATGCTAGTAGTCTGCGTCTACCATCTCCGCTGGCAACGCGTATCAGGCACCCACCACCCTCTATGTAAAGAACTTTCCACGCATATCTCCCTTAAACGTTCCTCCTCTCACTTTGAACTCATGACCCCTAGTAATTGAGTCCCCCACTCTGGGAAAAAGCTTTTTGCTATCCACCCTGTCTATACCCCTCATGATTTTGTAGACCTCAATCAGGTCCCCCCTCAATCTCCGTCTTTCTAATGAAAATAATCCTAATCTACTCAACCTCTCTTCATAGCTAGCACCCTCCATACCAGGCAACATCCTGGTGAACCTCCTCTGCACCCTCTCCAAAGCTTCCACATCCTTTTGGTAATGTGGCGACCAGAACTGTACACAGTACTCCAAATGTGGCTGAACCAAAGTCCTATGCAACTGCAACATGACCTGCCAACTCTTGTAAACTTGTGCAGAAATTCATACTTTGATAACAATTTTGCTAAACAGTTCACAAATCCGACAAATCATTGCATTGCTTTCATATTTGTTGGTTTCTACATTTCTGCTCTGGCTCCCATCTTAGAATTCAGGTGAGGTCATTTCGCTGTTGGTACATGAGCCTCTAGGTCTTTAATTCAGGCATCACAATCTTTGTCTTGTTCAGTTTCACATTCATCTGGTCAGCTTTCCCTGGAAGTGGAACCAGATTCTGATCATTGTGTTTCCACATAAATACCACCAGGAGATCATCTACAATAGCTTCCATTTCGGTAAGATCACTGATTTGCTTGTGCTGTCAGGTTTGATGAAGCTCTGGGGCGGTGGAAATGGCAAATGCCATGTGCGACCACCTGTACCTCCCAAATAGTGCCCAGAATATAATAGCACACTGCTGCTTTCATCCAGCTTCACCTACCAGTGACCATCCTTCACATTGAAGGTAATAAAGACCCGGCAAATTGTAGCAAAATCTCATCCAAGGCATTGCACTTTCTGATGACTCAGAATCAGCTTAGGTGAGGGAATAAAAAAATCTTTTTTTCTGAAGAAGGGTCTGGGCCCGAAATTTCAGCCTTCCTGCTCCCCTGATGCTGCTTGGCCTGCTATGTTCATCCAGCTCTACATCTTGTTATCTCAGGGTCTTTGAGCGACCAGCTTTAAGCCTTTCAATGAGCATGGTTAAGCTGGTGCAGATGTTGTGAACTGGAAACTGTTCAGCCTTTGTTCACACTGAGCACCAGGTCTCACCACTAATGGTGGCGGGGGTGGTGGAGGGGTGTTGGGTGATGGGGTTGTGTGCTGAAGAAGCAGTAATCTCTCGATCCAGCTGCTTTCATTCCACAATCTAGCACTCAGCCTCAGGCAGAACAGCTGCAACTCTTGTGATTTCAGCATCAAATATCAGACGGTGGAGATGAGATATGCAAAGCTCCTCACAATCTCCAGCGTCACATTGTCAATGCTGATCGATGTCCTGCATGACATTTGTCAATGCCATGCTAATGGTCATACTAAGTTCTTTCCAAACATGAAAGTGAGGCTGTCTATTTGATGCTGAAGATGTTGATATGTATGGAACGTTGGTGCATTATTGTCAATGTAAAGAAACTCTCTGATGAAGATGTATCTAGGATCTCATGTGAGCACCTTACATTTGTTCGGGTTACATTCTATATGCCTTTGATCTGCCCATCTGATCAATTGTTTATATCATCCTGTGACCCAACACCTTCCTCCTGTCAACCATCCAACTAATCTTCCTGTGATCCGTAAACTTACACTTCATCGACTCCCATCTTCTGACCAACATCATTAATGAATATCACAAACAATAAGAGTACCAGCACTGATCCCTGTGGGTACGCCACTGCGCACTGGGCTCCAGCCACACAAACAGCGTTTCATTACCACTCCCTGATTCACTCAGGCTGAATGGCTGTCTGTCAATCTGGTCTGTAAGTGGGCATCCTGCCTCAATAGCCAAAAGGCACAGGACAATAGCCTCATTCTGTACAGTACAATTCTCTGAGAGCAGAGAGAGGAATATGCCAAAGTGTGCCATAACACAACCCCACTTTTCCCTACTGCAGATCCCAGAGGCTTCTGTTATTATTCTATCATAGCTGATCTTACACCTCACCTTATCACAGAGATAGGAGATGACTTTGAGCAGCCAATTCTCTACAGAAGCTTGAACAGACCAAGTCCGCTCACTGGTTGGGTGTCATGATTTCCTTCGTTCACACTATTTCTCTTGCCACCGCCAGACATGAAAAGATCTTGCTGATTGTACATCTTCCAGCTCTGAAACCATGTTGGGACTTGGGTCTAGGCCCAAACTGTTAGCTTTACTGCTCCTCTGATGCTGCTTGGCCTGCTGTGTTCATCCAGTTCTACATCTTGTTATCGCAGATTCTCCAGCCTCTGCAGTTCCCATTATCTCTAGGATTTGGAGTAGTTGGGTTTAGCCAGGGTTTGACAAGAGTCCATAGTTACCTTTCCCATGATGCTGAGTGGGGAGATGGCTCAATGGTCGTGCCAGTCACACTGCCTCCTGCACAAGTTCCTAATCCTTGCATTTGGCATTCCTCAGTACAAAGTCCTGGACATCAGGCTGTAGGAAGGATGTGAATGCATTGGAGAGAGTGCAGGACCAATTAACAAGAATGGTTCAGAGATGAAGAACTTCAATGATGAGGACAGATTAGAGAGGTTAGGAGTGTTCTCATGAGAGTCGAAGGTTAGGAGGAGATCTGATGGAAGTTTCTTATATCATGAGTGGGCTGGATAGATTATATAGAGAGAAACTGTTCCCAGTTGTAAGAGGATCAAAATGTAAAAAGGTACAGATTTAAAGCGATTTGCAAACAAGCGAATGTGATATGAGAAAAATCTTTTCCACAAAGGAAATTGTTCAGATCTGGAATGCACCGCCTGGAAATATGTTGGTAGATTCAGTTGGGGCATTCAAGAGGTCATTGGATGATATTTGGATTGAAATGGTAGCAGGATTGCAAGGAAAAGCCAGGAGAATGACACAAAGTTATGATGCTCATCTGGAGCTAATGGGCTAAATGGCTTCCTTCTGTGATTTTGTGATATCTAGGGGCAGAGCGCCCTCCCTTCAGCAAAGACAGAGGAGTATGTGCAGATGTTACACGCTGCCTTCAGTCTCAGCAATTGGAGCCTTAACCGTGACATATGGTTCAATAACTTTGCTAAGCTCTTTCACAGTTGGTTTCAAATCCAGCTTTACCAGGATTTCAAATGATGTCAACATCCTCCTCAATGGCTGTGTCCTGCTGAGAGTAGAACCCTAGGCAGTTTTTCACCTGTATCTCCGACTGCTCATTGTAGCTGGTGATGGATTTCCTGCCTTTGTTTTCAATAGTGCCATTTTCTTTGTCAATGAACCTGTCTGTTTTTTGATCTTTTCTTATGTGTCCCTGAAATTCCCAATGTTAAAGAACATTTGAATAATCAGAAAGTATTGTAATTGGTGGTCATTGTCACAGCATCTAGCAGGCTGTTAGACTTTCAGCGGTAGTTAATGCATTCAGGTCAGGTTTGCTGTATAACTGATAAAAATGGAAGTTTTCATTTCAATAACAGGTTACAGATCAAAGCTACATTGCTGCACCAATATTATTTTTGAACGAGTTAGCATCTTTCTTTCCATATGTTAAGAGTAGTGTACTGAAGATAGTTTCTCAAAGTATATCCCATTTATATTCTGCAATCTGCATTTGTATGGGAGGGAGCTTTCTTAGTACAATCGGTTCCATGTTTATCTATTAACTAATAATTTGCTGATAAGAGAGCATTCAGAGATGAAGTTTCGCATTGTTCCCTCTTTCAAAAGTGCATTTTTACGTGACACTGTTGAGGAATACTGATTTGAAGTTTCTGAAGCTGACTGTTATCCCCATTGTGAAATAAGTGACAGAAATTCTGGGCTCATTACTTAAGAGAGATTTTAAAGCACCGAAGAAAATGCAAATCAGATTTATTACAAAGATAAACAAAACCAGAAATTGCTGGAAAAACAAGAGTGTTCTAAAGAAGAGATAACGGGAACTGCAGATGCTGGAGAATCCAAGATAATAAATAGGGACAGAGGGGGAGGCGGACCGAAGATGGAGAGAAAAGAAGATAGGTGGAGAGAACAGTAGAGGTGGGGAGGGGATAGGTCATCTGCCAATGTATACTGCATCCATTGTACCCGGTGTGGCATCCTCTACATTGGGGAAACCAAGCGGAGGCTTGGGGACCGCTTTGCGGAACACCTCCGCTCGGTTCGTAATAAACAACTGCACCTCCCAGTCGCAAACCATTTCCACTCCCCCTCCCATTCTTTAGATGACATGTCCATCATGGGCCTCCTGCAGTGCCACAATGATGCCACCCAAAGGTTGCAGGAACAGCAACTCATATTCCTGCAGCCCAATGGTATCAATGTGGACTTCACCAGCTTCAAAATCTCCCCTCCCCCCACTGCATCCCAAAACCAGTCCAGCCTGTCTCTGCCTTCCTAACCGGTTCTTCCTCTCACCCATCCCTTCCTCCCACCTCAAGCCGCACCTCCATCTCCTAAGTACTAACCTCATCCCACCTCCTTGACCTGTCCGTCTTCCCTGGACTGACCTATCCCCTCCCTACCTCCTCACCTATACTCTCCTCTCCACCTATCTTCTTTTCTCTCCATCTTAGGTCCGCCTCCCCCTCTCTCCCTATTTATTCCAGTTCCCTCTCCCCATCCCCCTCTCTGATGAAGGGTCTAGGCCCGAAACGTCAGCTTTTGTGCTCCTGAGATGCTGCTTGGCCTGCTGTGTTCATTCAGCCTCACATTTTATTATCTTGTGTTCTAAAGAAGGGTCACTGGTACCGAAACATTAACTCTGCTTTCTCTCTCCACAGAAGCTACCAGACCTGCTGAGTTTCCCCGCCAATTTCTGTTTTTGTTTCTGATTTCTAGTATCTGCAACTCTGTCATTTTTGTTTACTAGAATTATACCAGGCATGAAGGATTTTGGATGCGAGGAAAGATTGGAGAGACTGGGCTTATTCTTCTTGGAGCAGTGAAGATCAAGATGTGATTTTATTGAGGTGTTCAAAACTATAAACAATGTTGACAGGCTAAAGAAGGACATTCTGTTTCCACCAGTTGGTAGGTCAGTAATCAGCGTCAGTAAGAGACCTAGGAGTGAGATGTGGAGAGACTTTACTCAGAGAATTGTATACATGGGTTCTATAGGAGCTTTCAAAAGCAAGATGGATTTATATTTGAAAGTGATGACATTACAGAGATCGGGCTAGAGACAAGCTGGGTAGCTCTAACAGGGACAAAAAAAAACTGCAGATGCTGGAATCCAAGTCAGACAAACAGGAGATTGCAGGATAAGGTGTTATTCCTCAAATTTGCGTTCCAAGTCGCCGTGACACTGGAGGAGCAGTTGTACTCTGGAGGAAGGACCTCTACATCGTAGAGGCTGAACTCCAACTCTCCGACACCACGTCCTACCTCCCCCCGACCACAACCCCACCATGGCCCATCAAGCCACCATCTCCCACACTGTCCATGACCTTATCACTTCCAGTGACCTCTCTCCACCACCTCCAGCCTTATAGACCCCAGCCCCACACTGCCTGGTTCTACCTGCTCCCTAAGATCCACAAGCCCAACGACCCCGGCAAACACATTGTCTCTGCATGCTTCTGCCCCACTGAACACACCTCTTCCTACCTCTACTCCATTCTCTCCTTCTTGGTCTAGGCACTACTCACTACATCTGGGGCACAAATCAGACCCTCCACCTCTTTGGAAACTTCCATTCCCTGGCCCCCAGCGCTTCATCTTTTCTATGAACATGCAATCTCTATACATGTCCATACGCCACAAGGACAGCCTACAGGCCCTCAGTGTTTTCCTCTCCAGCAGATCTATCCAGTCCACCCACCATTACCCTTCTCCGCCTCACCGAACTAGCCCTCACCCTCAAGAACGTTTTCTTCAATTCTTTCCACTTTCTCCAAATCCAGGGAGTTGCAATGGGCTCTCACATGGGCCCCAGCTATGCCTGCCTGTTGTGGGTTATGTCAACCAGTCCCTCTTCAGAATGTACACCAGCACTGTTCCGCAACTCTTCCCCTGTTACACCAGTGCTGCATCCTGCACCCAGGGTGACCTGGAGCAATTCATCGATTTCACTAACAACTCCCACCCTGCCCTCAAATTCACTTGTTCTATCTCACACACCTCCCTCCCCTCTCTTGACCTCTCCATTTCCATATCCGATGACAGTTTATGGACTGACATTTACTGTAAACCCACAGACATCCATAGCTACCTAGACTATACCTTCTCCCACCCTGTATTCTGCAAAATCTCCATCCCGTTTTCCCAATTCCTCCATCTCCATTGCATCTGCCCTAATGAGGAGATGCTCCGCTCCCAAGCATCCCAGATGTCCACCATATTCAAACATTGCTCTTTTCCCCCACTCTGTGATCCAGACAGCCTTTACTGTGCCTCCTCCATTCCCTGCTCCACAGCTCTTAACCTCCCACTCCCTCCAAACATAATAAAGACACGATCCCCCTTGTCCTCACTTACCTCCCCACCAACATCTGCGTTGAAGGTTTCCTCTTCAAATACTTCCGCCAAGTCCAATTAGACTCCACCACCCGGAACATCTTCCATTCCCCACCCCTTTCTGCCTTCCATAAGGACCACTACCTTCGCCACTCCTTAGTTTGCCCCACACTCCCCACTAACCACTGCATCCCGCCTGGCACCTTCCCCTGTAACTATAAAAGATACAACACCTGCCTACACACCACCTCCCTCCAGGGCCCTAAACAGTCCATCACCTCCATCTCCTCCAACCTAGTCTACTGCATCTGGTGCTGTCGATGTGGTCTCCTCTATATCGGTGAGACCAAACATGGGCTAGGTGACTGTTTTGCTGATTATCTTAGCCTGGCCTGTAATGGCCAACCTAACATCCCGGCCACTGCCCATTTCAACTTCTTGTCCCACCCTACCTCCGACATGTCCATCCTCGGCATCCTCCAGTGTCACAGAGTCCCTCCCATCGACTAACCAATGTCACCTATCACCACCATTCCACCTCCTCTTTATCTGCAGCTCCCCCCTCCCCCCACATCCAGTCCTAAAGAAGGTAACACCCAAAACATTGACTGCTCCTTTCCACCAGATGCTGCTGGGCCTACTGTGTTCTTCCAGCCTTCTGTTTGCCTATCTAGCTCTTTCAAGAGCTGGTACTGATACTGTAGTGACTGTACTGAGGTCAGGCAGGTCGATTTCATACAATATGAGTTCCCTGATTGGGGCTGTTAACCTGGTCCAATCAGGGAGACCTAGCTGACAGACATAAACGAGATAACAAAGTGTGGGGCTGGATGAATGCAGCAGGCCAAGAAGCATCTTAGGAGCACAAAATCTGATGTTTTGGGCCTAGACCCTTCATCAGGGGCTCTGAAGAAGGGTCTAGGCCTGAAACGTCAGCTTTTGTGCTCCTGAGATGCTGCTTGGCCTGCTGTCTTCATCCAGCTCCACACTTTGTTATCTTGGATTCTCCAGCATCTGCAGTTCCCATTATCTCCGATATAAACAGGAGTTCTGTTCATTCTAGGAGCAGGCTCTGTGCCAGCTGGGTTAGTGTTATGTACGGTGCACATGTAACTACAGTGTGACCTGGTGGCGGGATACTGACCTTCAGACAGTACGGGCCGATTGACCTCCTTCTATACTGTAAAATTCCAAGATGTTATGTTGGTTTAACTCTATTAGTGCAGAAAGTACCTAGTGTTGATTAACTTTTGAAAGGGATTGGTCAAGTCTGAAGCCAGCTCATCAACTGCTCATTTTAAATACCAGGGCAGGGTCTGCTCAGACGGTAAGTGTAGCCCTAAGCTTCCAGTTGTCTGTTATTATAATTCTTCAACCCATTTCCACACTAACCTTTCTGTCCTCACTCTTCGACAATGTTCAAAAGAAATTTAATGAAAACTGCAAGAACAACAGCTCATCTTACAGTGAGGTACCTTACAGCTCTCTGAACTCAATGCTGAGTTCAAAAATTTCAAACTATACTCTGTGCTCAATTATTTCTGTTTATTTTTCGGTAACAATTCTGTAATTCCACGTTAACCCACCCTCAGATACAATCTTGTGTTTTACACCTTTCCTTGCACTATCATCTTTTCCAATTTAATCTCTTCTGCTTTCTACCCTAACACAGTCTTTCTCTCCTGTTCTCTCTGCACTATTTTAGTTGCTTAAAGACGGCATTTACTTGTGCTATTAAATCAGGAGGAGCACTTCCTGCCAGTGGGTAGGTGCATTGTTATTGTCAGTGTGTGATCATTCAAAGTGTGAGATACTCTTCAATACAGCCCCACTTCCTGCCATTAAAATGTGCATTTTTTATGCAAGCTGCTGTCTTACAGCTATTTCCTTTATGACAAATTCAGCCAATGGAAGAATTTGAGTTCTGAGTTGTGAGGAAAGGTCACTAGCCCTGAAATATTAACTCTGATTTCTCTTCACAGATGCTGACAGACCAGCTGAGCTTTTCCAGCAATTTCTGTTTTTGATTACAAGTTCAGTAGCTGCCAATGGACTAAATGCTCTGCACAGGACTTCCCTGAACAAAGCTTTTCCAACTCAGTCATTTGTTAGGATATGTACTGTTCAGGTATCTATTCTCATATATCTGTAAAAGCATGATTTTCTGGTTAAGGTTACTGATGATTTTCCAATTTTATAGTAACCTGGGAGCAAGAGGTACACATCTAGCAGCTCAATGGGACTTGGCCGCAGTGTAGGCTGGGAGAGCAACTGATGCCTTTCCTGTAGACACACGAATTACACTGTTGTTTAAAATCTATTACATCTCTAACCTTTCCCTGTGCTGATAAAAGGTAACTGAGCCGAAATACTGACTCTCTCCCTCTCTCTGTCCAGGTGCTGTCTAGCCTGTTGAGTTTTTTGTGTTTATGCACTCAGTTCTGGTCTCCCCACTATCGGAAGAATCTTGTGAGACTTGAAAAGGTTCACAAAAGATTTACAAGGATGTCGCCAGGGTTCGAGCTATAAGGATAGGCTGAATAGACTGGGGCTATTTTCCCTGGAGCTTCGGAGGCTGAGGGGTCACCTTACTGAAGTTTACAAAATCATGAAGGTCGTGGATAGGGTGACTACTCAAGGTCCTTTCCCCAGGGTAGCGGGGACCAAAACTAGAGGCAATAGGTTTAAGGTGAGAGGGGAATGATTTAAAAGGGACAACTGTTTCACACAGAGGGTGGTGCATGCATGAAATGAGCTGCCAGAGGAAGTGATAGAGGCCGGTACAATTACAACATTTAAAAGGCGTCTGGATGGGTACATGAATAAGAAAGGTTTAGAGGTAACAACTGCACCTCCCAGTCGCAAACCATTTCCACTCTCCCTCCCATTCTTTAGATGACATGTCTACCATGGGACTCCTGCAGTGCCACAATGATGCCACCCGAAGGTTGCAGGAACAGCAACTCATATTCCGCTTGGAAACCCTGCAGCCCAATGGTATCAATGTGGACTTCACCAGTTTCAAAATCTCCCCTTCCCCCACCGCATCTCAAAACCAGCCCAGTTCGTCCCCTCCCCCCACTGCACCACACAACCAGCCCAGCTCTTCCCCTCTACCCACTGCATCCCAAAACCAGTCCAACCTGTCTCTGCCTCCCTAACCTGTTCTTCCTCTCACCCATCCCTTCCTCCCACCCCAAGCCGCACCTCCATCTCCTACCTACTAACCTCATCCCACCTCCTTGACCTGCCCATCCTCCCCGGACTGACCTATCCCCTCCCTACCTCCCCACCTATACTCTCCTCTCCACCTGTCTTCTTTTCATTCCATCTTCGGTCCGCCTCTCCCTCTCTCCCTATTTATTTCAGAACCCTCACCCCATCCCCCTCTCTGATGAAGGGTCTAGGCCCGAAACGTCAGCTTTTGTGCTCCTGAGATGCTGCTGGGCCTGCTGTGTTCATCCAGCCTCACATTTTATTATCAAGGTTTAGAGGTATATGGGCCAAATGGGAGTAAATTTATTTAGGATATCTGGTTGATATGGATGAGTGGACCGAAGGGTCTGTTTCCATGCTATGCAGCTCTATCACCATAAAACAATTTGCATTTGCAACATTGTGAAATTGTGTTGGCTTTTAGATGTTGGCTGAGGAAGTTCTGTTGGTCAGGGCAAATCAGGAAAACTTGTCTATTTTTGTTCTAATAGCGTGATCTTATACATGCATCTCTGGGGAGCTTTGGTTAGCTCATTCAGCTGGTTTGTTATACATATTGGGGCCATTGGCACCAGCTTCAATACCCACACCGGCTGAAGTTACATGAAGGTCCCTCCTTCATTAGGGACATTTAAACAGTCCTTGGATAAGCATATGGATAATGATGGGGTAGTATAGGGTAAGGGGCTGAGATTAGTTCACAAGTCGGCGCAACATCGAGGGCCGAAAGGTCTGTTCTGTGCTGCATTGTTCTATGTTCTATGTTCTTAACCTCCTCTCTTGCCTGAGGTGTGGTCATATTCGGGTAAAACCACCAACCAGTCATCTCTCTATTGAGAATGTGGGGCTCTGGTGACTTTACTTACACCTTTCAGGGCAAACATCCTAACTTAATACATCGCCTGAAAGACCTGACATTGAGTCCCTCACAACTGCACTGAACTGCAAAGTCCCTGATAGGGAGCTTGAACCAAATGTGCTGACAGAAGAGACAGAAAGTGTGTCAGCCCTGACATTGTATTCTTATTAAAGTCAGGGTACCTGAAATAATGAGTAATATTCTGGAGAATCATCTAGAAATTACAGCACCTTATTTTGACTTATTCACAAATCATGCACTCTATACTTTAACACATGGAATACAGTCACTATTGTGCCTGATAGCCCAGCTAAGCAGGTGTGAGTTTGAGCCCACTCGATTAGAGATAACTAGATAAACTATGGCTAAATCAATGCCTTTTGGGAAATACATGAACTCATAAATCACCAAGCTTCCTTCGACAGCATCTTCCAAACCCAGGAACACTTCCATCAAGAGGGCAGTAGATACAAGGAACACCATCCTGCAAGTTGCCCTCCAAGCCACACACCATCCTGACTTGGAAATACATGGCCATTCTTTCAATTTCACTGTGTCAAAATTCCAGAACTCTCTCCCTAATGGCATTATGACGTCAACAACAGCCAATGACTGTGGTGATTCAAGAAGGGCAATTCTAAAGGGCAATTAAGAATGAGCAGTAAATGAAGATCAAGCCAGCAACACCCACATCCAGAGAATGAATAAAACCAAAGAATCGACCAAGAGAAAACCCAGCATTTAGTTAGAGATAATGGGAACTGCAGATGCTGAAGAATTCGAGATAACAAAGTGTGGAGCTGGATGAACACAGCAGGCCAAGCAGCATCTCAGGAGCACAAAAGCTGACGTTCCGGGCCTGGACCCTTCATCAGATGCTTGGCCTGCTGTGTTCATCCAGCTCCACACTTTGTTATCCGACATTTAGTTATTTATGTTGATAAATGCTTTTTACTGAATGGAAATTTTCATTGAATGGTTAATGACCAAACCTAAATTGTTTCCTTTCCAGTGTTGCCTCACATTTATGCATTCTGAGACAGATTTGCAATTGTGAATAGCTTAAACTTGTTCTGATTATTTTGTGCTATTGGAACATGATAATTACATTATTATCTTATAATTAGTTCTCTTACAGGACTAGAATGCATTTTCCCAAAGGTTCTGATTTGAACAAAATAGTTCATCTCATCATGTCTAATCCAGTTTCATTGTGTCATTATAATGTTGCGTACCTGCTCTCTGGAAATGGGCTTATTAAAATGCTTGGATGAAAGAAAGCAAGGAAGGCTTATTTTTGCTGTAGTGTCTGATGCAATGGCATATTGCTAGATTAGTAATCCAGTGGATAATACCCTGGAGACATGGGTTCATAACCTCACCACAGCTGCCAGTTCAATGAAATAATTCTGGAATTCCCTGACTCTCAGAGAGTAGTAAGGGTATGGAATGCTTTGCCTGCAACGGTAGTAGATTCGCCAACTTTAGGTACATTTAAGTCGTCATTGGACAAGCATATGGACGTACATGGAATAGTGTAGGTTAGATGAGCTTCAGATTGGTATGACAGGTCAGCACAACATCGAGGGCCGAAGGGTCTGTACTATGCTGTAATGTTCTATGTTCTATAATTAAAGGTGGCTATCAAGAATGTTGATCATAAAACCATTTAATTGTAATAACAAGCTATTCGATTCACTTACTCCCTCTCTAGACAGGGAAATTTATCTGCCTGACGTCGTAACACGGTTTATAAACAGAAATTGATGGACTTGCAGCATCTGTGGAGAGAAATCAAAGTTAGTATCCAGTGACCCTTCCTCAGACTCTTCTCTTCATACGTGCCATAACAAGTCCCTCAGTTCAAGGGCAATTAGGGATGCGCAACAAATGCTGATTTTGTCAGTGACACCCACATCCGAAACAAACAGAAAAAATCACTGGCCACACCAAAAATTTAGAATGGAATCTATACCTCAGTTCTACTGCTAATATAATAGAACAGATGCTGATTTTAGATCTGCATGGATGAATATACCCAACAGTGTGGCCACATTATTATGATGGATTATTTCCAACAAATCAAATGTCAAAATTCACAGACTTATTGGGGTTAAGGTGCAATTGGATCCCTGCAGCTAATTGTGAAATTTCTCAACAACACCAGGAGCCGAGATATACAGTGACGAATACACTTCATGATAACTGTCATGCCTTCAACATATTTTAAGTGGCAAATGCCAGGGTCAACATCTCTGCAGCTGGCATCGTTAATCATAGTAAGTAATACAATCAGGCCCAGTCATGCCTTGGCAGCTGAAATAGAAAGATAGAAAATAGGAACAGGCCATTCGGCCCTTCAGGCCTGCTCTGCCAGTCAAAAGATCATGGCTGATCATCCAACTCAGTCCAAAGTTGCTGGAAAATCTCAGCAGGTCTGGCAGCATCTGTGAAGGAGAAAATGGAGTTAACGTTTCTGGTACGGTGACCCTTCCTCAGAACTCTGTTTTCTCCTCCACAGATGCTGCCAGACCTGCTGAGATTTTCCAGCAACTTTCTTTTTGTTCCTGATTTACAGCATCCGCAGTTCTTTTGGTTTTTATCCAACTCAGACACCTGTTTCCACTTACTCCCCTATACCCTTAGATCCCTTTAGTCTCAAGAACTATAACCTCAAAAGCTTTTTGTGGCAGAGAATTCCACCGGCTCATCAATCTCTGTCCTAAATGGCCTATCCTGTATCCCTGGAATGTGACCATTGGTTCTAGATTCCCTGGTCATCAGAAACATCTAATTTATGAATAACAGAAATGATAGACTGTGACAGAAAGGGATAGACAGCACACATATAACAGCAAACTGACTGATAAGACTGGAGGTTAAAATATAATAAAATGACCGAACTAACAGCTCAATATGTGAATGCATGCAGCAATTGAAACAAAACAGATGAACTGGAAGCACGAATAGAGATAAGTGTGATCTGGTATCTCTAACACAGGCTTGGCTGAAGGATAACAAAGATTTGGACCTGAATATTGAAAGATAAATGAAGTTTAGTAAGGACAGGAAGCTGAGGAAAGGTGGTGGTGTGGCTCTGTTAATAACAGATGGCATTAGCACAACAGAGAGGGGAAATACAAGATCAGGACGCCACGATGTAGAAGCAGTTTGAGTAGAACTGAGAAGTAATAAAGGTAAGAAATCACTTGTAGGAGTGGTATGCAGGGCTCTAACGGTACCAACATGGTAGGATGGAGTGTAAAGCAAGAAACAATGGGAGGTTGTGAGAAAGGCATTGGAACAAGCATGAGATAACACAGTGTGAAGCTGGATGAAAACAGCAGGCCAAGCAGCATCAGAGGAGGAGGAAGGCTGATATTTCGGGCCTAGACCCTCCTTCAGAAAAATGGCAACGAACATGGGGGATTTAAATCAACATACAGACTGGAACGCCACTCACAAGTAGGTTGAAAGGCACTACTCACAAGTTCCCCTCCAGGCCACTCACCATCCTAGGATTTGGAACTATATCCCCGTTCCTTCAGTGTTGCTGGGTCAGAATCCTGGGACTCTCTCCCTAAGGGCATTGTGAGTCAACCTACTGCACACGGACTGCAGCAGTTCAAGAAGGCAGCTCACCCCCTCCTTCTCAAGGGGGCAACTAGGGACAGGCAATAATTAATGACCCAGCCAGTGACACCTGCAGCGAATTTTTAAAAAAAATCAGATGGGCAATGGTAATCTCAATGAAGAGTTAATGGAATGGTTTCGGATAATTCCTTAGAACAGCTCATTCTGGAGCCAACTTGAGAGCAGACGATATTAGATATGGTATTGTGTGCTGAGACAGGATGAAGCAATAACCTCACAAAAAGGCAGTCCTAGGTAGCAGTGATCATTATATGATTGAATTTTACATTTAGCTTGAGGAAGAGTGGGTCCAAACTAATATTTTAAACCTGAATAAGGGCAATTCTGAGAGCAGGAGGGCAGAGCTGGCTGAAGAGAACTGACAAAAAAAAGAGTGGAGCTGGAAGAGCACAGCAGATCAGACAGTATCTGAGGAGCAGGAAAGTCAACATTTTGGACAGAAACCCTTTGTCAGGACCTTCTTGCTCGTTGGATGCTATCTGACTTACTGTACTTTTCTGGCACAACATTTATTGACTCTAGCTTCCAGCATCTGCAGTCCTTACTATCTCCAAGTGACAAAAAAAAGTTAAAGGAATTGGTTAACATGATTTACTGTGGCAGGCAGTCAACACCTTTCAGAATAGACAGAATAGATACATTCCAACAAGAAAAGTTCCAAGGGGACGGCCCACCATCTGTGGCTAACTAAAAAGTTGAAGAAAGTATCAAACTTAAAGAGTTCATGTAATTGTAAAAAATGGTGCCAAAATATTTTTAAAAATGCCAAGAATGACTGAAAGATTAATAAGGAGGGAAAAATTAAGTGTGTTGGAGAAAGCTAGCCAGAAACATTAAAAAAAGAGAACAAGAGCTCCTTTCAATATTCTTTTAAAAAGTTTTCAAAATGAGGTTGGGGAATTAATGATGGAAAATAAAAGTATGGCAGATGAACTGAACAGATATTTCTCCGGTTTTCACTGTAAAAGAAACAAGTAATCTCTCAGAAACCGTTGGAAAACAAGAAGTGGAAGGGAGGGAGGAACTTGAAGAAAATTATCATCTGAAGAGAAGTTGAATTTAGCAAACTGTCAGAGCAGTGGCTGACATGTTCTGAATCCTAAGGTATTTCATTCCAGAGGCTGAAAAGAAGTGGCTGGTCAGATACTTGTGGCATTTGTTTTAATTTTCCTAGATTTGCAGATGGTTCCATGAGATTGGGAATTTGCAAATCCAACTCCTTTATTCAAAAAAAGATGGAGACAGAAAGTAATAGAGAACGTGTCAGTTAGTTTAACATCTGTCATCAGAATATATCAGGAGTTATGATGAAGTATTTTATGGCAAGGCATCCATCTATAATCAAGGTAATCAGGTGAAGCCAACATGGTTTTGTGAAAGGGAAATCACATTTGACTAACTTGTTTAAGGATGGACATTTATACATTGGAACTGTGCAGAAAAGGTTTAATGAGACTTATGAGGACAGGCTAGGTTAGAAAAGTAAGAGGTACACTTGATTAAAACATCTAGGTGGACATGGAGAGGCTTCCCTTTGACGGAGAATGTAGAACCAGGGGTCACACTTTAAAAATAAACGGGTGGCCATTTAAAACAGAGATAAGGAATTTTGTTTTCCTCACAGAGGGTCATGAAACTACTTCAAAAGTCAATCAAAGCAGAGTCTTTTTATATTTTTAAGGCAGAGGCAGATAAATTCATAATAAGCAAGGATTATCGGGTAGGGCAGGAATGTGGCATTATCAGATCAGACATGATGTTATTGAATTATACAGCAGGCTCCAGGGGCCTACTTCTACTCCTAACTCTCACATCAGTAAACCAACAGGAAGGTCATCATTGATACCCTGTCAGGGAAGCGACCATCTTCCTCACCGACCAAGGTAGCAACTAATCAGTGTTGTGTTGAGGGTCTACAAGTGGCAGTTCATAAACCAAGTCAGGGCCTTAATTGCTAGCAAATTGAAAAAGTCCTAAAGGGACCCTGTCTCAGTAATTAATCCGAGATGTAGCAATAAGGAGGCAAATATCACCCCAGGATCAACGAACCCAATTAATTCCCCTTCTCAGTACCTTCCCTTCCATTTTGTAGGAGGGAAATCTTCCACCTAAAGATAGTCTAATAATTAGAACAATACTCCTTTTACAATTTTTTTATATTTACTCGGAATGACTGAGTGGAAGACTAAATTCAGTACTCATACATAAGGAAATTGATATTAAATAAATAAATCTTTCAAAATAACACTCCCATTAATGAATAGCAACACATATGAGAATGACTTTCAATTGTTCCATGGGATCCTCCTCAGTCAACATTAATGTTGTTCTTGGGTCTTGATATGGTGTCGGAGAGAAAGGAGGGCAAGACAGGAAGGGTTTATGATTCAGAAAACCATTATGGCTGTATTTAGGGAGGATATTCCTACAAATACTTCTAGGGAAGTTATTTCTATGGAACTGAGAAATAAGAAAGGGACCTTATGGGATTGCACAATAGAAGCCCCTATAGTCAGCAGGAAACTGAGAAACATATTTGTAAGGAGATCTCAATTATCTGTAGGAATAAATGGGTGGTTATGGCAGGGGATTTTAACTTTCCTAACATAGACTGGGACTTCCATAATGCTAAGGGCTTGGATGGAGAGGTATTTGTTAAGTGTGTACAAGAAAATTTTCTAATCCAGTATGCGGATGTACCTACTAGAAAAGATGCAAAACTTGACCTACTCTTGGAAAATAAAGTAGACCAGGTGACTGAGGTATCAGTGGGGGAGGACTTTGGGGCCAGTGACCATAATTCTAATAGCTTTAAAGTAGTCTTAGGAAAGGATAATAAAATGTGAGGCTGGATGAACACAGCAGGCCCAGCAGCATCTCAGGAGCACAAAAGCTGACGTTTCGGGCCTAGACCCTTCATCAGCTTTTGTGCTCCTGAGATGCTGCTGGGCCTGCTGTGTTCATCCAGCCTCACATTTTATTATCTTGGATTCTCCAGCATCTGCAGTTCCCATTATCACTTAGGAAAGGATAGACCTGATCTAAAAGCTCTAGATTGCAGGAAGGCCAACTTTGACAGTATTAGGCAAGAACATTCAAAAGTTTGCAGGTAAAGGGACAGCTGGAAAATCAATTCAAAAATGACATAACAAGAGTCCAGAGACAGTATGTTGCTGTTAGGGTGAAGAGCAAGGCTGGTAGGTGTAGGGAATGCTGGATATCTGGAGAAATTGAGGTTCTGGTCAAGAATAAGAAGGAAGCATATGTCAGGTAAATCCAACAGAGATCAAGTAAACCCCCAGAAGAATGTAAGAGCATTAGGAGTGTACTTAAGAGGGAAATCAGGGGGACAAAAAGGAATAGCTATCTCAACAACATGAGATAGCTTTGGCAAATAGGACAATACAAAGGGATTAAGGGCAAAAGAGTAACTGGGGAGAGGATAAGGCCCCTTAAAGATAAGTGACGCCACCAATATGTGGAGCCGCAGATGAAGGAGACACAAAACAAGTATTTTGCAGTGTTTATTGTGGAGAAGGATATGGAAGATAGAGAATGTGGGGAATAGCAATTGCTTGAAAAATGTCCATATCGGAGAGGAGGTGGTGCTGAATATCTTAAAACGCATAAAGGTGATAAATCCCAGTGACCCAGTCAGGCGTACCCTAGAACTCTGTGGAAAGTGAGGGAAGAGATTGCTGGGCTCCTTGCTGAGATATTTGCATCATCAATAGCCACAGGTAGGGTGCCAGAACACTGAAGATTGGACAACATGGTGCCACTATTTAAGAAAGTTGGTAACGAAAAGCCAGGAAACTATAGATCGGTGGGCCTGACATCAGTGGTGCACAAGTTGTTGGGAGGCAATCCTGACGGGCAGGATTTACATGTATTTGGAAAGGCAAAGACTGATTAGGGTGAGTCAGCATGGTGGTTGTGTGTGGGAAATCATGTCTAACTAACTTGATTGAGCTTTTTGAAGAAGTAATGATGAGAACTGATGAGGGCAGAGTGATGGGTCTGATCTTTATGGACTCCAGTAAAGTGTTTGACAAGGTTGCATATGGTAGACTGGTTAGCAAGGTTAGATCACTTGAAATACAGTGAGAACTAGCTATTTGTATACAGAATTGGCTCAAAGGTAGAAGACAGAGGGTGGCAGTTAGAGGGTTGCTTTGCAGACTGGAGGCATGTGACCAGCAGTGTGCCACAAGGATCGGTGAACTCGTCCTCACACTCAACAACTTCTCTTTTGACTCCTCCCACTTCCTACAGACTAAGGGGGTGGCCATGGGCACCCGCATGGGCCCCAGCTATGCCTGCCTCTTTGTAGGTTACGTGGAACAGTCCCTCTTCCGCACCTACACAGGCCCCAAACCCCACCTCTTCCTCCGGTACATTGATGACTGTATCGGCGCCGCCTCTTGCTCCCCAGAGGAGCTCGAACAGTTCATCCACTTCACCAACACCTTCCACCCCAACCTTCAGTTCACCTGGGCCATCTCCAGCACATCCCTCACCTTCCTGGACCTCTCAGTCTCCATCTCAGGCAACCAGCTTGTAACTGATGTCCATTTCAAGCCCACCGACTCCCACAGCTACCTAGAATACACCTCCTCCCACCCACCCTCCTGCAAAAATTCCATCCCCTATTCCCAATTCCTCCGCCTCCGCCGCATCTGCTCCCACGATAAGACATTCCACTCCCGCACATCCCAGATGTCCAAGTTCTTTAAGGACCGCAACTTTCCCCCCACAGTGATCGAGAACGCCCTTGACCGCATCTCCCGTATTTCCCGCAACTCATCCCTCAGACCCCGCCCCCGCCACAACCGCCCTAAGAGGATCCCCCTCGTTCTCACACACCACCCTACCAACCTCCGGATACAACGCATCATCCTCCAACACTTCCGCCATTTACAATCCGACCCCACCACCCAAGACATTTTTCCATCCCCTCCCCTGTCTGCTTTCCGGAGAGACCACTCTCTCTATGACTCCCTTGTTCGCTCCACACTGTCCTCCAACCCCACCACACCCAGCACCTTCCCCTGCAACCGCAGGAAATGCTACACTTGTCCCTACACCTCCTCCCTCACCCCTATCCCAGGCCCCAAGATGACTTTCCACATTAAGCAGAGGTTCACCTGCACATCTGCCAATGTGGTATACTGCATCCACTGTACCCGGTGCGGCTTCCTCTACATTGGGGAAACCAAGCGTAGGCTTGGAGACCGCTTTGCAGAACACCTCCGCTCAGTTTGCAACAAACAACTGCACCTCCCAGTCGCAAACCATGTCCACTCCCCCTCCCATTCTCTAGATGACATGTCCATCATGGGCCTCCTGCACTGCCACAATGATGCCACCCGAAGGTTGCAGGAACAGCAACTCATATTCCGCCTGGGAACCCTGCAACCATATGGTATCAATGTGGACTTCACCAGTTTCAAAATCTCCCCTTCCCCTACTGCATCCCTAAACCAGCCTAGTTCGTCCCCTCCCCCCACTGCACCACACAACCAGCACAGCTCTTCCCCCCCACCCACTGCATCCCAAAACCAGTCCAACCTGTCTCTGCCTCCCTAACCGGTTCTTCCTCTCACCCATCCCTTCCTCCCACCCCAAGCCGCACCCCCATCTACCTACTAACCTCGTCCCACCTCCTTGACCTGTCTGTCTTCCCTGGACTGACCTATCCCCTCCCTACCTCCCCACCTATACTCTCTCCACCTATCTTCTTTACTCTCCATCTTTGGTCCGCCTCCCCCTCTCTCCCTATTTATTCCAGTTCCCTCTCCCCATCCCCCTTTCTGATGAAGGGTCTAGGCCCGAAACGTCAGCTTTTGTGCTCCTGAGATGCTGCTTGGCCTGCTGTGTTCATCCAGCCTCACATTTTATTATCTTGGAATTCTCCAGCATCTGCAGTTCCCATTATCTCTGCCACAAGGATCGGTGTTGGGTTCACTGCTTTTTGTCATTTAAGTAAACAATTTGGATGTGAACATAGGAGGAATGGTTAGTAAGTTTGCAGATGACACCAAAATTGGAGGTGTAGTGCACAGCAAAGAAGATTACCTTAGAGTACAATGGGATCTTGATCAGATGGGCCAACTGGCTGAGGAGCAGCAGATGGAGTTTAATTCCGACAAGAGTGAGGTGCTGCATTTTGGAAAGACAGATCAGGGCAGGACTTAGACACTTAATGGTAAGGTCCTGGGGAGTGTTGCTGAACAGAGAATTTGGAGTGCAGGGTCATAGTTCATTGCAAGTGGAGTCGTAGGTAGATAGGATAGTGAAGGCAGCGTTTGGTATCCTTGCCTTTATTGGTGAGTGCAGTATCAGAGTTAGGAGATCATGTTGCGGCTGTGCAGGACATTAGTTCAGCTCTTTTGGAGTATTTTGTGCAGTTTGTCGTCCCACTGCTACAGGATGGTTGTTGTGAAACTTGAAAGGGTTCAGGAAAGGATGTTGTCAGGGTTGAAGCTATACAAAGAGTCTGAATAAGCTGGGGCTATTTTCCCCAGAGTATCGGAAGCTGAAGGATGCTCTTATAGATGTTTATAAGATCATGAGGGGCATGGATACAATATATAGACACGGTCTTTTTCCCAGGGTAGGGGAATCCAGAACCAGAGGGTATGGGTTTAAGGTGAGAGGATAAACATTTAAAAGGGACCTGAAGTCCAGCTGTTTCATGCAGAGAGTGGAGTGTGTATGGAATGAGCTGCCAGAGGAAGTAGTGGAGGCCAGTATAACATTTAAAAGGCATCATTTATATGAATATTAAAGGTTTAAAGGGATATGAGTCAAATGTTGGCCAATGGGACTACATTGATTCAAGGATATCTGGTCAGCATGGATGAGGTGGATTAAGGGATCTGTTTACATGCTTTACATTGCTAGGACTCTAAGTTGGCCAATCTTTAGCACTAAAGGGAAATACATGGAGAACCACAGCCTGATTAAATTCAAAGTCTATGTTGGGTCTAATGTTGCAATTCTCTAAAAGCTGTGTACATAATTTACAATAGGCTGAACTAGTGCATTACATTTGGTGGTGTGACTCTTCATTAATATCAAATCCTAAATACTGTCAGGTCAGATAGAGTGCAAGGGGAAAAATAACCTCATTTATTTTAACCTCAGGAAACCTCTCATGCAACTGTTCTGAAATTTTAGTTCTCGGAGGCAGTTCTTTGGTCACTCTGTAAAGTATTCATTTTCAGTGAGCAATCCTCCTGCACTATTGGAACTGGATTGAATCCACACAAATTGGAGACTGATAAACTGCAAGATCAGGAATTGTCACAAAAAGTATCTTAATAAATGGGTGAAATGGAACACACTGAACCGAATATAATTGAAATAGATTCGCCAACTTTAGGTACATTTAAGTCGTCATTGGATAAGCATATGGACATACATGGAATACTGTAGGGCTTGGTGGGCTTGAGATCAGTATGACAGGCCGGCACAACATCGAGGGCCGAAGGGCCTGTACTGTGCTGTAACGTTCTATGTTCTATGTTAACATTTATATCTAGAGTATGAGGACACAAATTCTGAAGGGTCACTGAACCAAAGACATGAACTTTGCCTTCTCTGCACATATGCCTGTTCTGCTGAGTTTCTCCAGCTGTTGTTTTGGTTCTGAATTCCAGCATTCCCAGTTCTTTGTTTTTTTTTGTTTATAGATTGTGTTATTGGTTATATGCATGTCAGTCAGAGTCCACAAAGGGGTCGCCTGCTCTTTTCCTGTTTTTAATCTGGTTTCTCAACCCTTCCTGGAGATTGCCTGGTTGTGAAGTAGAACATGTACCACATTAACTTTTGAAGTCTCAAAGGAAAACCCTTCCAAAATACAGGCCAACCTCTACACTGTGTTTAAAAGTGACCTAATTATCATAGAATCCCTACAGTGTGGTAACAGGCCCTTTGGCCCAACAAGTCCACACTGACTACTGGAGCATCCCACTCAGACCAATACCCATACCCCTACAACCCTCCTAATCTACACATTCCTGAACACTACAGTGATAGGGTTTGGGTGTGGATCTGGGAGGGATGCTGTTTGGAAGGTTGGTGCGGACTTGGTGGGCCAAAATGCCTGTTTCCACATTGTAAGGATGCTATGATTCTACTCTATGAAATATAGCACGTTTGGCTGCAAATTGAGGTCAGCAGAACCACCAAGCAAACTCCACATAATTTTTGCAGCCGGAAAATGGGATTGCTTTCTACGTCTTTGTTTATAGTATTTGCAGTGACGCGTGTCATGATTTTGTGGGACAGATTGCCTGTAGTTCATAATATTCGAATCATACAAATGCACTCATGCCTGTATTGCAAATTCATGCCACAAGTACTGAAGCCTTTCTGAACAGTTTACACAACATAGTTTATTAATATAATTATAATAGAAGTAATATACAATATATACAGCAACAGGCATGTCAGATATGTAAGATGTTCCATGTCCCACACTCACTCTCTTCAAGTGTCTTGACATAATTCCAACTAACGAAAGGAATAACTACTAAGCAAAGACTTATGGATGCTGGGAAGCTGAAACGAAAACTGAAATTGCTGCAGAAACACAAGAAGTCTGGCAGCATCTGTGTGGAGAAAATAGAGTCAATGTTTTGGATCCAGTAACCCCTCTTGAGAACTGATTGCAGCAGGGGGAATGTGGCATAGATGCTGAAGAACGGAACTGGGGAGGGGGTGGGGACAGAATGAGCAAGCAGATAAGTGAAGATGGGAGCACAGAGCGAGAATGACACATGTAATACTTGAAGGTGTAACATAGCCCATTTACCTCCCCCCTCCTCGCTTTCCAGGTGAAGCAGTGATTTAGCTGCACTTCAATCTATCCTACTGTATTCACTCTTTGAAATGTGGTCTCCCCTACACTGGGCAGATGAAATCCAGACTGGATGACTGCTTTGTAGAATACCTACATTCTGCCTGCCTAAGTGGTTGTCTGCCACTTCAACATATCATGTTCCCTGGCCAATATCTGTCTCAGGCTTACTGCAGTGCTCCAGTCTGGCTCAGTGCAAGCTGGAAGAAAACCACCTCATTTTTTGCCTGGGAACCCTGAAGTTATTGAGTTCAATAATTTTAGAGCCTGAGCACCTTATTCCCAGCCCCATACTTCAGGTCTGTCATCACATGGGCTGTTTTCAGCACAGCCTACCCATTGTCATCCACTAATGGTCTACCCCATTAGCAGAGATAATGGGAACTGCAGATGCTGGGGAATCCGAGATAACAAAGTGTGGAGCTGGATGAACACAGCAGGCCAAGCAGCACCTTAGGAGCACAAAAGCTGACGTTTTGGGCCTAGACCCTTCATCAGAAGAGCTATTCTGATGAAGGGTCTAGGCCCGAAACGTCAGCTTTTGTGCTCCTAAGGTGCTGCTTGGCCTGCTGTGTTCATCCAGCTCCACACTTTGTTACCCCATTAGCAGCTTTTCTTTCTCCCTGGTTCACGATTATCCATTCCTTTGTCTGTTCAACTGCTGTTCCCTCTCTCAGTGCTACATCTCCATTTCCATCTATCGTCAACTCCTTTCCCACCTCTGGTGTTTAGCACACATTTCCCTTGAACCTTACCAATCTTGAATGATCGCTGGATTGAAAATGTTGATTCTGCTTTCTCTGCAAGGATGCTGGCTGACCTGCTGAGTTTCTCCAGCAATTTCTGTTTTGTTAAAGAAGTACCAATTGCGTGTGAACACTTCCCATCTCATGCACATTGGATTCATTTGATGGGATAACAGTTTCTAGGATAATTACACTACACCCACTTTGATCCAAGAAAATATTTTTTTATTTTTGAGCATGGAGCCGATTTTAAATTAAGGACAATGTTCGGTTATGATAAATTTCATAACAACTTCAAAGTCAACAAAAAAATTAATTCCATTACTCTCCCTGCTGCTGCGGTACAACCCATTGGGCATTTCCACCATTTCATATTTATTTCAAATTTCCAGCAATCACATTATTTCGTTGTCATTTTATGTTGCAATATTAAACCTGCACCTGCACATTCAAAGTTGGCTCAGTATTCAATCCATAGTTCAGATTTTCATAGATAAATAAAACAACCAAAAGAACATTTATTCAGAGTCGAGAATGGGAGCAGATTATATGTTGGTGGCGTCTCTTCATCAATCAAGGTAAGTGAGTACATGTCAGGAACAGTGGTCTCAAGTAGGGTGTGTCTTTCAACAACACATGGATTTTGAGCTTACAAAAGTTCGTTCCTCATCAATCATCTACGATGCAGCATCTATGGTGATTGCCTCTGAAATTCCTGTTCCTTGCTCTGTACAAGTGACATGCAGTGATCCATCCCTTTAAAGAAAATTTGTTGAATGAACGTTAGAATAGCAAGCTGATAGACAGTACCAATCTGAACTAAGTTTTTTTTGGAACTAAAACTGCATTAGGAATATAGGAACAAGGGTAGCCATTCAACCCTTTGACACTGCTACACCATACAATGAGATTATGGTTTATCTGGTTGTGGTTCCTGTTCCACTTAACTCTCGACTCCCTTGTCATATGCTATGATGGACACAGGTGCAGGGAAAATGGTCATGTACGGCAGAGATCTTCAGCAGTTTAATGACTATACACTAATTTCATAAACTTTTTCAGGCTACTTTCATTTAAAACCATCTTTCCTATAAAAATTGCTCGTTTCCAAAGACTCCTTAACACCTGAATGGCAAAACTTAGTCAGACTAACATCTGTAAAAAGACGGAATCAGCATTATCCACCTATTTGTGGAGCAGCGGTTCTCTGTTCCGTGTTTTACTGCCTGGTTCAGATGGCTTAGGGAAGCATCAAGTTTGATAATATATGCAAATACAGCTTCTGTATTTATCACAGACCTATATGTATTTACTGCCAATTTGTTTCAGATATGAAACATTTTGAAAGTGATAAATGAACAATTCAGTACAAAAGGTCACTAACAACTCCACTAACTCCTTCGGTACTAGAGAAAATATTATTCATCTATTAGAATATACAAATGATGATCAAAGCAGAGAAGATTAAAACAGGAAGCATGAGAAATGCCTAACAACAATGCTGCCCAAACAACAATTTCATGTGATGCTTGCTGCACTCAGAACTGCAGCCAACCTTTGCCTTGATTGTGAAGCCTGTACATGGGTTCAACTACTCAAAATGTAACTGCACAATGGAAAGGAAAAGAGCTCCTCCTTTAGGAATCTGAGCCAAAAATGCACAGTCACTGTGACCTTTATACTAGACAGGAAGCAGCCAAGAACATTTTCCTGACCAAAACTGCTTTCATTACGGTGTGGCCAACTCTGGAGCCGACACTGACTCATAAATGAAGACAGGATGGCAGGCATTTAAGGGGATATTTCAGAATAAGAATTTTCCTACCACAAAGAAACAATTTAAAGGGAAGACCCACCTTCTATGATAAAATAAAATAGTTAGGGAAATCATCAAATTTAAGGAAACAACATACAATTGAAAAATTGAGTGCCAGATCAAATGATTGATCAGAATATGAAGAGTGGCACAGAATGACTAAAAGGTTAATAAGAACTAAGAAATTACAATACAAGAGGAAGCTAGCTAGAAATATACAAAACAGATAGAAAGAGCTTCTACACATATTGAAAGAGAAAAAAACTAATTAAGTGTTGGTTCACGTGATAGAAAATGGAGAGTGAATAGTAGATAAGGAAATGGCAGATGTAATTCACAAATATTTTGCTTGTCCTCGCAAGAGGATAAAAACATTCCATTAAAAGCTTTAAATTAGGAAGTAGAAGGGAGAGAGGAACTTCGTACATTTACAACGAAAGGGAAGCAGTACAAAACAAACTAATGGAACTGTGGGCTGATAAATCTCCAGGTCCAGATGGACGGCATCCTTATAGAGGGAGAGTGATAAGGAAATCGTGTCCTAAATTAGGTAGCTAATGACGGAGTGGAGTGCATTGGTGTTAGTTTTCTAAAACTGACTGCATTCGGGAAAGTTTCCATCAATTTGAAAAGCAGCAAGTAAAACCCTCATATTTAGGAAAGGAGGCAAACAGGAAACGATAGACCAGGCAGCTTGATATCTATTGCCACCGTGTTAGAATCTATGATTAAGGATATCCAGATGGTAATCTATAAAGTGGCACATAAATATTTTATGAGGAAAATAGAAGTTTATGTGTACGGTGTAATATATTAACATGAATCGAATATTGGCTGGCTGGCAGACAACAGAAGGTATACATAAATAGGGGAGACAGGCGTGGTGTAATGTCACTAGACTAGTAACACAACCCCAGGTCTAGGGACATGAGCTTGAATTCCATCATGGCAGAGGAGAAAGTCTGAATGCAGTAAAAAAAATCTGGAATTAAATGCTATCTTAATGATCGCATGTAATCATCATCAATTGTTGTAAAAGCCAATATGGCTTGCTAGTGTCCTTTAGATGGCAGAAGGGAAGTTGCCATTATTACATGGCCTGGCCCACATGTAACTCAAGACACAGAGCAATTTGGCTGACTCTTAACTGTACTGTAAAATGATCTAGCAAACCAGTTATTTCCAAAGCAGTCAAGGATAGGCAATATCCCTCACCTTCCTGGACCTCTCAGTCTCCATCTCAGGCAACCAGCTTGTAACTGATGTCCATTTCAAGCCCACCAACTCCCACAGCTACCTAGAATACACCTCCTCCCACCCACCCTCCTGCAAAAATTCCATCCCCTGTTCCCAATTCCTCCGCCGCATCTGCTCCCACAATGAGGCATTCCACTCCCGCACATCCCAGATGTCCAAGTTCTTCAAGGACCGCAGATTTCCCCCCCACAGTGGTCGAGAACGCCCTTGACCGCGTCTCCCGCATTTCCTGCAACACATCCCTCACACCCCGCCCCCGCCACAACCGCCCAAAGAGGATCCCCCTCGTTCTCACACACCACCCCACCAACCTCCGGATACAACGCATCATCCTCCGACACTTCTGCCATCTACAATCCGACCCCACCACCCAAGACATTTTTCCATCCCCACCCTTGTCTGCTTTCCGGACAGACCACTCTCTCCGTGACTCCCTTGTTCGCTCCACACTGCCCTCCAACCCCACCACACCCGGCACCTTCCCCTGCAACCGCAGGAAATGCTACACTTGCCCCCACACCTCCTCCCTACCCCTATCCCAGGCCCCAACATGACTTTCCACATTAAGCAGAGGTTCACCTGCACATCTGCCAATGTGGTATACTGCATCCAATGTACCCGGTGCGGCTTCCTCTACATTGGGGAAAAACCAAGCGGAGGCTTGGGGACCGCTTTGCAGAACACCTCAACTCGGTTCGCAATAAACAACTGCACCTCCCAGTCGCAAACCATTTCCACTCCCCCTCCCATTCTTTAGATGACATGTCCATCATGGGCCTCCTGCAGAGCCACAATGATGCCAGCCGAAGGTTGCAGGAACAGCAACTCATATTCCGCTTGGGAACCCTGCAGCCCAATGGTATCAATGTGGACTTTACAAGCTTCAAAATCTCCCCTTCCCCCACCGCATCTCAAAACCAGCCCAGTTCGTCCCCTCCCCCCACTGCACCACACAACCAGCCCAGCTCTTCCCCTCTACCCACTGCATCCCAAAACCAGTCCAACCTGTCTCTGCCTCCCTAACCTGTTCTTCCTCTCACCCATCTCTTCCTCCCACCCCAAGCTGCACCTCCATCTCCTACCTACTAACCTCATCCCACCTCCTTGACCTGTCCGTCTTCCCTGGACTGACCTACCCCCTCCCTACCTCCCCACCTATACTCTCCTCTCCACCTATCTTCTTTTCTCTCCATCTTCGGTCCGCCTCCCCCTCTCTCCGTATTTATTCCAGAACCCTGACCCCATCCCCCTCTCTGATGAAGGGTCTAGGCCCGAAACGTCAGCTTTTGTGCTCCTAAGATGCTGCTGGGCCTGCTGTGTTCATCCCGCCTCACATTTTATTATCAAGGATAGGCAATAAATGCCGGCCTAGCCAATGATGCCCAAGGCCATGAACAAATAATAAAAAAGGCTCTTTGCCTAATTGGCAGGATGTGATGAGTGGAGTCCCGCAGGTGTCTGTGTTGAGGCCCCAACTTTTTCCATTTGAATTCAATGATTAAGAAGAGAGCAAGGACATGGTAGGGAGGAAGATGCATTATGAAGGAGGTCAGAAATCACATGACACCAGGTTATAGGTTGATTTCTGACCTCGTGCATACCAGTCCAACATCGGCACGTCCATATTGTTGTGAAGAAGGCATTAGCAGTTTGGAGCAAAGGAACTTGGAGTGGGAGGGGAAAAAATCCAGGTGCAGTGGTCCATATTGGCATATTTTAACACACAGGTAAATGCCATCAGCTCATGGTTCTATCGTGTTCATGTCACTTCCAAAAGCAAACAGTCCTAGTTATAGAAACAGACAGTTCAGACCTAGGTAATTGAAAGGCTGGTTATCTGACACCAAATGAAGTGACCTTCTGTCAGGCAGAAGATACTGAAGTTGAAAACATGTACAGACAGATTCAAGAGCAGCTTCTTCCCTGTTGTATTCAGACTTTAGAATGGACGTCTCACACATTAAAGTTGATCGTTCTCTGCACCTCCTCTGTAGCTGTAACACTATATTCTGCATTCTGTTGTAATACCATGAAGTCTTTATGTAAAGTACTATTGCCTGGATAAGACGCGAAGCAACATATTTCACAGTATCTTGGTATATATGACAATAATAGATCAAATCAAAACAAAATAGAGATGGATTCTATTCCTTGTCAGTGCATAGGCCCACAGGCTTGAACCTAGGGGCAAGTATAACTGTTCAGCAATAGAGTTAATGATTTTTCCATTTTCACCATTTAGAAGTCGGTATTTTTGGCAGTGATAACTGCTATGTAAGACTGTAAATATATTAAAATTAATTCACTTTAAACTCGCTTCAAATCTTCACCCCTTTTCTCTTGCTTTTAGCAATCACAGTAGAATCTCCCAAACACATAGTTTTCCCAGGTGCCCAAGTGGCTGGGGGCTAGTGTACACTTAAATCACAGCAATCAGAAAAACCCAGGTTAAGTGCCTGGCTTGCACTGAGCCAGCAATTCTCAACCCAAGCACCATTTAGAGAGATACAATGTGGCATGCTGGAGGGAAAAAAAAACAAACACACCAAAAGTTACCTTTCCCAAATGGTAAACAGAGCATCTTGCTGCAATCAAACACTAATATTTGGCTGAGACAACATACTTGAATGTCTCCAAACAGTCATAAGTATGAAAAACAGCCCTAGGGACTGGGGGGAAAAAAAAGAAATATATCAAAAGCCAATTGATGGCTGTGGAATCACACATCTGTTAAAAAGGATTACAACACAATTTTAGAACAGAAAGAAAAACTAGTTAAAATATCCTACACAACCCTCTCAAATTCTCCCAAATTAAACTTTCAAACACATACCTTTTCATGGTGAGAACTGTTAGAATGTCACGGTTGCTATCTTCCTTCAGTTGTAAATCTTTCAGTACAATCTAAATCAATAAAACAAAATTAAACAATACAATGATGGGTAGAATGGAGCATTCTAATCATGCATCTGATCAAAATAGTACAATTATTGCACAATAAACTGCACAGTCTTCCCAGTTGTAAAACCGGTTTCACCTGAAGACTGTCCAAAAGTTGATACTTAATTCGAAGAGAAACACGATGCGTAGAATGTAAGTGTGGCTATCAGTATGAAGAAACCTGGACTACTATGTTACAACCTATTAAGTTCTGAACTTTAATGATGGGGAGTAGCAGGGATTATAGGGAGGTAAATAAATATTGGGATGGGAAAGGAGGATAAAAACAGCATTGACGTTCTACCCTCCATTAACTTGTTAAACAAGATAAAACTGATACATTAGTCTCTTCAATTAAAATAAGCACAGAATGTAAACTCGATAGAGACTGACCTTCTTTCCAGCATAAGGTCAGATGTAGAGATGTTTACTGATGATTGCGCCATTTTTAGCAATATTTGCAACTCCTCAAAATACTGAAACACATGGCCAAATGTAACAAGATTTGGACAATATCCAGGTTTGGGCTGATAAGTGGGAAATATCTTTCATGCGACATAAGTGCTGGACAATGACCATCTTCAACTTGACTTTAATGACATCACTATCACTGAATCCCCCACTATTAACATGTTGGGGTTGCTACTGACCAATAGACAATAGGTGCTGGAGTAGGCCATTCGGCCCTTCGAGCCAGCACCACCTTTCATTATGATCATGGCTGATCATCCACAATCAGTATCCTGTTCCTGCCTTATCCCCATAACCCTTGATTCCACTATCTTTAAGAGCTCTGTCTATCTCTTTCTTGAAAGCATCCAGAGAGTTGGCCTCCACTGCCTTCTGGGGCAGAGCATTCCATATATCCACCACTCTCTGGGTGAAGAAGTTTTTCCTCAACTCTGTTCTAAATGGCCTACCCCTTACTTTTAAACTGTGTCCTCTGGTCCTGCACTCACCCATCA
Source organism: Stegostoma tigrinum (assembly GCF_030684315.1). Lineage (NCBI taxonomy): Eukaryota > Metazoa > Chordata > Chondrichthyes > Orectolobiformes > Stegostomatidae > Stegostoma > Stegostoma tigrinum. The sequence continues at coordinate 3,365,208 of NC_081378.1, forward strand.
GCCGAAACATGCCTCCTGCCTCCAGTGTCCAATCCCTTAATAATCTTATACGTCTCAATCAGATCCCCTCTCATCCTTCTAAACTCAAGCGTTTACAAGCCCAGTCGCTCCAATCTTTCAACATATGATAGTCCCGCGATTCCGGGAATTGACCTTGTGAACCTACGCTGCACTCCCTCAATAGCAAGAATGTCCTTCCTCAAATTGGGAGACCAAAAACTGACTGGATCATCATTAATACTGAGGCTGCAAGAGCAGGTCTGTGACTCCCCAGTGCCTGTCCAGCACAAATCAGGAACGTGATGGCATTGTCTCCACTTGACTGACATCCGATCCGCCATCCTCAACAATGATTTCCTTCACCAGCAATGCATGGGAGCTGCAGTGTTAATATGCTACAAAGATTCAGTACACAAATCACCAAAACTCTAACAGCACCTTCTAAACTAGAAGCCCCCACCACCTAGAAGAAGGGCAGCAAACGCAAACACATCAGAACACCATTTGCAAGTTCCCTCCAAGACAGACACAATCCTGACTTGAAATTATATCACTGTTCCTTCACTGTCAAAATCCTAGAATTCGCTTCCTAACAGCACTGTGGGTTTCTCTGTATCAACTGGACAGCAGCAGTGTAAGAAGGCAGCTTAATTACAACCCTCTCCAAGGTAATCAGGGATGGGCAATGAATGCTAGCCTAGCCCACATCTCACAGCAAATCAGAAAACAAACACTTTACAACATTTACTAGTTAAACTACTTTTAAAACAGTATCTGGAGAGTCTGAGTGGTGCTGCAAATTGTGCAATCATCAGCAAATATTACTCACTTCTAACCTTACGACAGTAAAAAGGCCAGTGTCTGCGGAAATTGTTTTCCATTGGTATTTTTTTGAGGAAATTCATTCTACCATTGTGCTTCTCTATTTGCTCATTTCATCTATACTTATTTGTATCAGCACAATGTACCTATGGTATTAACAATATATTAGATTATGTTTTTTGTCTCAGCTTGGGTTTAAAAAAAAGTAAAACAATTTGTATGTATTTTCGGAAGTTCAGCTGGATGAGCAAATAAGGTGTTCTGATTAAGGTGCCCGTTTTCAAAAAAGACAACGTTTCCAGATAGGGTTTGTTGCTATTTACATGACCTCCTCTATTGTGAATCATTATATGGCCACAAGGACTACAAAAGACCTGTCCACGAGGTCACTGGACTAGCCAGTTACACCTTAGCTTCGCTCTACATCTTCCTTTGGTGGCTCAATAGAGAAAAAGACTGTCACATCACCAAGCAATGCTCGCATTCATTTTTTACAGGGCTGGAATACTACAGCAGAGATGTAGTTTTGAGGCTGTATAAGGCTCTGGTCAGACTACATTTGGAACATTGAGAGTAGTTTTGGGCCCACTATGTATGGAAGGATGTTTTGGCCTTGGAAGGGGTCCAGTGGATGTTTAAATTATTTACATTAATTTACCATTAAATTAACTTATTGGGCTACGTTTAAATGGACAGGAGGATAAGGACAAGATTTGGTGATAATGAAATCCAAAATTAAACAGTTTGCCAAACCTCGCTGCTGAAGGGATCCCATGAAGAAACACATCTGCATCTACTGAAATAAGGCTTAACATAACACGGAAGTTTGTTTTTTCCCCAAAAAGTATCCCTCACAATTTCTCTCTTCCAGATTTCAAAAGGCTTGTCTAAAAGTAGGTTTTAGGCCCCTCAATCCTTCTCAACGATTAAATGAGATCATGCCTGATTTTCAAACCTATATCTACTTACCCACACAATCCCTCAATCCTCTCGAGTTCCTTAAAACTTAAGAATCTTTTCAATCCTACTCTTCAGTATTTTCATCGAATGAGTGTGCACATCATTCTGGACTACAGAATTATTGCAGTGAAGACTCAAAAAACAAAAACTGACCTGTGCCAATTTGTTTCTTTCTGGATCACATCCTTTCTCCCCAGACTCATACAGTTCAAGACAGACAGAAGAAACATTTCCCGGTGCCTGAAAAGCATGATGTTTTCTTGCTGGTAACGGAGTACCCGATGGAAATACTAGCTTGTATGTATCAGATCCAGACTCATCAATCTCCTACGGGAAAACAAAAGTATAGAATTTTACACAATCAAGTGAATATAATGAATAAACAATGATTTACTGCATTAAGTTGTACTAATAGAATTGCTTACAAGGCAAACCATCTTTAAATCTCGATTTTTGTTTACTAACATGTAGAGAAAGCATTTATCAATTTCTCCACCTAAGCAGTACAGGATAATATTCATAATAAAATGTTGATCACTCTGTCTTCATAACGGATTAAACCTCACACTGGATTAAATAGTACGTTGCGAAACATTACAGATATTCACTTCTGTAAATGAAACAGTAACATGAAGGGCAACACAGTTTACAAATCAAAGGGGCAGGACTACAGGCAAATGACAAATAAATGTACATTCTTTAATGCACTGGTTTTCATTAAAGCTGTTGGTAAATCATAGATTATCACTAAGTTACTGAGATATGTGGTTTGGAGAATTAGATACAGCAATAAAAACTCAAGAAAGAAGTTTATTTTTGGGCTTGGAATCAGATTTTAATACCTTAGCAACAATGTTACGTGCAGAGCACTCCACAATTACTGATTCCTCTTCCAACGAACTGTTCTCCTTCCCGAGTAGCAATGCAGCCTCAATAGCTGCACCAACAGCTATCACTTCATCCGAGGGGATGGAGTTTAACAGATCCACATCTGGGAACAGATCTCGAATCATTTGCTGTAATTTTGGAATACGAGCAGAGCCCCCACAAAGAACAACCTAAAAAGAAAGAAATATACAACATTAACACTTAAGGAATTGAGGACTTTTGTTTGTTACCCAAAAGGTGGTGGAATCTGGGATGCACTGCATGGGACAGTAGTTGAGGTGGGAAACCTCAAAAACATGCTTGGATGAGCACTTGAAATGTCATAACATTCATCAATATGGATCAAGTGCTAGGAAGTGGGACTAGTGTAGATTTAGAGTAGTTTTTTGATGGGGCAGATTTGGTGGGCCAAAGGGCTTCCACTTTACTGTATGATTCTAATTAGAACAAGTTTATTCTCATTCAGAGGGTGGGGTCCTGATAGCTGTAAGGATATTGTGGAAGCTACTAAAACGTTCCCTACAGCAAATGTAAAGCTAAATGGCCCACAGTTTGCTGTTTTCTGTCTCCATTTCTTTTTGAATATAACAGTCATGTTCACTATTTTGCAATCCACAACACAAGATCTTAAAAGAAATGGCTACTGATATAGGTGAAGCATTGATTTTAATTTTCTAAAATGTCTCTGATTGAGGAAAGGGTTCATTAGATTGGAAATTTGCGAATTATACTATGCCTACCATATTAACAAAGAGCGGGAAGAGGCAGAAAGCAGGAAGCTACATTCCAGTTAGCTTAATGTCTGCCATAGAGAAAGGATTAGAAACTATTATTGAAGTTATAGCTGAACACTTGGATAAATTAAGGTGAGCAGGCAGAGCAACATAATTCTGTGAAAGGGAATCATGTTTAAACTATCTTTTAGAGCACTTTGAGGAGTTAACAGGTGCTGTGGATAAAGGGGGAATTTCCAGAAGGTATTTGATAAAGTGCGACAAAGGCGATTACGGAAGATAAAACTGCACTGCACAGGGAGAAGGATGGGTGTGGTCAGGATATTTCCACTGTTTATAGCAAGATCCGCCACAATCTATTTGATGGCATAACAGGCTTGGAGGGCTGAATGGCCTACTCCTGTTTTTACTTTATATGCTGCTAACTGCAGCATCCAAAATATTGATATTTCTATGTTTTAAACCAGATTTAAAATGAGCAGGGGGATTCATTCTGTTCTAACAGTTTTATCCAAAAATCAGCAACAGTAATAGATTGTCTGATTATCATTACGTTGTTGTGGAAATTTGTTGTGCAGAAATTAGCCTTTGGGTTTTGTACATTACAACAGTGGCTACAGTTCAAGAGCCCTGGATTGACACTGAAGTACTTTTGTGATGCGAAGTATGTGATTTAATGTATATTTCAATTTTATTTATTGTTGAGCTTGGATTTTTGCAATTGCGCATTTGAACTTGTAGCATATGAGGTTCATTTGAAGGGGTTTAATGATTAACTTAACAAGTACTTCTGTGGGCATGGTGATTTTTTTAAATTAAAAAATCTGAGAATGATAGTTTTGAAGGTGCACAGGAATGTTCACATTGGGAGAGTCACCAAGCAAACAAAGGAGAGAGTATAGTGTACTGTGCGTTCAGAATGGTCTAGACGATTTTTTGGGCTTACACCCACAGCTGGAAATAAAGGTTGTGGCTAGTTTTAACTTAAGTAAAATATCAAATTAACGATATTTAATATGATCACTGCTCGAAATCTGACCACTGAAGCAATCAAAGCAACATACAAATTGCTTTAAGTGTAGAGTTAGAATGGAATGTTTGGGAGTCCACTTGGACAGCTGGAACTAAAGCTAGGCAAACACTCTCAGTGTTGCAAATTACCTTCAATTAAATCTGATCGTAAACTCTGGTTACATCGAAATGATTTTTTTTTAGTAGGGTGAGATGATTGTTTGCTCTAGCCCTAAAATTAGAATTATGAGTAGGCCTTTATTTTTAAATGAGACTTTATACTGCTTTTTCACATTCTTATGTGCTTACAGTGATGTAAGTAACAGGATTTCCTAAAATGTTTGCTCAAGTATATGATCCACCAATAATACATTACACCTATTAACAGGGTAGAGATTAAATATTTATCTTACAATTAACAAATACTTCCCTTTGTAACTATATCTTTCATAAAGGGTGTACATAAAGAAATAGGAATCATGGTTTCAACAAATTGGCATAATAGAGAAGTCATTTTAACACCATGACCTGGATTACTTCCATCTCAGTTGCATAGATGTTTCCTTTGTCTACTGACTATGCCCATCTGTTTCCCATGTTGTCCTTCACTTGTTTTTGGAGGGCAGAGGAAGAGAGGAGAGTGTATACATAATGCACTGTCAGGGTATCACATCAGCAGAGGTCCGATTGTTCCTATTTCCCTCATCTAGCACTGAACATGTTGCCTGTTTCTGATGGTGAGGCTGAGGTTAGTAGATAGGGAATCAGGTGGGAACAGTTTGATTGCTGGAGGTTTCACATTGAAATAACCTTACAATGCTATGGTTTGCATTTAAATAAAAGCTACTCTGAATGGCAACCTCAGAGGTCACAAGAATAGCTGCAAAATAACTGTACGTTACTGGGATAGGTGGGATTGTTTCCTGCCTTTTGTTTTGTTTCAACAAAAGTTACTTTGAATCTACTGTATCCTATATTAACTGCATGTCACGTTATTAAGGCGTGCTTCCAAAAACATGAACAGTTTCTTGGCATTAGCATCGATCAACATAACCAGACTGGTTTATATGTGCACGAATTGTTACAGTGTTGGTTTACGAGCAAGATTTATGTTAATGTTGATTAAGCATGATTAATATAGATTAGGTTAGATAAGGAATAGTTATTCACAAGTTGATTATTGTGATGATTTTATATCATGCTAGAACATTTCAAATAAACATGTTCTCTATGAATACGAAAGCTTATACTGTTTGAACCAACTGTACATTCATCCTTGGCAGGAATATCTTACTTGCAATATTAACAAAAAACCCCACAAATTTATGATCTTAAACAGCAAAAAAACTGCAGAATACTTATCATTCCAATTATTTTGTATTGACGGGTAAGAGTGAGCAAAAGGGCCTCTGGTGGTTCATGGGGTCTTTTGCCTTGCTAACTGGTCACTGGACAAAGAAGTTTGACAAAGTTTGAAATCCAAGGGTTTAGGTCAACACTTATTACTAAGCATCCTAATGCTAACCTTAGATATTTCATTTCGAGAAAGTCCAGCTTCTTCTACAAGCTTCTGAATAGGGTGAACACTTTGAATAAACAACGCAGAACATACAGATTCAAATCTTGCTCTGAAAAAAAAATGTACAATTACAATAAAAAGATAATTTATTATGCATAAAAAGATTTCAAATCCTAGAGTACACTGTAGATTTATTGAGTTCTAAAGTGTTAGATAACTTCTGGATTTGTTGCTTATGGAAAGAACAGTCATGTAACAGACATTCAGGCAAGTTCAGGTTTCCAGTTTAATATCGCACTTTGTTTATGTTAACTAGCAAAACTGTTTCAAAACTGTCTCTACACATTTGTAGGTGAGGAGACAATGAAATATGTCAATTACCAAAATCTGGAACTAACAGCAATGAGGTTGATAACTAACAGTAAACACTGTCTTCTTCTTTTGGCATTTGGATAGTGGAGATTGAGGGAAGATTTAAAATTATGAGAGTTTACACAGAATGGATAAAGGGGATCTACTTTTATAGCAGAGTGAGCTATAGCCAGGGCATTGTTATGAATGAGAGATTTTCTAAGGCTGTAAAGTTTTGAACTTCCATTGATGAGGGGGTACGGTGATGAGGGGGTACAAATTAAGAGACTTGCTGAGCTAGGTGCAACAAAGGCAAAGTCTGTGCTGACAGTGATTAGATTTTCAGACTCCAGGCGAATTACTGGAGCAAGTATAAACTGGTCGAAATCTACGCCTTCATGAAGTGAATCCAAAAAACAGTTGGAACTTCCCAAAGTTGACAATGTATGCTTAGGAACTTCGGCGCTGTTAATGAGCTTCATTATGGCTCTCGCATTGCTCTTTACATTGTGCTTAAACAATCTGTTCTAAAATAAAAAGTTCCGAATTTTAATTTGGCAGAAGTGGAGTCAGTATTGAAAATGATCCAACACATTCTCTATTCCTTCTGCAAAAGTTCTTAACTCTGGAATGGAGCCACAGTCGGCTCAATACATCTCTATTATCAAATGAGAGTAGAAGTGGCCCCTTTTTTTCACTTTCTCAAATTGTAACAATCCTTCTAGGAAATAGGTAACTAGGAAAATGAAGGCACCAAAGGAACTGGAGCTTGAATACAGAATCATTGAACAATGCAACAAAGATAGAAGTCTTTCATCCCTGTCTCTGGTGCTGGGTGCTGTAGAGCTAGAAGCTTCAGAGGCCTATTACAGTCACTGTTTTACTAATAAGATTCAACAGCGATACATACCTGGATATGCTGCAGTCAAAATCTAACCCTTCATGAAGTGAATCCAAAAAACAGTTGGAACTTCCCAAAGTTGACAATGTATGCTTAGCAACTTCAGCACTGTTAATGAGCTTCATCATGGCTCTCATACTGCTCCTGACATCATGCTTAAACAATCTGTTTTAAAATAAAAAGTAGAGAATTTTAATCTGCAAGAAGTGGAGTAAGTGTTGAAAGTGATCCAACATGTTGTCTTTCTTTCTGCATATGTTCTTACCTCTGGAATTCTGAAGCTAAATACAGTGCCAAGGCTTTTGTGAAACACTCTCCTCCTATGCTGTCATCAGTGTGAGAGGCAAGGACTCTGTACATGCCACTATTCACCTCTACTATTGTAACAGATAGTGATGATCCACCAAGTTTGTAAACCAGTGCATTGCTATAAATGGATAGAGAAAAGGATAAAATTACATGAAGACTGGGCATTTCAGTGCTTATCTTGCACAAAATGAGTTTGCTCAACTGAAAGCAAGAAATAGTTGGGTTAATGGGCAAATGTTTAAGTGCAGATAATAAGATTGTTTTGAATGATTAAACAGAACGAGATACTATTCCTGAGGTTAAACAGCAACTCTATTAGAGTCTACCAGCAAATTTAGTTTGCGGTTGAATCATCTAATAAAAATGTTGATTATTAAACAAAAATACAACATGTGCATAAGTCCAATTTACAAAACTGGAAATAACTAAGTATTACAATGCAAATATATTTATAATTAAAACTAACCACTCCCTGACATTCTAATGAAATGTTTCAAATACAGATCATAAAAGGACACATTACAACACCTTTTCTCAGTAGACGACTCCTGTCCAACTCCAAATGCAAGAAGAGCTGCTGCAGGTTCATGAATCAACCGTAAGACATTGAAACCAGCTGCCTGGGCTGCCTGTCTACACAACAAAGCATGCAGGATAATATCAAAACATCGGTGTCAGACTTGAAAATTCACAAGCAAAGAAAGAGTGTTGGAAATCTGTTTCCTTTTCCTAATTGGGGTTTGTTAATGTCTAAGTTAGCTACTTACTGATTGCAGTACTCAGGCTAAAAAAAAGTAAAGTTAACACAGAAGAATCTCTCAAACAAACAAAAGAGAGAAGGAAATAACAAGATGTGCGCCAAGTAAAAGGTACCGAACATTTAAATGCACAATTAAGTGGTTCTATCTAAACATTTATGATTGGGTAGATTAAGAATGGTCCGCCCAGCGTACCTTAAAATATTTTTTTGGTTCTTCCCAAAGTCTAGTGGGACAGTTATGACAACATCATTTGCATCTGAGCCCAATGCTGATTGTGCAGTTTCTGTAAACAAAAATAAACCAATTGACCAACAAGAAATTTTAAAACAGCTGAAAACTAGGTTAGGTTATGTAACCTCAAACCACAATCATAATTAATGTTGCACATCACAAATACAAGCTGGCTGACTATCTCAGATTTCATGCTCACACTGCCATCCTTGATTTGTTACAGTGATCCAACAAAGCTCAATGCAAGCTGGAGGAACAGCAGGTCCATTTATGCTTAGGCATTTTACAGTCTCCAGGATGTAACATAGTGGCACGGTGGCCCAGTAGTTAGCACGGCAGCCTCACAGCGCCAGGGACCCGGGGTCGATTACACCCTCGGGTGACTGGCTGTGCAGAGTTTGCACATTCTCCCCATGTCTGCAAGGGTTTCCTCCGGGTGGTCTGGTTTCCTCCCACAGCCCAAAGATGTGCAGGCTAGGTGGACTGGCCATGCTAAATTGCCCGTAGTGTTCAGGGGTGTGTGGGTTATAGGGGGATGGGTCTGGGTGGGATGCTTCAAGGGGCGGTGTGGATTTGTTAGGCCAAAGGGCCTATTTCCACACTGTAGGAAATCTAATTTAATCTAACATTGCGTTCAACAACTTCAGAACATGACTGTATTGTTGGGCTTTGCTCTCAGCAAAGTGGGCCCATTTTCTCCTTTTCACATCTCTCAATTACACCAATTTCACATGTTTATCACTCCTTAACCACAACTAGCTGTGATTAATAGAGGGATTGAGTTCAAGAGCCGTGACGTTATGCTCCAGCTACACAAAAACCTGGTTTGGCCACGTCTGGAGTATTGGGTCCAGTTCTGGTCACCTCATGACAGGAAAGATGTGGAAGCATCGGAAAAGGTGCAGAGGAGATTTACCAGGATGTTGCCTGGAATGGAGGGCAGGGCTTACGAGGAAAGATTGAGAGAGCTAGGGATTTTCTTTTTAGAACGACAAAGGATGAGCTGTGACTTGATAGACGTGTATAAAATGATCAGAGGTATAGATACAGTAGACAGCCAGAGACATTTTCCTAGCATGGAGGTAGCTATTACGAAGGGGCATAGTTTTAAAGTGAGTGGAGGTAGATACAGGGGAGGCATCAAAGGTAGGTTCTTTATTCAAGAGAGTGGTAGGGGCGTGGAATGCATTGCCGGACAGGGTAGTGCAGTTGGCCTCATTAGGGGCATTTAAGCAGCTATTAGACAGGCATATAGATGATAGTATATGGTAGGGGTGGAAGTTAGATAGACCTTAGGTTTAGGGTAAAAGGTCGGCACAACATTGTGGGCCGAAAGGCTTGTACTGAGCTGTACTGTTCTAATTAGTACTCCTATTGTTTTTTTTGGTTCCGCACACCATCACCATCTGTTCCACTTGCTCCTCCCCCCCTCACATTAGCATTAAAACCAGCTCATTCCGGTCCCTTTCAGTTCTGAAGACGAGTCAGATTGATTAGAAACATTTACTGTTTTCTTTTCCAGAGATATTGCTGTGGCAGCTTTGTTTCTCCTGCATTTCCAGCTTTACCTGGGATTTCATCCTTTGCTTATATAATTTTACACCAGCATTGAATATAAAGATCCTCATCAGCTGTTACTCATTTAGGAACACTCTCACCTGAGACAGACATTGTGGGTTTAAGTCTTATATTAGAGCTACGGCACTAAAATCAACATTAAAAGTTCACTGAAGCATTCAGGAGGTGCTGTAAAGTCATTTTCTGAATGTGACATTAAACTGAGGCTCCCTTGGGTGAATGAAATGGAATATTTTTCAAACAGCAGGGCAGCTATCCTGTGTTCTTGTCAATACTTATCCCTTAATGAACATTACAAAAGCCTAGTCATTATCATATTTGTGTTTGCCATGTGCAGATTAGTTTTAATTGCCTTATTTCCCATATTACAACACTCACCACACTTCAAAAGTACTTCATTTGTTGTAAGGTGTTTGTGAAAGGCATTACAAAACTGCAAGCTGTTTCCTTTCCTCTTTTAATATCAGCATAATGGTGATGAGGTGAGAGGATACCTCAACCTACATGATTTTCCACTCATTAACCCTGGTAATTTTGCATGGACAATGATATCGTTTTTTCATTGTGTCAGACTGCTTATGTCATTGAGCATGCAGGATAGACAACACAGGATCAAAAATTCCAGGAATGACCTTGCCATTATCCCTCTGCCTACGTAATTCTGTGCCTGTGCACTTCTCTCCACTTCAACTGACAAAGGAGCAGTACTCCAAAATCTCATGATTTTAAATAAATCTGTTGTACTATAACCCAGTCATGTGTGACTTTGACTTCGTCCACCCGGTCCAACTCTTTCCACACCTTGTGGTGCTCAACAAAAGACAAAGATACAAAGTTAGGATGATAAGTTATTTCTGACAACCACAGTCATTTTACTTTATGCCCCCAGCTAGTACAGTGTTTTCCATCTGACCAACCCCATCAAGCCCCTCCCATACCAGTGACTCAGACTTGTTAGTGCCATATTCAGATGAGTTTTGTCTTGGTACTTTGGGCAACTGCTCTCAACTCTCCATAAATTCATATTGCTTATTTGACCATTACCGATCTAATTTCTAGTCATTTTGCTGGTTAGTTCATTAAAACATTCCATATGTTCCTAAGTGGTACTCTATATGAGCTCATATGCAGGGAGAATTATATAACAACATTTTTATGGCTAAAGTTTCCTTCAGTTGTGCAACATGCAGATGCTTGCTCTAGTCCATAATCACATGTTTCATGGAAGCCTAGTCATTCATTTATACAAATTAAAATTTTACATGTACACTTCTTTGACAGAGTTATACTCACCCTTCATTTTCGCAAATATCAACTTCATTACTTCTTCTGGGGGGACAATCATACGCTCTGCCCCAGTATCAAGCTCATATCTAGGTTTACCATCCTTTTCAATCACCTGTTTAAACATTTTAAAACAGAACTCAAAATTAATTCTATTGTAATTGGAGTCAAATTAAGAGCAACAAAATAACTGCAACAGGATATAAACTGTACATATTTTGTTGCACAGAGCATGAAAAGGTTGATATTCCAGTATAATTCTGTACATTTTGTAGTTCATAAGTGCTCTGGTCACACTCTCAGATTTGTTGAATGTTTTATTTTTCCTTATTCTCTTTCGATAATCAGCTGGTATGAAAATAATATCTTTTTTAACTGAGGTAATCATCAACACGTGCCAAATATACTGTTTTGGCAAACTTCTCTCGTGTTCTTACATTTGATACAACTGGTAAAAAAAGTTTTAATTTGAGTGCAAGAGTCATAAAGAAATAATGTTGCTATACTAGAGGGAAGGCATATCCTTCACTACTCTGCACTGTGAATCCACCAACATGTGAGCCTAGCTGTATTCTAAACAGTATTCTACTTAGCGGGAACCAAAAACAAAAATTGCTGGCAAAACTCAGCAGGTCTGGCAGCAACTTGTGGAGACAAAGCAGAGTTAACATTTTGGATCTGGTGACCCTTCTTCAGAACATGGTCACTGAATGTGAAACATTAAACCTGCTTTGTCTCTACATATGCTGCCAGACCAGCTGAGATTTTCCATCAATTACTGTTTTTGTTTCTGATTTGCAGCTGCCACAGTTCAATGGGATTTTTATCTACTTGGAGTGAATGCACTCAATATTCTTCTTTTTACCATCGCTTATGGTGTGCTCTTAAAAATCACACATTTGTTATGATGAAAGGTCACCAAACTGTAACGTTCACTATTTCTCTCTTCGCAGGAACTACCCAAACTAATGAAAATGTCCAGCATTTTCTGTGCTTCTAAACAAAACAAAAGGAAGCATTTGTATTTCAAACATTGTCAAAACCACGCTATAGTGACCAAAATATATTTCAAAGAGCCACTTAAGAAGTTATTGCACCTTTCGATAAGTCAAACTAGAGCAACAATTGCATCCTTAGTGGATTAATAAAAATGGAAGGCAGTCTGTTGGTTGACTAATTGCGAGTTACAATAAGTTTCGGGTTTTGCTTTCAAAGAAAGAAAGTTTAAAAAGCCACGGAAAAGACTTTATGAAAATAGGTCACAACCACCTTTATTTCAGTACTTACAGAACATTTGCTTTCTGTCACATGCCTCTGAACTTGAGGATCATCAAAACTAGCAAAAAGTTAGAAACAACTTTAAAAATAGAAGAACATAATTTAACTGAAATAGTATCAATGTTTAAAATGACAGTACACTTTACTTCTTTTGAAATCTTTACAAAAGTATACAAAATAGTGACTAGAGACAAGTAAATCAATTTATTACATTTCAGTCACCGTACGTCTTACTAACTGGAAAGGCTCCTGCATAGGCCTAAAACTGAAACTGTAACAAGTCAGAGTCATAGAGGTTTACATCTCAGAAAAAAATCCAATCGACTCTCTGCTAGTTAAAAATAAGAACCAATTACTCCCATTTTCCAGCACATGGCCCATAGCCTTGTATATACTGGCATTGCAAGTGCACACCTAAATCCTGACCTCTTCTGCCATACAATCACTTTTGTTCCACCTTGACCTAAAGCAAGTTGTCCAGCAATATCAATGTGTTAGAAACGCATGAAAGGGCAGCCTGCATCTTTAGAAGGAAAAGGAAGGGTTGATGTTTCGATCACAACTCTTTCTTTCAAAATGAACAGCAAAAGATGCATTCTCAACTGTTTGTACTTCAAATATTTAATCTTTGTTTTTACAGCTAAGTGGCTTAATGCACATTTCTAAAATATTCCCCCTTTTCAGATTGTCAACCTTTTTTCTTTATTATTTTCCATATTAAAGATGTCCCTCTAACCAGCAATGGCTGCTCAGGCACTGAAGAAGTCTAAGTCCAAATGTTGCAAGACTGACAATAAATATACAGGTTGGGACTGCCGGGTGGCAAATGACACAGTGCCAAGCAATGATCATCACCATAAAGACCAAACCTAATCATTACCCTTAGACTTTTAGTGACATTACCATCACTGAATCTCCCACTAACAACAGCCTGGAGGTTACAACTGACCAGAAACTGAACTGGACTAGCCACCTAAATACTGTGGCTACAACAACTGGTCAAAAGCTAGAACTCCTGCAGCAAGTTATCCGCCTCTTTACTCCCCAAAGACTGTCCACCAAGGTACAAGACAAGCCAAACTCACATCCCACAAATGAATTAAAAATTGAAACCCTACAGCAATCAGAAACAAGTCTGCATGGCTAGGGAATCTTTGGAGCTGATCTTTGCATGCCATCCATGTTTGTGGGAGGTTGGGAGATGAAAAACTAGCAGAGAGTGAAAGAATGCTTGGATTAAAATTTTCGGCTGCAGAATTAAACAGCACATCTGAACCTGACTACTGCAACTAATGATCAAAATAGTGTCACACCTGTCCCAATATAATTTACAATTTCGAAATGTCAGGGGGCCCCACCCACTGCTGTCAGTAAGCCTGTTCTAAGAATGCAAAAAGTCGGCGTCCTATGATGCAAATAGACTGATATTCTAGCATCAGGAGAAAAACAGAATGTCATCCTAATTTCACTATTTAAATTCCTCTCAGCCTTGCTGTAAGGTCTGCAGACAACTCCCAGCAAAGATTTGATATCTTAGCTTTTCCATAGATTTACCAATTCTATTTCCAATATCCAAAACATTTTTTAAAATCAATTTTGTATTAATTTGTCATTTTGTTTTTTATTCATTTTATTATCTTTTCTTTCACAATGTGCTCTGTCCTTTCTAAAGATCACATGATGAATGTTTTAGCTCACAGTTGGGCGCAGCTTGTATCCACATCACTACAATCACTGCGTCAATCCCTGTCATCTGAATTTGCCATTTTAACTTTTCTATCGTTTATACCAGCTTGATTGTGGAAAAAGATTTAATTTGTGAACCATTTTCCATCCCACCTCCATGCCCAGATGGCATATTTTTCACACTTTTGCGAGTACTCTGTAATACTATACAGGCAACGTGTTCTCATTTTGAATCATAAGCTAACTGCTTTATTTTATAATTGGATATTTTCTTATTTTCTACAGTCTTCAGGAAGCATTCCTGGAACATTTTAACTTTATCATTGTTCCTATTTTGCCCTTTGATCATATTCCTTCTCACCTTCAGTTGAAGTATATTTTCACCCATTTCATCTCTCTTCATCATTGCTTGTTTTAAAACTCTTTCTCCTGTATATTTCTCCTTTTTGTTAGAGGCTTGGCCCAAGTCAGGTTCAGATGCAGCCCACCCCAATGATAAAAATCCCTCCAGGACTAATGCTATTAGAAACAGAACTACTACTCCCCCCCCCTACATTGAAATGGATTTATCTGGTTTCATGTTATAATTTGAAAGCTTTCTAAAATAGATATATTAAACCTCCCATTTTTAAATACCCTGCAGGCCACTGCGTAAGGGCCACACTTGACTTAGATCTCAGAACGCAATGTTCAAATATGTTCTGAATACTTTTCAGAAGGTTCATACATGAGTACTGACCATTTCACCAAAGGATTTGTGGCATCTGTGAAAATGCACTCCAAAAGAAGTCAATGATGTCAGAAATGAAATTCAAGGGAGAAAATATATGTTAAAAAGTAAGGCCTCGTACAATTCACTTATTTAGTTGCTGAATGTCCTTGTGTTTTAAGCAAGAAGCATAGCATAACTAAATGTAAAATTAGAACAAAAGTACTGCACTCCAATTCCTAACTTGCCGTATGGAACACATTGTGTTAATATCAAAGATATAAATAAAAAATTGAAGAATTGCATTCCAAAGCAAAAGGTTTGACATGTTAGATTAACTCATGAAATTGTAATCGGTTCTCAACATTGTCTTCATTTTCAATATAACACAGTCTCCTCCTCAGACAAGACAAATGTACAACTCGTGCACTTTTAAAATAAAATGATCAAATATGTCATGTACTCACATAGCACAACTTGAGCTACAAACATCTGAACAGCAACTTCTACTGTGGCTAGTAAAGATGTAGTTACATAGTTCTGCTAGCAAACACTTCAAACTTACCGTCTGCCTAGAATTTGTTTCACTTTCACGATAGTGTTGGACGCATTCCTGATTCTACCTTGCTTTGCTGCCAAGCCCACAATCTATCAAATAAAGCAAATAATGAGATTTTCTTAATCTGACCATGCATACAATGTCAAAGACATAAAATGGTTTCAATTACCTTCTCATTTTCTCTGTAAGCAACGACTGCTGGGGTAACACGGTCACCTGCATCATTTGCTACAACATCAGCTCGACCATCCTAGGTGGAAATAAATTCCAAAGTTTCAGATTACAGATAAAATACATTTAAGATTCAGTGTCACTATTTGCTGCCAGCCACACATGAAACTGTATTTAAGTAACATGTAATTAAATGAATCATACAATGAATTATCAAACCAACTTTCAAAGTTGGTAAGATAGTAAGTACTACTGATGCTGGAGTCAGAAAAAAGTGTGTAGCTGGAGGAACACAGTAAGCCAGGCAGCATCAGAGGAGCAGGAAAGTCAACGCTTCAGGTCGGATGTGCTGTTAATGCATGCCTATCTCGAGTCAAAAATGTCGCAAGTTTCAGCCTCACTAAACAGACTGCAGCATATAATTCCAAGTTGCCAGCCCAGGGCAATATTTTGAGTGAATGTTTCACTGTCAGGGGCGCACTGTTCAGAGAAGAGCTCGTGTCCGCTCTCTCAGGTACAAGTTCCTAGGCACTATTTTGAAGAAAAGCAGGGGGATTTTTGCCAGTATTCTGGCCAAGACTTTCTGCTCAATTAACATCGTAAAACCAATTATCCAGCTTTTGTCATATTTTTATTTTTTGGAACTTTCTGTGGCCAAATATACTGTCATATTTCCAATTACGGCACTTCAGAATTACTTCATTCGCTACATGGTGTTTTGGGACATCTCCGGGTTGTGAAAAGGTGCTATATAAACTGTTATGGAGCTGCAATTTTATAAAATATTGGACAGTCAGTCCAGACTGTTGTCCTCTGAGGTAACCTTCTTCGCTGTCCACTACACCTCCAATTTTAGCGTCATCTGCAAACTTACTAAGCATACCTCCTATGTCCACATCCAAATCATTTACATAAAAGACAAAAAGCAGTGGACCCAGCACAAATCCTTGTGGCACCATGCTGGTTACAGGCCTCCTGCTGAAAAGCAACCCTCCACCAGTACCCTCTGTCTTCTACCTTTGAGCCACTTCTGTATCCAAAAGCTAGTTCTCCTGGTTTTCCATGTAATCTAACCTTGCTAACCAGTCTACCATGAGAAACCTTGTTGAATACCTTACTGAAGTCCAAAAAGATCACATCCATTGCTTGGCCCTCATCAATCCTCTTCATCACTTCCTCAAAACAAAATCAATCAAGTTAGTGAGAGAAGATTTCCCACAAATAAAGCCATGCTAACTATCCCTAATTAATCAATGCCTTTCCAAATACGGGTTAATCCTGCCCGTCAGGATTCCCTCCAACAACTTGCCCACTACCGATGTCAGGCTCACCAATCTATAGAACCCTGGCTTTTCCTTACCACCTTTCTTCAATAGTAGCACAACATTAACTGACCTCCAGCCTTCTGGCATCTCACCTGTGGCTACTGATGATATAAATATCTCAGCAAGGGGACCAGCAATCTCTTCTTTGACTTCCCACAGAGTTCTAGGGTACACCTAATCAAGTCTCGGGGATTAGTCCACCTTTACGTATTTTAAGACGTCCAGCACCTCCTCCTCTGTAATATGGACACTTTTCAAGATCAAGTACATTGTCCTTGCAACTGCCCTGTCTATTCTCCTTAGAAATTTATAGATTTTTATGAAACCTCCCTCATTTTTCTAAATTCCAGTGGATACATGTCTGGTAAACCTTTGTCACGCTCCCGTCACAGCTAGAATATCCTTCCTTGGGCAAACAGACCAAAACTGCACACAATACTGCGGGTGTAGTCTCACCATTTGCAGTCTTCATCACTTACTGCAATTGCATGCTTACTTTCAGCAACTGGTGTACAAGGACATCCAAGTCTCCTTTCCTAATTTATCACCATTCAGATAATAAAGCGGAGGCTGTAGACTTGCTCGCCAAGGCAGCCAGTTTTGTAGCAGTTGTTTTGTCACCCTGTTAGGTAACATCGCAAGTGCGCCGTGAAGTGCTGGTGTTCTGTCCCGCTTGTTATTTATATGCTTCGGTTTGTTGGAATGATTGGCATTACTTCTGGTTCTGTTTACCAACGGTTTGCATAACAGGTCCAGATCAACATGTTTGTTTGTGGAGTTCTGTCTGGAATACCAGGCCTCCAGGAATTCCCAAACATGTCTCCAATCAGTCATACTATTACGGATGTGTTGTCCCTGTCGAATTTGTGCCTTTCTTTGCCCGTGTGTATTGAGACCAGTGAGAACTATTCGTGTTACTTGGTGGGTAGCTGGCGTTCGCACCATTAATGTTGCTAAAAGGGTGACAAAACGTCTGCGACCAAACACAACGGCACAGCATTTCATAGTGTGGAGCTGGGTGAACACAGCAGGCCAAGCAGTATCTTAGGAGCACAAAAGCTGTTATTTCTGGCCGAGACCCTTCATCAGAAAAACAGTAGCTCAGCAAGCAAGTCTACAACCTCATTCACAGCCCAAGCTATAAATCTTCTCAAAGAGAACATTAGATAATAAAACTGCCTTCCTGACCGTACTACCAAAGTGAAAAACCTCACAGTTAGCCACATTGTACCTCACGTTCCATGCATTTGCCACTTATGTAACTTGTCTAAATTACAAGAAGCATTTTACAGTCTTCCAAACTGAACATGGTGTTCAACAATGTATTAAAAGCAGAAAGTGCTGAATAAAATCAGCAGGCCTGGCAGCATCTGTGGAGAGACGGACAAAGTTTAACAGAGTGAACGCTGAGTCCAACATGACCCTTCTCCTTGTGCCTGACACACAGTTTATCCAGCACTTTCGGCCTTTATTTCATAGTTTCCAGCAAACACAGCATTTTGCTTTAATTGCATGCAATCATTTCTGATTAATTTTACTGCTTCCATTGCGCAGAGAACGACCGCTGTCACAGATTCTGCTAGAATTCTGAAAGACTCTGAATTTGCCGATTCTCTGTCTTTAGAATAACGAGACTGAAATCAATGAAAAATGGGAGCAGCAGGCCATTCAGCCCCTCGATGCCTGGGCCCCGCGGGGCTGTTACCGGCTCATGGGGCCATTCATGCAGATTGATGAAGTTACATTCGCTCTAACGTCTAGATTTAATTCGATCCCAGATCGCAGACCTTATAAATGGCCACACAGCTACACGTGGCCCCAATGTGAACGCCGATCGCCGCCATCTCAGTAACTAGGAGAAACCACCACGCACGCCGGGAAGGCAACGGGAGGACTCAGGCACTGACCAATAGACGCGAAGAGGAGGCACAACGCGTACGTGGGAAATAGGAAGACGTCATTGATTGGTGAATCTTCCAGAGCGGGGCGGTGAATAATGAGAGAAGCTTTTTTATTGGTTCGCCTCCCTCCAATGGAAGTGAACTGTGTAATATAGGAGGTGAAGCAGAGGTGGGCGGGCTGGAGGGTATGCTGGTTTTGCACCAATTGGAGTGAGGGATAGATGCGTACGACGGTGAGCGGTGAGAGACGGGCATCGATTGGTGCAGTGCCCGCCAATGGGCGGAGGGTCATGGCGGTTGCCGTCCGGAGGCGGTTTGCGTTCCCCGACATGAAACCGCTTCTCCTTCTGCTCGTCGCCGCCGGCGCTGAGGCCTTGGAGCCGCGGGAATGTGAAGGTGAGCGGCGGCAATCGCCTCGTCTCCCGGCTCGTCGCAGACGCCATACCCCCGGAAAAACAAATGGGGAGGGAAGGGCAAAGCTGGGGTGAGAGGGGCGATGGGGGTGGCGGGTGGGTTTTGTTGGAGAGGTATATGTGGCTGTGGAAGAGGGATCGAGATTGTTGTGAGAGGATAAAAGGCAAATCACTGGTTGCTGGATCATCTGAAACAGAAATCAGGCAGTGACTGTTGAGAGAAAAATAAGTTAATGTTTCAGGTCAATGATTTTTAATTTCAAACTTTCCTTTTGCCCCCTTCGCCCCGCACTCTCAAGTTGAAGACATTTTTAAAATTCATTCATGGGATGTGGGCATTGCTGGTTATTGACCATGTCAATCTAAAAGTAGCTTACCACCAACTTCTCAAATGTGAATGAATGGTTTGTGGGCCATGTCAGAAGGTAATTATGAATCAACTCTGCTACAGGTTATGCTAAGGGCCTGACTGTAGGCAAGAGATTCAGATGGATTTTTGTGACAATCTTGTGGTTTTATGTTCGCTATTACTGATGCTAATGTTTTGTTCCAAACTTATCAGAGTAACTGAATTTGAGCTCCTGATGCAGTAATCTTGTAATTCTGATTTTGTAATTGGGGATCCAGTAATACTATCTCGAGAATACTCTACCCCACCTGTCTCAGTTCCCTTTTTATCCTAGTGTGAATAAAATGTCACCAACCTAAAAGTAAACATTGTTTCTTTCTCTGCAGATGATGCCAGACCAGCTGAGGATCAACAAATCAACTTGTTTCTGATAATGGACAACAATTTTTAAAAAACATTTTTTCTTTACTATTTCCATTACCTTTGACTTGCATCATTGACACTTTTTGTCATTTAATCTCCTTTCTCTTCCCTTTTCTTTTGCTCTTTTCCCCCATCTTCCCATGTTTCAATTTCAGAAAATGTAACATTTCTTAGGTCTTCTGACTCATCAACCTGAAATGTCAACTGTTTGTCTTTCTTCTCATGCTGCCTGACATGCTGAGTGTTTTCATTGCCTTCTGTTTTACTTCTTGGTTTCCAACATCTACAGTATTGTTTTTTGAGTTAATTTTTTCTCTCTCTCTTCATCCCTTCCTCCTCAACCAAAGGTTGTAAAGGTTCTCATAGGACTGCAGAAGAGATTTGAGAATGGTTTCAGGGCTGAGGGAATGCAGCTACGTGGATAAGTTGGAGAAACTGGATTACACTCTTTTTATTATAAAATAAAATTGAGCATTAATAAAGGGGTCTAGACAGAGCAGGTGTGGAAACCTGATTGATTTGTAGAGGGTTGAAGCCAGATTTCACTAATTTAAGATTATTCGCAAAAGCATCAACACGTACACACGAAACAACATTTTTAACCTAGTGGATACTTGCGAAATATCCTTCTTCCGTGGTGGGGAGAAATTCAAACGTGGCCATAAAAGACACTTTTTGATAAGCCCCTGAAAGAGAGAAAAATTACAGGGGTTTCTGAAAAAGGCTGTGGGGTTAGACTGACTAAATTGTACTTATGGGGAGCCAGTAGTACACGATGGGCCGAATGGCCTCTTTTTACCTGTAATCGCTCTTACCTTGAACAGTTTTTGTTAAATCCAAGGTGGAAATGGAATTGTACCTTTAAGTTTTCTGTACTGATGAGAAAAAATGTCAAGAATTGATGCATAATTTTTAGAGAATTATAAATTGTCAACTGTTCGTATAATGTTGTTGATACCAGTTATTGACTTCAGCAGCCATTACATAACAGTATAAGGGAAAATCAGTTGGTTTCTGGAAAATCAAGCTTTAGTCACGTTAATGATTTTGGGATGCAAGTTTTCACTAATTATAAAATGTAATGTTGCTTATACAACTTTTCAGATATCTTAACGGTAGTGAAATGTTCATTGTATGTCTACCAGAAGTCATTTAACAGCACTAATAGATTGTTGTCCTCCCAAATGAGGGAATGTAATGAAAGATGCAACTTTATATGTTTATCAAAAAAAAAGCAATCCATCTTGCTGGTGGTTGAAATGATTTGAAGCAACAAAAAAAGTAGTAATAAATTATTCCAATCAGTATTAACCCTATGTGGTATGAACTAATTTGTTGCTGTACCATGCAAGTAACTGTTCTAAACTTGTTTGACTTTATGTAAGCATGTTTAGCACACAGGCAATGAAATTCATGAAGAAAGACTGGCATGCAGCAAGTGGTGCATTGTAACTTTTTTTTTGTAACTGGTGAGTGTGTACATCTGAAATCTTGTTTCTTTTTAAAAACCAGCAAGTAAATCCTTACTCTAAACTCTATTCTGTTTGGAACTTTTTGCAGTCCTAATTACTAATCCGTGAATTCAGTTGCCTCTTTATACAACAGCTTTTTGTGCAATCCAGATCTGTGCTTTTGTGGCTTCATACTACAATTCCTGCTTGCTTTGGTTTCTCTTTCTGGTCATTGTATTCATTAGTCCTGTTATGCTCATTGTCAATAGTCAGCATTTTACCAGTGGAAGTAGTCAACCTCACCAACCTTAGCGTGTACCCTTGCTCAATAGTAGGAGAAATTTGAGGTCAAATATTGAATGTCTTATGTTCAAAAAGGCATAATTCCATCCTAATTGCTTTGTTCACAGTTGTATTTAAAGTACATATTTTGCTTTGTGTTGTAATAGTTTTTAAAATTTTGTAGTTGGCAAAATAAGGCTGATGTGTATTGGTGATTGAAATGATACCATTTGAGCCTCCATCCTGGTTGGATAGTGATGGATTTAGGTGTTGTAAAGTTCCTGTAACCCTTCCTCACAATGTATTGGTTGGTCATGCGCAGACGATTGCCCTTTGATACCTTTTTCCATTTCTGAACCAAGTCTTTAGTGATGTTGCCTGATTTAGTTTTGCTATAACAGATGGGTGTGTGCTCATACCCATTTCCCATCAGAAAACAACTTGAAACTGTGTTACCTATTGTTGTCAGTAGAGAGCAGTTTTCAGACGATAAAAATTGAAATCCAGGTTGTGAACTAAAATGGCAGTACTCCAGTTTAGTCTTCATGTTTATAAAGTTGTCCCTGAAATACCATTTTTTTTTATGACTGTTTGTTTGTTTTTGCAAGAATGATTACATGTGTCTAGGATAAGAACAGGATTTTGACATTCAGTCCCTTGAGCGTGTTCAACAAATAAGATCGTGGCTGATCTGTGGCCTAACTCCATATCCCTTGTACTTGATAAAAGATTATCTATCTCAGATCTAAAACTAACAACTGAGCATCAACTGCCATTTGTGCAAGAGTTCCAAAGTTCTGCCACCCGTTGTGTGACTGTTACGTTATTAGCTCAGACATCAACGTGAAGGGAAATGTATTCTGTTTAACTAGTATCGCTGTTAAATTAATTTAACAAAAAAAAAATTAGGAATTCACAATACTGTCACAGCCACCGTCACTATTTAGTCTTCACTTAAGCAGATCATTTTATTACTTTTTTATCCCTATTCTGTTATCCAAATTAATTTTAAATGTTGACCTAATTTTACCTGAACTATAACCCTGGAACTGATTCCACAGCCTCTTAATTCTAAAGACATTCTCTTAGTTCTGGTTTCCATATCTCTTGTATTTGATCTTGTATTGAAGGCTCCTCGTTCTAGAACATCCCCTGCGGGCCAGCTTATTTCTACCAGTCTCACTTTTCATGTGTTTAAATACTTTGAGCGTATCACTCTCCAATTTAAGTACTTAAAGCAATCTAATCACTTGCAAATGTATACTTATACATCACACTGCAATTTCACAGCATCAAAGAAACTTCCATTCAGTGTATAAGCACTGTTGTTTTTAATCTCAGCATAATCTCATTTCATGAAAATATGCTTCTTAGCTCATTCCCCAATCGTATAAACCTTGAACTTCCTTTGTTCGTTGGTGGAATAGCACTGATGTAAATGTGAATAGATTGTCAGACAGGCTTTGAGGGCTTAAACTTTTCAGGGAACAAAGATATTTTCTCCTCTTTCAAAAATGCATCAAACAGGTTTTTGAGGCACTGACTTATCTTCAGTAAGTTAATGGATGCTGAGCGCTCAGGGAATTGAAAACATTTAAACAGTGCCCTATTCAAAATCAGCAATGAAACAGAACCATGGTGGTGACTTTATTAAGAAGCGTTATTTCAAAACTGGATAATGAGTAATCTTGAGGATGTATGATGAGAAATAGCAAAGGCTCAGAAAGAAAAACTTCTTCCTGAACAATCTTTTTAACATTTCTGAAGAGGTGATATCTCAAAAGGATTATTGAAAATGCTGCAAATGTTGTACCCTTGACTTCACCACACAAGAGAATGTGAAGATTAGGTTGCTGAACTACAAGATGTAGGATAATAAAATGAGAGGCTGGATGAACACAGCAGGCCCAGCAGCATCTCAGGAGCACAAAAGCTGACGTTTCTGGCCTAGACCCTTCATCTGACCCTTCCTAACCCTTGATTTCCTTACTGGTTAAAAATCTGTCTGCCTCAGCCTTCTGAGGTAAAGAATTCCACAAATTTACTCCCTTCTAAGAGAGGAAACTGCTCTTCATCTCTGTCTTAAATGGTGACCCCTTACTCAGATTATGCTCTCTCACTTGATCTCTGTAACGGGGACCTATCTATATCTACCCAGTGAGGCCCTTAAGAATCTAATGCTTCAATAAGGTCACCTCTCATTCTTCTAAATTCAATGTGTATAGGCCCAACCTACTTAACCTGTCCTCAAGAAAATACTTCCATGCCCAGGATAAATGTAGTGAATCTTCTGGATTGCCAGTACATTGTTCCTTAGACAAAGAGACTAAAACTGTTCAGTATTCTGAGTGTGGCCTGGCTAGTGCCTTATGTAGTTCTGACAAGACTCTTCTAATATTCCATTCACTTTGAAATAAAGGTCAACAATTCTGTCTGCCTTCCCCATTACCTGGTGCACTTGGATCGCAGCTTTTTGTGGTTTATATCTAAGGATTCCCACATCCTTCTTGAATGGCCTGTTCCTCACCGTAGGGATTCTCTTACTTTAAGAAAGCGTTGCACAGGCCGTTCCAAACCAAGTTGATTCCAACCTGTTAATTAAAAATTGTACAAAATGAAACTTGAGCTTCGGTAACACACATTTGCTTGTTGACAGGAAAACCAATAATATAAATAGCTGACTTTTAACCTATATGTTTTATGTTGTAAGATTTGTAACAGGACGTACAATTGTAATTGAGTAATGTTACTTGAAGACCAACTGGAAGTTTGTAATATAGAACATAGAACATAGAACAGTACAGCACAGAACAGGCCCTTCAGCCCACAATGTTGTGCCGACCATTGATCCTCATGTATGCACCCTCAAATTTCTGTGACCATATGCATGTCCAGCAGTCTCTTAAATGACCCCAATGACCTTGCTTCCACAACTGCTGCTGGCAACGCATTCCATGCTCTCACAACTCTGTGTAAAGAACCCGCCTCTGACATCCCCTCTATACTTTCCTCCAACCAGCTTAAAACTATGACCCCTCGTGCTAGCCATTTCTGCCCTGGGAAATAGTCTCTGGCTATCAACTCTATCTATGCCTCTCATTATCTTGTATACCTCAATTAGGTCCCTTCTCCTCCTCCTTTTCTCCAATGAAAAGAGACCGAGCTCAGTCAACCTCTCTTCATAAGATAAGCCCTCCAGTCCAGGCAGCATCCTGGTAAACCTCCTCTGAACCCTCTCCAAAGCATCCACATCTTTCCTATAATAGGGCGACCAGAACTGGACGCAGTATTCCAAGTCCGGTCTAACCAAAGTTTTGTAGAGCTGCAAAAAGATCTCACGACTCTTAAACTCAATCCCCCTGTTAATGAAAGCCAAAACACCATATGCTTTCTTAACAACCCTGTCCACTTGGGTGGCCATTTTAAGGGATCTATGTATCTGCAAACCAAGATCCCTCTGTTCCTCCACACTGCCAAGAATCCTATCCTTAATCCTGTACTCAGCTTTCAAATTCAACCTTCCAAAATGCATCACCTCGCATTTATCCAGGTTGAACTCCATCTGCCACCTCTCAGCCCATCTCTGCATCCTGTCAATGTCCCGCTGCAGCCTACAACAGCCCTCTATACTGTCAACGACACCTCTGACCTTTGTGTCGTCTGCAAACTTGCTGACCCATCCTTCAATCCCCTCATCCAAGTCATTAATAAAAATTACAAACAGTAGAAGCCCAAGGACAGAGCCCTGTGGAACACCACTCACCACTGACTTCCAGGCAGAATATTTTCCTTCTGCTACCACTCGCTGTCTTCTGTTGGCCAGCCAATTCTGTATCCAGACAGCTACGTTCCCCTGTATCCCATTCCTCCTGACCTTCTGAATGAGCCTACCATGGGGAACCTTATCAAATGCCTTACTGAAGTCCATATACACCACATCCACAGCTCGACCCTCATCAACTTTTCTAGTCACATCCTCAAAGAACTCGATAAGGTTTGTGAGGCATGACCTGCCCCTCACAAAGCCGTGTTGACTGTATTTGATCAAGCCGTGCTCTTCCAGGTGGTCATAAATCCTATCCCTCAGAATCCTTTCTAACACCTTGCAGACGACAGACGTGAGACTTATTCTACCAATATAAATTGAAATGCACAGAATTTTGAATTCTTTATTTAACTGGGGACTTTTCCCAGCACTTCTTCTAAAAAGACCTTGTTTCTAGCCTTTTATGTCATGTTTTAACAAGTACTTCAATAGGCTGTAGAATTTAATTTGCATGAGAGTGTTGATCACATTGCTGTTCGATGTTGGGTGCTTAGCATGGTATTCCCCTTAATAATGTTTCTTTCTTAAGTAAGCCAAAAGGTAATTATGAAAGGATTAAATGATTGGATTCATGTTTTAAATGTGATTTCCCATCACTATCTTCACCATCTCATTCTTGAGGGCAGACTAATGTCCTTTAGGCAAGGAAACTATCATCCTTCATCAGCTCTCTGATGAAGGGTCTAGGCCCGATATTTAACATTACAGATGAAAAGCATTTATTGGATAATGAAGAAAGGTGTGGTTCATTGAGCACACTGCAACAGCTTTACGTCAGTTATCGCCTTGAAGTAAAGGTCTATGTTGTCGAACGTTTTTTAACAATTATCATTATTTAAATATCTAAAGTAGGTTTCAAAATCTTTCTTTCTTTTTATTGTTTTTCAATTTGATATTTATTTTTGAAAAATTTTTCTTCACTTTCTAAAATTCTCAGTATGCATTGGATTTCTGGAGAGGTTTTACAGCTATTTGAAAGCACAGGATGTGGACTTTACACCTGCAATGGTTGTGAATGAACTGATGCTAATGTGCGAACACACTAAAGGAAAGGAACATCGCTTAGTAAGTATCTTTTGATGTAAGATGCATTTAACTGTGGTTGTTAATTTGACTGCACCCTTTCCTTTATCATTATCATGTAGGCTTATTGGAATGCAAATTGTTGTAATACAAAACCCTCCAAACCTAAAACTGTTTAGTTGAGAAGAGAAATTTGTGGAAAGCCTAATTAGTAACTTCAGAATTTTCAAAAAGGGAGAAAGTGTTCCCATTCAATTGGTAACAAGGGGCACAAATGTGTGCAATTTTAAAATTAAATAAAAGATAAGGTTAAAAAACTTAGAATATGAATGACATTGCAATTGAAACAGTAATTCTTATCATAGGGGGAGTTGGATAACTAAATAAGAAACAGTAAGGTTGGAGAGGAGAGCAGGAGTGTGGGGTTAGTGGTTTAGTTCTAATGTAGATAATTGGTATTATCCTTTTGTGAAATTTGTATGATTACATCATATTTTGTATAGTATGTATTCAAAATTGAACCATCAGTGGATTATGTCATGAAGTAGCAAGTTGAAGTTTTGTCTCATTTGTTTGGTTACATTGTTAAAAGCTAAGAATTGGGACGTATACTGTGAAATGTCTTCTCTGTTTCATTTGAAGACAGACAGTTAGCAACTTGCCCATAAAATAATACAATTTCTTTAATTACTTTTTGCCTTCTGTGAATCGGTAATTTTCTTAGGAGAGAGTTGGTCAGCAGTAGTTGTAATTGTTTGCTAAAAGATTTTCTGGTGTATTTACAGAATATGAGTATGTAGTCTACTTTTTTTGTTTACAGTGTTACTATATCGGAGCAACAAGCGATGCTGCAACTAAAATTGTGAATGAAGTAGCACGACCAATGAGTGCACATGTACCAGTACAGAAAATCTGTGAAAAGCTGAAAGCAAAAGACATGCAGATATGTGAGCTAAAATATGGTATGAATTTTACCTTCTCTGTGAATTGTTCTGGATACAATTTTATTTTGAGCTGTACTTCTTCAACACTTGTGATGGATATATGCATACTTGATATATCTCAGAAATTATACTTGTGGCAAAATGAATTCCTCTTGTTTGAATTGGTTCAAACTTCACATTTATAAAACCAACAAATCACAATGGAACAGCAGAGGATTGTACTAATCAAAAGTAGCTGGGTGGTACATTTCAAATTTTAAGAACTATGAAGTCAACAAAATCAAGTCATTTTGAAATCTCAAATATTTTTCGTTAGCATCTTGAACTGTTACTGGATTGAAGCTAAAAGTAATACCTGATGTTTATGACATCATAAACAGATTATATAAGAGGATATCTACTGGCTTTTGGAACTTAGTTCAGAAATAGAATTATTTCCTCAAGTTTCAGAGTAATACAATTAGTCCTTGCTGCAGGACTTGAGCACATGATATAGGCAGACACTTATCAGGAGCAACCATCTTTCAGATGACATGTTAAACTGAGACTCCTACCTGCTACACAAAACAACGTAAAAGATTGTGACTCTTCCAAGGAGACAGATGACTTTCCCAGTGTCTGTTCCCTGGCCAAAATCTAATGTTTCATCAATTTTTAAAAAAAACAAGAACAGGTGGGAAAAGAAAATAATAAAACTCAACTACACATGGGAATAAAAAGGCCTGAAAAAATCATATTGGATTGCAGGGGATTTTAGATTATTCCCTGAAACTGATGGGTTAATAAATGTATTTGATTCATTTTTCTTCGATCCTGAATCCTCAAACAACAGTAGTGAATCACGTTTTGTAAAATCTAAGCTGTTAAATCACGACAGGAGTAACAGTTGCCCTGTCATCAGAGGACGGTGTGTGATTTGAGCTCTGATGAAAGGCCATTGACCTGAAACATTAACACTCTCTCTACCTGTCCAGATGCCCTTTGACCTGCTAAGGATTTTCACCTTTCCTTTTCTCTTATTTCAGATTTCCAGTGGCAACACTACTTTGCTTTTATTGTAGTTGTATAGAATTAGCTTTGAAGCAAAACCCTGATGTCTGGTTGACTTTTATGTGCAAAGGCACAACTCTGAAGCCATAGAAGAAGAAAACATCCACGAATGATTCTAAAGTTAGTTGAGAGGTTCAGAAACACAGATTGTGAGAATTTGCACCATTCAGTAGGAGTGTGTGTCGGGACATGTATGATGGTGACACCTTGTGATGCTTAATAAGGTCAAGGGATGTGTGGCTAATTTATCATACTGTTTTGAATGTTGGTATTGTCACATGCTTCTTACACATTGGCTTTGCTGAAGATATTGTTGTATGCTAGACCACATAGGACTCTGATGGAGGAGACTTGGGTATCCACCTGTGCTCACTACAACATGTCACACATAGCTTGGAATGTGAAATTATTGTCCTCCCACATCCTGCTGCAACAATAAATCTTTTAGTTGAACTGAGTGGCATCGCGAAACACGTGGTTAGTGAATTATAGATGCTAAATGCTGAAATAATAAAAACAAAATTCAAAATGTTATCAACTGCTAACTTTTCATTGATTTTTCTTACTCCTCCAGAGAGTGGCTCATTTTTATAGATACCTTTAAACAATCTGCTTTAGACATTATAACACCTCTAAAGATTAAAACTTTGGACTACACAAGTGAGCTGGGTCATGTTTATATAGTGACCTGAGTGAGTCCGAAAGAACCTCAACCGCTTAAGAATATTCTTAAGTGTAGTACACAGCAAGCTCCCGCAAACTGCAAAGTAATAATAGCATGATAAGAAAAGATTTTTGTCAACTGAGGACTAGTATTGTCTGGGACACTGGAGAGGGCAGGAAGTTCCTTGCTGCTCTTCACATTTAGGTCGCAGGATTTCTTATGTTCACCCGAGAGAGCAGATAAAGAATCAAATCGATGATTCACCCAAAAGATTGCACCTCTGCCAATGTTGCACTGCATTTGATTGGCACTGTTGATTTTCATGTCCCAGTCCTTGAGTGGGATCTGAACCCACTCAGGCAAGAGTGTTACCAGCTGATGCCTGCTAACTCGAGTCAGAATTAATGTCATAGGAGAATAGGCTGCTTCATAATTTTTTTGATGCAAAATTTACATTTTTATTTCACACAGAAAATTTTGACCAACATTCTGTTTTCTCATGAACAGAAGAGTGTTTTCACGTGTTACTTGTTGATGTCTCATCAGACAATTC
This sequence comes from Stegostoma tigrinum, assembly GCF_030684315.1. NCBI lineage: Eukaryota > Metazoa > Chordata > Chondrichthyes > Orectolobiformes > Stegostomatidae > Stegostoma > Stegostoma tigrinum. Next base: position 3,395,164 of record NC_081378.1, read on the forward strand.
AATGTAGATAGACTCTATTAAACATGAACAGAGAATACAATACACTTTTTAGATTAATAACATGTATTAAACTGCCTCAGGTTTGTTTCATAATAGAGTCTTCAGAATTGTTTTTCTGTGTTCTGTGTCTCATAGAAAAGAAATTGTATTTGAAGAAAGCTGAATTACACAGACTGCGAGTGGCCCAGCTAAAGAAGATCCTTGAAGACTGGGGAGAGAAATGCATCGCGTGTGCAGAAAAAATTGATCTCATTGATTTAATCTTGGAATTAGCCCACAAATATGGATCTGCTGAACTGGATGTAAACTTTGATCTATAAGAATCACCAACCCTTTCTAGAAAAAAGAACTGGTTTGCAACCATAAATTATTGATTATATTTGTGGTAGATGCCATGTGTATAGGATACCATAAAGTGAAATTTGCCACTTCAAATAAGCGTTCTAGCTTCATCTTTATCAACTGTGTACCCGGTGTGGCTACCTCTACATTGGGGAAACCAAGCAGAGGCTTGGGGACCGCTTTGCAGAACACATCCGCTCGGTTTGCAACAAACAACTGCACCTCCCAGTCGCAAACCATTTCCACTCCCCCTCCCATTCTCTAGATGACATGTCCATCGTGGGCCTCCTGCAGTGCCACAATGATGCCACCCGAAGGTTGCAGGAACAGCAACTCATATTCTGCTTGGGAACCCTGCAGCCCAATGGTATCAATGTGGACTTCACCAGTTTCAAAATCTCCCCTTCCCCAACTGCATCCCAAAACCAGCCCAGCTCTTCCCCTCCACCCACTGCATCCCAAAACCAGTCCAACCTGTCTCTGCCTCCCTAACCTGTTCTTCCTCTCACCCATCCCTTCCTCCCACCCCAAGTCGCACCTCTATCTCCTACCTACTAACCTCATCCCACCTCCTTGACCTGTCCGTCTTCCCTGGACTGACCTATCCCCTCCCTACCTCCCCACCTATACTCTCCTCTCCACCTCTCCTTTTCTCTCCATCTTCGGTCCGCCTCCCCCCCTCTCCCTATTTATTCCAGAACCCTCTCCCCATCCCCCTCTCTGATGAAGGGTCTAGGCCCGAAACGTCAGCTTTTGTGCCCCTGAGATGCTGCTTGGCCTGCTGTGTTCATCCAGCCCCACACTTTATTATCTTCGTCTCTATTCTGGTGTTTTTGACATTTGGGCAATTAACTGGCCACAAGAGGGAGCTCCTGTGCAATTTACTGGAGTAGAATGTTTACAAAACAGAAACAGGCCATTTTCACTGTTGTTTCCAGATCACTCATGAATAATCTAGTGATTTTTTTTCCCCTTCCTCATAACGCTGCAGGTACTAATCTAGTTTTCTTGAAACTCAGAACGACATTTGCCTCCAGCATTCCCTTTGTGAATTCAGGATGCTGACCACCCACTATTTTCATTAAAAACAAAAAGGTTTTTGTATCAGTTTTATTTTTAATTGGTGTTCGCTAGTGCTTGAGCTTTCTGCTGATGGTACCAACTTTTCTGTATTCTGTTAAGACCCTATATGAGTGTGAGCAGCTCTGTCAAATCCTATTGCACCCTTCTCTATAGTAAAGATAGTTAGGTTGAAGGTGGCCCAACATGATAAGTTACTGAAATCCTTCATTTCTGAAACAATTCTTATGCATCCTCATCATGGCCTTTCATCATCAACTCCGTACAGCGTGGAAACAGGCCAGTCAGCTCAACAAGTCCACATCGACCCTTTGAAGAGCATCCCAACCAGACTCAACCCATGTAACCCTGCATTTCCCATAACTAACACACCTGATCTACACATCCCTGGACTCAATGGGGCAATTTAGTGTGGCCAATCTACCTTACGTACACATCTTTGGTTTGTGGGAGGAAACCCACACAGATGCAAGGATAACATGCAAGCTGTGCAGAGATGGTCACCCCAAGGGTGGAATCAAATTTTGGTCCCTGGTGCTGTGAATCAGTGTGCTGTCCTTTCAAAAGTGTGGGGTCCAAAATTAGACACCCGATTCCTGTTGAGATTGGACCAGTGTTTATAAAGGTTCAATACAACTTTGATTTTGAATATTATGCTTCTGTTTTGAGGCCAAAGATTCTGTTAGCCTTTTAAAATCATTTTGTCAACCTGCTTACTCCCTTTAATAGTTGGTGAGCACATAGCTCTGCTCCTGCGCCTCGTTTAGAATTGTGCCCTTTAGTTTATGTTGTCTTGCTTTGTTCTTTTGGGAAATTGAAATAATGGTACTTTTATTTTTTTTTGAAACCAATATATTTTACTGTAACCCTCAGGTTCCCTTTTGTTTTCGAGAAAGGTAAAAGTTAAGCAACTGTAGAGTACCTCTGCAGCTGCACCATTCAGACTGGTAGGAGTGAAAGAGGTGATCGTGCTCAAATGAAGAACAGACTTTGGAATGTAGGAACAGGAGGAGACCATTTCACCTTTGAACCCGTGCTGCAATTTACTGAGACTATGGCTCATCTATGACCTAACTCTCTCTTTGTCTCATATCTATGAAGAATTTTGGATCACAAACATCCCTTCATTTCGGCTTTAAAATTTATCTAATTGCAGCCAAATTACCATTTAAACAAGATGCTTTCGAACATCTAGCACCTGTAGATGTAGAATTCTTAATTTCACTCCATGTCCCAAAGCCCTAGACTACCATTGAAATTCTTTGTCTTTGGACTTTCAATTTCTCTTAGTAACTTCATCAAATCACCCCAACCTTTTAATTTTAGGAAATACAATCTGAATCTGTGTAATTTCCTGTTGACTGTTTTGGTAAATCTACACTGCACATATTCCAAGACAAGTATCCTGTTAATGAATTTTTAGAAATACAGTTAGGTTCTGTCCCCCAGGTGTGCTCTAACCAAAACCTTGTCTCGATGAATTGTGTCTTTGAACCTGTTGTATTTTACTACTTGAGAAACAGAGGCCACTGTTTGTTAGCCTTTCTGATCATTTTGAATGTACATGAACCTCCAGTTTGATCGCAGTCTTATTACAAAGAACATTTCATTCTAAATCTTACAGAGTGCAATAGGAAGCCACAAAAATGTATTAATTTGAGCCGGCTCAAAAAAAGTTGGCAGTTGTTACTAGTTGTGTCAAAATCTCACAAGCAAGAGTAAAATATTCTTTTATTATTAATCACATCCGACATCATCACAGAACGATGAGAAATAAAGTTTCACTCAGTAGAAACTCTGATGAAGGGTCTAGGCCCGACAGCTTTTGTGCTCCTGAGATGCTGCTTGGCCTGCTGTGTTCATCCAGCCTCACACTTTATTATCTCGGATTCTCCAGCACCTGCAGTTCCCATTATCACTGATACAATTTTAACCTCTTCACTCAGTAGAAACCTGTTCTTCAAGGGAGTGTGCGTAAGCCTGCATGAATCAGTCTTACAATTTTTCCCTACAACCGGTGTTCGGTGTGGCGTATAGGCTGGGGATAATGTGTGCTGTTCTGAGGATTTTAGTTCGAAAAAAGACCAAATACAATTAGTCGTCACAGAATGTGGCATGTTTCTACGGATGCGTTGCTCCGCTTTGACTGACATTGCCCATAAATGCAGCCCTCACTTCAGTATTACCTTGGAAAATTAGTCTAGATTTGTTTCGCTCTGGTCAAGTTACTGGAATGCAGATTTGCACATGTGACCTTCATACTCTTGAGCAAAGGTGTTTTCAACTGAGCGACACCAGAATTTCCAGCTGATGTGGCATTATTATTAGGCAAAACCCAATGCACAAAGAGAAGAACATTACTAACTTATAATTTACTCATATTCAGATGGCAACATTTCTTATGCCGGATATTTCCCTATTTCAAAGAGTCCAAAGGTTTTAAGCATTAATCTGAGAAGTCATGTTCCTTTTAATACTCAAAAATAATCCAAATCAAAGACAAGACTTTTATTCTTTAAATTGTTACATCTCCGAGCTCAAAGCTGGTTGAGTTATTTAAATATACAATTCTGAGAGTTCATGATAACCAAGTGTGAAGCTGGATGAACACAGCAGGCCAAGCAGCATCTCAGGAGCACAAAAGCTGATGTTTCGGGCCTAGAACCTTCATCTCTCTGATGAAGGGTCTAGGCCTGAAACGTCAGCTTTTGTGCTCCTAAGATGCTGCTTGGCCTGCTGTGTTCATCCAGCCCCACACTTTATTATCTTGGATTCTCCAGCATCTGCAGTTCCCATTATCTCTGAGAGTTCATGTTAGTTTCTGTTTGTCCCACAGCAGGATTGCAGGGTGTGTTGGCAGCCTGTCTCAGATATTTCATCTCTGTCTCCAAGTTGTTGACTGGAATAATGAAAACTACTGAGCCAAGATAATAAAATGTGAGGCTGGATGAACACAGCAGGCTCGCTGATGAAGGGCCTAGGCCTGAAACGTCAGCTTTTGTGCTCCTGAGATGCTGCTTGGCCTGCTGTGTTCATCCAGCTCCACACTTTATTATCTCGGATTCTCCAGCATCTGCAGTTCCCATTATCACAAACTACTGAGCCAGCTTGTTGCAGGAATTGTTATTGAAAAATTACCTCGGTAAAGTTATAATTCATGTGAACTGATTAATGAATCATTTAATTTATAACTTCTGCCCTCACCTGTCTTATTTCTCTTAATATCCAGAGTGTTCATGTGTGTGAATGGAGCAGGAAAGCAATTCACCTGCATTTTGAGACGGTAAGAACTGCCGCTGCTAGAGTCTGAGATAACACAGTGTGGAGCTGGAGGAACACAGCAGGCCAGGCAGCATCAGAGGACCAGGAAAGCTCTTGTTTCGGGGATGGGAAGGGGGTTCTGAAATAAATAGAGAGGGTGATAGCAGGTAGGTTGTGGTGGGGATTGGTCAATGAGGTGGGAGGAGCAGACAGGTGGGAGAGAAGATGGACAGGTCAATGAGGCTGGGATGGGGGGGGGTGCTGGTCTTGCGATGAGGTCGGGATGGGAGATTTTGGAGCAAGTAAAGTCCACATTGAGACCATTGGGTTGCAGGCTCTCAAGGTGGAATATGAGGTGCTGCTCCTCCAGTTTCTGGGTGGCGTCATTGTGAGACTGGAGGAGGCCCGGGGTGGGCATGTCATCGAGGGAGTGGGAAGGGGAGTTGAAGTGGTTTGCGACTTGAATGTGTTGTCGTTTGTCGCGAACCGAGCATAGGTACTGTACAAATTGTCCGCTTGATCTCACCGATGTAGAGGAAGCCACATCGGGAACAGCGGATACAATAGACCATATTAGCAGATGTACAGGTGAACATCTGTTTGATGTGGAAGGTTTTCCTGTGGCCTGGGTTGGGGGCGAGGGGGGAGGTGTAGGGGCAGGTGTAGCACACCTGCGGTTGCAGGGAAAAGCGCCGGGGTGGTGGGGCTAGTGGGGAACGTGGAGCAGACAAAGGAGTCGCAGTGAGAGTGGCCCCTCTGAAGGCAGATAATGGTGAGGAGGGAATTGTAGCTTTGGTTGTGGGGTCAGACTGCAGATGGTGGAAGTGGCTGGAAATGATACGTTAAATCCGGAGGTTAATGGGGTGAACCTCCAGATTCAACGCATCATTCTCCGCCACTTCCACCACCTACAATCTGACCCCACAACCAAGGCTATATTTCCCTCCTCACCATTACCTGCCTTCAGAGGGACCGGTCTCTCCATGACTCCCTCGTCCACTCCACGCTTCCCACTAGCCTTACACCCCTGGCACTTTTCCCTGCAACCGCAGGAAGTGCTACACCTGCCCCTACACCTCCCCCCTTGCCTCCATCCCAGGCCCCAAGAAAACCTCCCACATCAAACAGATGTTCACCTGCTAATATGGTCTATTGTATCCGCTGTTCCCGATATGGCTTCCTCTACATCCGTGAGACCAAGCAGAAGCTTGGAGACTGATTTGTAGAGTACCTATGCTCGGTTCGCGATAAACGACAACACTTTCCGGTCGCGAACCACTTCAACTCCCCTTCCCACTCCCTAGATGACATGTCCATGTTGGGCCTCCTCCACCTGGAAACTGGAGGAGCAGCACCTCATATTCCACCTTGGGAGCCTGCAACCCAATGGTCTCAATGTGGACTTTACTTGCTCCAAAATCTCCCCACCCCGACCTCATCCCAAGGCCAGGCCCCCCTCTCATAACCACCTCCTTGATCTGTCCATCTTCTCTCCCACCTATCTGCTCCTCCTACCTCCAATCCCCACCACTACCTACCTGCAAATCGCCACCACCCCTCTATTTATTTCAGAGCACCCTTCCCCTCCCCCATTTCTGAAGAAGGGTCTAGGCCCGAAACGTCAGCTTTCCTGCTCCTCTGATGCTGCTTGGCCTGCCGTGTTCCTCCAGCTCTACATTGTGTTATCAGGTGCATTTTGAATGTTTGGTTAATGAGCCACGTCTTTGATGTCATCTTAAATGTCTTCGCAAATTGGAATCTGAAACTAATTGAAAATCAGGGTTTGGGAATAAAAAGGGAAAGGGGGAAGTCAAGCAATGGATGATTTTTTCAGGTTTAAGAAGGGAAAGCACTTAACATTTAAATTTCACCCATTCTCCCTTTGTGGTGTGTAGTCAATAAAAATGATTTCCAAGTAAGTGAGGCATTCAAAGGGGGAGTGAAAGAACTATTCTCACCTATGAAAAGATGAGAGAGCACAGAATTAAAATAGTTGGCAAAGGAAGTCAAAGCAATGAGAGGAAGATCTTTTTGTGTGAAGTGAGTAGTCAAGATCAGGAATGCGCTGCCTGGGGTGGAAAAAAATTCAATTGATGTACTCAAAAGGAATTTGAACTATTACTTGCAAAGGAAGGATATGCAAGTTACAGAGGCATGATTGGAGAATGGCACTGGGTCAAATGATTGTTCAGAGAGTTGGTGGAGATACAATGGGCCGATTGCACTGTAGGAATTCTATGAAATCAACAAGGCTGTTAAATGTTGAAAGTTGTGTCTAAAATTTCCTATGTGCACTGAATGGTAGGTGTGTCTTTAAACAGCTTGCAATAGTTTGCGGTTACAGCTGTGTATATTAATCATATTTCAGGACCGAGCTCAGAAGCTTCGGCATTTTTGAATTCAAGTACAAAGAACCAGTTTTATATAATTCTCCCGTTCCGTTCTTGTCACAATCCATGTAATTGTGAATTCTGCGAATGTCCCATTGTTAAGTTCAACATGAAGAGTATTTAATTGGCTTGTGGGATATCAATAACTTCAGTTTGTTTTGCTTGACTGGCTCCTTAGCTCCTTAGACTATAGTTTATGGACGTTTTCATTCTTTTACATATAATTGCTATTCTTCCAGGTGAAACTTTAATTATAAGCTGTGTTTGAATTGATGCTTCAGAACAGTGAATCTCCTGCTTCAGCAGAAACCCCAACAAAAATAGGATAGATGTATCCCCAGATGTTTCTTCCTGTTGTTTTTTAACGATTCATAGGTATGCTTTACTTCATCATCAAACATGACTATAGTTTCAGAGTCAGCTCTGTGACATCGGACCAGTGATATTTTAAATTAACTTATGTTAACAAACAAAGGGTAACATGCTACAATCTATAGCAGTGTAACAAATTCCAGGAAAGTCTGACTGACTTATAATCACTTATAATTTGACTGACCATTATCCAACACAATCATTCAGCTTTTTAACAACGACAAATGAATGTGCTGAATAAAAGAGCCCTGTACATCTGTGTGCCAATCATAACATTGACTTTCTGTGTATCTGACATATTCAACTCTGTGAAAACTTGCCTCTGATTAACAAATATCGTCGGCTATTGTCAACAATATAAAGCAAGCAAAGTATCTAGTTGCGGCAGAGCCAGAGGCCCTTTGTTTTTTCTTAAAGAGCCATCACCAGATTTACCAATTCTACTTAGATCTGGCTCCAGGCTGGAAAACTGCATTGACCAGTGAAAGTAGAAGAATATGGAGCTGATAATATATCTGTCCTCAAACCAATAATGCAACACACACACACACACACACACACACACAAACATCTAACTGACCAGATTGGAGGAGCACAGCAGACCAGGCAGCATCAGAAATTTCTGAAGAAGGGTCCCGACCTGAAAAGCCAACTTTCCTGCTCCCCTGATGTTGCCTGGCCTGCTGTGTTATCTCAGACTCCAACATCGGCAGTTCTTACTATCTCTAACTGACCAGATTGGTGTTTTTTTTGTACAAATTGACTTCTAGGTTGCATATGTTAACTCAAACTTGTGAATATGATGGCGGTAGGTTGCTTTTTTTAAACTAAAGTTACTTTGAACATATTTGAACTTATGAAAGGTGTCATGTCCAGTACAGACATACACATTTTAATGCTACATTTTAAAATCACTGTGAGCACAACGGCAGTTAAAATAAGAGCAGCATACCACATGTTCTTTGGCAGTATCAGCTCCAGGCAGTTCTGAAAGTTGAGCAAATATATAAATAAGCACGGTAAATAGACATTTGTGAAATTCACACAGCCTTTTGTTGCTGGAAGTATTGTCAATAAAAGAGACAATGACATATCAAATGTTCAGCTTACTCCTTCGTCCTGGACAACATGACTGTTAAAACTCAGTGGATGGGGACAAATAAATGAATCCCATTGATCTTTCATTGTATTGTAGCTGCCCTACATGTAAACACACATAACATAACACTGTTAAAACTCAATGAATGGGGACAAATAAATGAATCCCATTGATCTTTCATTGTATTGTAGCTGCCCTACATGTAAACACACATAGCTTTGCAGTGTCAAACACTCAGTGTGTGAAAAGCTGCAGCTCAGAACGTTTATTACCCTAACATACCTGCTCAATAGGAAAAGGATTTTGGACTTGTTTCGGATCACATAGATAAGACAGCTCTATCTTAAAGTAACAGTGGAGGCTCTTCAGAGGGAAAGGCCATCTGAAAATCGTCAAACCAGCTGTAAAACAGTTACATAGCTGAGGTAATAAGCAATTACACTTTGAAAAAAGGATTAGGCATCTTCCCCCGTATGTTCTAACTCATGTTCACTGAAATACCAACTTCCTGAGAATTCCAGCTCCAGACAGTTCTGAAATTTGAGTCAGTGTATAAATAAACACGATAAATAGACATTTGTGATATTCTCACAGCCCTTTGTTGCAGGAAGGATTGTCAACAAAAGAGACAATGACATATTAATTTGTTTCAGAGATAGTAGGACTTGCAGATGCTGGAGAATCTGAGATAACAAGGTGTAGAGCTGGATGAACACAGCAGGCCAAGCAGCATCAGAGGAGCAGGAAAGTTGCTGTTTCAGGCCTAGACCCTTCTTCAGAAAATGGGTCAAGACCCAAAACGTCAGCTTTCCTGCTCCTCTGATGCTGCTTGGCCGACAGAACTCATTGGCCGGCAGATTGTTGAAAAGTGCAAACGTAGCAGGGTTGTTATGGGTGACTTCAACTTTCCCAATATAGATTGGAACCTCCTTAGTGCAGATGGTTTGGATGGAGCCGTTTTTGTCAGGAGTGTTCAGGAGGGTTTCCTTACTCAGTATGTGGACAGGCCGATGAGGGGAGAGGCCATTTTGGATTTGGTGCTTGGCAATGAGCCAGGACAGGTGTCAGATCTCGTGGTGGGAGAACACTTTGGCGACAGTGACCACAACAGCCTCACATTTACCATAGCCATGGAAAGGGAAAGGAGCAGTTACCAGGGAAAGATATTTAACTGGGGTAAAGAAAACTATGACGCTATCAGACAGGAGTTGAGAAGTACAGATTGGGAGCAATTGTTCCACAGAAAGGGCACAGCAGACATGTGGAGGCTGTTTAAGGAGCAGTAGTTGCGAGTGATGTATAAATTTGTTCCTCTGAGACAGGTAAGAAGGGGTAAGATTAAGGAGCCTTGGATGACGGGTACAGAGGTGCTTCTTGTCAAAAAGAAAAAGGCAGCATACGTAAGGTAGAGGAAGCAAGGGTCTAGCACAGCTTTAGAGGATTACAGGCTTGCTCGAAAGGAGCTCAAAAGTGGACTGAGGAGGGCCAGGAGGGGGCACGAAAAAGGCTTGGCAGGAAGGATTAGGGAGAACCCGAAGGCATTTTACTCATACATGAGGAATAAGAGAATGATCAAGGAGAAGGTAGGGCCGATCAGGGATAGCGTAGGGAACTTGTGCGTGGAGTCTGAGCAGATAGTGGAAGCCCTAAATGAGTTTTTTGCTTCAGTTTTCACTCAGGAAAGGGGCCTTGTTATGAATGAGAACTTTGAGGAGCAGGAAAACAGGCTTGAACAGATAAAGATTGAGGAAGTTGATGTGCTGGAAATTTTGGCAAACATTAAGATTGATAAGTCCCCAGGGCCAGACCAGATTTATCCTAGGTTGCTCCGGGAAGCAAGAAAGGAGGTTGCTAAGCCGCTGGTGAAGATCTTTGCTTCTTCACTCTCCATGGGAGTCATACCGGAAGATTGGAGGGAGGCAAATGTTGTTCCTGTTTTCAAGAAAGGGAATAGGGAAATCCCTGGAAATTACAGACCAGTCAGTCTTACGTCTGTGGTCAGCAAGGTTTTGGAAAGAACTCTGAGGGATAGGATTTATGACAATTTGAAAAACAATAGCGTGATTAAAGGGAGTCAGCATGACTTTGTGAGGGGCAGGTCATGCCTTACAAATCTTACTGAGTTCTTTGAGGAAGTCATGAGAAAGTTTGACAAGGGTCGAGCAGTGGATGTGGTGTACATGGACCTCAGCAAGGCATTTGATAAGGTTCCCCACGGCAGGCTCATTCATACAGTCAGGAGGTATGGGATACAGGGTGATTTGGCTGTCTGGATTCAGAATTGGTTGGCTGAAAGGAGGCAGAGAGTGGTTGTAGATGGTAAGTATTCTGCCTGGAGGTCAGTGCTGAGTGGTGACCCGCAGGGCTCTGTTCTTGGGCCTCTGCTCTTTGCAGTTTTTATAAATGACTTGGATGAGGAGGTTGAGGGGTGTGTTAGTATGTTTGCTGATGGCACAAAGGTTGGAGGTGCCATTGATAGTATCGAGGGCTATTGCAGGCTTCAGCGAGACATTGATAGAATGCAGAGCTGGGCTGAGAACTGGCAGATGGAGCTCAACCTGGATAAATGTGAACTGATGCATTTTGGAAGGTCGAACTTAAATGCTGAATATAGGATTAAAGGCAGGGATTCTCGGCAGTGTGGAGGAACAGCGGGATCTTGGTGTTCAAGTGCATAGCTCCATAAAAGTTGCCATTCAGGTGGATAAGGTTGTTAAGAAAGCATATGGTGTTTTGGCTTTCATTAACAGCGGGATCGAGGTTTAGAGCTGCGAGGTTATGCTGCAGCTCTACAAAACCCTGGTGAGACCACACTTGGAATATTGCGTGCAGTTCTGGTTGCCCTATTATAGGAAAGATGTGGAGGCTTTGGAGAGGGTGCAAAGGAGGTTTACCAGGATGCTGCCTGGACTGGAGGGCTTGTCTTACGAGGAGAGGTTGACTGAGCTCAGACTTTTCTCTCTGGAGAGAAGGAGGAAGAGAGCTGACCTGATCAAGGTGTACAAGGTAATGAGAGGCATGGATAGAGTCGATAGCCAGAGACTTTTCCCCAGGGCAGGATTGACTGCCACGAGGGGTCATAGTTTTAAGGTGTTAGGAGGAAGGTATAGAGGAGACGTCAGAGGGAGGTTCTTCACCCAGAGAGTTGTGAGTGCATGGAATAGTTTACCAGTGGTAGTCGTGGAAGCGGAGTCATTAGTGACATTTAAGTGACTGCTGGATATGCACATGGATAGCAGTGAATTGAGGGGAATATAGGTTAGGTTATTTTATTTTTGGATTAGGATTATTCCACGGCACAAAATCGTGGGCCGAAGGGCCTGTACTGTGCTGTACTTTTCTATGTTCTGTGTTCTACTGTGTTCATCCAGCTCTACACCTTGTTATCTCATGACATATCAAATGTTCAGTTTACTCCTTCACCATGGACAACACTAACATTAAAACTCAATAGATGGGGACAAATATATGAATCCCATTGATCTTTCATTGTATTTAGTACATGAGAGTGAAAAGTCACAGTCACATGGGGCAAGTGTTGAATAATAAATAACTTTCTTTATTTCAAAACTCACGATAAAGCATGCTGTTGGAATTATTTAAAGTGGGACACATCACTTTAAGGATAAGAAAACATACAAACCTGACATACAAACTGCCTTGATCACAACCAGTAATAAAACACATTGATTCTGCCCATAACCACAGCAAACTGTGTAGGCAGCTGAGCTTTCCAAGAATGTGCTACATCAATCATCTCAGAGAAAGTAAGAACTGCTGATGCTGGAGCTGCAGGAACACAGCAGGCCCGGCAGCATCAGAGGAGCAGGAAAGCTGGCGTTTCGGGTCAGGACCCTTCTTCAGGAATGTCATCTATCATGTTGTCAATCTCTGAAAATTGCTGTATTAGTAATTTGGTTTTACTTGAAATAATACGCATTACATTAAAAGCTTTAACTATCAGACGAGGTAATTTCTGTCTATGCAAGAGATGGAAGGTTTCTTTGTTTTTTGAATTCTTCATCTTCTTTTATCCAATTTTTTGGGTGGTGGTGAAACTCAGCTTGTGGACCCTTATATAAATTGGAAAGTGGAAGGATGGGATTCTAAACAGTGCCATGGCTTTCACTGGGCTCCTAATCAGCAGTTCAGAGCTCATTCAGATCATTCACTTTACTGGATAGCCTGCCTTGTCTCCCTGTGTGACATGTGCAACTGGAAGTGAACGTACAAAATCATTTCCTTCTCACATAAACAACTGAATCTCATCCATTTCAGTTACCAGTGCTGTACCACAAGGATCTGGGTCCTCTTTGTGATTTTTGTAAATGATTTGGGTGAAGGAGTGGAAGGGTGGATTAGTAAGCTCACAGACGATACGAAGTTGGGTCGAGTTGCAGATAGTGCGCAGGGCTGTTCTAGGTTACAAAGGGACATTGCTAGAATGCAGAGCTGGGCTGAGAAGTGGCAGATGGAGTTTAACCCTGAAAAGTGTGAGGTGATTCATTTTGGAAGGACGAACTTGAAAGCAGAATATAGGGTTAACAGAAAGATTCTTGGCAGTGTGGAGCAGTAGAGGGATCTTGGGGTTCATGAAAACTGCCACCCAGGTGGATAGAGTTGTTAAGAAGGTGTATGGTGTGTTAGCTTTCATTAATAGAGGAATTGAGTTCAAGAGCCATGAAGTTATGCTCTAGCTATACAAAAGCCTGGTTCGGCCACATCTGGAGTATTGTGTCCAGTTCTGGTCACCTCATTACAGGAAAGATGTGGAAGCATTGGAAAAGGTGCAGAGGAGATTTACCAGGATGTTGCCTGGAATGGAGGGAAGGTCTTTTGAGGAAAGGTGGAGAGATCTAGGGCTTTTCTCTTTAGAACGATGAAGGATGAGAGGTGACTTGATAGAAATGTACAAAATGAAAGGAGATATATATAGAGTGGACAGCCAGAGACTTTTTCCTAGGGTAGATGCATCTATTATGAGGGAGCATAGTTTTAAAGTGAGTGAAGGTAGATATAGGGGAGAACTCAGAGGTAGGTTCTTTACTCAGAGAGTGGTGGGGGCGTGAAATGCGTTACCAGAGAGGGTAGTGGATTCGGCTTCATTAAGGGCATTTATATGGCTATTAGACAGGCATACGGATGATAGTGTAAGGTAGGAGTGGAGGTTAGATAGACCTTAGGATAAGGGTCAAAGTTCGGCACAACAACATGGGTCGAAGGGCCTACACTGTGCTGAGCCGTTCTACGTTCTATGTATTTCAGGTTACATCATTACTTCAAGTCAGCAGTGAGCACTCAGCTTTTATTTTAGTAGGAATGTGCTGACAGCTTATGGATAGTTGGAAATTTCCAACCAGTGCTTAGTGTAAGATGTCAATATAATTGAAGGAATTTGTGGCTATGGATTGAGGATTGGCACTGACTTGTTAAAGATCCATCTGCTTTTCCATCACTCTGATTGACTCTTTGATTCTGTTGCACCAATGTGGCGACAAGGGCCTTACTTTCAATTGGCCCAAGAACACACATCACTCTCTGTTAATTTTCACTAAGTGACATTGATTTCACCATTGGCATAAGCATTGTGTAAAGGTAGTAATTGCAGGCTGTTAAATACACAAAGCTTCCCTGTCATTTCTTTCCCACAGAATGTGTGTTTTACAGGCAGCGTTTATCATTTTTCATATTTATTCATGAGAGGTGGGTGTCAATGGTATTTACAGCCCATCACTAGGTGCTCCTTGACAAGGTGGAGGCGAGCTGTCTTCTTGAGTTGCAACAGTAGGTGGACCCACAATGCAGTTGGGTAGAGAATTCAAGGATGTTGACCCAAGACAGTGATATATCTTCAAGTCAGGATGTTGAGTGGCTTGGAGGGAAACTTGCAGTTGGCAGTGTTCCCATATAGATGCTGCTCTTGTCCTTTTAGATGGTTCTGAAAGATGCTTTTTTTTTATTCATTCATGGGATGTGGGTGTTGATGGAAAGGCTATCATTTATTGCCCATCCCTTATAACCAAGAGGGTAGATAAGAGTCAACCATTTTGTTGTGGGTCTGGAGTCAAATGTAGGCCAGACCTGGTAAGGATGGCTGTTTCCCTCCCTAAAGAACATAAAAGAACCAGATGGGTTTTTCTGACAACCAATTCGTGGTCATGGCAGGTCCCCACAGCATTGCCTGGGTCTCTGGATTAATAATCTAGTGATAATTCCACTCGGCCATTGCCTCCTCCTATCTCAGGAAACTTGGTTATTTTTAGCAGAGTAAATTTTAAATGGTACTTGCATTGGCAGCGGAGAGATTGAAAGTTTGTGGATATGGTACCAATCAAGTGGGCTGTTTTGTCGTGGAGGGTGTCAAAGCTGTTGAGTGTTGTTAGAGCTGCACCCATCTAGGCAAATGGAGAAAATTTCATCACACTCCTGACTTGAGCCTTGTAGATAGTGGACAGGCTTTGGTGGTTGGGGGGGGGTCAAGAAATGAGTTATTCACTGCAGCATGCCTAGTCTTTGACCTGCTCTTGTAACCACTGTATTTATATGACTAGTCCAATTGGGTTTCTGGTCACTTGTAACTCTCAAGGCATTGATAGTGAGGGATTCAGTGGTAGTAGCACCGTTGAATGTCAAGGGGATACATGTGGATTCACTCTCGATGGAGATGGCTAATGCCTGCACTTTAGTGGAGCAAACCCACCTGCCACTTATCAGCCGAAGCCTGGTAATTGCCTGGATCTTATGATATTTGAACAGTATCTGAGGAGCTGTGAATGGTGCTGAACGTTAAACAGTAATCAGCAAACATCCCCGCTTCTGACTTTATGTTGGAGAGAAGGTAATTGATGAAGCAGCTGAAGGTGGTTGGGCCTAGGACATTACCTTTAGGAACTTCTGCAGAGATGTCCTGGAGCTTAGATGACTGACTTCCAACAGCCACAACCTATGACTTCAATCAGTGGAGAATTTTATCCCGATTCCCATTGGTTTCAGTTTTGCTAGAGCTCCTTGATGTCACAGTCAGTCAAATATGACCTTACTGTTAAGTAGAAAAGGCTTGATGAAAACGTGGTATAAAATTAGACATTAGCAATGAGTTTGCCAAGCACAGAGCTGAATTATCATTGGCCATGTTTTTGATGTCAAGATAATATTCTTATCTGATTGTAAAAGCAGCAGCCATCACCCATCAGTGGACGTAAATGCAGGAAGTGTGGTCTAGATAATTCCCAATCTGTGATTAATCTTGGTAAGAGTTGGAAATGAGAGAAGCAACAGAAAACAGATACCATACAGCTGCAACTCCTTATGTGCCAAGCAGTTACATCAATAAATTTGCAGATGTCTGGCTGGTAATGGCATAGCTGTTTTATAATTCAGAAATTCTCATCATCTTGAAATTTGATTATACATTTTCGTGGTGGACAATATTTTCAGTGGCTGTAAAGGGGATGCCACTATTTACACATTACTTCATCACAATGTCTGATAACGTACACTGTGAATTATGCAGCATCCAGATTGAACCCTAGAAGCAAGGGAAAATAAATGTGATTAATTGGCAGTTTGTCAATGATGCCAACTGATCTATGATTTGCAACTAAATTTGTTTGTGAATTCTTGTGATTGGTTTCCTCACACCAAGCAACAAGAAGCTTCACTTCACACAGTTGGAATTCATTTATTTGCCCCTGTTGTTGATCATAGGAGATTTCTGCCACTTCATCAATCAGCTGAAGCAATAGAATCAGCATTATAGCATTAGGAACAGGAGTATGTCTCTCTGCCCCTCAAGCCTGTTCTGTTAGTTAACAAATAGCAGCTGATCTGACTGGTCTACATTCCCACAAATCCTGGATAATGTTTCACCCCTTTGCTTATCAAAAGTTTCCCTCCCTCTACATTTAAAGTGTTCAAGGATTCTGCTTCCAGCATCTTTTAAAGAAGAGAGTTCTAAAGGATGCCCTGAGAGAAAAACAAATCTCCTCATTACATCTCTAATTCAAGATGGCGGTGATGGGGAGAGCAGCATTGGGCTCCAGGGTGTGGGACTTGGCCACTCTTGGGCTTATGCAGTGGGTCTGACCGCATCCACATGGCATCATCATGTCTTGCCAGCTTGGTATTTTGTTTTTGGTTTCGGTTGCCCCAGGATGTCCTTCTCCAGATGTCCTTCTGTGGGGAGCCGGGTCCCCATGTGTCTCCATACCCACTCCATCTTGGGTGGTGGGCATCAGAAGACGAGCCATGATTCCATCAAGTGACTCAGAGCCAAGACCCGTCGGGCAATGTCCAGCATCAGAGGAGGTGGGAGACACGTGCAGCGTGACCATCTCCCGTTCAGAGGCAGCGGACGTGGAAGTAACTGGGCTGGTGGCAATAGGAATGGAGCACATTGCCAGGACCACGGGGACGATGCCGGACAGCGGTGACTGGAGGAACAGAGAGGGCCAGGGCTATGGAACGGGAAAGATGAACTTTTGAAGCTGTTTCAGCCTCAGTAATATCAAATTCATAGTAATTTATTCAGTATTTTACCATTTGTACAATTTTTTTCAGTAATTTATTCTGTAATACAACACAGTGCCAGAATGTAGTGACATTGCCCACAGTTCACTGTACCTAGATACAAGTGACAGTATTAAATTAATCTGTCTTAGAGGAGTTCCTGATTATTTTTAAATGGTGACTCCTGGTTTTAGATTCTGTCATAAGAGGAAATGTCCTCGCCACATTCTCCTTTTGCTGAGTGTGTTTTTCTATATGTTTCATCAAACATTTCCAGGGAGTCAGAGAGGGCTATAGCTCTACAGAGAAAAGGCTGCTTAGCCCATTGACCCTGCACCAGCCAGAAATGACTTTTTAACTATTCTAATCCCACTTTTCTAGCACTTGGCCCATGGTCTTTTTCTGCCTTAGCACTGCAAGTGCACTTCTAAATGCTTCTTCAATGTTAAAGTTCTTAAATATGAGGGTTTTTGTTTCTACTATCCTCACAGAGTGTCAGTTCCAGATTCTCATCTCTCTCCAAGTGAAAAAAAAACATTTTCTTCACATGCCCTCTAAACCTTCTGCCCCCGTCTTTAAATCTGTGCCCCGGTCATTGATCCTTCCATCAAGGGGAAATGTTTCTTCCTGCCTGCCCTGTCCATGTTCCTTATAATTTTATACATCTCAATCATGTTGCACCTCAGTCTCCACTGCTCCAAAGGATACAACTCCCATCTGTCAGGATGTCAAACAGTGATAACTGCTTTATCTCATGCTCTAAGCTAATAACCCTCACTGCACATTGAGATACCAAGAAGGGTCTAGGCCTGAAACATCAGCTTTTGTGCTCCTAAGATGCTGCTTGGCCTGCTGTGTTCATCCAGCTCTACACTTTGTTATCTCGGATTCTCCAGCAACTGCAGTTCCCATTATCTCTGAAACATTGAGGTACCAGTCTGGAGGATCTTGGGCTGTGAGTGTCTGCACAGACACTGTTCACAACGCTGTTTGCTACTTATCCCCTAAGTAAGCCCTCCAACTCCTTATGTACTATAACACTCCCTTATTTCTGCCTGTGTGCAGTAGGTTCTCACAGACTGGGCTCTAGTGCAGTGTCTAAGACCTCTCTCTTCATGTGCTCATTCAAGACAGGTGTCCTCTCCCTGACTGACATTGGAGTCATTCAATCAGTCTCTTCGTTCTGATTTATATGGCTATAAAAGCATCATTATAACAAATGGGTAATTCCCCCTTCCCAGCCAGCCCTGGGATACTAAGGACATTTCAGTGTCATTTACTAGCTGAAATCAGGTAACGCATTACCAGCCAGAGATAGCAAAAACCGCAGTTGCTGGATAACACAGTGCGGAGCTGGAGGAACATAGCAGACCAGGCAACTTCAGAGGAACAGAAAAGTTTTCTGAAGAAGGATCCCATCCCGGAACGTCAGCTTTCCTGTTCTTCTAATGCTGCCTGGCCTGCTGTGTTCCTCCAGCTCCACACTGTGTTATATGAGCCAGAGGCAGTTGCATTTGATTGGCTAGAGCAAACCCAGATTTCCACCGAAGCAATGGGGACAGATTTCTAATCAATCTGTACAGGGATGTTATGATACACCTCTCGGCCAGATGGGACTTGAAGCCTGGCCTCCTGGCTCAGAAGTAAGGACATTATCATTGCACAACAAGAGCCATCAAAAGCATTGGGGAAATGCACGATAGTCAGCTGTGTTAATCTCTCTTTCATGAGGCTCAGGGACATGGGACAGGAGGTTTTATGATGCAAATCTACAGACAGGAGCATAATAATTAGTATGCACTCCTCAGAGGCACCTTCAGGTTCTTTCAATGTGATTACGATTTCAAGGAAAATACAACAGCTGCTAATTTCCTTCGGATGTGACATGCTTCCCATACATTATTGATGAAGCATTAATGTTTTATCCATTGAAGCATTAAAAGCAAAACTGTCTCTCAGCAGAGAGGTGTAAAACCCTGAAAAATTTAGAACCTTGAATAACAATTCAGCATATAAGCTTCTGCATATTTGTAGGAAATTTCTGTTTAAATGATGATTTATTGCGTAGTGTGGTTTCATTTGTAGTTTCAATTAGGGCATCTTGAATTAATAATAATGTAAAAAATTCGCTTAACCTTGAGAAGGTGGTTGGTCAGAGAAACATTACGTGAAGGGACCCAGGTTCAATTCCAGCCTCGGGTGACTGTCTGCGTGGAGTTTGCACATTCTCCCCGTGTCTGTGCGGGCTTCCAAAAACATGCAGGGTGGGTGGATTGGCCATGCTAAATTGCCCACAGTGTCCAGGGATGTGTAGGTTAGGTGGATTAGCCATTACATTAGGGTTACAGGGATAGGTTTGAAGGTTAAGTCTGGGTGGGATGCTCTTCAGAGAGTTAGTATGGATTTGTTAGGCTGAATGGCCTGTTTCCATGCTGTAGGGTTTCTATAAGATGTCTTCCTTAAAAACTAGACAAATTGGTGCAGATGCGATATCCCACCCAAACTATTAACTTCTTTAACAACTAAGGGCATTGTGGGTCTCCCCACAGTGCATGGACTGCAGCAGTTCAAGAAGTCAGTTCATTACCACCTTCCCAAGGGCAGCTAGGGATGGGCAATAAATGTCGGTCCTGTTTATTCCCAAACTTTTCAATGTTGTCATTTATTTCTGAGCTTGTTTTGCTTATCAGAACCAGGGAAAAGATTATGCTCATTTTTCGACACTTTAGAAAACAATGAATTCATTCATGGGATATGGTTAGCACTAGCCTGGACAGCATTTATGGCCCATCCCTAATTGCACTGAAGAAGTTGGTGGTGAATATTCTCCTTGATCCACTGCAGCTCATATGACACACATAAGCTCCTCACCTTACCTTTAAAACAATGTGAAATGACAAACAATTGCAGATGCTGGAAATCAGAAACAAAGCAAAAATTGCTGTAAAAGTTCCTAGGCCCGAAACGTCAGCTTTTGTGCTCCTGAGATGCTGCTGGGCCTGCTGTGTTCATCCAGCCTCACATTTTGTTATTTTGGATTCTCCAGCATCTGCAGTTCCCATTATCAGTTGCTGTAAAAGTTCTGCAGGCCTGGTCGCATCTGTGGGAAGAAAGCAGAGTTAATGTTTGGGTCCAGTGACCTTTTCTCAGAGCTGAAGTTTTTGAATTATTTTCCAGCATTTTCTTATTTTGATTTAAGACCATAAGACCATAAGACATAGGAGTGGAAGTAAGGCCATTCGGCCCATCAAGTCCACTCCGCCATTTAAATCACTGCTGATGGGCACTCCCCCCCCCCCCATAGCCCTTGATTCCTTTTGAGATCAAGAATTTGTCGATCTCTGCCTTGAAGGCATCCAACGTCCCAGCCTCCACTGTACTCTGTGGCAATGAATTCCACAAGCCCACCACTCTCTGGCTGAAGAAATGTCGTCTCATTTCTGTTTTAAATTTACCCCCTCTAATTTTAAGGCTGTGCCCACGGGTCCTAGTCTCCCCAACTAACGGAAACAACTTCCTAGCATCCACCCCTTCTAAACCATACATTATCTTGTAAGTTTCTATTAGATCTCCCCTCAACCTTCTAAACTCTAATGACTACAATCCCAGGATCCTTAGCCGTTCATCATACGCTAAACCTACCATTCCAGGGATCATCCGTGTGAATCTCCGCTGGACACGCTCCCAGGCTAGTATGTCCTGAGGTGTGGGGCCCAAAATTGGACACAGTTTTAGAATAAAATTCCTTCCATCCAACAGTATGTCCCAACCACAATCTCAAAGAAGTATACTTCCTGCAACTGTCTACCGCTGTGACAATCTTCCATTCCCCACAACACACATTAGGAGGGACATTAACAATTTAATTCTGATTAATGCCAGTTTTAGATTTTATTGTCATGTTTACTCAAGTCGAGATACTAGAATACAGTAAAAATATACAATGTTGTCATACACAGCACCATGTTAGCTCCAAAGTATCCAGGTACAAAATCTTCGTTACAAAAACAGAAAAACAAAGAAATCAGTTAAAAAGTACAGCACTACAGTCTGGAGCTGGATGAACAAGCAGGCGAGGCAGCATTAGCGGAACAGGAAAGCTGACATTTCAGGTCTGGATCCTTCTTCAGAAAAATCATCTGAAGAAGGGTCCCGACCTGAAACGTCAGCTATCCTGCTCCTCTGATGCTGCCTGATATGCCGTATTCCTCCAGCTCCACATTGTGTTATCTCTGACTCCGGCATCTGCAGTTCTTACTATCGCTCAGCATTTCCTAGGATATAAGTAGAGAAATAAATAAGTCAAATTAAAATATAAAACATTACAGTGCTTTCTCAAATATAGATAACACGTTGCAGAGCTGGATGAATACAGCAGGTCAGGCAGCAACAAAGGAGCAGGAAAGTTGATGTTTTGGGTCAGGACCCTTCTTCAGAACTGACCGGAAACATCAGCTTTCGTGCTCCTCTGATGCTGCCCGGCCTACTGTGTTCCACAACGTGTTACCTCTGATTCCAGCATCTGCAGTTCTTACCATCTCAAACTGCTTTCGTAAGCCTTGGGCCTGCAGATGCTCCAAGCTAGGCATTCCCCAAGAGGACTCACTTTCCCTCACACTGGGCATGTTTTCACCTGGGTAATGCATGCTTCGCCACTGCTCGCAAGGCTTCAGCCCCTGTCCGCTGCATCACTGCTGCCATCGCTTTAGGTACTGCATCAAGGTCACTGAAACTGTTTACAAACTGAACCTTTTTTTTATTTCCCTTTCCATACAGTGTGGAAGCAGGCCATTCAACCCACTGAGTCCACACCAACTCTCCAAAGAGCATCCCACCCAGTCCGACACCTCTACTCTGTCCCTGTAACCCTGCACTCCCCATCACTAACCCACCTAGCCTGCACATTCCTGCACGCTATGGGCAATTTGGCACGGCCAATCTACTCTAACCTGCACATCTTTGGACTCTTCAGAAAGCAGGCAGGAGACTTCTATTATATTTTTCTGAATTGGCTTCAAAACCAGGATGAAAGGTTAAAAGACACAGGCAACTCATTGTTCTATCAAATAGATCTTTTCTTTGCTTTCCATCAACATTTCCAGCATTTGAATCTTATTTCTTGGTTTGTAGGTATTGTATCTTTTTAAAAAGTGAATTCCCTGAGACATGGGTCGCACAGGCTGGTCCAGCATTTATTGCCCTGTTTGCTGTTGAGAAGGTGCTGGTGAGCTGCCTTCTTGAATTGCTGCAGTCCATTTACTGTAGATTGACCCACAATGCACTTAGTTCAGTAAAAACAGAACCAAAATGATAGAAGACAATGGCTGAAACTGAAATACAAATACCTTGCATTTTATTTGAAAGTGAAGCCTGTCCAATTGTAAAATTGCACATCAAATAGCTGTGTTTTCTGAAATCTTTATGATATTTTCACCTAGTTTCTTTGCTCTGTTGAAACCCAGAAAGTACAACAGAGCAGCTTTGACAATACGAACTTATGATATCAGTATCTTGAAGGATGTCATTCAACCTCAATGTTGAACAAATAGAGCTCCCACACTGGCCTTATTCCAAAGATAAATATCAACACTTAAAAAAACGCTAACGTTAAAAGAAGTGTGAAAAAAAAATTTACCCAGCTCCTGATGACTTCATATAATTTCTGACTGATGGTTTTCCCCTGGGGACGTGGGTATGTGCACATTAGATGAAGAAACAGCTTGGTTTGGCTCTGACATCCTTTGTGGTCAATATATTCAAAGAATAGTTTAACACATGAAGAACAGCCCAACTGGACAAGTAATGGGAAGATTGAGACCACATATAGAGAACCTGTGCAGTTTTGGTCTCCTTATTTATGGAAAGATAGGATTTCATTGGAGGCAGTTCAAAGAAGTTTCACTCGCATGATTCCTGATATGGAGGAGGTGTTCAATGAGTAAAGGTTAAACAGTTTGGGACTGTACTCACCGGAGTCTAGAAGAATGAGAAGTGGTCTCATTGAAAAATGTAGAATTCTTAATGGGCTGGACAGGGTAAATGCTGAGAGAATGTTTCCCCTCATGGGAGAGTCTAGGAGCAGAGGGCATAGTCTCAGAATAACAGGGCAACAGTTTAAGACTGAGATGAGGATGAATTTCTTCTCTCAGAGGGTTGAAAGTCTTTGGAACTATTTGCCACAGAGAGCTGTGGGGACAGAGCCCTTGCATTTATTTGAGGCTGAGATCAATTGATTCTTGATCAGTCGGGAAATCAAGGGTTACAGGGAAAGGGCAGGAAGGTGGATTTGAGGAATGGTGGATCAGCCATGATCCTATTGAATGGCAAATCAGGCTTGAGAGGCTGAATGGCCTAGTCCTATTCTTATTTCTTATGGTCTTATGGAGAAGGGGATTACAAAAATAAATAATTACATCAGCGTTATGTATTTTGAAATGTTAGCAAATAAGTAGCCTCCCAGCTGGCATTATTATCTTCATGATTTTTCGAAAGCTTGGATATTATCAGAACCAGATGGGAAGGTGGAGGGTGGTGGGAGAGAAAAATCAAGTGAGTTTCAGTTTACAGTACTTTTTGTTAATTTTATGTACATGAGATTTTGATTTAGCTTTACAAAACTGGATAAATATTGGACCATCACCACAGATTGAATCTTGCTGTTATCCATATGTTACAGGAGGCAATCATTGACCTTTCTGTCAATATCCTAGCATTGACACTCTGCCCTCTCTGTACAAACCAGGATCTAATTCAAGAGATACCAGTCCACATTGGATTTATCAACGTCTGCATGTTGTCAAAAAGTACTGAATGTATAGATTATTCATTTGTTTGAACTGTACAATGAATTCTACGTTTTCATGATAGTTAAGGGTTTAAGTCAGGTACCAACAGACTTAAATTTGCAACATAGATAGATATATCAGGGTCTAAATAAGGGAGAGTTGCAATGTGATGGGGGCTGCCTTTCATTTCAGATGTTAAACAGAGTCCAGTCAGATAAACGTTAGAAGTCCCATGACACTACTTAATGACCAGTATGGTGCTGTTTTTGTCCGCAATCTGTCCTCTACCAAACACACATTAACCTTGCAGTCGCGTCACTGTCATTTGTGGGGTATTACAATCGTAGTGAAAGTGGGCCATCAATATTCAACTTGTGTCACTTGACTTTATATCTGAGATTTTTGTGGACTCAAAACAGGTTTTCAAAAAGACAGAAACCACCCTAAAATGGCTGCTGTATTCACCTGCCCAGGTTAAGCCATAGGGAAACAAGGGTCAGTCAGCGTTCAGCGTTTACGGCATTATAAAGGGGGACTGAAACTGTGAACTGTATGTGCCAGCTGGTTCACACCTTCCTGGAAATGAATACCAAGGTTGTCCTGTAGTGTATCCAGCTTCGGAGAACAATGAGCAAACTCAGGAAGTTCCAACTAGGCTTTTATCAACGAATTAGTATCAGAGAATTTGGGAACTGCAGATGCTGGAGAATTCCATGATAATAAAATGTGAGGCTGGATGAACACAGCAGGTCAAGCAGCATCTCAGGAGCACAAAAGCTGACGTTTCGGGCCCAGACCCTCCATCAGAGAGGGGGATGGGGAGAGGGAACTGGAATAAATAGGGAGAGAGGGGGAGGCGGACTGAAGATGGAGAGTAAAGAAGATAGGTGGAGAGAGTATAGGTGGGGAGGTAGGGAGGGGATAGGTCAGTCCAGGGAAGACGGACAGGTCAAGGAGGTGGGATGAGGTTAGTAGGTAGCTGGGGGTGCGGCTTGGGGTGGGAGGAAGGGATGGGTGGGAGGAAGAACCGGTTAGGGAGGTAGAGACAGGTTGGACTGGTTTTGGGATGCAGTGGGTGGGGGGGAAGAGCTGGGCTGGTTGTGTGGTGCAGTGGGGGGAGGGGACGAACTAGGCTGGTTTAGGGATGCAGTAGGGGAAGGGGAGATTTTGAAACTGGTGAAGTCCACATTGATACCATATGGCTGCAGGGTTCCCAGGCGGAATATGAGTTGTTGTTCCTGCAATCTTCGGGTGCCACCCGAAGGTTGCAGGAACAGCAACTCATATTCCGCCTGGGAACCCTGCAGCCATATGGTATCAATGTGGACTTCACCAGTTTCAAAATCTCCCCTTCCCCCACTGCATCCCTAAACCAGCCTAGTTCGTCCCCTCCCCCCACTGCACCACACAACCAGCCCAGCTCTTCCCCCCCACCCACTGCATCCCAAAACCAGTCCAACCTGTCTCTACCTCCCTAACCGGTTCTTCCTCCCACCCATCCCTTCCTCCCACCCCAAGCCGCACCCCCAGCTACCTACTAACCTCATCCCACCTCCTTGACCTGTCCGTCTTCCCTGGACTGACCTATCCCCTCCCTACCTCCCCACCTATACTCTCTCCACCTATCTTCTTTACTCTCCATCTTCAGCCCGCCTCCCCCTCTCTCCCTATTTATTCCAGTTCCCTCTCCCCATCCCCCTCTCTGATGAAGGGTCTGGGCCCGAAACGTCAGCTTTTGTGCTCCTGAGATGCTGCTTGACCTGCTGTGTTCATCCAGCCTCACATTTTATTATCTAGGCTTTTATCAACAACTGCTTCTGAGCATCAAAGGAGAGACACAGAAAAGGAATTGGTGAGAACGGGCTGGAAAACTCTCTCTCTCTCTGCCTTTCTCTCTGTCTCCCTCTTGGCTGCCAGAACTACTGAGCTCTTCCAGCATTGTAGATGCTTGTTTCTTCTTTAGATTCTGTTTGCAGTAGTACTGCCATTTACTGTGTTGGAGAAGGCTATCCACCTGAGCCCTTGCTGTAAACAAGAGTCAGTCAAAATAAATGTTTGTACAAATTGCAGAAGTTCTCCCAGTGGCTCTTACCAGTTTGCAATACGAGTTTATACTGAAAGATTCTTCATTATTAATCCCTGGTCAGTACTTAGCTAACTGCTCTCTGCTGGGGAAGCATGATACTTGAATTGGCTCCATGCCCTTTGTCCAAAGACCGTGAGAATGAAACAGCTTTTCCAGATTTAATTATTACCTAATGTTCCTGAGTGTGTGAGTGCAGAGAATTGGATATGGCTTTTTAAAAAATTATTCGTTAATAAATGCGGGCCTAACCAGCAAGGCCTGCATTCAGTGAATGAATAAAAAATGTCACAGGATGTGGGTGTCACTGATAAGGCCTGGCATTTACTAAAAAAGCAGCAGTGTATGCACTTAAGATAACAAAGTGTGCAGCTGGATGAACACAGCAGGCCAAGCAGCATCTCAGGAGCACAAAAGCTGATGTTTCAGGCCTAGACCCTTCATCTGATGAAGGGTCTAGGCCCGAAACGTCAGCTTTTGTGCTCCTGAGATGCTGCTTGGCCTGCTGTGTTCATCCAGCTTCACACTTTGTTATCTTGGAATCTACAGCATCTGCAGTTCCCACTATCAGTGTATGTACTTAGCTCTGATGTCTCGACCATCAAATAGGCTCCTGGCTGAATGACTACTTGCATGAGGCACAAAAGTTGCCCATTATCTGTGAGACTGTTAAAGATTGGGTGGCACAGTGGCTCAGTGGTTAGGACTGGTGCCTGACAGTGCTTTGGATCTGGGTTCAATTTCACCCTCAGGCAACTGTCTGTGTGGAGTTTGCACATTCTCCCCATCACTGAGTGGGTTTCCTCCGGGTGCTCTGGTTTCCTCCCACATTACAAAGGTGTGCAGGCTAGGTGGATTGTCCATGGGAAAATGCCTGTCGTGTTGATTTAAGTGGGTTATGGGGGATGCATCTGGGTGGGATGCACTGAGGTTTGGCGTGGACTTGTTGGGCTGAAGGGCCAGTTTCCACACTGTAGGGATTATATGGAAGGGGAGCAGTTTTTTGAAAACAGAATTCAAGAAGGATATTTGTAAAATATTCAAACTTGGCAGAGATGGTGGTGATGGCTAGTAATTCAGACCCTCATATTAATATTTTGGGGTTTGGGGTTGAACCCCACTATAGCAGATAATGAAATTTGAATGTATTAAAAACAATCTACAATAAAACGTCATAAAAACCCAACTGGTTTGCTAAAGTCCCTTACGGACAGAAATCAGAGGGCCCTCTTGTGGCACACTCGTAGTGCACCTACTCCTGGATCAAGAGGCTTGGATTCAAGTCTCTTAAAAAAAATCCAGGACAAAATATGCCTCTTAAAGACATGGTATCACCATGTTATTTAGCTAACATTCGGTCTTAAGAGCATTAAACAAAGAACTGGGAGTAGGCCATGCATTTTGAGCCTAGTCTGCTCTCCACCACAATTATTGCTGATCTGATTGTAGTCTCAACCCCTTTTTTTCGTCTATCGGGCTTAATTGACTTGCTGACTGATCATAAATCTGTCTAACGGCCTTGAGTATAATCAATGACGCAGTCTCCACTGCTCTGTGGAAAATAATTCCAAAAGCTAATGATCCTCTGAGAGAAGAATTTCTTCCTTATGTTTAAACTGTGCCCCTGGTTCTAAATACTCCCTCAAGAGAAACCTCATCTCAACATGTCTCTTGTCACATCCTTGAGAATGTTCTATATTTCAACAGAATCACTTCTCAGTCTTCTAAACCATTAGCTTAGGCCCAACCTACTCAATCTTTATTCATAAAGCAATTCCCTTATTCCAGGCACAAGCAAGTGAACTTTTCCTAACCTGCTTCCAGTGCTGCTCCACTCCGCCTGAAGAGAGTAGAATTGTACCCAGTACTCAGGGTCTCCTCTCACAAAGTTCTGTACAATTGTAACAAAATATTCCACTTTTTATTCTCCCTCACTTTGCAATAAAGGCATGTCACATTCCATTGGTCTTCCTAACTACTTGATGTGCTTTCAAAGTAATTTTTGTGATTCATGCATAAGAGCACTCAGATCTCTCTGTAATGTTGGATTCAGCAGTCTTTCTCCACTTAAATACTGTTCTGTCATTCTATTCTTCTGTTCTATCTAGTTTGCCAACCTGGAAATTTGGGTCATGTCATGTGCAGTTTATCTCAAGCCCCAGTGAGAACGAGTGAAATGAAAAGGTCGCCACTGCAAGTGAGCCTGGACGCAACATTGAACATAGAATAGTACAGCACAGTACAGGCCTTTTGGTCCATGATGCTATGCCAGCCTATTATCCTACTAAGATCAATCTACCCTGCATATCCTACATTTTTCCATTCTCCATGTGCCTATCCAAGAGTCACTTAAAAGTCTCTGAAGTATCTGTCTCCACTACCACTACCGGCAGCGCATTCCACACGCCCACCACTCTGTGTGAAGAACCTACCTCTGACATCTCCCCTATACCTTCCTCCAACCACCTTAAAATTATATTCCCTCAAGATAATCATTTCTGCTCTGGGAAGAAGTCTCTGACTATCCACTCTATCTATACCTCTCATCATCTTGTACACCTCTATCAAGTTACTTCTCATCCTTCTTCGCTCCAATGAGAAAAGCTCCAGCTCCCTCAGCCTTTCCTCATAAGACCTGCCCTCCAGTTGAGGCAGCATCTCGGTAAATCTCCTCTGCACCCTCTCTAAAGCTTCCACATCTTTCCTGCTATGAGGTGACCAGAACTGAACACAATATTCCGAGTTTGGTCTATCCGGAGTTTTATAGAACTTCGGCATAACCTCATGGCTCTTATACTCAATTCCCCTGCCAATGAAAGCCAACACACCATATGCTTTCTTTACAACCCTATCAACTTGGGTAGCAACTTTGAGGGATCTATAGACATGGACCCCAATATCCTTCTGTTCCTCCACACTGCCGAGAATCCTGCCTTTAACCCTGTATTGTGCATTCACATTCGACCTTCCAAAATGAATCACTTCACACTTTTCTGGGTTGAGTTCCATCTGCCACTTCTTTGCCCAGCTCTGCATCCTGTCAATGTCCTATTACAACCTACAACAGCCCACCATGCTGTCCACAACTCCACCAACCTTCATGTCATCGGCAAACTTACTAACCGACCCTTCCACTTCCTCATCCAAGTCATTTATAAATATCACAAAGAGCAGACGTCCCAGAACAGATCCCTGCGGAACACCACTGGTCACCGAGCTCCAGGCTGAATACTTTCCATCTACTACCACCTTCTATTGGACAGCCAGTTTTGTATCCAGACAACTAAATTTCCCCAAATCCCATGCCTCCTTACGCTGCAACACCTAGTGCTACCCCTACATTGTGGAGCTGGGGAATTGTAAGTATTTGATCTTGTGTGAATAGTGACAAGTAGACGCTTCAAGGGGTGGTGTGGACTTGTTGGGCCGAAGGCCCTGTTTCCACACTGTAGGGAATCTGATCTAATCTAATCTAGACATCTCCCACAATAGCTTGACCTTGTCTTTAATATCTATTTATGTGATGTCCTGGGGTTGGTATAAGCATCTCACAAGAGGAATGCTACAGAAATACAACATCAGAAGGAATGCAGACCCTGATTTTCCTATGAACATCACCTTGGGGAATGGGGAGAGGACAATAGAAATGATTGTTCTTTTTTCCAAATGCCTGAGTAGGGAATAATCATAATAAATGACAATGTAGGAACTAAGATAAGTGATATGATTATTCTCATAGTCACCTCTCACTCAATTGAATGATTTAACTTCCTACGTTGGGAGGCTAATGCAG
Source organism: Stegostoma tigrinum (assembly GCF_030684315.1). Lineage (NCBI taxonomy): Eukaryota > Metazoa > Chordata > Chondrichthyes > Orectolobiformes > Stegostomatidae > Stegostoma > Stegostoma tigrinum. Next base: position 3,424,877 of record NC_081378.1, read on the forward strand.
ATTGTGTTAGGAAAGATTTTCTTTGCAAAACTTCTGGTGAAAAGTTTGTTAAATCTGCAAAAGTTTGCGATATAATTTTTGGATAGAATTGTAAGATTTTTATCCTGACTTATTTGGTGCAAGTTAGAGATCCATTTTAGAAATCAAAATCGGCGATTAATATCTGGTGGAAAGACTTTCTGCTTCATGAAGCAGGTGAAAAGAGATATGCTATTGGATTTTTCTTTCTACAGAAGATGAGTTTCCAGTGGGCAGATAATTTCAGAATCACTTTCAGAAATACTTCATTCCCCAGTGTTACTGGTCATGTGATATGTGCTGTAACTGTAACACTCACACTGTGACAAATAAGGAATTCCACTTGATTCCATGGCATTGATTTTCATTGTAAATTTTAATTTAAGCATTTAAATGATTTCTGTGTATTACTTATAAGAGTACTTTAGGCTGGGCTAAGATTTAATCCTAAATGGTACCGAATTAATAAGAATATTGACATAGAACCTCACTTTAGAGGGGTCGGTATGCAGGGAGTGCTGTTTTGCAAGAGGCTCAGTGCTGAGGGAATGCCACACTGCTGGAGGCTCAGTGCTGAGGGAATGCCACACTGCTGGAGGCTCAGTGCTGAGAGAGTGCCACACCGCCAGATGGTCAGTGCTGAGAGAGTGCCGCACTGCTGAAGAGTCAGTAATGAGGGAGTACTGCACTGTCAGAGGGTGAGTACTGAGGGAATGCTGCATTGTCAGATAGACTGTACTGAGAGGGCACTGTTCTGTTGAATGGTGCATAATAAGATAGTTTTTGCACAGTCCCTCGGTCTGTGCTGAGGTCATGCTGCAAGGTGAGGGCTGCACTTTTGGAGATTTCACCTGTGAAAAAGAATTTAACACTAGAGTAAAGAAGTTATCCCTGGTGTTCTGACTGATATTTTCTTGTACAATCAAACTCATGAAAAAAGTTATCTGTTCATGATGGCATTGCTCTTTGTGGGGTCTTGCTGTGTTCGAGTTGACTGTCCTGCCTCTTATACTATAGCAATATTTATCTTTCAAAAGTACTCCATTGGCTATAGGGCCCTTGGGCATCTCTTGAGCTCATGAATGATATGAAATAAATGGTTGATTTGTATGTTGTACAGTTGGAAGAAAATGAATGGGGTACAACATGCTGTCACACTGGGTTTTGTCTGTCAGTCCAAGGCATTCCTCAGCTGACACCATCAAATATAAATGAACTGCCTGAGCTTGAAAGTAATTTTCAGATGTGTGTGAGCAAGAGATAAATGCTTCCTTTATTTCAGTTGTTAAATATTTAAAGTTTGTAATCCTAGATTTATTTTGGTCAGGAATAATATCACTGATCTGGTATTGTAGGTTTAACGACTTGACAGATCAGACTACATTGAGGGTGATCATGTTGAATCAGATTAGTAATATTACAGTCGGAATTTTTCGTTCCCTGAACTAGCAGCCTTACAACTGACACCCACAGGGGGAACACCTTTGTGTGTAACATCAGATGAGTTTCTTTCAGGCCTGTGTTTATACTCTTCCGTTCTTGTATCTAATGAGAGCAGCAAGTTCTTGTCGCAAAGATGTCCTCACATTACTGAGGAGCTTCAGCTCATTAACTTTGGAAGAATGCATCAGCTCACCTGCTCCAACATATTCCACTGTTTTGGGAACGGAGACAATAGTGTTCCTCCGAGTGGTCAGCCTGAATGTAAGTCCAGAGCCAGCGCAGAGTTAGAGCAATGTGTGACAATTCATCCAGAGACTATCTGTGTGCAGCCTGGTCTGAAGCCAGTGGAACTTGGCATTCCTAATATGGGAGACACCTCCGACAATATTAACAATGATAGTAGTGAACCCAGTCAGAGCCCAGAAATGGTTTCAAGGAGCAGGGAAACTGAACCTGAGCAACTCCAGCTTCAAGCCACAAGATCGCCACAAAGTAGTCAGCACATGGTGAGTAATCTGCCAGATTCTTTGACTGATTTAGCCAGTGTTCAGTCACAGATTAAATACACTTGTTTGTTGCTGGGGGTGGTGGAATACTTCCCCATTTACAACATCCTCAGGGCTTATTCTCACCTGCATTACATTTGGCAATCTGAAATAATCAGAATCACTGGATAAAATCCAATAGAACTGCTGATGCTGTAAATCAGAAACAAGTACAGTTCTGAGGAAGGGTCACCAGACCCGAAACGTTAACCTTGATTTCTCTTCACAGATGCTGCCAGACCTGCCAAGCTTTCTGGCAATTTCTGTTTTTGTTGTGGAGAAAGAATTACTGGAGATGTTGTAATAGTGCTCACTGTCCACACACACTCACTCACTCACACACACACACACACACACACACACACACACACACACACACACACACACACACACACACACACACACACACACACACACACACCAATCTGATATAGCCCACCCTCAGGCAGCTGCTCACCAGACTGTACACTGACTAAGATTATGCCCAGTTAGAACATGTACTGGAGCTTCTCAAACACAGGTCTCTTACAGCACCTGCAATTAGCAGAAACAATCTTTTGGGATAGAAATAAAGAATAAAGAAAAAAGCAATTCATTCATTCACATGGGTATCACTGGCTAGGCAGCATTTATTGCCCATCCCTAATAGCCTAGAGAGCAGTTAAGAGTCAACCACATTGCTGTGGGTCTGGAGTCACATGTAGGCCAGATCAGATAAGGATGGCAGTTTCCTTCCCTAAAGGATATTAGTGAACCAGATGGGTTTTTCCTGACAATTGACTGCCTGATTTGCAATCATCTTTAGACTGTTAATTCCAGATATTTATTGATTTAAAATTCCACCATCTGCCATGGCAGGATTCAATCCCAGGTCCCCGTGTCCCATAGAACATTACCAGGGTTTCTGGATTAACAGGCCAACAATAATACCCCTAGGCCATCACCTCCCCTGGACATAGAATAAATTCCAAGACACTCCTCCAATCAAATTGTAACTGAAAAGTACCTGAAGTGCCACGTGAGAATTATTGTTAATCACACGTTTATTCAATAAAAGGGCAGAACTGTTGAAAATGCACAAAAAAGAAGTTTATAACGTTTCAGATGTGTAATCCTCCTCAGGTCAATGAAGGGTAAGTTTAATTTGTATTTCACATTTCCACTAGTTGCAGTTTTTACTTTTACATTTTCATGATTTATTACACTATTAGAAAAATCTGATTAGACTGCACAGTCTGTGCAGTCATTTCACACACATTAATCCACACTGTAGTTTCAACATGGCTTCTCTGGGCAATTGTCATTCACACAGCTGATACTTTATTGGGAAACAATTAATGAGATGCTTCCTAGGCACGAGTGATCTTGCAGCAATTAACTAAGTCAAATAGAATGAATCTAGAAGGCACAGCTTTACTAATACAAAAAAATCAGTTCAGTATCAGCATTCAACCTTTTCATCTTTCTCTTGACAAATTGTAGCATTGAATATTCAATTGTCAATTCATTATAAATGTCCAGAGTGCTTTTGAAAAATGTTCAAGCTAAAATACATAAATATCCATATAATCTGCACTGATATTTTAAAACTGCAGAAATTATCTTGGTCAAATAATTATTATGAACCCTGCTTTTCTCTAAGAAACGCCAGAAAAACCTCATGCTGCCTTCACTCTGATTCGCATTAAGTGCCCAACACTATGTGGTACAAGATAAGTCTTTGCATAAGTCATTATGCTTGCAGATGAAAACTAAAAGCCTCTTTCAAAGTATCTGAAGAAATTTTAAAAAATGTTCCGGAACATCATTGATGTAAAAAACTAATTGCTTTCAGATTAGTTTAGATTAGATTCCCTACAGTGTGGAAACAGGCCCCTTGGCCCAACAAGTCCACACCGCCCCTTGAAGCATCCCACCCAGACCCATCTCCCTATAACCCACACATTACAGGCAATTTAGCATGGCCGATCCACCTAACCTGCACATCTTTGGACTGTGGGAGGAAACCGGAGCACCTGGAGGAAACCCACGCAGACACGGGGAGAATGTGCAAACTCCACACGGACAGTCCCTGAGGCTGGAATTGAACTCGGGTCCCTGGTGCTGTGAGGCTGCAGTGCTAACCACTGAGCCACCGTGTTGTCCACTCTTTTTTTGTTTAGCTTTAAGGTTATTATCCTGTTTGTAAAGAATTAAATATGACAATAAAATCATAAATCACTCGATCGACTGGTATAAATCTATAATTATCCTTTTGCTTTATTATTTGCAGGCCAGTGTTTTCACTAGTAATATTACAGTGCTGTACCAGTCAATCAAAAATGAAGTCATGTGAAATCAATAGTACCAATTTTTCTGTGGGATTATGCTTTATAATCCCCATTTGTAAAGAAATAGTTGCATAAATCCAAATCTTTGAAGTTAAGTTGAGGTGATTTATAGTGCAAAACATTCAATTGGATCATTTATATAAATTCATAAAAGTCAAATTAACCAATTAGAGAGAAATGTGTCCTAGTTTTTCTCACAGTTATAGTGAAATATTGGGGATAGAAAGGAGTGATTCTACAGATTTGATTTACTAGATGTGATTCAAATGATGTTCCAAATTAGGAGACAAATTCAAATGATTCTGAGAATTCATTCAGAATCCTGAGATTGAATTGCATTTTTGAATAAAAATCAAAAGAACAGCAGGTGCTGTAAATCAAAACCAAAAAAAAATAGAAATTGCTGGAAAAGCTTGGCAGGTCTGGCAGCATCTGTGGAGAGAAATCAGAGTTAACTTTTCGGGTCGAGTGACTCTTCCTTTTCTTCTTCCATGGCTAACTATCAGGTATTTCCTTGTCTGCGTATCTTTTCTCTCTCTCTTCTATGCTCTGTTTCCACCTATTCACTCAGTGCTTTGCCAAACACCTCCATCATCAAAATAAATACCACTTGTTACCTTCATAATATCAGTTTTGAAGAACAGCCATATTGGACTAATAACATTTACTCTGTTTTTCTCTCCACAAATGCTGCCAGACCTGTTGAATTTCTCTAGCAATTTCTGTTTTTGTTTCAGATTTCCAGTATCTGCAGTTCTTCAGTTTACGACGGAAGAGTGATGGGTTTTATTTTGTGAAGAAAGGTGGCGAGGGCAAGTGGAACAAAAGTGAGGGTCGGGGCAAGGTCAGAGGGAGAGGATATTAGAGATAGAAGGTTCTGTGAAATAAAAGGCAAAGGGTTGTAGAGAAGAAACCTTGGTCTACAGTAGGTGTTAATAGTAGAACGAAAGTCAGCTCTGAATGAAAGGAAAACCATGAAAACAATGTACCGACACCAGAGTAAAAGTATTTTTTAAAAATTCATTCATGGGATGAGGGCATCACCGGCTAGGCCAGCATTTATAGCCCATCCAAATTTGCCCAGAGGGCAGTTAAGAGCTGACCACATTGCTGTGGGTCTGGAGTCACATGTAGACCAGACCAGGTACCCTCTCTAAAGGGCAGATGTGCATGCAGTTTTTGAACGCAAAGTTGAATCATGAAGCAGGTGTACACTGGCTAGTCAGAAGATGAGGTGCTGTTTCAGTGGCTTACGTTGAGTTTCACTGGAACAGGCCCAGCATGATTATGTGAGTGTGAGAGCGAAATGGCAAGTGAATGTAAAGCCCGGGTTTCATGCTTACGGACGGATTGGAGACGCTCTACAAAGTGATCACTCAGCCAGCGCTCAGTTCCCCTAATGTATAGAACACCACACCGTGAGCAGCGAATACACAGAATCATAGCATTGTTACAGTGCTGAAAGAAGACATTCAGCCCATAATTCCACCAATGGATCTATTACCTTATTCCAATCTCCTGCCTTTTCCTCATGTCCCTGTACACCATTTCTATCCAAGTAATCATTAATGCCCCTCCTGAATGTCTCAGTTAAACCTGCCTCCACCATATTTCCAGGCAGTGCCTCCCAGACCCTAGCCATGCACAGTATGAAAACACTTTTTTCTGCCTTTGATTTGCTTGCACTTCATTTTAAATCTATGCCCCTCTAATTCTTGCTCCTTTTGCAAGCAGGAACAACTTCTCCTGATCTAATCTGAACGGTCCAGTAATGAATTTAAAAACCATCATCAAATCTCTTCTCAACTTTCCCTCCACAGGGACCAGTCCCAACCTTTTCAATCTGCCCTTTAAAACAAGAATCTGGTGTGAAAGAAGTCAGGAAAATTGCTACTCAAGTAGAATTATCATGAAATTCTTCATTAAACAAAGACATAAGGGGTGTATTTTCAGATTCTGTAGAGGAGATACAAATCCTTAAATCAACCAAATCGAATTGGAAGCTTTACTGTGGTGATTTTAAAGACATAAAGGAATGCGCACATGCGTTAAATCATCCAGAAAATGATGATTCCACTGCGATTATAGATACTGGGAAAGTGTGTTGAATTTGATTGTTCCAATTAATGGTGTTATGTATGACAGTAGCCAGAGACTGACATTTCCTTACTTACGAGAAATTAGATAACATTGAGGCCCTGGAGAAGTTCCTCCCATTAAACTAACTTGCTGCTTCCCAGTCCACTGAGAATACAGGAAAATATTCCTTTTGTGTTCCACATACTGTATATTTCATTTCCTGAAACCAGTCAAAGCAATCAGGAAAGGGCAGTCAGGTTCACATGCAAAGGTTATACTATTTCAATTATGCCAATTAAGTCATCGGTCTTATATGTCACACAAGACTCACAAAGGCTTCTGCTAGCCTTTGAAGTTCATTTGGTGTAAATCTAAATCACACACAGATTTTTGTCTTGTTTGTCACTTGGTGAAGACCAATTCCTGTGCAATGCAAGTATTTCTATTTTAGTCCTACTCAGCTGTAAAGTATGTTTATAACATGGGCTGTCCATTGTCATGCAATAATTAAAGCAGCACACTAATTCGTTATTTATATTGACAGATTTTACGTATTGCTTTGCTTCTGAATATCAGCAAATTTAAACAGTTTTTCAGTTTGAGGCTGATGTATACGCAACCAAGTTTTCTCTAATAGTTTCATTGAAAAGAAATTCAGAGTTATCAGAAAAGTGAATACAGGATGAAAAGCTGCAGCAAAGTATGTCTTTTTTCAGGAATACTAAAAAGGCATTTATTTATTATGGACTGTCAAGTTTCTCTCTTCTACATCTTTCCTGCCCTTTCCATTTCTGAAAGCCATGCACTGAAGGTTAAAGCTGATGCAGAGTCTTTGCCATTGTTCTATGATTCTCACATTCCAATCACTTAATCTGAACTCCATCAGCGCTCCACCATCCCCCAACAAATGCAAAAATGTTGCCTCCTCCACACTTCACATCGGCTCTGATGAAGAGTCATTTAGATTTGAAGCATTAGCTTGTTTTCTCTCCATGAATGCTGCCTAAGACCATAAGACCATAAGATATAGGAGTGGAAGTAAGGCCATTCAGCCCATCAGGTCAACTCCGCTATTTAAATCATGACTGATGGGCATTTCAACTCCACTTCCCTGCACTCTCCCCGTAGCCCTTGATTCCTTCTGAGATCAAGAATTTGTCGATCTCTGCCTTGAAGGCATCCAACGTCCCGGCCTCCACTGCACTCTGCAGCAATGAATTCCACAAGCCCACCACTCTCTGGCTGAAGAAATGTCGTCTTATTTCAGTTTTAAATTTACCCCCTCTAATTTTAAGGCTGTGCCCACGGGTCCTAGTCTCCCCACCTAACGGAAACAACTTCCTAGCATCCACCCCTTCTAAACCATACATTATCTTGTAAGTTTCTATTAGATCTCCCCTCAACCTTCTAAACTCTAATGAGTACAATCCCAGGATCCTTAGCCGTTCATCATACGTTAGACCTACCATAAACCGCTGTGATCTCCAGCACTTTTTAATTCAACAGAATCCTCATACGTTTTTATTCACCATGATTATGTACAACAAACATACACTTTCTCAGCATCAAACAGTTTCTGTCTGTTCTTTTTTTATTCATTCATGTGATGAGGGCTTCGCTGGCCTGGCAGCATTTATTGCCCATCCCTTATATCGCAGATAAGTGAATCCCCAGTTAAGACCATAAGACCATAAGACATAGGAGTGGAAGTAAGGCCATTCGGCCCATCAAGTCCACTCAGCCATTTAATCATGGCTGATGGGCATTTCAACTCCACTTCCCTGCACTCTCTCCGTAGCCCTTGATTCCTTGTGAGATCAAGAATTTATCGATCTCTGCCTTGAAGGCATTTAACATCCCAGCCTCCACTGCGCTCCGTGGCAATGAATTCCACAGGCCCACCATTCTCTGGCTGAAGAAATTATGTCTCATTTCAGTTTTAAATTTACCCCCTCTAATTTTAAGGCTGTGCCCACGGGTCCTAATCTCCCTGCTTAATGGAAACAACTTCCCAGCGTCCACCCTTTCTAAGCCATACATTATCTTGTAAGTTTCTATTAGATCTCCACTCAATCTTCTAAACTCGAATGAGTACAATCCCAGGATCCTCAGCTGTTCATCGTACGTTAAACCTACCATTCCAGGGATCATCCGTGTGAATGTCCGCTGGACACGCTCCAGGGCTAGTATGTCCTTCCTGAGGTGTGGGGCCCAAAATTGGACACAGTATTCTAAATGGAGCCTAACTAAAGCTTTATAAAGTCTCAGAAGCACATCGCTGCTTTTATATTCCAACTATCTGTGCTCAACTAAATGCTGAATGGTTGTACAATTAACAGAAGGCTTAATACCTGTCTCAATTACCAGGTAAAGCCTTTGACAAGATTCCGCTTGTTAGATTGGTTAGTAAAGTTAGATCACATAGGATTCAGGGAGGCCTTCCCACTTGGATACAAAATTGGCTTGACAGTGGGAGACTGAGGGTGTTGGTGGAGGGTTGTCTTCAGACTGGAGGTCTATGGTGGCCAGTGTGGTTGGTGCTAGGTCCACTGATGTTTGTCACTTACATAAACAATTTGGATGAGAATTTAGGTTAGTAATTTGCAGATGAAACCAAAATGGACGTTTAGCCGACAGTGAAGAAAGTTATCCCAGATTACAATGGAATCTTGATCAATTGGGTCAATGCGCTGAGGAGTGGCAGATGGGTTTTAATTTGGTTAAATGAGAGGTATTACATTTTGGTAAGATGAACAAGATCAGGGCTTATGCAGTAGGGCCATGGGGAGTGTTGTTTAATAGAGAGACCTCAGGGCTTGGGTACATAATTCTTTGAAAGTTGTTTCATAGGTAGACAGGGTGGCTATGAAGGTATTTAGCACACTTGCCTTCATTGCTCAAACCATCAAGGAAGGAGTTGGGGTGCAATGTTGAGGTTGTACAGGACATTGGTGAGGCTACCTTTGGAGCACTGTGTATAGTTCTGGTCACCCTGCAGTAGGAAGGATATTATTAAGTTGGAAAGGGTTCAGAAAAGGGTGCAGAGGAGATTTCCCAGGATGTCGCCTGGGCTGGAGAGTTTCTGTTATGAAGAGAAATTGGACAGACTGGGGTTGTTTTCCTTATAACAGAGGAGATTGAGAGGGGACATGATTGAGATGCATAAACCGATGATGGGCAGTGATAGGGTAGACAGGAAGAAGCTTTTCCCCTTGGTGGAGGGATCAATGTCCAGGGACGTAGATGTAAAGGAAGGGGCAGAAGGTTTAGAGGGGATGTGAGGAAAACCCTTTTCACTGAAAGTGTGGTGGGAATCTGTAAATCACTGCCTGTAAGGGTGGGTAGAGGCAGAAACCCTCATCACATTGAAAAAGTATTTAGATGTGCACTTGCAATACCAAGGCAGGCAAGGCTATGGGCCTCTTCACAACTTACTTTCCAAAATATAACACTCTGTGTTCAGAAAATTTAGCATTTATACCCTTTTGTACTTTCAACCAAGATATTTATATAAATTACAAACATGTGAGTACCAGCACTGAGCCCTGTGGTACCCCACTTGTTACATTTTACCAACCAGAAGATGGCCCATTTATACCTACTCCCTGGTTTCTGTGAGTTAACCGATCTTTTCTCCATGCCAATATGTTAACCCTAGCCCATGAGCATTTATTTTCTGCAAAAAATTGATGTAAATCCTTATCAAACGTCTTTTGGAAATCTAAGTACAATTACCAATTCCCTTTATCCACAATAAATGTTACATCTTCAAAGGTCTCCAATAAATTGGTTAAACATTTCCCTTCCACAAAACTATGCAATCAAGGTTGACTCTCCAACAGTATGAAAGGGTGCAGCATGGTTGGAGGGCCTGCCCTTTGAAACACATGATAAACTGAAACCCACTGAGGTGGATACAAAATATCCCATTGCACTGTTAGAAGTAGAAGAGGAGAATTCTGTTCAACATACTGGCTTCTTCATTAATTAACTCAACCAACAGTGGCTCAGCTTGTATCTATTGGCTGCAAGCACCACATCAGCTACTGGCAGGTCTGAAGGAAAAGATGAGCCAATATGAAGACATTCCAACTAAATTTCCAGGACATTGGAATAGCTCAGAGAACTAATTCTATTATTGACATGCTAATCTGTTTGTGATATTGACTGAGAAAAGAGTGGCTTCTGGGAAAGGAGGCAGATGTTGAATTTATTGGAATACTGCAAAAACAAGGACACAGCAGTAGAGTTGCTTAGTCACCACGACTGGAAGGTAGTGACTGAATCCACAAACTGGCTGGGTGCCCATGTTATGGATAATCCTGGAAAGTATTGTGTGCGTTTGACAGCTTTGCATCAGATGAGGATGTGGAGAACTTCCTCAATCTGCTGAGCCTCCCATGTTAATTAACAATCGGAATCTTCAGAAACATCTTTCTCCCAATGGAGTGTACAAATTTCAGGAAATCAGTGTTAAAAGGGAAACTCCCTCTCCTAGCCAATTTACCTCCTACTTAATGGTTCTGAGTAACACTAATTCTTTCTCCAGCTGTTCGGATTAGCTTGACAATAACTACACCATCTTAACAGATAGTTATCATCCAATTGGTAGTGTGCTGCTTTTCACTTTAATTACTCATGGTAACTTAATTTATCACCGGCACTGTGTTAATGCCTCTTGTTGTGCTGTTTAAGATGTAATAGTCCATTGATTACTATAGATCTTTTGTAATCAACCTGTTCAGAGATTACTACACAGCTGGAGCAGATGAGATCTGAACCCAGGCCTCTTGACTCAGAGGTAGGGACTCTACTACTGTGCCACAAACTTCCAGCCCAACTTCCCTCACCCTCAAGTTGATCTCTGTTGACAGCTATCTGACAACATCCTGTGCACAACAAATAAATGATGATGGTCAGACTGCTTTGGAGGTGTCTGATGGGCAGCAAGAGTCTCACATTGTCAGTTTGACTTCTTTGCTGTGTGAGACTGCCTGTACCCATAAGCTCAGGGAAATGAACAGAGGGGTCTCATGGAATGCTGGCCTTAAGCTTTCAGCTGAGTAATGTTTCTTTTTTGTGCTAAACTACCTTCAGTGTGGGGGACATGAAGCACCTGGTGATTTCAGATCGGAGGTCAGTACCCACCTCCATACTATTGAAGGCCACAGGATTGACATGCAGTGCCTATACCTGGAACACGAGTGACCCTTTTCCACATGCACACGATGGACATGATGACCATTTGAGGTTCACTCTATAAGATTGCTTTCCCTGAGGTGGTCACGCTATACAACAATACAAAGGTTGCATTTTGTGCTACCATCAATATTTTCCAAGTGTGTGGTTTCTTTAGGGGCTGATATGGTCAATATATATGTATGCAATGTATGTGTGGAATGTAATCTGAATAAATTGAAACAGTGTGGTTAATTTTGAATAACTTTGTGTTAAACATAAGACCATAAGACGTAGGAGTGGAAGTAAGGCCATTCGGTCCATCAAGTCCACTCTGCTATTTTTGACAGTACAGACTCAATGGGCTGAAGGGTCTCTTTCATACTGTGCGTTTCTATGATTCTATAAGTGGACATTGTCTCTTCAATGTAGAGAGATGCTTGTGCAGGGGGTTAGTTAGCTCAGTTGGCAGGGTGGCTGGTTTGCAATGCTGAGTGACAGCAAAACGTGTGGACTTAATTCCCGCACCGTCTCTGGTTACCACGAAGGACTCTCCTTCTCAACCTTTCCCCCTTGCCTGAGGGATGGTGAGCCTCAGGTTAAACCATCTCTCTCTGCTGAAAGGGCAGTCCTACGTTCTGGTAGGACTATGGCCACTGCACTTAATGTAGTCTAATGCGTGTGAGCGCATTAACCTCCTGGTCCAATGAGAAATGTCTTGGGCAGTAAACAAGACGCTCATTATTGCATCTCTGCAAATACTTACAGCTCACAAGAATAGGTTCCACATTGCTACAAAAACATTCAAACAATCTTGTTCTGATTTCTTTCCTACGAGATCCTATTTTGCTCTCTCAAGTCCCCCTGACATCATCATCAGTGGGTGGTGCTTAATAAGCTTCATCAAGTATTATCCTTTCAGAACTACATAGAACATCTCCCTCAAGCACTTTTTAACCAGTTTTTTTTTAATGCATTTTATATATTTTATTATTTATATAGTTGCAGTTATCACTATCCCCATCTATCCTCGAGAGTTTGCCTTCACAAATTCAAACGATCTGTGGGTATCACTATTCTCACCGAATGTATTCCCTTCAGGCTTGGAAGAATGGTGTTTTGCTGAATAGGCGGTAATTGCTTTGGGCTTCTTCCTGATAATCTAAAGTCTGAGATTTTGTTGTGAATTGGAGGACCTTTAATCTCTTGTAATTCTTTCACGGAGGATACCATCCTTTCTAGATCAGGTACTTCTTGCTTGCAGTGACTTCAATCTTTATGCATTGCTTATCTTGCCTTATTTGTATCATCCATGGAGATGTACATACATCACATCCTCAATCTGTGTCAGTAGATTTACATTAACATAGAATATAGAACAGTATCACACAGTACAGGCCCTTTGGTCCATGATGTGTGCTGACCTATTATCCTACAATGATCACTCTATCCTACATACCTGACGTTCTACTATCCTCCATGTGCCTATCTAAGAGTCGCTTAAAAGTCTCTAAAGTATCTGCAGCACATTCCACACGCCCACCACTCTCTGTGTAAGGAACCTACCTCTGACATCTCCCTTATACCATCCTCCAACCACCTTAAAATTATGCCCCCTTGTAATAGTAATTTCTGCCCCGGGAAAAAGTCTCTGACTATCCACTCTATCTATGCCTCTCATCATCTTGTACACCTCTACCAAGTCACCTTGCATCCTTCTTCACTTCAATGAGAAAAGCCCTAGCTCCCTCAACATTTCTTCATAAGACCTGCCCTCCAGTCCAGGCAAAATCCTGGTAAATCTCCTCTGCACCCTCTCTAAAACTTCCACATCCTTCCAATAAAGAGGTGACCAGAGCTGAACACAATATTCCAAGTGTGGTCTAACCAGAGTTTTATGGAGCTGCAGCATAACCTCACAGCTCTTAAACTCAATTCCCCTGCCAATGAAAGCCAACACACCATACACCTTCTTTACAACCCGATCAACTTGGGTACATTCTTAAATAAATTGGAAATTTGTGCTGAAGTTGGTAGATGTTTAAATTAAAATTAGCTTTATTTTTTTCAATCACCCTCAGTGATTGGATTATTGGTGAATTGAATTATTCCCTTCCTCAATTGTGTTACCTTGTGAGGTTCCTTCTTACTTCATGTGATATTCCTCATGGTTATTGAGGATTCTTCTTTAGATGATTGGTAGGTCAGATGTTAAATTTTGAACTTGCCCCTTCCCAATCACCTCACCATTTCAATTATAAACAAGTCACTTTAAACTAAAATGTTAACTCTGTTTCTCTCTCCATCTGCTGACCTTCTCCAGCATTTCCTTTCATAATCCAGAATTCCAGCATCTGCAGAATTTTACTTTGATCACGTACATGATTTAGATTTCTCTTTACTATTCATTCGCTTTGTATTGTTGTAATCAGACTCAATTCAGTTGCGAATGCTGCAGTGTCTCAAGTAGTGTATGTTGTTCAATTGCTGCTTTTTTTGTTTGCCTTTTCTCTTGAAGTTTGTTGAAACATGGAACCTGAAATTTCTGTGTAGTTTTGATAGCAGTGGAAAACTTAGATTTTCTTATTCCAATGCTTTTCGTTTAAATTCTGCCTTGATGTTATGGAGCCCTGTAAAATTTTTTACCAGCTGTTCCTGGACTGGTTACATCTTGAACATTTGTTGCTAAATCCCTTTCTGATTTTCAATGAGACTGAATTCATAGATGCCTTTGTGCAAGAATGAGCATGTCTGGTTATGAAGTACACATAAGTTTTCCTGCATTTGACATCCCCTAAGTCAGAGATTTAATTGTATCAAGTCGTTAATAGCAAATCCAATGAGCCTGCACCATGCATTTGAATTTCTGCTGGCTGTTAGCTATGTTTTGTCAACAAAGGCTTGCTATTTGATAACATGACGCTTATTTACATGTACAAGTTGAAATTTGTGAGATATCCATTGACAGTAATGTCATATCACCAAAATATATGCTCTGGGATCAACTTCCTCCAGGAAAACCTCTCTTCTACCGGACACTGTTCTACCTCTTTGTGTGGATTGCTCATCTTCTGGCCTTCTAAAACAGTCCTGTGTTTCACATAGTGATAATGGGAACTGCAGATGCTGGAGAATCCGAAATAATAAAATGTGAGGCTGGATGAACACAGCAGGCTCAGGAGCACAAAAGCTGACGTTTCATCAGAGAGGGGGATGGGGTCAGGGTTCTGGAATAAATAAGGAGAGAGCGGGAGGCGGACCGAAGATGGAGAGAAAAGAAGATAGGTGGAGAGGAGAGTATAGGTGGGGAGGTAGGGAGGGGATAGGTCAATCCAGGGAAGACGGACAGGTCAAGGAGGTGGGATGAGGATAGCAGGTAGGAAATGGAGGTGCGGCTTGGGGTGGGAGGAAGGGATGGGTGAGAGGAAGAGGAAGGTGATGTGGCTGTGGTACCTGGTTTGCTTCAGGACATATTTTCTTTCAGGTGACCAGTTAGAACATAGAACATTACAGCACAGTACAGGCCCTTCGGCCCTCAATGTTGTGCCGACCTGTCATACCGATCTCAAGTCCATCTAACTTACACTATGCCATGTACGTCCATATGCTTGTCCAATGACGACTTAAATGTACCTAAAGTTGGCGAATCTACTACCGTTGCAGGCAAAGCGTTCCATTCCCTTACTACTCTCTGAGTAAAGAAACTACCTCTGACATCTGTCCTATATCTTTCACCCCTCAATTTAAAGCTATGCCCCCTCGTGCTCGCTGTCACCATCCTAGGAAAAAGGCTCTCCCTATCCACCCTATCTAACCCTCCGATTATTTTATATGTTTCAATTAAGTCACCTCTCAACCTTCTTCTCTCTAATGAAAACAGCCTCAAGTCCCTCAGACTTTCCTCGTAAGACCTTCCCTCCATACCAGGCAACATCCTGGTAAATCTCCTCTGCACCCTTTCCAAAGCTTCCACATCCTTCTTATAATGCGGTGACCAGAACTGTACACAATACTCCAAGTGCGGCCGCACCAGAGTTTTGTACAGCTTCACCATAACGTCTTGGTTCCGGAACTTGATCCCTCTGTTAATAAAAGCTAAAACACTGTATGCCTTCTTAACAGCCCTGTCAACCCGGGTTGCAACTTTCAAGGATTTGTGTACATGGACACCAAGATCTCTCTGCTCATCTACACTGCTAAGAATCTTACCATTAGCCCAGTACTTTGCCTTCCGGTTACTCCTACCAAAGTGCATCACCTCACACTTGTCTGCATTACACTCCATTTTCCACCTCACAGCCCAGCTCTGCAGCTTATCTATGTCTCTCTGCAACCTACAGCATCCTTCGTCACTATCCACAACTCCACCGACCTTAGTGTCGTCTGCAAATTTACTAATCCATCCTTCTACGCCCTCATCCCTGTCATTTATAAAAATGACAAACAGCAGTGGACCCAACACCGTGCCTTGCAGTACACCACTAGTAACTGCACTCCAGGATGAACATTTCCCATCAACTACCACCCTCTGTCTTCTTTCAGCAAGCCAATTTCCGATCCAAACTGCTATATCTCCCACAAATCCCATTCCTCCGCATTTTGTACAATAGCCTACTGTGGGGAGCCTTATCGAATGCATTGCTGAAATCCATATACACCACATCAACCGGTTTACTCATCTATCTGTTTGGTCACCTTCTCAAAGAACTCAATAAGGTTTGTGAGGCACAACCTTCCCTTCACAAAACTGTGCTGACTTTCCCTAATCAATTTATTCTTTTCTAGATGATTATAAATCCTATCCCTTATAACCTTTTCCAACAACTGAGGTAAGGCTCACTGGTCTATAACAAAATACAAGCATTTGGATTTAATAATTAGATACTGTTCCCTTTGGTTCTTCTCTCCATAGAGTCGTCAAGGAATTTTATTGTCTGAAGTGTACCCCATGCACTGCATTTTGTTTACATCTCTTGTGGGCTCTATCCCTTAAAAATTTGACGGATTCCAGAAATCTCCTGAAACAAGTGGCACTGTTTGTTCATCTCCTCTTAAGTTTGATCTGTGTTTCTTCTAGAACTCTGCTTCACTCATTGTTTGAATGGCTTTTCTAGAGTCAGGTCTGTTTTGGACAATAATTAATCTGACAATCATTCATCAGTAAAAGCACAACAATTTGGCCTGTTGTGAATTCTGGTGTTCAGTCACCATAGCCAGATTTCTCCTTTAGTCTGTAGAGGCCATTAGTGACGGTATCTACAGGTTCACTGGATGCTGTATTATTCTGCTAAATCTGTGAAATTCTTTTCAAGAATTTTATTAGTTCTGAAGTTGAAAGAATTGTCAAAGCTCTTCAGTACATTTTCAAATAAATCCATTGCTTATTTCACCTTTGTTGAACAATAATTTCAAATGTTATAATCCCAGTTGTGTATAGGAGTGTCAGAGATAATGGGAACTGCAGATGCTGGAGATTCCAAGATAATAAAATGTGAGGCTGGATGAACACAGCAGGCCAAGCAGCATCTCAGGAGTATAGGAGTGTATTTACTTGGTTAGCTTCTGTATTACTATCCAGTTTAGAAATATTCTACATCTCGAGAATTTTCACCCATCTTCCTGACAGTATTATTTTCTGGATTATGTGAGTTTTTGTCCTGGCCCTATTAGTTATGTGATGTTTATAGCTCAGCCTCATGGTAACTGACAACATCACCTGACAACAACTACAACTTATTTTATAACTTTCAGCCCCTTTGGCCTGTATAACAGCTTCATATAAAGTCTGCAGATTTTCAGATTTCACTGGCACAGATCTGGTACCTGTTTGATTATTAGCTAAGCTAAGTCTCAGAACTGCACCTGCACATCATACATTGTGATGCAGCTTATACCCCTGTTCTATTCTGTCCCATTACATCTCTTCTTAAATCTGAATTGCTTTCTATCATTCTTTAAAGTATTCTTTAGTCTTGTGTATTGCCATGAGATTTATTGGCGGATTGCTGTCAGCAACGATGGTCCTACACTGATCACCATGTTGCGTGGGGGCTGCCATCAGTATATTTTAAGTATGAGTTCTTCAAGGTCTAGTTAGTGCAAAAGTAGGCTCCTTCGGATCAAATAGATATGGCCTATTGTATCTCTGAAAGAGGAGGGAGAGTATCTGTGGGTAGGCTTTAGGATTTTGGATACTTTGCAGTTTACTCATCGTGGACTTTGAAAAGCCAGTGAAAAAACTATTTCTGGAAGTGATAAAATTTGCTTACAACAGTGAGAAGACCAAATGGAGGCTAAATGCTTAGACAGATAGTAGGAACTGCTGATGCTAGAGAATCTGAGATAACACGGCGTGAAGCTGGATGAACACAGCAGGCCAAGCAGCATCAGAGGAGCAGGAAAGCTGACGTTTCAGGCCTAGACCCTTCCTCAGAAAAAAAAATGGCCAGTACATGCTACTGTTCAAGATAGATCATTCCCTCATAAACTTTGCATTGAACATTTTCCTGTTATATTCCAGCACCTTTGCAGCAAATGAGTAAAGCATTGCTTTGCAGACAAACTTATCAACATTCTTTAACATTACTAGAGCAGAAACCCAATTTAAGTGTAGTGGAAACACTTTATACAGGCCAAGCAGAGTTAAAATCTGTACCTGTTTGGGAATAAACAGTTCCATTTATCCAGTAAGAAATGACAAGAGCCACATTCCACAGGTATTATTGGAAATCCTGATCAATAGTCATTACTGTAAGTGAACTGGAGTCGACAGAATTACAATATGAGTCTAGCCACCCTAGAAACACATCTAATTCTAGTCCTACCACGCATATATTGTTGTGCAGGAATGTAATAAGGCTTGACTTGCAAACATATTCATACTGCTTCCCTCATTTCACCTTACACTAGGGAATTTTAAATACTCCTGATGATTAATTAAAATGTAAACATTCACATCATTAAAAATCTACAAGCATTTAACCTGCGTTTGGTTTTTTCACTGCTGTATGCAAATTTCTTTGAAACAACACTGTGCTGAATATTTCAAATATTTTCTTGTCTTAAAAAAGTTGCAATATATTTAAAAAGGGTGCTGTCTTCAACTAGCAGTCATTTCCTGTTGTTCAAGGGAGAAAATGATATCATGACTCAATTCTGTTGTAAAATCATTCAAATGTCAAACCACTGGCATACTGTTTCTCTGAGCGGGTTCACCAAAATTTCTTGGGTAAACTTTTCTCTTCTCTTTCAGCAGGGACTCCTGCCGAAGCCTAGAATTAAAGAGTGTGAAGAATTTAGTCCAATAAGAGTTTGAATTCAATGTCTGAACAGAATAAATGAAACAAATTTCTGAAGAAGAGTCACTGAATTCAAAACCTTAACTATTTTCTCTCTCTCTCTCTCTCCATGGATGTTACCAGACCCGCTGAGTTTCTCCAGCAATGTCTGTTTTTGTCTATGTCAGTACAGGACACTGGATTGAGATTTGGAAATTTAAATTAGGGCTTGTTAAAAAAAAACACAATCATGCTGTTTGTGCTCAGAATTGGGAAATAAAATCAGAAAACGTTGAAATGTGCTGTAGGCCAATTGGCCTTGCAGTACAAAAGCTGACTTAGAATAGCACTCCCCAAACTTTATCCCAATGTGACCCTGCTTTAGTGCTTCAGACTTTGAGTGACAATTAGAGATTTAAAGGTGGGGCTGGGTGTGGATTGGAGAGGTGGAACAGGTGTTTTGAGAGAGAGAGAGCGAGCTTTGATGGGAGGGGGGGAGTTGGAGTTAAGGTTGATGAATGGAGAGGAGAAATGTCACCCGGGAGGAGTGGTCAGAGGTACTTTTTAACCAATTGTGGTGGTAGGAGCAGTCAGGCCTCAGAGAGCAGTTTATTCGCCCACTGCCGCCAACAGAAAAGAACCATGAAAATTATTAGAGGCATCTCAGCTGTTGGAAATCTGTGTTAATGATTCCACTCTGGACTTTTAACTGAATACTGGGCAGATCTCCACCCAAATCATTAGCACAGCATCAGAGAATGGTTGTAGCTTGGAATGAGACCACTCTGTTCCTCTAGTCTGTGCTGACTCTCTGTAAGAGCAGACGCATCAAATTCCATTCCCCAACCCCACTCTTTAATTATTATTTTTAAACTGTTAAAATTCATTTCTGGTGTTTATCCAATTTCCTTTTGAAAGCTGCAATTGAATCTGCCCCGGTCACCATTTCAGGTGGAGCATTCTAGAAGATTGCACTGTGTAAATAAAAGTCAGGTTACATTTGGCTTTTTTGTCAATCGTTGTCATTCTGTAGTATCTCTGCCAAAGGGAAGAGTTTCTCCTTTTCCTCCAGACTCCTCAGCACCTTATGGTGAAGACCTGACAGATTTTGAATGCAGTACAACTATATTGTTTTTAATTTAATGGCAAATTATGGTCCTTCTGTGACATGAGTCCTGTCATTTGGAACTGATTATTGGTCAGTAGCAAGAGGAGATTGTCATTCCAGGATTCAAATCTGTCCCAAATGTGGATGGGCAGTTTGTTGCAGATCAATGGCTCATCATTGAGCGGCTGAGGTTCCTGGGATTGTACTCATTAGAGTTTAGAAGGTTGAGGGGAGATCTAATAGAAACTTACAAGATAATGTATGGCTTAGAAAGTGTGGATGCTGGGAAGTTGTTTCCATTTGGCAGGGAGGCTAGAACCCGTGGGCACAGCCTTAAAATTAGAGGGGGTAAATTTAAAACAGAAATGAGACAACATTTCTTCAGCCAGAGAGTGGTGGGCCTGTGGAATTCATTACTGCAGAGTGCAGTGGAGGCCGGGACGTTGGACGCCTTCAAGGCAGAGATCGACAAATTCTTGAGCTCAAAAGGAATCAAGGGCTACAGGGAGAGTGCAGGGAAGTGGAGTTGAAATGCCCATCAGCCATGATTTAAATGGTGGAGTGTACTTGATGGGCCGAATGGCCTTGCTTCCACTCCTAGGTCTTTGGTCTTAACATCACCAGGTGCCCTAAAACAATTGATTTGGATATGGGAGCTGAGAATGCCTAAATATCCAGATGCCAGGGTGAAATTGGATCTAAAGGAGAAGGCATTTTCTCTGCAGAGTAACCGGAACGTTACTCAGGCCACTGTTGCAGCATTTTGCTTCAGAAACAAGAGCAAACAGGAAGACCATTACTTCAGTTTACAACCTGTGCCTAACAGAATCACACAACAAACCACAGTTCATCCGGTTTCCAACTGCTTTGCAATTCATTTTGGATGTTTTTTTATTATAAGCGAAATCTAATTCTTTCTGAGTATGGTAAGTCAAACAGAATTGCAGGCTAAATTTACATTTAATTTTTGATGTGACAGTAATGTTTGTTATAAGTGCACCATTTAAAGTGTGTGGTGAACAGCACCATTGAATAGCTGAGGTTGCAGACTGTAAGACACAAAATGCTATTGTTGCTGCCAGTTAAGGCTCAATTCTTTTCTTCTCTCTGTGTTACTCATCAGCCAGTACTTTGCTGCTAACTCTTGTTTTTTTTTCCACTTGTCTTCTCACTATCGCCTGCGGTTTCTGCTAAGCAGGAGCATTCACACGGAGAGGAGTTATCTACATTGCCAGATATGCCAGCAACAGTTAATGGGCTGTTATCAGGTACAGTGCTCTCTTCAACTTCCGTTCAGAATTGCTTCATTTGATTGTTTGTAACGTGCAGTTTAGCAGATTGTTCCTCTTTCTTGGCAAATTGAAGGAACAGATTATTGATTGCTAATATCTTTTTTGGACTTGTGAATTCTTCCAGGATGGAAATATTAATCTTTAGATGGTCAGGCTGGCTTGAAAGCTTCTATCCCAACCAAGAGCTTAGATAATAGCCTCCCTCTGCCATCTTAACCAGGGATTATTATTATTGTGAATTAATTCTATAAGGGAAACACTAAACCTCCTATACTGCAGTCAAAATTTCCCAGCTTAACCAGCCTCTCCTTATAACTCAAACCCTCCATTCCCGACAACATCCTGGTAAATCATTTCTGAATTAATTTATTTATAATTAATTAACTTCTCTATTAATTCACTTTGATTCTAAAAGGGTGAATTTCTCCAGGCATCTTTCCTAATCTTTTGAAGTTTGCATCACATGTAGACAGGGTGATTAAGAAGGTGTGTAACACACTGCTCTTCTTTGCTCAGACCTTTGAGGAAGGGGTTGGGGCATCATGTTGAGGTTGTACAGGTGTGTATATTGTGGGGTTGCTGAGGCCTCTTCTGGAGGACTGTGTGCAGTTCTGGTCATGCTGTTGTAGGAAAGGCACTATCAAACTGGGGAGGCTTCAGAAAAGATTTACCAGGATGTTGTCGGGAATGGAGGGTTTGAGTTATAAGGAGAGGCTGGATAAGCTGGGAATTTTTGACTGCAGTGTAGGAGGTTTAGTGTTTCCCTTATAGAAGTTTATAAAATCGTGATGGGTATAGATATGGTAAATGTTGCCTTTTCCCTGCGGTGGGGAATTTCAAGACTAGAGCATATAGTTTTAAGGTGACAAAAGAAATACTTAAAAAAGACATGGGGGCAACTTTGTTACACAAAGAGTAGCTGGTGTGTGGAATGAACCTCCTAAGGAAGAGGTGGATGCAGGTACAGTAACATTTAAATAACATTCTGATAAGTACACAAATAGGAAAGGTTTGGAGGGAAATGGGCCAGGAGCAGAAAGGCAGGACTAGTTTATTTTAGGATTATGGTTTGCATGGACTGGTGGGGCCAAATGGTCTGCTTCTCTGCTTTATGACTCTGTGTTCCTCTACTTTGTTGTTATTTTGACAGATAAACACGGGACCTACGAATAGACAGTACAAACTTTATGATGACAGTGTGACCTATTTTGCTGAAATAATGTTGTATAAGCAGAATTCAGCTTCTGAATGTGTTAG
The DNA here is from genome assembly GCF_030684315.1 of Stegostoma tigrinum. NCBI lineage: Eukaryota > Metazoa > Chordata > Chondrichthyes > Orectolobiformes > Stegostomatidae > Stegostoma > Stegostoma tigrinum. The sequence goes on from NC_081378.1 coordinate 3,447,404, forward strand.
TTTTTCAAATGCATGATGTAAATCAGTCAAAAATATAACTGCTTTTCTAGAGAGGAAGAGAAAATGAAATTAAGAGGTATGCCCGGGAAAGAAACCAGATAATGCTGAGATCAATCAGAATTGTTTTGGGGCCTTTTGGCTTCCTCATGTCTTAAGAAGTTACTTTTTTTAACATTTTAACTACTTGCATTTGTTGTTCCTACAGTCTGCTAATTTAAAAAAATGAATTTATTTGCTTGTTTAAAAATTATACTTTCAAAGTAAGTGCTTTCATAAGTTTCACAAAGGTCTGACTCTTTCTAATTAGATAGTAATTGGGTCATTACTTGCAATGTACCATGTTATTAAGTTGACCTGAAAAGCAAATATGATTTCCTCCATAGATCTGTGGCTTCCTTTTGTAGATAATTAGTGTCAGAATTGGTTGATTGTACAACTAGAATTAAAGAAATTTCAGAATGGTTATCACCAGAGAGACGGATGATTATTCAGTAAATAATTAAGAATTTCGTCTACTAAAAAATATGGTTGAACATAGGAACTAAGAACAGGTCTAGACCATTCAGCACCCCCCGAACCTGTTTCATTCAGTGAGCTCATAGTTGATTTGTGGCCTAACTCTATATTCCAGTCTTTGGACCATTTCCCTTAATACCTTTGCTGAACAAAAACTTATCCATCTCACATTTGAAATTAACAACTGATTCAGCATCAAATGCCATTTGTGGAAGAGAGTTCCAATCCCCCCTCATCCTTACAAAAACCGAAAGAACTGCGGATGCTATAAAATTAGAAAACGGAGTTAACGTTTTAGTTCTGAGGAAGGGTCACCAAACTCCGTTAACTCTATTTCTTTCCTTCACAGATGCTGCCAGACCTGCTGAGTTTTTCCAGCAACTTTGTTTTTGCTCCTCTCTCACCATTTGAGTGTAGAAGTGCTTCCTAACATTCTCCTAGACAGCCTTGCTCTAATTTTCAGACTATGCCCCTCATTCTAGAATCCTCAACCAGTGGAAACAGTTTATCTTTATCTACCCTGTCTTTTCAAGAGAATATCTTGAAGTCTTTGGTCATATCAGCGCTTACTGCTTTATCAGGCCTGTGGCCTAATCGATCTCAGCAAGCCTTTCTTCTGATTCTGCAGAACTATAGAACATGAGAAAATGAAACAAACTGAGGCAAATTCCCCAGGATTTCACAGCTTATCCATAAAGTTACAGTATTGAGCCCGCTGGGAAAATGCACGCCCTCAAAGTCAATCCCACAACAAATTGCTCTCAAGGCTATCACACACCGATGATTTCAACCAAGAGGAGGGAAGGAAATCCTGCACAGCAAAGGAAGTTACTGTCATCTTGCAGATTTTGACAAGTAGGAACGTGACTGCAGTTTACTCCTGTGTTCACTTAGCTACAGTGAACAGAGGAATCAGATTTTGAAAACTAATGATCCTTTTGGATAGGGAGGGAGCGTCTTCAGTTCAGCAGTGTATGCTGCAGACACAGAGACCCTTGTGTTGCAGTGGTAGCGACCCTAGCTCTGAGCCAAGGGGCCTGAGCTCAAGTCCTACAGTTCCAGAGGGTGTCATAACATCCCGAACGTGTTGATTAGAAAATATTCACACTGTGGACCTGAGACAATTCAGTGAATTACTTGGTATGCCAGGTAGTGGCCAAATGGGGGCAGTGTTGTTAATTGAACCAGTACTGAGCAGTTTATCAAACAATTGTGAACAACACAGTGCATTTATGCAGAATCTTTCATTATTTCTACGGCAGAATTTGATAAATTCTTGTTGACCAAGGGGATGTAAGATTATCAGGGATTATGCAAGGAATTGGGGTTAACTCAGGTTGGCCACGATCTTATTAAATGGTAAATTGGGCCATAACGGCAAAGTGGCCCATTCTGGCTCCTTGTTTGTACATTTCTGTTTCCCCAGGCAAACTCGTTAAAGTCTACAAAACTCAAATGCAACATGTCGACAGCTTCTGAACATAAATGGCACTAAAGGCAACTGAGCTTTGAATGTGCGGATTTTAAGTAAAAATTTCCAGAAGTTCCAGAGTAATTTTCAGGAGGAAGTTGGGATTGATTTAGTTTGGGAATGGACGGGTTGGACTAAGGGGTCTGTTTCCGTGTTGTATGATGCTATGGCTCTTATGCCGGTGTTGCCCTCAACTGCTAGTGGACTACCTATACCAGTTACACTCATATCCTGGGGTGCCAGTGGTCGATGTCCATTGTATTACCCTGAGCTGCTGAGCCACTGTAGCATGTCTCTGTTTGTATTCTATTTCCTGAGGTGTGCTGTCTGTGCCTAACCCTGATAAACTTCAAAATAGATACCATGTCACCAGAGCAACAGACACACATAAGCAGCAGGAATTTTCCGGCTGAGTAAACACGCAGTTACTTGTTGATAGAAACATGAGCCCGTTCTGCTGCTACCCTTGCTTTTAAGAAGCCACCTATCTTCGGTCAATCTCAATATCTTCAGAGAGAGCATTTATTTTACACCAACACTTGGGTTGACGTTGCTGACTGGATAAACATAACATGAGCTGCCCTCGAAGACTGAAGATCCTAGGTGACGTAAGGAAATGCTTCTAACTGAGCAAGTGGGTGGAATTTGGAATTCCAGGGCTCTTCCTGAGAGCGGGGCTGGAGTTACATCCAATCATGGCTTTCATATGGGAATTGGCTATTGCTCTGAGGAGAGAATGACACGGAAAAGATGGGAGAACGTTTTTAAAATTTGTTTGTGGGATGTGGATGTCATTGACTAGCATTTATTGCCCAGTTAAGAGTCAACCGCAATGCTGCAAGTCTGGAGTCATGTGTAGGCCAGACCAGATAAAGATGGTAGTTTTCTTCCCGTAAAGATATTAGTGAACCACACGGGCTTTTACAACAATTGACAGTACTTACTCAGTCACCATTCGGCTATTTTTTAATTCCAGATTTTCATTACAACTTAAAAACCAAGGACTAGGAGCAGGAATAGTCAATTCAGCTCGTCAACCCTACTCTGCTGGAATTGGATTCAAATTACTTCATCTGCCATGGTTGAACGACACCATTATTCCCTCCAAGCTGCAGAGATTTTACAGAGGAAGGGTCATCGGACCCGAAACGTTAACTCTGTTTTTTCCTTCACAGATGCTGTCAGACATGCTGAGCTTTTCCAGCAACTTTATTTTTGTTTCTGATTTACAGCGTCCGCAGTTCTTTCAGTTTGGGTTTTATAGAAAGCTGGCACAACAAAGATTATCAGGGATTATGCAAGGACTTGGGGTTAACGTCAGGTTGGCCACGATCTTATTAAATGGTAAATTGGGCCATAACGGCAAAGTGGCCCATTCTGGCTCCTTGTTTGTACATTTCTGTTTCCCCAGGCAAACTCGTTAAAGTCTACAAAACTGAAGTGCAACATGTCGACAGCTTCTGAACGTAAATAGCACTAAAGGCAACTGAGCTTTGAATGCGCGGATTTTAAGTAAAAATTTCCAGAAGTTCCGGAGTAATTTTAACAGTTGGTCAAACAGCCCCATTCTGTGGTAAGAGCCTTCCATGATATAGGAAGTAGGAATGGGAAAATCTTTGAGATGATCTATCAATCCCTTTGTTTGGGACTCTCTGCATGAATCACTAAAAATAATTTATCAGCTGGACATCAAACACCCAATCCTTCCAGAGTGGCTTGATCTCTGGTTTCGAATACTTGCTTTGAGTTCATACAACCCTGAGCCATACAACATCTTGAAGATCTGCGTAGTTATTACTAAAGTCACAACCTGCTCTGAGATTTGCTAACTTGAGTTGATGTTAATGATACAGTTCTTGAGAGCGACTTCTGCCATTCAGAATGATTTTTAAAAAATCTATTGTCTGCCAATGATTATGCAATGTTTCGCATCATTTGCAAATCCTCAGATACTGAACCAGTCCATGTGCAAATGCAACAATATCTGGGCAAAATTCAGTCTTGGGCTGAGAAATGGCAAGAAACATTTTCACCATACAAATGCTTATCTCCAATAAGCAACAATTTAACCACTACCACTTTAAATTCACTAAATCACCCACTATCAACATCCTAGGGATTACCATTGACCAGAAACTCAGCTGGACTCACCGTATAGACACAGCAGGCCAAGCAGCATCTTGGGTGATGCTGGGCCTGCTGTGTTCATCCAGCTCCACACTTTGTTATCTTGGATTCTCCAGCATCTGCAGTTCCCATTGTCTCTGTATAGACACAGTGGGTACAAGAATTAGAATAGGTCAGAGACGAGGAATGCTGCAGCAAGTATCTCACCTCGTGACTCTCCAAACACTCTACAACATCTACGTGGCAAAACTCAGGGGTTTGATGGAATACTCCCCACCTGCCTGGATGGGTACAGCTCCAACAACACTCAGGAAGCCCGATACCATCCAGGACAAAACAGCCCACATGATTGGCACTGACCTACGAACATCCACTCCCTATTCCACTGACGCTCAGTAGCAGCAGTGTGTACTATCCACAAGATGCACTGCAGAAATTCACCAAAGATCCTCAGACAGCAGATTCCAAACCCATAACCACTTACATCTAGAAGGACAAGGGGCAGCAGATACATGGGAACACCACCACCTTCAGGCTCCCCTACAAGCCATTCACCATCCTCACTTCGAAATATATCGCCGTTCCTTCACTGTTGCTGGGTCAAAATCCTGGAATTTCCCCCCCCCCCCCCAGGGCATTGGGGGTTGACTACATGCACACTACCACCTTCTGAAGGGCAGCTAGGGACCGGCAATAAATGCTGGGCCCAGCCAGTGATGCCCACATCCCATCAGTGCATAAAATAAGACACAAAGTGAGATTGGGGTTAATTACAATAAGAACATACTGCTCACAATTTCCCCCTATCTTTTAAGAATGGAGAGGTTAGTAGTGAGCGTGTTATGTAGCAACAAACACTGTGCCCACACGATTGATTCAAGATGGCAGCAGAGTAGCAGTTAGCATGTGGGCTCTTGCCCAGGGATCATCCACTCCTGTCTGCTTTCTTTCCATTATTTTTCTTTCTTTAGACCTCTGCTCATTTTCTTTCATTTTTTTTCTTTCATTTGTCTCTCCTGTGGAGCTATTTGTGGTGGGTTAGTCAGCGAAATTGCCCTGGCAGCTGGGGGTGGCGGGGAGGTGGGAGGGTCGTTCGCGGAATGCTGGCTCCCTCTGTCAGTCAGAGGTGGCAGCTGATGTGGATCTTCACGGTGACGGGGGGTGTGTGGGGTTGGGGGAGCCAGTGGTGGCAGCGGTAGCGGCAAAGCGATTGGGGGTGGGGGCAGGTCTGTGGACCTTTCATGATGGCGGCGCTGGCAAGGTGACGTCTCGGAGGAGGGTGGCCAGTGTGGGGCTTCTTGCAAGATGGATGGCGGAGGCAGCCTGGCCTGGCAGTGGAGCCGGGGCTGCCATTTGCGGAAGGGCAAGAGCGGGGAACTCCTGCTGTCAAAGAGTTGGCAGGGGTGCCAGGTACTCCTGGTTGTGGGCCAAGTATGGGCTCAGTGTTGGACCCAGTGTCGGTGGCAGGGAGATGACCTAGCGGCAGAGAGCTGGCACCTAAATTATGGCAGCTCCCTACGCTGGTGGGTCAGTCACGGGTGGCAATGGAGAAGGAGTGGTGGTGCCGGTGTTGTGGGTGAGCCCAGGTCTGGACACTCTGTTATATCTTTTATCTTTTTTATTCTTAAACTGTACAAAATGGTGCTGGATTGTGGAGACTATTGAAGCTTTTCACTGGATTTTACTGGAATATTCACTGGAAAGCACAAGTCACAATAAATAAATAAATCATTCATTGGCTTGTGATATATTGAGTTTCAATCAGGTTGCTTAGGGCGGATGGGTAGCTCGTAGGCCGAGAAACTCACCAATCACAGGCCTTGACACTGGCATTGCAGGTCACTAGAAGCTGTCACGCAGTTAGAAGATGGCAACTTCTCAGTTGAGGCCTACTTCTCGGTTGAGGTCTACTCCTAGGGTGATCCAATGGTGAGAAAGTAAGTAGTTTTTATAAATCTTCCACGGATTGGTAGTTACAGAGAGAGGGTAAGGGGCAATGGAGGCAAGAGCAGGCCAGACTGCTTGGCTTTCAGAGGACACTCTGTTGAACCCCACCTGTGCCTCCAGTTGCTCGCTAGATTATACTTATCAGTGTAACCCAGCAGGAATATCGCCCTGGTTTCCCAGTTGGGAAACCTACCACCTTTCTCTCACAGTAGTGAAGGTGGGTTAACATGGGAGTTGCGTGTTGAGGACCTTAAATGGACACAAGTTGATGATTTGTAGAACATAGAATAGTCTGGCACAGGAACAGGCCCTTCAGCCCGATATGACTGTGCGGATTGTGAAGCCATTCTAAACTAATCCCATCTGCTTGCACATAGTTCAAATCCCCCTATTCTCTGCCTGTTCATGTGTCTGTCCACAAGCCTCTTAAACTTTGATATGATTCAAGATCTATAATTGGTGGTGAGTCAAGGAAGTTGCCTCAGGATTTTCTCACCTGAACATCTTTGCAGAGATGGTAAAAAATGAGTGATTATTTTGTTTGGGTTAACTCACCTACTTCCCCCCTTCACCACCGTTCCCCTGAGCTTCAGGAAGGGGAAGATTTTGTTGTAGATCGAAACAGCAATGAAATCTTCAGAGAAACATTCTTGTTTGTACAGGAAATACTGGATGTACACAGTGGTTGGCCAACATCTGGAGGGGAAGGGCAGTTCTCAGTGTTAGGTAAACATGTAGTGTTACAACTATCATTTATCTGAACAGTTCTGGTGATTTGCTCTTTCTCAACATTTGGTAGGCTTTTTGCTTTCGGATGGTGACTGACATCTGTGTTTTCACAGCATTTTCTGGTTGAAACACAGGAACAGGTGGAGGCCATCGAACCTGTTCCGCCCACCTTCCACTGAAATCATGGCTGATCTGATAATTGAAGCCAAAACGCCTTGCCCTTTATCCCTCCATATCTTTGGATAACAACATTTATCAGCCTCAGCTTTAAAATTTGACCGTGCATTTCTTGTCATTCGGGGAAGAGAATTCCAACCTCCTACCTAATCTTTGCAGAAGAAGTGCTTCCAAAGTACAATCTTGAAAAGCTTGGCTCAACTTTTAGACTCTGCCCCCAATTCTAAACTACATAATTAATGTTTTTTGTGGATTCACACTCTCTGGCTCTCCTTAATAATTTGAAATCTTTAATGGAAATAACCCTTAAATCTTTGCATTGCCTTGACTATAACGCTAGTTTGTGTAATATTTTTCTCTGTAATTTCCAGACATCTCTCCCTCCAATGTTAATATATCCTCCCTAAGGTACAGTGCCCAGAACAGCTCTCAGCACTCCAGCTATGGACTAACCAAGGCTTTGTACATCCAAACCAGATTTCTAATATTCATAGCATTTCTTCTTATCCCAGGTTTTATTTATATCAGAAAATACTAAAAAAGACTCTGGAAAAATGATCAAATTCAACACAAACAAAATGTACACAGACAAGAAAGCATGTTAACATTAAAATATACCCATAACTAAAACAAAGAACTGCAGATGATAGAAATCTAAGACAAAATGGGAAGAAACTCAGCAGGTCTGTCAGTGGGGGGGGGGGAGAGAAAAAGCAGAGTTCACATTTCAAGCCCAGTGACCCTTCTTTGCCATTTGTTTTTCTTAAAATATGTCCAACTGTCCCTTCAAATGTTACCCAGTTTTACAGCTATCACTATTTACACAAATCAACAAGATTGCACTTTAAAGACTGTGTGTTCCACAGAGCGGGAATCAGAAGGATGAGGAAGAGAGATCTGCAGAAGGATTCGTCCTCTTGTTTAACTTCCGTTCCTTTTTCCAGTAAGTATTGGCCCACTGCTCAGTGCTTCCCCTTTCAAACAATGTTGAGAGCTCATGTGGAGTACCTCAAGAGGCATGTGTGTTTTTTAAAAGTTCATTCATGATATGTGGGTGCCGTTGGCTGGTCCAGCATTTATTGCCCATGCCTAATTACTGAGAGGGCAGTTAAGAGTCAATCACATTGCAGTGGATTTGGAGTTGCTTGTAAGCCAGAACACTTAAGGACAGCAGATTCATTCCCTAAAGGACTTAGTGTAGTGTGTGTGTGTGTGTGTGTGTGTGTGTGTGTGTGTGTGTGTGTGTGTGTGTGTGTGTGTGTGTGTGTGTGTGTGTGTGTGTGTGTGTGTGTGTGTGTGTGTGTGTGTGTGTGTGTGTGTGTGTGTGTGTGACCATGTCAAAGGCTTTACTGAAGTCATATTAGACAATTCCAACCATTTTTCCCTCATCAATCATCTTCATCACCTCCTAAAAAAATTCGATCAAGTTAGTAAGGCATAACCTCCCCTGCACAAAACCATGCTGCCTATCACTAATAAGTCCTGCTTCTAAATGCCTATAGATCTTGCCCCTGAGAATCTTTTCCAATACTTTCCCTACCACAGATATGAGGCTCAGGCCTGTAATTTCCAGGATTATTCCTGCTATCCTTCTTAAACAATGGGACAGCATTTACTTTTCTCCAGTCCTCTAGGACCTCACCTGTGGCCAAAGAGGATACAAAGATGTCTGCCAAAACTCCAGCAATGTGTTCTCTTGCCTCTCTTAGTATTCTGGGATAGATCCCATCAGGACCCACGGACGTATCTACCTTAATACTTTTTAAGATGCACAACACCGCCTCATTTTTAATACCAACTTCGCTCAGAAATTGACGTGGACAAATGTGAGGTGATGCATTTTGGAAGGTCAAGTACAGGTGGAAATTGTACAGTGAGGTTGAGGGGTGATCTGATAGAAGTTTATAAGATTGTGAATGGCATGGATAGAGTGGAAGGTATGAGGCTTTGTCCCGGGATGGAGGGGTCAGTTACTAGGGAACACAGGTTCAAGATGCCAGGGGTGTGGTTTAAAAGAGATGTGAGAGGCAATCTTTTCACACAAAGAGCGGTGAGTGCCTGGAATGCTCTGCCAGAGGCAGTGGTGGAAGCAGATACAATAGCAACATTCAGCAAGCACCTGGACGAAGACATGATTAGGAAGGGAATTGAGGGATACAGATCCTGAAAGTGAAGACCACTTTAGTCTGGAAGGGCAAAATGTGTTGTCATAGGATTGGAAGGATGACGGGATTGTTCCTGAGCTGTATTGTTCTTTGTACTTTCTTTCTCCTTTGTGAGTGTTTGTGTAAGTGGGTGAGTGAGTGTGTGTGTGTACCACAACCTTATATCCTTCACATTGCTAAGATATCCCTCTGCCAACTCTGTAACAGTACCCTACTCAGCCTCATTATAATTGCAGACTTCAATTAAAACACCTGTTAAACCACTAAATGCAAGTTTTACATAACGTCCTCTCCATCATTTAGCCCTTGGTATCCAGGAGTCATCCTGGTAAATTTACCCTACTTTCCCCTACATTGTAGAGGTCTGGTAATCTCCCACAGTGATAGATCCCAAATGGTTGGGACGCTATCGAGCACCCTCCAGAAAGCTTCTACTTCTCGAAACCTCTGCCCCTTCTATCCGATTCCATACCTAGTGTTACACAACAACCAGCTTGCACTCACTGACCAATGTGGCTGCCCAGTTTCCCAGTCCCTGAAGCAAGAACATAAATTATAATGAAATTTGTTGGTTACCTCATCACAATGTGAATGATGCAACTATATTTCACTTCTTTTAATCGTTAACTGTTGAAGAACCAAGGTAAACCCTCAATCCTCTTTTTCATGTCCAATTGTTTCTGCTTTTCTCCTCTAACCAGCTAATCCTCTGGGGCAGAGATAATGGGAACTGCAGATGCTGGAGATTCCAAGATAATAAAATGTGAGGCTGGATGAACACAGCAGGCCAAGCAGCATCTCAGGAGCACAAAAGCTGACGTTTCGGGCCTAGACCCTTCATCAGAGGATGATGAAGGGTCTAGGCCCGAAACGTCAGCTTTTGTGCTCCTGAGATGCTGCTTGGCCTGCTGTGTTCATCAATCCTCTGGGGCACTTCATTCCCTTAGTGTCGGTAACTTTCTGGTGAGCAGGAGGAAAAGTGCAATTGAATCTAAGATCAGTCATTGCCATGGAACCAGCTCAAGGGGATATATGGACAACTCCTTTTCGTATTTCTTAAGTTCTCCTCTCCTTCCTAGCTTTCCCTGCTGATAGAAAGTCAAGATTGGGGCAACAGTGATCCCCTGGTGGTTATCTATTGAACAGACATTTGATGCCATGACCACCTGGAATAACTTTAAACTGTAAGGCAGACAGTGTAGGACTTGACAAGGACATTGGCATGGTGGCAGACTGGGCAGCTAGCTGGCAGATGGAGTTCAGTGGAGATGTGTGTGGTGATACATTTTGGAAAGAAGAACATGGGGGGTCAGAAATAAGATGTATGATGCCAAAATGGCGTGTAGGAGCTTGGAACATTGGTATATATGTGCAATAAGGGTAGCAGACCATTCAGTCTGTCGAGTCTGCATCAACCCTCCAAAGGACATCCCACCCAAAGCCAGTACCTCAACCCATTCCCAAATTTATCATGGCCAATCCACCTAACCTGCACATCTTTGGACTGTAGGAGGTAACTGGAGCACCCGGAGGAAAGCCCCACATACACAGGGAGAATGTGCAAACTCCACACGGACAGTCACCTGAGGGTGGAATCAAACCCAGGTCCCGGGTACCATGCGACAGCAACACTAACCACTGAGCTACCACACCAGTCAGATCAGAAATTTTGAGATGGTTTCCCTTAGAGAAAAGAAGGCTGAGAGGAGATCTCAAGGAAGTGCTCAAAATAATGAGCAATCTTGACAGAGTAAACAGTGAGAAAGTGTTCCTGATTCCAAGAAGGTTGAGAACATGAGGGCACAGATTTAAAGTAACTGGTAAAATAAGCAAAAGTGAATCTTTTCTCACGCTGTGAGTAGCTAGGCTTTGGAATTCCCTCTCTGGGAGAATGGTTGAAATGGGTTAGGTCGAGGCTATTGAAGGGGAATTAGATGGTTATTTGCAAGGAAATAATAGACAGGTTCCTGGTGAGAAGGCAGGATAATTGCACGGGGGAGGTGCTCACTTGAAGAGCATTGGGCTGAATAGCCACTTACTGTACTGTAACAATCCTCTGATTCTATGGTAGTTACCACAGCTGTCCATTGGGTTTGATGCCCTGAATTTTGACCTTGGGAGCCATGGGTTACACCCTCCTCTAGATGTGGAGTGACCACAGCTGGAGGTGTACATGTGAGGTACATTTGTACGTCTGTTCCTATCCTTGCTGAGTTAACCTGGCAACAATCCATCTTGCCGATGACCACTTGGGCAAACAACTGGACAGGGCTAGACTGGTGAAGTCCAGTCTCCAACTAACACCTTGGGAAGAGAGGGAGAGTGCCACAAACTGTGGAGAAAAGTGAGCAGTGAACCAGCACAGCTCCTTTCAGACAGCTATTGCCACCCAGTGTGGGCACCAGTGGGGATTCGGGAACATGTGCCCACACTTTCATACAGGCTGATCCAAAGGGAAGGAAGACGGACAACCATATTTTTAAAGAAACCAAGCAACACACTCAATAGAGGAGTATTACAGCACTGAGAATGCATTACTAGTTGTTGTCACTAGTAACATGCCTTGCTGTCTTTCCTGTTTGTATACTTCATCTATTTGAAGTCCTGACATGAATTAGAATGGAATCACTCAAGCTACGACTTTAAACCTGTCAGATCACAATCCATTAAAAAAATATGCTTAAGAGGTCTTGGCAGGGTGTCACTTTACCACATAACACATTGAGTCATTCCTTTTTAAGAGGTCATGGTCTCCAACAGGATGAGCTCCTAATCTTATCCAGGGATTATGTGGAGAAGATGTTTGCCAGATGTGGAAATGTTCTCACCCAGCTCTTGGAGACCCTATTCTGCTGGTGTATGTCATTGGGCGAGTGCTTTCAGATGGGGCCTTGTTCAGTTCTGGGGAAGGAAAATCATTGTTTTGTTTTATTCATTCAATGATGTTGCCTAAATTAAAAATACATATAATTAAAAGCAGTAATTAACAAACATAAATGATGACTTTTAAACACAAGTGTTGCTACTTTGCTGAAGATACCTAAAACAGATTATAAGATTCATTTAATCAATAGCTCAATTTGTGGATTCCAGAAAAAACAAAGTTAAATCTGATCTAAACACTGCCTGAGGTTGTCTGATAAGATGTCAATCTAGACCTGAACAGATAACCATAGGGGATAGAGTTCAAGAAGCAACAGAACAAAGAGACAATGTACAGAAACATTCATCACTGAAATAACCCCTTCATTTTCAGAAACATCTCTAAGGAGAATAGTCCTTTGATACCAGGATGAGTGTGAAAAAGGAATGAACTGCAACTTGTGAGGGCATAGCGAGAACTGTAGATGCTGGAGTCAGTCAATACAGTGTGAAGCTGGAGGAGCACAGCAAGTGAGGCAGCATCTGAGCAGGACTGAAAAAGTGTCCCACCCTGAAACGTCAGCTTTACTGCTCCTCTGATGCTGCCTGGCTTGCTGTGTTCCTCCAGCTCCTCACTGTATTGACTTGAGGGGATTGTATTGTAAGGATATGCAGACTAAAAGGATAAAGGATTACTGAAGGAGAATTAACAGAAAAAAATGGAATGACACTTCATTCTGACTGAAATTATAAACAGTGGAAGGCAAGAGCAACAATTTGGTGAAATTTCTCTGCACGGTGCTCACCTTTAACACTAAATTATTGCAATGGGAGTAAAGAATCACATTCCATTTATATAAAAAAAATCAAATTCCCACCTCAAATTTCACAATTAAATCTCCAGTCACCCCAATATTTAAAGAATATCAAAGGATCAGAAAAAATGTACAAAAGATTTGCTTTCCTGATCAAACTGTAATCAGGAAAGCACAAACTGCTTGGGGTTAGTAAGAACTGCCAATGATAGAGTCAGAGATAACACAGTGTGGAGCTGGAGGAGCACAGCACGTCAGGCAGCATCAGCGGGGCAGGAAAGCTGACGTTTCGGGTTGGGACTCTTCTTCAGAGAAGCCTGGTGTACTTTTTCTGTGAAAAGAGATGGTTAGTAGAGGGCTTAAAAAATTGTAAACCATTTTGCCAGTGTAGACAGAGTGTTTCTCTTCTGCGAAAGAGGGTAACACGAGGCCGTCAAAGTAGGATTAGCCACAAGAAATCCAATAAGGAATTCAGGAAAACTTCTTTTTATCCAGAGAGTGGTGAGACTGTGGAGCTCACTATGACTGAGTGTGGTTCAGGTGAATTGCACAGATGCACATAAAAGGTATTAGAAAAGAACGACTGGGGAATTTGTACCTTCTCCCCGTGTCTGTGTGGGTTTCCTTCGGGGGCTCCTGTTTCCTCCCGCAGTCCCAAAGGTGCGCAGGCTAGGTGGATTGGCCATGCTAAATTGCCCGTAGTGTCTAGGGTGGGAAACGCAGGGAGAGGGTAGGATGTGGGCCAGGGTGGGATGCTGTCCAAAGGGTCAGTGTGGACTTGATGGGTCGAATGGCCTGCTTCAATGCTGTAGGGATTCTATGATTCTATGACTGGTTAGCTCGTTGTTCAGATGGTTTGTGTGTCGTGCAGTGAGTTTGATTCCCATTCTGGCTGAGGTAGTTCTGGGAGCTGAGCCTGGGTCTCATCCATTTCCGTTTGCTCCTCTATGTGGCTCTTGCTAGAGGCAGGTTTTAAACTTGTATTGGCTGAGGATAATAAGCCCATGGCAGAGAAGTGAATTGAGCTGATCAAAGTTAGGTGAGTAAGTTTGAGCAAAGCATATCAACGCTGGTCAGAAATCACACAACGCCAGTCCAATGTGTTTATTTCTAAACACCAGCTTTTTTAGTGTAGTGAGAAAGGAGCTACACTACACCTGATTTTTGACCTTGGCCACCCCAGTCCAACACTGGCTAGTATAGACCAGCCAGGCTGAGTAGTTTGTTTCAGTGCTGTATGTTTGATGTAATTCCATGCAATTTCTATATAACCCTTTAATATATTCTACTCAAAGCCAGTTGGTTGTGAGATATTGCTAGCAGATGCTGCTTGTGACAGTTGTGTGACATTATTTATGGTTTACATAACAATTTATTTTTAGTCCAAAGCGGTAAGCTTCTGAAATTGCAAATATAAGATCCACAAGGTCATAGTTCAGTGCCAGTCTGTGCCTGAGTTGAATGAATTCTCTGCTGAGCCTGTAGTTAGGGAGCTGGAGAATGTCCCTGAGCTTTGGGGCGGCATGGTGGCTCAGCAGTTCGCTCTGCTGCCTCTCAGCGCTGAGGACCCGGATTCGATTCCACCCTCGGGCAACTGTCTGTGTGGGGTTTGTACGTTTTCCCCGTATCTGTGTGGGTTTCCTCCGGACGGTCTGGTTTCCTCCCGCAGTCCGAAGGTGTGCAGGTTACGTGGATTGGTTATGGGGTAGGGTGGTCAGGGTGGGATGCTGTTTGGAAGGTCAGGGCAGACTGAATGGCCTCTATTTGGACTGTGGGAACTCTACGATTAAAGTGGGAAATAAATGTGACCAGTTATCCTACCGTATAATTTCAATAAGATCATGCCTGATAATCCACCTCAACACCACTTTCCGTTTCAATTCCTTGAGGTTCAAAAACAATTCCCACTGACTGGGCTGGTATTTACTACCCATGCCTAACCACCCCTTTATTTTGAGAGGCTTACTGTAGCCATTTCAGCTGACAGTTAAGACTCAACCACTTTGCTCTGGCTCTGGAAAAAATTGTAGGCTGGATCAGGTAAGGACAGCAGATTTCCTTCCCTAAAGGAGATGATTTTTTACAACAATCAATAATGGTTACATGGTCAATAGATTTGATATTAATTCCAGATTTCCCAGACTGGCTAAAGTTACCACAAAGGTCCCACCTTTACAACCTCTCCCCTCACTTGAGACATGATGACCCTCAAGCTCAGCTGATCACCAACTGTTTCTCTTGAATGAGAAAATAGGCTCGTGCGCCCCCAGCAAATTTACTAATTCCAGATTTTATTTGAATTCAGATTTCAGCATCTGTCATGGTTGGATTTGAACCCATCTTCCCAAAGCATTTACATGGGGGGCCTGAATCACTAGCCCATTGGCATAACCACTACACCACAGCCTCCTCAATATAGTCAGCACTCTATTGATCTCTGTCCTGAAAAATATTCAACAGCACAGCATCCACAGCATCCAGTAATGGAGACATCCACTCTGAAGAAATTTCTCTTCCCTTGGAACTAAATAATTGATTCCTTATTCTGATACCATCCTAGGTGTTTCACCTGTGCAGGGAAAAACAGCTTCTCATAATCTACCCTATCAATCTCTGTACAAATGTTGTTTGTTTTGATTATATCAATCTTCTCAATCTTTGAAAATCTGCAGAATGTGAGCCGAGCTCATGCAATCTCTTCACATCAGCCACTGCTTTCATCTCAGGAACATTTGTTATACCATTTCTAAGACTGACATATCATTCTTTGGATAAAGAGACCAAAACATTATGCTGTACTCAAGATTTGATTCCACCAAGGCCCCATACAATTGTGGGGTCAGTCTTCTTTGCCTTGATCTGGAGTAATTGGAGACCAAATGTAGTGCCCAACTCCCAATCTCATTGTCTGTAGCTCAATGCCGTGTTGCAGTGTGGCTTGATTAACCATCACTGAATCCCTCATTGCCAGCACAATTGGGTACACTTTCATATAGATCTAAGGACTCATCCATTATTGACTTGCTTGGCTTTCATTCCAATACAATGAATAGGCCATCCATTCCACCAAATAAAAAACAAGGCAACAGTGAGGTTGATGTAGTCCTGCCAGAGCATGGGGCTGGTCTCTCATTACACAGAGAGATAAAGAGATGGCTAGTGGTGGTTTAATCTCAGGGTACTCTCCCTCAGGTGAAGGGAAAGGTTGTGAAGGAATAATCTCAGTTGATGCTGGAAGTGAGCCCATGTTGTTAGTAGCACACTGCATCGCAAACCAGCCATCCCAGCCAACTGAACTGACTGGTTCCCCATCAGATTATTACCTGGGCGGAGAACTAAAAAGTCACTTCAGTGATGATGGAAAAATGACACATCTTAGCAATTTTAAATGTAATGAAACACATAATTGAGTTCAAATTACTACTTCTTTCACCACTGTCCCAAAGAACGGCTGTCAAACACTTTAATAAACATGTTTCCCCTTTACATGTTGTATAATTCTAATTCTGTGAAATTCTTATATCCAGCACATGACCATCAAATTTTATGTGTCACAATTCAAACTGTCAATGATATTTAAAGAGGAGAAGGTGGGACAGTAACTTGCTTCTGGAGGTTTCCAGGTGACAGCTAGGCCTCAGGAACCTTAGGACAGTAAAGATTTACGATTAGCTGTCAATATGCAGAAATGGCTGTGAGTAATTAGACATGAATTTACTGTCAGACTTGTCATCATCGAATACTGTCCCACGGGGAGTCTGGCAGCAGAGGCCACACCTTTCATTTTAGTACCTTTAGGGTGGGGGAGTGCCATCCTTACCTTTGTCTGCGCTGCATGTGACTACGGTCCCACAGCAATGTGGTTGACTCTTAGCTGCCCTCTAGGCAATTAGGGATGGGCAATAAATGCTAGCCCAGCCTGAGATGCCCTCATCCTGTGAAATGAATAAAGGAATAAATGAATAAAGTGTTAATTATCACCAACCATATTTCAGGCCCTCGTCTGAACCATGAGCAATGCCATGGGAGATTAGCCATTGTTCAAACAAAATTTAAGATATTAGTATTCATTTTAAATTGCTACTGTAATTGGATATACCAAATCTGTGGGCCTGTAGCCTTAAATTTATAATTAAAATTTAATCAATTATAAATTGTAATAATCATTAGAAATATCAGTAAGGTATACAGTGCAGATAGATAAGAACACTCCCTGATTTTATTCTTAGTGTGAAATTTGCACCTATTCGTGTAAACTGTAAAGTTCTTCCACTGTAGACAATGTGATACTTCTGCTTATTGAGCTATCTCACCCTGCATATTGCAGTATAATGTGTCTCCTTTGTCTCTTCAAGTTACCTTTAGTCTATTTTTTTATTTAAACTTAAGTAACCCCATGGAGAAAGTTAATCTTGATGAGAACTGATCCTGGCAATAATCATCACTGAAGTGCTGGTGTTACAGGCAGTGATCCGAGAACAAAAAAGACAATGTAGACATTTCTCTGCTTGGAAAGCCATCAAACGACTGATTAAAGTCAGCACTGTAATGGCCGGGAAATTGTACATTCTGTCCAAACTTGGTGTCTTGCACTCATCAGGACAATTTGCAATGACTTGTAGACGTTGTCCTCTATCAATCCATTCAAAGACGTTATTACACACAGGTAGTGTGTGTGGGACATGAACCTGGGCCTCCTGGCTCAGATATAGGGACACAACCACTGTATCACAAGAATCCATTTGCCAACATTTGTGCTATATAAGAGGAGATTAACAATTAATGTCGATGAAGTGGGGCCTTAACAGTGTTAACTTTATTTAGTGACATGTTGTGGACATCACTGTACTGCCTACTGCCTCTTCCTTGAGAAGGTGGTGATGAGTCATTTTCTTGAGTACAACTGAATGCCTTGCTGGGCCATCTCAGAGCAATTTCGTCAGCCACATAGAATAAGGATTTGGGAGTCAGATTAAGGCTAGACAGTGGCAGCAGACGTTCTTCCATAAAGGACATAACTGAACCAGCTGAAATTTTACAAAACTCTGTCAGTTTCACATTTACCATTACTACTGTAAACTTTTTATTCCAAATTCATTAAGTTCTCCAACTACTATGGTGGGATTTGAACTCATGTTACTGGGATTGTTGGGCTGTGGGGTTACTCAATTCAGTAAACTGATGGTATATATTACCACACCCTCAATATTGTGACTGCTTTAAACTATTAGTCTCAACTTGTTTATCCAGCTGGTAAGTTCGCTTAGTTTGTCTGAAGGTTCATTGCCTAAACTTTCTTTGAGTGGGTAACATGAATTGTAGATAAAGGGAAATCAGCGGATAAACTGTATTGATATTTCCAGAAGGCATTTGCTAAGGTTTGTGTGGAAAATAAAAGTTCATCTGTGGTTGGTTGGCTTGCTGAGCTGGTTTGATAGTTCGCAGATGTTTCATTGACCTGCTGGGTAACACCATCAGTGCAGCCTTGACGAAGCGCTGTTGTGTTTTCCTGCCTGGTATTCAAACTCTGGGGTCCTTTGGATTTGATTACCTCATTTTGGATACCCCAGTTTGGGTATATTCTCGATGTATGGCAGAGTGAAGAGTGTTTTGGGGCATATTGTAAATTCCTGTTGTTTGTGTGATAGGCATCGTTGTTTGGGTATCCTTGTCCTTAAGTACTTGGTGGAGGTACTCTTCTTCTTTTTGGTGTAGTTCTGGGTTGCTGAGTTGTGTTGTCGCTGTTTAAATAGCGCTCATTTGTGGGTGTTAGATGAAATTCAGTACTTGGTCAGTGTGTGTAGCTTTCCTGTGTGCCTTTGTTAGGAATTCCCTGTTGGCCGTGCGTTCTACCATGATGTCCAGGAATGGGAGTGGTTCATTTTTTTACCTTTCCCCTGAACGCGATGCCGGTGAGAGTGTTGTTTATTAGTTCATTGTGTCTCCTCCAGTTTGGTCCATTTTGATGATGACGAAAGTGTCGTCTACGTAACAAATCCATAGTTTGGGTTGGATTTACACAAGGGCCACGCTATCGTGTCTCCGCATCACCACTTCTGCTATGAGTCCAGAGATAGGTGACCCAATGGATGTCCCGTTGATCTGTTCATAGATTTGGCCATTGAAGATAAAATGAGGCATAGGTCCAGTAAATTCAACATGTTGTCTGCGGAGATGGTGTCACTCGGGTCTTGTTCTTTTAGTAGTGTTTAGTTCATCTGAAGGGCACGACGTATTAGCGTGGACAGAAGATTGGCTGGTTGGCAGACAACAGAGAGCATAAAACATCAATAGGCAGGATGTGAGGAGTGGATTCTCACAGGGACCTCAAGCTTTTACCATTTGTGTAAAGGATTTAGAATAAGGAAGTGAAGTCATGGGAAGTTAATTCACAGACAACACCAATATAGGTAGGGAGTAAGCTGTGAAGAAGATATAGGAAGTTGCAGACAGATTTGGATTGATTGAATGAGTGGAAAGAAGTCTGGCCAATGGAATATAATGTGGGAAAATGTAAAGTTCTTTACTTTGGCAGGATGGGCATAAAAGCAGGTGAATACTTAACTAGAAAATGACTGAAGAATTCTGTGGCATAGTGTAGTCACTGATGCTGCCAGACCTGGTGAGCTTTTCCAGCAATTTCTGTTTTTGTTTCTGATTGACAGCATAGTGGGATTTAAGTGTTCCAGTTCATAACTCACAAAAGCATTACCTGTCTGGTACAGTATATGATCACAAAGGCTATTGGGATGCTAGCCTCTATTACAAGGGGAGCCTGGAATTAAGAGTCGAATGATAACCACAGAACCATTGTCAATTGTCAGAATACCCATCTGATTCATGAATGTTCTTTAGGGAGGAAAACTGCCATGCTTACCTGATATGGACTACACGTGACTCCAGACCCACAGCAATGTGATTGACTCTCACCTGCCCTCTGTGTCATAAATGCTGGCCTAGCCAGTGACACCCTCATTCCATGAAAGAATTTAAACAAATGAACAGAAATGTAAGGATCAAAAAACAGAAATTTCTAGAAAAGGCCAGCAGGTCTGGCAGCATCTGTGAAGAGAAATCAGAGTTAATGTTTTGCATCAAGTGACCCTTCTTCAGAGAGGAATCAGTTCTGAGGAACAGTCAATCAACCTGAAACGTTAACTCTGATTTCTCCTCACTGATGCTGCCAGACCTGCTGGGCTTTTCTAGAAATTTCTGTTTTTGTTTCTGATTTACAGCATCCGCAATTCTTTCACAGCATCCCCAATTCTTTCACCTTTTATAAATGCAGGGATGTTATGCATCAAGTTTACAGGGCACTGAGGACACCACATCTCAAATACTTATTTAAAGAAGGATTTAAATGTATTGGAGATGTTCAGAGCAGGTTGACGAGAATGAAACCTGGAATGAGTGGGTTGCCTTATGAGAAAATATGGGACAGAATGGGCTAGTTTCAGCTCAAGTTCAGAAGAGTGAGGGGTGATTTTATGGATGAGTGTAAGATCCTGAACGGTCCTGACAAGGCAGATGTAGAAAGGATGTTTCTTCTTGTGGATCAGTTCAGAACTAGGGGGCATTGGTTTAAATTAGAGGTCACCCTTGAAGGACAGAGAAGAAGAGAAATTTTATTTCTCTGAGGGTTGTGTGACTTTGAAACTCTCTGGAGGTGGAGGTGAGGTCTCTAACTAGTTTTAAGGCAGAGGTGGAGAGATTCTTAAAATGTGTTGGCTTCATTGTCTCATTTCTCTCTCGCTGTCAATGTTCATTATTTTATCTCATCATTCTACGTGGAAATCTAGCGTCTCTTTGAACTATTCTGTCAGTTTAACTCTTTGCAAGCTTCAGCTGTATCAAGATGGGCAACATGACTGCTTCAGAAAATAACTGCGCCCCTGCAAGAATAACGCTGTCCTGATGTTGAATGAAAAGTACCTTGCATGGCTGACAAATAAAATGCTGCATGACCTTTTGGTTCGTTGCACATGAAACCTTGTTATCTAGGTTTTTTCCACGTCAAGACAGTTTTAAAATATGTTGTGCACTAAGTTGTAATAACAGTCCATCATCAAGTATCTGTGGAACTGAAAGTTACTCGGTCTGAAGGTTGTGAACAAATAATTTAACATTCCCATTAATTCAGAAAAATTGGGAGAATCCCAACGGACCCATTCTTACATTCTTAACTGAGAATCAAGCTGATTTGTGTAAATAATGAATAAGAGGAGTTCACTGGCCAGGAAAGAGCATACCCTATGGAACTGAGGAGAAGCTCATATTTTAAACGTCAAGTAAGATCACACAGAAAAATAATTAATTATTAATAGAATGTTAAACATTTTTGAAATGTATGTACAGGTTATTTACAAGTGTCCAATGAAATGAAGATTTTGGTTCGTTAAAATATCCGTCTTGCACAGAGTTAAACTCAGGTCATTATTTTCTATCATCTCCAAGCAGAAGACAGTGATAATTTTCAACCAGAAACCATTGCACTATTTACCAGTTGTTGGCATTGCCACAAACTTTACCATGTCATTCATCCTCTCCATTTTTTGTGTGAGGAAAGCTTTTTCTGCTGCAGAAACTGATTCAGAGTTTCCTACTGAATGAATTAGACCCAGCTCATCACAGCAATACAGATTGGGCCACTTGCCTGTGCAAAGTTCACTGTTTGCTAAGAGGTTGCATGTGTTGCCAGTGGATGAGGATCATGTTGAAAATGATCACTAGAGCAGTTGTTTCCACTCAGAAAGGCAATTCAGTTCACTGGAAAGCAATCTTCTAATAAATGAGCCTTTCATAATACGGACTTGCAAGGCATAGCAAACTAACTGAGACCAACATCTACTGAGTTTTTTTTATTCATTCACAGGATGAGGGTGTTACTGGCTAGACCAGCATTTAATGCCCAACTTGCCTCATTGTTGTGTGCCTAGGGTCACATGTAGTCCAGACCAGGTAAGGATGGCAGTTTCCTTCCCTAAAGGACACCAGTGAATCAGATGGGCTTTTGCTCTCAATTGACTCACGGTCATCATTACACTCATAAATCCAGATTTTTTTCAATTCAAATCCACAACCTGCCATGGCAGGATTAGAACCTGGGTCCACAGAACATTATCTGGGTCTCTGTCTTAACAGTCCAGCAATAATACCACAAGGCCATCACCTCCCCATTAGATTAGAATTCTCTTGCATTTTGTTTCATAAGACTGCAACCATTTCAGACTTCCTGTTATTCCAAACTACCTTTTACAACCACTGGACATCCCAAAGGATTTCACAACCAGTTCAAACCACACAACATTTGAAGTGTGGCCAGGGTTGTAATGTAGGAAACACTGAAGCCAATTTTCACACAGCCAGCTCCCACAACACCAACAATGTTTTTCTCCCATTGACCAGAAGAACAAAGGTTTGCCAGGACGTTGAGGAGAGCTTTTTCCCTACTTATGAATGCAGAATATTTTTCATCCATCTGAAAGTATCACAGAAAGTTGGTTTGCAGGTGCAGTGGGGAATTAAGAAGACAAATAGAATATTGTCCTTCCTTTCTAGAGCCTTGGAGTTTGAAAGCAGGGAGGCTTTGCTGCAGCTGTACAGGGTGTTAGTGAGGCCACACCTAGAGTACTGTGTGCAGTTTTAGTCCGTTTAGTTGAGAAAGGATGTATTGGCACTGAACGGGTTACAGAGGAGGTTCACTAGGTTGATTTCAGAGTTGAGAGGGTTGGCCAATGAGGAGAGATTGAGGAAACTGGGACTCTCTATCCATTGGAATTTAGAAGAATGACAGGGGGATCTTATAGAAACGTATAAAAGTATGAAAGTAATAGATGAGATAGGAGCAGAGAGGTTGTTTCCACTGGCAAGTGAAACTGAGACTGGGGCAGGGTGTCGGGGGAGGGGGATGTTGGGGGGAGCGTGGGGTCGGGGAGGGTGGCATGCATAGCCTTAAAATAAAGAGCAGCAGATTTACCTTTTCAGCCAAAGGGTTGTGAATCTATGGAATTCCCTGCCCAGTGAAGCAGCTGAGACTTCCTCATTGAATGTGTTAAAGGCAAGGACAGGTAGATTTTTGAAAAGCAAAGGAATCGAAGGTTCAGTGAGAGGGTGGGTAAGTGGAGCTGAGTCCATGATAAGATCAGCCATGATCTTGTTGAATGGCAGACCATGCTCGAGGGGCCGATGGCTCACTCCTGCTCCTATTTCTTATGAGAAGAAAGGGAAGGCTTTATTTTAAGGTCTCAGCTGAAAAATAGCACCTCCGTCAGTACAAGACTCCATAAGGACCGCTCTGGAGCATTGCCCTGGCTTTTTGCAGCCACAACCTAGAGTGAAACTTGATGCCACACATTCAGAGGCAAAAGTGCTCCAGCTCAACCACAGCCACAACATGGTTGCTGTGGATATACTTCATACTCCCCCTAGTAAACAGAAATTTTTAAAGAAAAGAGACCTCACCTGTTGAACCTCGAATGATCTTTATTGCTCGAATTGCACAAGGCTGGCTACTCTTCTGTGAAAAGAATATGTCGGTGAACTTCATAAAATACATCCCATGGGAATCAAGTGAAAACAAAATTCCAAAAAATACTCTTAATAAATCTTCAAATCAAGTTGTCAATAACAATGTATTGGAATTCTGATCATTATTTAGTGTAGACCAACCCAACATGGAAACCAAACTGCCTCATTGTTACCGATCAAGTCATAACTCTGGGGAAAGTTTCTACAATGTTCTCCAACAAGTCTCCAGGCAATTTGATACTCTTTAGTGTATGTATTTCAGTTAGCTGTTGTACATTTAAGTCATATAATCTCAATCCAAAGCAAAGAACAAGAATAGGCCATGTGGCCTATTGAAACTGCTTGCCCATTCAATAAGATCGTGGCTGATCTGATTTTAACCTCAACTCTACATTCCTGTATATGCCCCAATAATCTTCCATTCTCTTGGTCATCAAGAATCTGTCTCCCTCTGCCTTCAAAATATTTAAAGATTCAGCATCCACTGTTTGTTGAGGAATGGAATTCCAAAGACACTAACAACCCGTTGAGACAAATCAATGTTTCCTCATCTCTGCCTTACAGGGGTATCCCTCATTTTTAAACGGTGGCCCTAGTTCTAGATTCTCCCACAAAAGGAAACATCTTTCCTGTGCAAGCAGATTATAATCTTTAAGAAAATTGACAACTAGAGTCTCGCGCACTTATAAATTCAGTCTTACATTCTTTCAAAAATTTTTTCATCCCATATTCTTTATTGTTGTCTAATGGGATTACTGCAGTTCATAACAGGCCAACCAGGTTGACAGGGCTGTTAAGAAGGCATACAATGTTTTAGCTTTTATTAATAGATGGATCGAGTTCTGGAACTAAGAGGTTATGGTGAAGCTGTACAAAACTCTGGTGCGGCCGCACTTGGAGTATTGTGTACAGTTCTGGTCACTGCATTATAAGAAGGATGTGGAAGCTTTGGAAAGGGTGCAGAGGAGCTTTACTGGGATATTGCCTGGTATGGAGGGAAGGTCTTACGAGGAAAGGCTGAGGGACTTGAGGCTGTTTTCATTAGAGAGAAGAGGTTGAGAGGTGACTTAATTGAAACATATAAAATAATCGGAGGGTTAGATAGGGTGGATAGGGAGAGCCTTTTTCCTAGGATGGTGACGACGAGCATAAGGGGGCATAGCTTCAAATTGAGGGGTGAAAGATATAGGACAGATGTCAGAGGTAGTTTCTTTACTCAGAGAGTAGTAAGGGAATGGAACGCTTTGCCTGCAATGGTAGTAGATTCGCCAACTTTAGGTACATTTAAGTCGTCATTGGATAAGCATATGGACGTACATGGAATAGTGTAGGTTAGATGGGCTTCAGATTGGTATGACAGGTCAGCACAACATCGAGGGCCGAAGGGCCTGTACTGTGCTGTAATGTTCTATGTTCTGTGTTCTATGTAACCAATCACATGACTCTGATATCAGTAAGTGTGAAGACGCCAGTCTTGAATGAGAATGTGAAAAGGGAGGTTTTACACTCTGCTCTAGGAAGTTGCCCATTAGAACCTATTGTATGCAGATAGAAATAAATGTGTGTAACAGAGCATAAGGAATTGATGATCTTTACTTAGGGGATAAGGAGCAAACAGCCTTGGGGAATTTTTCCCAACACTGAACTGGCAACGACAAGTCATTTGGGGAAAAATGGCAAAAGCAGAAAACTCAGATTCTCAACGTCAAGAGAAAAGCCTCCAATATTGTACATTGAGAGATAGCAAGAATCGCAGATGCTGGACTCGGAGACAACACAGTCAGGAGCTGGAGGAACACAGCAGGCCAGGCAGCATCAGAGGAGCAGGAAAGCTGATGGGTCAGGGCCCTTCTTCAGAAAGGGTGAGGGGGAAGCAGAAATAAATAGATAGAGGAGGGGTAGGGCTGCTGAAAGTTGGTGGGATGTTGATAGGTGAGTGCAGGTAGACAGTGGTGAGGATTGGTCAGTGAGGTGGGGGAGGTGGATAGGTGGGAGAGAAGTTGGACAGGTTGTGTCAGGTCAAGGAGGCAGTGATAAGAATCAGGGTTAGTCATGGGATGAGGCCAGAGGTAAGGAGATTTTAAAGCTGGTGAAATCCATGTTTAGGCCATTGGGCTGTAGGCTCCTGAGGTGGAATATGAAGTGCTGCTCCTCCAGTCTGCAGATGGTGTCATTTGTGACACTGTGACAGTATTGTACATAATGTTTTAACAGTTAGATAGGAATCTAGCTATTGAGCAGGGAGGGGCTTTTTTGTATGCATTAACATTTCATTTTGCTGTTTTCCCAGGCAGAGGCAATAAATGAGACTGTACCAATTCCCAACAAAGGAGCCAGGGCTGGTACCTGTGACTCCTCATAGTCTCCCTATTGGCCGACTATCCCCCATATCTCAGGCACACTCCCTGATTAGCGACCACCTGCACCTACATTTAAGGAGGTTGGCATCTGCCAAGCATGAGGCTCATCACATCATCATGGCACATCTCCGAGTTACTCAGGATACAGCTCAGTACTACAAAGCTGCACTTTGAAGCTTACTACAATGCCTCTGAATGTAATACTGCTGCTAGGCTATGTTGATTGCAGGACAGTCTCCCGTACCATCTATCAGACCAAAGGTGCACCCAAGGATTCTTAGTTTGCTGTCTTAGCAGTCGCTCAATTTGCACCTTCTTGAATTCTTGCCAGCATCTCCGTGTTGTCTTACCCTTTTATGTATTGCTGCCTCATTCATTAAAGTGGAGTAGTCCTCTGTCAGGTCAAGAAAGACTGTCATCAGTTAGTGGGTACAGACACTGTAAATTAAGGATATTGTCCAATATCAGTGCAGGTTCCTGGACACCAAGGCTCCTCCAACAGCACCTTCACAAACTAGAAGGACAAGGGCATCAGATACATGGGAACACCACCCCCTGCAAGTTTCCTCCAAGCCACTCACCACCCTGACTTTGAAATCACTGTAGTGGAATTTTGAAGGGGAGTCTTAGTGCAGTGCTGAGCAGTACAAACCGATCTGCATCCAGAGCTCCTAACTACGCAGTCTGGAGGGTAGGAGACAGATGCCTAGACTCTCCCAATAAAATACAGGATAGTTGTACATTTTCTGTTACATTGACATCAGCATTTGCCACTTCCCCTCTGCCCCTTATGCCCCTCCCCTGACATTTGCCAGCTGCATCGTACTGAATGGATGCTGTTTATTAGCTTGGGAAGCTGTAATTGTTTTCCTGAGGTCATAATGACGAAATAGTGTTTTGCAATTGCCTCCTTACAATGTTATCTGTGTCCTTTCATAAGTTTATTTGTTGAAACCTTTGGTTGTACTCCATTCTGTCCTTAGTTTGTTCATGCTTCAATACCCCCTCCCACCCTTGCCGATGGGATGGGGGCTTCTCTCTGCTATTCACAGCGATGTGTCAGAATTCCCTAACATTAGCTTGTTAGTTGCATCTATAATTTCAGTACACCTATATGTATAGTATGTAATGGGAATTACTTAAAAGCCTGTGATTATGGTGAGATCAGACTTACCGTTTTACACTTTACTAAATAACAAGTTTCCTCTTTCCCACAAAGATTTCTTTGAGGCACTTTATTATCTTATCTGGTTGCCATGAGTACGAAGGCTATGATTCTGGCTGTGGAAACTACTGCGTCAAATATCAATTCTCTTCCCCCGTGGGCAACGCGAACCAAAATATATCACAATTTCTCCAATGTCACTGAATCCTGGAAATCCCTCCCTAAGGGCATTGTGGGTCAACCTACAGCACATGGACTACCGCAGTTCAAAAGGCAGCTCATTGCCACTTTCTCAAAGGGCAACTAGGGACGGGCAATAAATGCTGGGCCCAGACAGTGACACCCACATCCAGTGAATGAATAGCGAAAACAGTCGGCTGCTTGGGCCAATGAGAATCCGGGGATCCATACCTTTACAGTCCAGGGGTTTGGCTACAGGCAGTCCTGCAGGAGCCAGATGGATTTGTGGGAGATCAATCAGGGTCAGAGGTGAGTCAGGGATCTGGTCAGAGGTGAGTCAGGGATCTGGTCAGAGTTGAGTCAATGCCAGAGATTAGCCAGAGATCTGGTCAGAGATCAGTGAGGGTTTGAGATCAGTCAGGGATCTGGTCAGAGATGAGTCAGTGTCAGAGATTAGCCAGAGATTAGTCAGGGTTTGAGATCAGTCAGGGATCTGGTCAGAGATGAGTCCGTGTCAGAGATTAGCCAGAGGTCTGGTCAGAGATTAGTCAGGGTCAGAAATGAATTGGGGATTTGGTCAGGGTCAGAGACCAGTCAAGTGGTTGCTTAGAGATCAGTCAGGGATTGATCAGAGATCAGTCAGGGTTAGAGATCAGTCAGGGATCAGTTCAGAGACTAGTCAGAGTCAGAGATTGGTCAGAGATCAGTTGGGAGCTGGTCACTTTCAGTGGGGCTGTTGTACTATGTTACCCAGGAGAGCGGGCTCTATTAGTTTGGGGGGTGAAGGGCTTGGCATATACAGAGTGATTGAGAACTCTGGGTTTGTACTCGATGGAGTTTAGAAGGATATGGGGGGAATCTGATTGGAACTTAGAGAATACTGGGGGGCCTAAATATAGTGGATGTACAGAAGATGTTTCCACTAGTAGGAGAGAGTAGGGCCCGAGGGCACAGCCTCAGAGCGAAGAGCGACCCCTTAGAACTGAGATGAGGAGGAATTTCTTCAGACAGGCATTGGTGAATTTGTGGATCTCATTGCCACAGAGGCCTGTGGAACAATATCATTTGGTGCATTCTAGACAGAGATAGATAGATAGATTCCTCATTAGCAAGGGGAGCAGGGGTTATGACGAGAAGGCAGGGGAATGGGGTTCAGAAAATATCAACCATGATCAAATGGTGGAGCAGGCTTAATGGGCCAAATTGCCAAATTCTGCTCCTGTATCTCATGCCTTAAGGATCTGTTCACTGAAAATCAAGGAGGGATGTGGAATTGTCCTGGCTAACATGCTGGAATGCAGAGGAGCAATAACAGTGGTGGTGGAAACTCATCATACAAGGGAGATGTTAGTGCAGGGTAGGAAGGGGTCATTAACAGTCCCCATCACTCTGGTGCCAATGAGAGGCAAGTGCATTCTTGTATTTAGTGTAACAAAAGTGTATGGCTGTGGCTCTGGGCAGGGTATAGTGGGGAAATGGAGAGATTAAACCTGATGGGAGGGAAAGTCAGAAAGGAACCTAAAGGTTTTTTTTTGGTGGGTGGGGGTGTGCAGGGAGGGTGGGAACGGGTCACCAATGTGTCAGGCTAGCCTGTGACTTGCTATCTGGAGCACAGCCTCTGTTACCCTCCACCCTGACACAAGTCACAAGGGCACACTCAAAATGAAAAATAGCTGCTTCTACAATGGGCAGAATACGTGGCTTATTGCTGTCTGTGCATGGGCTCTGCTTGTGGACAAGATGCAGCACTTCAAAAGGCAATTGCATTAATCAGACAGTATAGACTAAAGACAGCTGCTATCACAGGCCTCTGAATGTGAACTTCACTCAGCGACCAACCCTGTCATCTATAAACTCTGATCACAGGCCTCTTGGCCTTCCTGTCGACAATTGCAAATTCATCTCAAAGATGCGCAGGTTAGGGGTGGATTGGCCATGCTAAATTACCCGCAGTGCCCAGTGATGTTCAGGGTAAGTAGGCTAACCACGGGAAATGCAGGGTTACACAGACAGGGTAGCAGGGAGGGTATGGGTGGGATGCACAACAGAGGTTCGGTGTGGACTCGATGGGCTGAATTGCCTGCTTCCACACTGGAGGGATTCTGTAGTGTGGTTCAATAATGGGCACAAAGTAGAAGCAATATCCATGAGCTATAAAACTTTCATCAAAGCTCCACAACACACAAACACACTTCGATGACTTTGAGCCTCACAAGGTACAGGAACACCTTGGACAACAAATGTCTACACCATTACCTTGTGTGCAGTGCTGCTTATTTTGCCTAATATAAGGGATTAGGCTGGGGGTGCGGCGTTGTAGTGTGGGAAGAACTCCTTATTCCCCTGAGCCCATTTACAACCTGCTGCTGTACTTTGCCAAATGGTTGGTGCAGCATACATCACAGTCGGGTCAATGGTATAAAAATGCTCATATGGAGACTTCCCATTGCCCTCCTAGTCATGGGTCTCCATGCCCCACTGTTTGGAGGATGATGTTCCCATGCTATGTGAGTGTGGCTACAACAAGCTGAATGATCCCTATACCGAGGAGTTGCTACATTTCTGATACTGCCCACGGAGGCCCATTGGATGGAGACACTGAAGCAGTGGTCGTCCTTGTCCCCATTATACTGAGCACTTCCAGAAGAATGAACAAGGAACACACGTGTGTCTGGAAGACCAGGATCAGCAGTAGATGTGGAGCATCCTCATGCTCAGCTAAAGCTGCCCTCACAATGCAGTGATAGAGCAGGCTCTCCACATTCTCTTATTTTCTAATTGGGCAGATAGGGCCAAGATGAATGGGGCGTGTTGGGAGTAAGTGTCTGTATACTGTGCACAGAGGGAGTAGTCAGAATATCGTGTCGTTTGGCTATCATATCTGCAATGCAACACCTTCTCCCCCTGAGACCAGTGCGAATGAGATGATGTCTCCTCTACGAGTCAGGTCTGGGGGTCTGTGGTAATCCATTAGAAACTAAAGGTGTCCATTAATCTTCATGTGCTTTGCTCTGGGCTGTAAAGAACACAACAAGGGTACCTGATGAACGATGAGGGTGACCTTCAGCAGAGCACTGAGGAGGAAACTGAGTGCACACTTAAGAAGGGCTATCACCTTCACCATCATACAGCACAACATCATCGAGCAAAGCAACTCAGGAAAGATTGACCTGGCAACTGCTTTCACTAGCAATGAGATTGTGAGTATTTCGATGCTGCAGAGATCAGCAACCCCAGTGTAATTCCAGTAGCAAATGCAATTTTTCTGCATTGTTCTTCCTTCACTCTTCCCGCTGTTTAATAAAAGTTAAGATTGTAAACTGATGGAAACCTTCATACCATCTGATGCTCCCTCATTCAATCATGACAAAGTTTCAGGGGTACAGTGGGGTGGCACGGTGGCTCAGTGGTTAGCACTGCTGCCTCACTGCTCCAGGGACCCAGTTTCAATTCCAGCCTCAGGAGTTTGCATGTTCCCACTGCGTGTGCGTGGGTTTCGTCTGGTGCTCCAGTTTCTGCCCATCGTCCAAAAATGTGCAGATTAGATGGATCAGCCATGCCAGATTGCCCATAGTGATTGGGGATATGCAGACAAAGTGGATTAGTTGTGGGAAATGCATGGTTACAAGGATAGGATGTGGAGGGAGGGAGGGTGGGGATTAGGGCATTGAACTCCATGATGGTATTGAATGGCAGAGCCAGCTCAAAGGGTTGAGTAGCCTAATCCTGCTCCTATTTTCTATGTTTCTACAAGAGCAGATGAAAAGTGAGGGTATCAGTTATGAATTGGGGTAGAATCTTGGTGATGTTAAGGTAGTAATGGGAGAGTGGGAAGGCAGGGTGATTCTTACTGGGTTGTTGGAACACGGGGGTCTCTGAATGCCTGCAGGGAAGGTCTCGACCCGCTTGCTTGAGCCTCTCTTTCTGTACTGGATGAGAAGATGTATGTTGGGTGGCCCACCATCCATATTGGCCCTGTCTGTCTAATTAGAGTCATAGTCATAGAGATTTGCAACATGGAAAACAGGCCCTTCATCTCAACCAGTCCATGCCACTGGCTATCACAATTAATCTAGTCCCATTTGCCTGCATTTGTTCCATATCCCTCCATACCTACCCCATCCCTCTACCTGTCCAAATGTTCCTTAAATCACTAAATTGTACTCATCTCCACCATTACCTCTGGCAGCATGTTCCAGACACTCACCATCCACTGTGCCCGTCTGGACCCTTTTGTGTATCTCCCTCTCATGTCAAACCTATGTCCCTCTAGTTTTAGACTCCCCTACCACGGGGTAAAGCTGTTGGGTCTCTACCTGTGAGCCGTTTCCTCTTGCAAAGAGACAGAGAGAAGATTAAAGTGAGATGAATGTGGGCTGGTGGAGCTGGTAGTCCTGGTGCAGCTGAGGGAAAGCTGATGAAATGGAACAGCATGACAAACAGGTTCATGATCACAGAATTGTTTGGGTACAGAAGGAGGCTCATTCAGCCATCCTGTCTGCACTGGTTCTCTGAGCATTTTGACACTGTACTAATGTCCTGCCTGTTCCTGTAAGTCCTGCACACCTCTTTCCATATTATGATAACGTTGCATTGCCTTTCATCAAAAGGTACATTTTCAAAACTAATCTTAGGGTTTTTCAGCTGAATTTTGCAGCAATGTCCTGGGAAATGAAGCAACATAAACGGTATCACAACCGGATGTTGCAGCTGTTCTTCAGCCTGGAAAGTTGAAAAATAGAATTGCTTCAGCCTTTCAAACTCAAACTGTTGTCACTGGAGTCAGAATCAGATTAAGTGCCTCCATCCCATCCTGAAAAACATGCAAAACAAGTCATGGAACAGGATTATTTGTGTTTTATCAGACCCTGTTGCAACCAAGTGGATGGTTATGTGTGTGTTGGAGTGAAAATGAAATCTATAATGTGATGTTGAATGAGAAAGATTCAGGGATAAAACAACTAGATGATCATTTTAGTGATTTAATTTTGTTTCCTGGAATTTATTTTTCCCTTGAAAGAGGAAATAAGCAATGCCCAGATTGACAGCTCACTATCTGTGTGAGTCCTCTCTTTGTGCATGTTTGTATGTCTGTGTGTGCGTGCTTGTGTGTGTCAGTGAATCTGTGTGTGTGTCTGTATGTGTTTAAGTGTGTGTGTGCCTGTTTGTGTTTCTGTGTGTGTGCCTGCATGCGTTTATGTTTGTGTGTGTCTTTTTGTGTGGCATGTGTGCACTTGTCTGTGGGCTTGCATATATTTATGTCTATGAATGTATGTATGCGTGTGTGTTTGTGTTGCTGAGAGTATGTGTGTGTGTTTGTAAGATTGTGCATGTGTATGGTTGAGTATGTGTCTGTGTCAATGACTTACTGTTTGTAACGTGGGTGTGTGTTGTGCGTGCATGTCTGTATATGTATGGGTATATGTGCTTGTATGTGGGGGGCGTAGTGGTGAGGTGTGCGTGACAGATCAAAACTGTATCAGGTTAAATGGAGTCCAGAGAGCAATAAAAATGATTTGTCATTTCAGTCAATCTCTTCACTCAATTCCTGGCCACGGGTTTGGGAATGGGTTTGTGTCTGCATGCAGGAAATTTTCACAAGAACTGAAGGGACTTTTGATTGCGAGTAAAGTTTAAGGTTTAAGAGAGAGGATTTTGGAGGCAGAGATAAGTGAAATGGTTTGGAGAGAGATTTCAGCAGCACTGTGGCGATGAACAAGAGATGGGGAAGTGGGCGAAGTGCCAGCTCAATGACAACTCGGGGTTGGAGGAGCACAGAGCACAATGGGTACTCAAAATTACAATAGTTTCATGCTGGATGTGAGTTTGCTCGCTGAGCTGGAAGGTTCGTTTTCAGACGTTTCGTCACTTTTTTTTATTTGAAAAGATATACTTTATTCACAGAATGTACAAAAAATAAAACATTTATACACCTAGATAATAAAATGTGAGGCTGGATGAACGCAGCAGGCCCAGCAGCATCTCAGGAGCACAAAAGCTGACCGTTCGGGCCTAGACCCTTCATCAGAGGGTCTGATGAAGGGTCTAGGCCCGAAACGTCAGCTTTTGTACTCCTGAGATGCTGCTGGGCCTGCTGTGTTCATCCAGCCTCACATTTTATTATCTTGGATTCTCCAGCATCTGCAGTTCCCATTATCACATTTATACACCTACCCAGTCATACAAGCTGCTCCTGGTTACCCGGGGGTACGTACACCAACTAAAGGCAAAAACAAAACAAAGAAGAAATAAAAAACAAAGCAAAGAAAATACCCCGGCAGTCGTCACCCCGCACAGTCCCCGTTGGCTCCCTGACCAGTTGGGGAAGGCGCCAGCTGGGCCCAGGTACAGGATAGGGCCCTTTTTTCTATTCTGGACGAGGGGTTTCATACAGTGGTCTTTCTCCACTGTGCCTTGGCGGCGGCTGCCTCAAGCTTTAGCGTGTCCCTCAGCACGTAGTCCTGGACCTTGGAGTGCGCCAGTCTGCAACACTCGGTCGGGGTCAGTTCTTTCAGCTGGCAGACCAGCAAGTTGCGGGCAGACCAAACAGCGTCTTTCACCGCATTGATGGTGCTCCAGGCGCAGTTGATGTTGGTCTCGGTGTGCGTCCCGGGAAACAACCCGTAGAGCACGGAGTCCCGTGTCACAGAGCTGCTCAGGATGAACCTCGACAAATACCACTGCATCCCCCTCCAGACCTCCTGCGCATAGGCACACTCCAGAAGGAGGTGACTGACAGTCTCGTTCCCCCGAGTGCAGCCACCTTGAGGGCAGCGTGCGGTGGCGCAGAGATTCCGGGCGTGCATAAAGGATCTCACTGGCAGAGCCCCTCTCACTGCCAGCCAAGCAATGTCCTTGTGCTTGTTTGAAAGTTCTGGCGATGAGGCATTTTGCAAAATGACTTTGGCAGTCTGCGTGGGGAACCACACGACGGGATCCACCCTCTCCTTTTCCCGAAGGGCCTCGAGGATACTACATGCTGACCACTGCCTGACGGCCTTGTGGTCAAAGGTGTTTCCTTTCAAAAATTTCTCCACGAAGGACAGGTGGTACGGAACGGTCCAACTACTCGGAGCGTTCCACGGCAACGAGGCCAGGCCCATCCTTCGCAACACCGGGGACAGGTAGAACCTCAGTAAGTAGTGACACTTGGTGTTTGCGTACTGAGGATCGACGCACAGCTTGATGCAGCTGCACACAAAGGTAGCCGTCAGGGCGAGGGTGGCGTTCGGTACGTCCTTTCCCCCATTTCCCAGGTCTTTGTACATGGTGTCCCTGCGGACCCGGTCCATCCTCGACCCCCCAAATGAAGTGGAAGATGGCCCGGGTGACCGCAGCAGCGCATGACCAGGGAATAGGCCAGGCCTGTGCCACATACAACAGTACCGAAAGCCCCTTGTACCTGACAACCAGGTTCTTACCCGCGATGGAAAGGGACCGGAGCGTCCACCTGCCCAGCTTCTGATTCAATTTGGTGATACGCTCCTCCCAAGTCTTAGTGCACGCCCCAGCTCCACCGAACCAAACACCCAGCACCTTCAGGTAGTCTGTCCTGATGGTGAAGGGGATGAAGGAGAGGTCGTCCCAGTTCCCGA
Organism: Stegostoma tigrinum; assembly: GCF_030684315.1. NCBI lineage: Eukaryota > Metazoa > Chordata > Chondrichthyes > Orectolobiformes > Stegostomatidae > Stegostoma > Stegostoma tigrinum. The sequence goes on from NC_081378.1 coordinate 3,482,040, forward strand.
AGAACATGGCCTCGCTCTTACCCCTATTGACTCTGGCACCTGAGGCCAGTTCAAACTGGCTGCAGTTGTCCATCAGACTACTCACCGACCGACAATTGGTGCAGAAGATGGCAACGGCGTCCGTGTACAGGGAGGTCTTGACCTGAAGGCCTCCGCTGCCTGGGATAGTCATGCCCTTCAGACTCATGTCCTTCCTGATAGATGCGGCGAAGGGCTCCATACAGCACACAAACAAGGCAGGAGAGAGCGGGCAGCCCTGCCTGACTCCAGATCTGACAGGAAAACTGTTCGATTCCCACCTGTTGATCGATACTGCGCTAACGGTGTTGGTGTGGAGCAGCTGGATCCAGTTGCGGATGCCCTCCCCGAACCCCAATTTGGAGAGGACGTCCCTCATGTAAGCATGAGAGACCCTGTCAAAGGCCTTCTCCTGGTCCAGGCTGACAAGGCAGGCGTCCACCCTCCTGTCCTGTACGTAGGCGATCGTATCCCTGATGAGCGCGAGGCTCTCAGCGATCTTCCTGCCCGGCACAGCACAGGTTTGGTCAGGGTGAATCACCGACTCCAGGACAGACCTGACCCGGTTGGCAATGACCTTGGCCAGGATTTTGTAGTCCACGTTCAATAGTGAAATGGGACGCCAATTCTTAATTTCTTCCCTCTCCCCCTTCCCCTTGTAAATGAGGGTGATGATGCCCTTCCTCATGGACTTGCACATTTCCCCTGCCGGAAGCGCACTATCGTACACCTCCAGCAGGTCCTGGCCGACCAGGTCCCACAGAGCGGAATACAGCTCGACCGGTAAGCCGTCGCTCCCGGGAGTCTTATTCCTCTCCAAGGACTTGAGGGCTCTGGTCAACTCATCCAGGGATATCAGCCAGTCCAGCCACTCCCTCGTGCCATCGTCCAAGACTTCCGTGATAGACGACAGGAATGACTCAGAGGCTGTGCTGTCTGTGGGCTTCGCGTCGTACAGTCCGGCATAGAACGATCTGCTGATCCTCAAAATGTCGGGTCGAGACGACGCCACTAAGCCATCATCCTCCTTCAGCCGGCTAAGCACAGAGCTCTCTTTGTGCACCTTCTGAAAGAAGAAACGCGAGCACGTCTCATCCTGCTCCACGGAGCGGACCCTGGACTGGAAGATTATCCTGGAGGCCTCTGCGGCGAAGAGCGAGGCTTGCTGGTCCCTCACCTCACGGAGGTCCTCCGTGACATCGACAGCCATCAACTGCAGAAGGAGCAGGTTCTGCACCCTTTTCTGGAGTCGCGACAGCTTTCCCCGCCTCTCTCTCGCCTTCCGAACACCCTTGAGGACAAAGAACCCCTTGATGTTCTCCTTCACCATCTCCCACCAGTCGCCCGGAGACTCAAAGAGGGGTTTCACGGTTCTCCAACCGGCGTTCTCCCTCTTAAGCTCCTCGACGTTTTCTGGGGTCAACAGAGTCGTGTTGAACTTCCACGTCCCCTTGCCGGCCGGCTGGTTGTCCTGTAAGTGATAGTCGGCCAGCAGGAGGCAGTGGTCAGAGAAGAACACCGTCTCGACGCCGGTGGGCCTGACCGAGAACATCCGTGACACAAACAGGAAGTCTATCCTTGAGCGGATAGACCCATCTGGCCGCGACCAGGTGTATCTCTGCTGCGCTCCGTCTGCAGGGGTGCTGAAGACGTCGAGCAGCTTGGCGTCCTTCACCGTGCCCATCAGGAATCTGGACGTGACGTCCAGTTGACTCCCCCCACCCGCTGTCCCCACGCCGGATCTTCCATCTGCATTGATGATGCAGTTGAAGTCTCCGCCTAGGATGACCGGCCTGGACGTAGCCAGCAGGAGTGGAAGCCGCTGCAGGACGGCCAACTGCTCACTCCGTACCGCTGGGGCGTACACATTGATCAGCCTCAGGGGAGTGTTCCTGTAGGTGACGTCAGCCACTAGGAGGCGCCCCCCCCACCACCTCCTGAACTTGAGAGATGGTGAAGTTGCACCCCCGCAGCAGAATAGCCAGGCCCAAGGAGTGACAGTCATTATCCCCGAACCAGATGGAGGGCCCAGAGGTCCAGGCTCCCGACCATTTCCCGTACCTGCTGAAGTGCGGTATTCCGCACTCCTGCAGAAACAGGAGGTCCGCCTTGATGGTGATCAGGTAGGCCAACGTGGACACACATCTTGCGGTGGACTTGATGCTGCGCACATTAACGCTCGCAACTCGTACCCCCATTGTGGGCAGTGACCGCAGTACCCTCCCCGAGCCCAAGGTCCAGCCCCTCCATCTGTCCCTTCATGCCCATTGCCCGGGCGAACAGCTGGACACTCTCCGGGCTCAGGAAACCATCCGTGTTGCCTTCCGGATGGCATCCACCCATCAGGGGTACGGAGGCAGGAGAGTCCAGCTCTGGGTCAGGCTGGGGACACACTGTTTCCTCCTTCCCACCTGAAGGTTCCAGTGGGCCGTCCAGGGCCCCAGCGGCATGTGGCTAGATGTCGGAGGGAGCCTCCGGATGCCTCCCATCACCTGGAATCGGGGTGCTGCTTTCCTTATCCCTTGAGATCTTTAGCTTCTGCTTTGGGCGGGCCTCCTCCGAATCCCCCTCGTCAGAGGAGCTGTTATAGCCCCCCTGTAGCTGCCTCTTCTCGCCTGATGGTTGCGGTGCTGGGGCCCGCCGGCGCACCTTCCTCCTCGTTTTCCGTTGTCCACTCCCCTGGGTCACCTTTCGCCTCCTCCATCGACTCCGGGTTGTCGGGGGGGGAGCGGAGCCTGCAGGGGCGATTTGCTGGCCTCAGGTCCGTCCTGCGGGGCTGGACCCTCCTGCACGACCTGGCCCTCCTGCACACTCGGGGGGTCCTTGCAGGGGCCTGGTGCCTTCCTCTCCTCCAGGGGGGCTTGCCCTGCATTGCCCCTGCCAGCGACCTGGGCGTAGGTGGTCCCCCACTAGGGGCATGCCCTATAGAGGTGGCCCACTTCCCGCAAAGGTTGCAGCTTTTTTCTTTTGGGCAATCCTTTGCAAGGTGTCCCTCCTCCCTGCAGTTCCTGCAGATGGTGGCTTTGCAGTCGGCCGCCACATGACCTGACCTACCATAGGTGTGGCAGACTTTGGGTTGACATGCGCCGGTCAGGTAGCCCTTGCTCCCGCCGATCGCGAAGCTGGATGGTGAGTGTACGATGTTCCCGTCCGAGCCCGTCCTCAGCGTCACCCTGACCTGCCTCTTACTGGTCCAGATCCCGAAGGGGTCCATGATGTTGGTTCGGTCCCCTTCCACCTTCACGTAACTTCCAAGGAAGGTCAGGGCGTCAACTGCTGGCACATGCGGGTTGTACATGTGTACAGTCACCATACGGCTCCTCTGCGCTGGCATCACAAACAGTGGGACAGCGGTCAATACAGAGAGGGGGCCCTCACCTCCTTTCTCCTTGAAAACCTCCAGGAAGCGCTCGCAAAGCTTGGCACTCCTGAAGGTTACATCGTAGAAACCTCCTCCGGGGAAATCCTGCAGGCAGTAAATGTCCGCAGCAGCGAACCCACAACAGTCCAACAGGACCCTCTTCACGAAGAAGGTGCGGTCCACAGGTGCACCTTCATCCACCTTCTTCACGGAAACGCGGATGGTGTTCCGGACCCCCTGACCTGGGGCACGAGCACTCGCCGCAGCCATCGTCGCAGGTTGGCTGCTCCCCTGAACCAGCGTTAGGCCGAAGCCAGCATTAAGATCCACCGGTTGCAAGGGTGCACAGCCAACCTGACGTCTTCCTTCCACCTCTAACACAGTCGCGCTCTCTTCCTCTCGGTCCACAAGAGAGTGGGTCTTTATTTTGTTCCGGATGTAAGCTGGTTCACTGAGCTGGAAGGATCGTTCCCAGACATTTCGTCACCATTCTAGGTAACATCAACAGTAAGCCTCCGGTGAAGCGCTGGTGTTATGTCCCGCTTTCTATTTATCTGTTGAGGTTTCCTTGGGTTGGTGATGCCATTTCCTGCGTTGGTGATGTTGGTGATGAAAAAAAAACAGGAAATAACATCAACAACCCAAGGAAACCTAAACAGATAAATAGAAAGCGGGACATAACACCAGCACTTCACCGGAGGCTCACTGTTGATGTCACCTAGAATGGTGACGAAATGTCTGGGAACGATCCTTCCAGCTCAGCGAGCAAACTCACATCCAGAACCTCAACCTGAGCTACAAATCTTCTCAAAACTCACTAGTTTTATGCTTTTCTTTAAGGCTTAATTTCAAAGGTGCAGCAGTGAGAAACCGTATGTAATGCTTTCCCTGAAGTCAGGATGTCCCAAAACACTTTAGAGCCAATGTTGTCGCAGAAGGGTTTAAAGCTGACTGAGCAATTTCTTAATAACACAGAATGTAGTTTGTATAAATGCCGCATGACCGTTTTTTCAGTGAGGACGTACAAGATGGGCCAAATGGCGTCCTCCTGAGCAGGAAATTTTTATGATTCTGAGTTTATGATGCCATGCATGCTGCATCAATAAAACTTTTAATGCTCTGACTAAATCGATTCGGAACATACAGGAATCATTTACTTTGTGACAGCATAATATTTTCTTCTAAAGTAACAGTAAATTGCTGGAGAAACTCAGCAGGTCTGGCCACACTTTGGAAGAGAAACTGAGTTAATGTTTCGAGTCTGATACAACGCTCCCTCGGAATTTTTCATTTAATTTATTTTATTCTAGAAACCCTTTCCATGCGAAGTGTCTTCACCTAGAGGCTGGAGTTTATGGAATTCTCTGCCTTAGAAAGTGGTTGTGGCCAAAACATTGAATGTTTTCAAGAAGGAGTTAGATATAATTCTTGGGAGCTAAAGGCTTCAAAGGCTATGGGGAGAAAGTGAGAACAGGCAACAGAGAACTGATTTGGAGATCATAGAATCCCTACAGTATGAAAACAGGCCATTTGGCCCAACAAGTTCACGTCAACTCTCTGAAGAACACTCCACCCAGACTCACTGTCCTGCCTTATCCATGCATTTGCCACGGTCAATCCACCTAACTCGCACATCTTTGGACTGTGGGAGGAAACCGGAGCACCCAGAGAAAACCCACGCAGACACGCGGTGAACATGCAAACTCCACACAGTCACTCAAGGCTGGAATTGTGCCTGGGGTCCTGGTGCTGTGAAGCAGTGGTGCTAACCTCCAAGCCACCGTACCACCAAAAAGTACTGTAAGCAATAGAAGGTATAAGGGCCTACCTGCCTTATCCATTAGTCACCAATCAGCTCTCTCCTTGTAGTCACTGCAGTAGGGCCAGACCACTCACTTACCCTTGCTTGTGGTCCTCACAGGGGCTTTTTGGTTTGGTTAGAGGAAGAAAGAGGGCAGGAAACTCTGAACTAGTGTTTCAGGTTTAACCCTGACAACACTCCCTCCACAAACCACTGTCTGGTAACAGTAACTGCACTGATGCAAATCTTCACCCTACCCACCATTTAGCATTGTCTCAGACCTCTGCTGGATAATCAGCCAGGATCATGTTGGATGGCGGAGGAGGTTTGAAGGACTGAATGGCCGACTCCTGCTCCTATTTCTATGTGCCTATTGAAAATTAGTGCAATGTTGGATATGAAAAACATGTTTTTTATGTCATTTCCTACAGTAAACAAGTTTTATAATTTCTCTGAGTACTTTGGAATCAAGGTGAAAATCAAAGTGGAATCATGGGTTATGGGGATAAGGCAGGAACAGGATACTGATTGTGGATGATCAGCCATGATCATAATGAATGGTGATGCTGGCTCGAAGGACCGAATGGCCTACTCCTGCACCTATTGTCTCTTGTCTATTTGCAGTTTCTCTTCATAGATGCAGCCAGATAGAAATTGCTGGGGCACTCAGCAGGTCTGTCAATATCTGTGGGGAGAAAGCAGAGTTAACATTTTGAGTCTGGTGACTCTTCATCAGAAGCAATAGCAGGGCAGAAAACAGTGTTATTTATTGCAAAGCCAAGGCTAGGATATATGCGTATGGGAGAGGCAAACAGACGGGTGGAGACTGATCCCAGAGGGAAAGAGAGGAAAGAGAAAGATATGAAAGAGGTAGATAAACACGGGGATTATTGATAATAGATTAGGACAGAAGAGAAGCTGAGTAAGTAATAATGAAATCTAAGAGTAGGCTGTGCTGAAAGCAAACTGGAAATTTTGAAAGTTGGCAATTTGGAAAGTTCATGGGCACCAACCACCTCCTCTTTACCATTGACATAAAAACCCTTTACATATCCATGGTCTCAGGGCTGTCCACTTGTTCCTGGAAAAATGGCCTGAACCATCCCAACTCACCACCACCCTCCTGCACTTGGCCAAGTTTGTCATCACCCTAAACAACTTCTCTTTTGATCCCTCTCATTTTCTTCAGGTCAGAGGGATGGCTATGGCTACCTGCACAGGCCCTAGCTATGCCTGTCTCTTTTTGGGGTACATGGAACATTTCCTTGTTACAGTCATACTCTGAACCCACCCACAACTCTTTCTCCAAAATGTCAATGATGTCATCGGTGCTGCTTCTCTCCCTCGTCTGGAATTGGAAAAGTTTATCAAATTCATTTCCAATTTCAACCCTACTGTCACCTTCACCTGATCCATCTCTGACTCCTCCCTTCCTTTCCTTGACATCTCTGTTTCCATTTTTGTGGATAGGCTGTCCACCAATATTCACTACAAACCAACCAACTCCCTTGACTACATACCCTCACACTCTGCTTCCTGTAAAGACTCTATTCTATTCTCCCAATTCTCAATCTAAAATGTCCACTTTCTTCCTCAGCCAATCATTTCCAAGCACTGTGGTTGATGGGGCCTTCAGCCGCATCAGACCGATTTCCTGCATTTTAGCCCTTACTCCTTCTCTTCCCTCCCACTACAATGATAGAGTCCCCCTCGTTCCCACCTACCATCCCACCAGCATCCACATTCAGAGGCTCATTAGCTGCCATTCCACCACCTCCAGTGAGATACTACAACCAGACACATAATCCCCTCCCCTCCCTTGTCAGCGTTCTGCACGGACCATTGGTCCAACACACCCTCAAAGCCTTATTGCACCTTCCCTTGCAACCACAGAAGGAGTAACACCTGTCCATTTACTTCATCTCTCCTCCATATCCAAGAGTCCAGACACACCTTCCAGATGAAGCAGCACTTTACCTGCACTTCACACAATTTACTGTACTGCACTCACTGCTCACAGTGTGTTCGCCTCTACTCTGGGGAGACAAAATGCAAACCAGGTCACCACTTTGTGGAACACCTACATTCTGTCCATAAAAATGACCCTGAGCTTCCAGTTGCCTGCCACTTCAACCCACCACCATGTTTCCATGCCAACATTTCTGGCTCAGGCTTGCTGCAGCTGGAAGAACAGCACCTCATTTTCCACTTGGCGAGCCTGCGACCTCTAGGAGTCAACATCAAGTTCAATAATTTTACAGCATGATTCCATCCTTCCACTTTTTTTTAACGCACCACCACTCCCTGTCCTGTTATGACATAGGTTACTATTGTCTGCTACCCACAGACCTCATTATAACTTCATCAGCTTCTCTTCTATCCTGGCCTACCTCAAAACCCCTTTCATATTTCTGTCTCAGGGCTCGGTCACTATCTATCTGCACACTTCAGACCTCAGTAACTCCTAACTTTGTCTTCAGCGTAAGTACCACCTTTCCAAGCTGCTATCAGTTCTGATGAAGAGTCACTAGACTCGAAACATTAGTTTTGTTTCTCTCTCCAGATACTGCCAAACTTGCTGAGCTTCTCCAGCAATTTCTGTTTTCATCTGTTTCCAGCGGACCTCTAGCATCTGCAGTTCTTTGTTTTATCTTACAGAACTTAAAAATTGCAACTATTCTTTCAGCTGAGACGATATTACACTGGGACCATTATGTAACAACTAACTCAAAGACCTGTTGACCATAAGAGGTGCATACAGTGTTAAACAGCTGCATCTGAAAGAACTACCCATTTTCAGATCTGGCTATGGGAACGGGAGGAACAGCTTCTGGCCACTTGGATGACTCCCATCGAGCTGGAGCTTCTGAACTCCGCCTCCTTTTCATAAAAGTGGTGATCTTCTCGACCAGGTTTACTGCGCTTCAATGACAAAGGATGAGAATACGGAATACTATCCTTTTTAAAAAGACGTACATCTTTGTTACAATCCTTCCTTTATTCTTTCTTCTACTACTTGCTGATCTGGGATTGGTTAGCTCAGTTGGCTGTGTGGCTGGTTAGTGAGCATGGATTCTATTCCTGTTCTGGCTGAGGTTCCTGTGAAGGACTCTCCTCCTCAACCTCTCCCCTCAGCTAAGGCATAGTGACCCTCAGGTTAAGGCACCACCAGTCACCTCTCCCTAATGAGAGACAGCCCTGTGGTCTGGTAAAACTATGGGGACTTTCCCTTTGCCTTCTCATGTCAGTGAGGGCAGAGTCGTTGTCACATTGGCAGTAAGCAGCTCAAGCATGTTCACACTGCTGGCTTACACAGACTGCATACTCCAGGATCGGGGAATATGTCATGGCTAATACGATAAAGTTGCCAATACAGTAGCTTTGACTGCCCATGATCAAAGTTACAGTTGTCCTCATCCTTAAATCTGATTTAAGAGAAAAATGGGAGAATTTGGAACACAAGCTGTTAGCTCATATTGTAAGTAATATACTTCATCAGAAGACGATACAGAGCAGGAAGTGACTTAGCCAATTCTGCCCACCCTGGCCAATCAGTGAGGCACTCTGATTTGTCCCATTCCCTTATTCTTTCTCCTGTAGCCCCGTCAACCTATCCAATGGTATTAAATTCCTACATTTTTTTGAAGAGTTGCCAACCGATTGGAGTATTCAGCCCACAACAAGTCTGATCATTCAAACCGAGGTAGCAAGAACTGCAGATGCTTGAAGAAGGGTCCCAATCCGAAACATCAACTTTCCTGCTCCTCTGATGCTGCCTGGCTTGCTGTGTTCCTTTAGCTCCACACCATGTTATCTCTGGTTATTCAAACCTTGAAGTAAAATCTGTTATACAGCTTTTGTGCTTAATTGTTGATGCATTTAACATACTTACTCTCATAGTGTTCAACCTTCCTTACCAATATGTCACAATTTTTATTTGCATTTTATTATAATTTGGGAATTCGTATAGAGGTAAAACAGATTGATGATTTCAGTTCTATGAAGGTAGCTTCTTTTTAAAAAGTCAGAAAGTAATTTGGAACAGTGAACTGAAGGCATAATTTCCATTGCAGTATGTAAGTAAGGTTAAGCACCCAGCAGGATACCTGTGAGGTGAGTAGATGGCACGGGTATAATGGCCATTAAACCTGGAAAATGACAGTTAAGTAATGAATCAAAAGGTTAAGTTGGGTGTAATACTGCAGCAGGATTGAGTGTCTGTAAGGGATATTGTGTGGAGCAAAGCTGAATCTATCTTTTTGCTGAATATTTTAAAATCTGTCATGTATAAGCATGTTGCTTGGGTTGGAGGGTTTGACTATACGGAGAGGCTGAATAGGCTGAGGATATTTTCCCTGGAGCGTTGGATTTTGAGGGATGACCTTATTCAGGTTTATAAAATCATGAGGGGCACGGATTGGGGCATGAATGGCCAAAGTATTTTCCCCAGGATAGTGGAGTCCCAAACTGGAGTCGTAGAAGGCATTGGTTTAAGTGAGAGCAGAAAGATTTAAAAAGGATCTAAGGGCCAACTTTTTCATGCAGAAGGTGGAGCGTGTATGGAATGAGGGATAATAGGAACTGCAGATGCTGGAGAATCCGAGATACTAGGTGTAGAGCTGGATGAACACAGCAGGCCAAACAGCACCAAAAGAGAGGGAAGGCTGACGTTTTGGGCCTAGACCCTTCTTCAGAAAAGGGCCTAGGCCTGAAACGTCAGCCTTCCTGCTCCTCTGATGCAGCTTGTCCTGCTGTGTTCATCCAGCTCTACACCTTGTTATGTTGTGCATGGAATGAGCTGCCAGAGGAAATGGTGGAGGTTGTAATAATTGCAATATTTAAAAGGTACTTGATGGGTATATGAATAGGAAGGGTTGAGAGGGATGTGGGCCAAATGCTGGAAAATGGGACTAGATTAATTTAGGATATGTGTTCAGCATGGACAAGTGGGACCAAAGGGTCTGTTTCCATACCTTACAACTCCATAACTCTGTGACTCGCTGCTTTTTGTCTTTTGTAATAAACTTGTGTACTATTGTTAAGGAATTGGCAGTCTCACACGGATAGAAACTAACCACCACAAACTAACGAGACTGCAAAAGTAAAACATTTAGTCTATCAAACCAAGTTTCCTTCTACGATCTGACTTGGCTGGGTACTACCATCAAATGGTTGAAATAGAAAATGAAAGCTATCTTGAGGGATCAAAGAGTTAACACGGATGTATCCTTTGGTGAATGCTACAGTCCTCAGCCACGGGAATATTTGAATATTGTCTGCAATGTTACGAAGTCTTGGAGTTAGAGTTTGGAAATGATTATATATTCAGCTGATGCATAAACGTTGGCCAGCGGCCCATCTGGCAGCAGAGAAACAGACATATTGTAGATGCTTTATGTTACAAAGCGCTCCACAGAGGGGGTTGCTAACTACGTCAGGAGTCTCTCAACTTAAAATGGCATTGATTACAGTCAGGAAAGTCTTATACTATATGGAATTGAAACATATTGCGGTCTCTACCGATCATAAACCCCATTACCAGAAATGCAAAAGAACCTTCGCATAATCACAGTTTTATACACAGGACCTATCATCAATAACTCGTTCTGTGTCTGTGGAAAATGATCTCTAGCCCACTGCATTACCCCTGGGACACACACACACACATAATCCCCTTGATTTCCTCTTGCAATATGAATTAAATTTGAAGAGTGTGGGGAAAGGAGCACTGGGAGGGTGGAGCCAATCTGAGGGCAGTCTCTAACGCCGTGAAAAGCTGTTTGACACTGAAGTCTCACGTGACCCAACCTTAATCAACGTTTTCAAAGCTCCCTGCCCTGGTCTTTTACCAGTAGAGGAGCGGTGAACAGTAGGTACCGATTCATCCACACAACGGACAGGCTTCGCGAGAGAACGAGGAGCCTGTTAGACTTCTTCAGAGAGGTAGAGAACACAACTGCATCTACTCCAGGGATTCTTTTCGTTACAAGGTATGGCAGTTAGCTCTTAAACAAAGACCCTGCGGGGCTGTGTGACTGAGACCTACAATGCGTATAAGCATTTATTTCCCTCTGTATGAGAGCCAGGGCTGGCTGCAGGAGCTTCTTTTGTGACACAGCTTGCGACTTGTCTGCTGCCCTTTTCTTTTAAAAAAAAACCTGCCAGAGAGGAATGTCGGCTGAAACACAATAGATCATTTCTGTGGGGAGCTAGTGCAGCCCAGTGACTGACTGCGTGTGTGAAGCTGACAGCTTCAAACAGGGCATTCGATGATTGTTACTGATTCCCTTTTTACTTTTATTTTTCTTTCCTCTCGGACAGTCAGTGTTTAAAACAATGTAATCCACAAAGGGGCACATAATAGAGATTGTCTAATGCAGAGCTGTACGGGGTGAATTCAAAACTGATCCTCCTTTTTGACTGTCTTTGTTAATATGATTTTCTAGTTTAATCCCAAGAAAAAATCCCAATCAGATTTTGGAATGTATATTTTTTACATTTCCTGTGACTCAGAACAGCTTTCTGGAAATTTACTGGAATTCTGATCTTTATCTTATGAGATTGAATGGCAAAGCAGACTCTATGGGCTGATTCCCATGTTTTCTGGACTGTGTACAGAGGTTGTAGCTGTCTGTTCAGTCGTTGCTTTTGTGTTGTCTCTTAGAATATTCAATAGAGTACAACGATGGAATTAACCAACATCTTATTTCGGATAATCGGAAACAAACGTGTCATTTTTTTGGCAGCAAACAAACTCTTCTTTTGTCTGTACCAATCTAGAGGAAAAATGTTTACAGGGGACTTTCAGATAAATTCAGAAATTTGTGTTTGGATAAATACCATGCACTTTTCTTTAACAGCCTAATAGGTAGACGTGGTACAGTACTGGGTGATCGGAACAGAGTCCCCTGTTCTACAAAAGTTCAACTGATTTCGGGAGCAGTGACCTTTTTGAAAGACTCCTTTAAGATAGTGCATCGAGTATTCACTGACAAATGCAGCATGTGCTCAGTGACTGAGTCATACAGATCCCACGTGTAATCTTCTCTGTTCTGTGTTCAATTACAGCATTTCCAAATTCACCATAATGGGCGTCAATTTTATCTTCCTCAAATGCAACCTTGTGACAGCACTAAAACAAACACTCCCGTCCTCTTCACCTCCACCCTCCTGTTTCCAACACCTTGCCTGTGGATCCACCAAGCTCCACCCTATCGACGTCCCCCAGTTTCCTGTCCAATCCTGTTCCCCACAAACTTCCACTTGTGTTTCCCGTTGTTCAACGGCGTCCACTGAATTCTGCATCCCTCATGTAGCGTTCTGTTCCTCCCTTTTGAGGTACTTAAGATCAGCTACGTGCACATCTGTAACACTGTCCCCAGACGTGAGGCAAAGTTGTGGGGTGCAGCAGTGGGACACAGTCAAGAAAATAACAACGCACACACAATCACATTGTGTTTAGTATTAGCTCAGAGGTTTCTTACAACTGGTTTTACAGAGAGCCGGAAAGTTGTAACTGAGTGATAATGGGAACTGCAGATGCTAGAGAATCCAAGATAACGAAATGTGAGGCTGGATGAACACAGCAGGCCCAGCAGCATCTCAGGAGCTGAGATGCTGCTGGGCCTGCTGTGTTCATCCAGCCTCACATTTCGTTAAGTTGTAACTGAGCTTGTTTATTGTCTTCTGACTGCTAGACACATTGTGCCTTATACTATAATGTATGGTTAAAGCATAATTTTCTTAAAAATGATTAATGTCAAGGCAAGATGCTAAAAATACCTCAGTTCCTGTATGAGAGAGAGATTTATGCTACAATTTGCCAAACTGTCACGACTAGTCATTCTACTCTACAAAGTAATAAATCACATTAAGAGCAGATGGGATAAAGCAAGGTGGAAATTGCAGATTCTTCAGGACGTTGGGTTGGGGGAGGGGAGTGGGGTGGCAATTGAACTGACTGATTGATTGATTTGTTTGGTTCTAGTTCCCACTGGTGTGTGGTGGAAAGGCACACAGTTATTGTGCAAACAGCTAAGGACAATGCACAGAATTGAAAGCTAGGAATGATTAGGGATTGCAAAGGTCAGACTGTCTAAGTGCTGCAGTAAGGAACCTTTTGAAGAACAATCTGAAAGATTTATGTCAAGGCAGTAGATACAACTGTGAGCAGCAGCAAAGTCTGTCAGTGGCCTGTTTGGTTAATGCCTTTATGGTATTTCTTTTACAAAACATGTATCTCTTGTAATTTTACTTCCCCATTCTCTGCTGTAACAGCTCTTTGCTTTTACAATAATGTTAGCAGTACTGGAAACCCTGCTGCTGACATCACAGTTTCAAATTGTAGTTGGTAGGAGTTCCAAATTAATTGTATGTTTGCTGTCACCAAAGTGTTCTGATTGTTAAGTGGGTGATTAACTTTGAAATTCAAGCCTGAAACTGTGATAGCAAATTATTATGTTGCTGTCTCCATCACTAGTGTAAGTGACATACCAGACCGCAAGGAACAGTAGATCCCCCAACCACACGTTTGAGTATCTGAATGGAATGTTAAACACATCTCATTTCTTTCTTAGCACAATTAAATCCATTTCTTCAGCCTCACTTATATTCACAGCCTAAGGGTTGACATTCCCTTCATATTCTAGGTAAATGCTGTTTTACAGTTTTAATCGTAATAACCATGTTCTTATGAATTAAGAGGGACTCACAACCGCTATATATACTCGTGTAATAATCAATCTTGTGAAAACATCTTCCCCCAGGTTCTCCTTGATTCAAAACAGTACTTTTAATGAAACTGTTCAGATGTTTTATGTCAGTTTTGGGGCAAATGTAATTTGATCCTGCATCTGCTGGTTTAGAGGCAGGGACATTACCAAAGCGCTGCGTGGTACGCATGAATTAACCGGCAATCTTTACGCAATAAGTCAAAACTCCTTGTACCTAAAATCTGCTCACTACTGAAGTCAAACTGGCCCTGGATGCAAACCCACTCATTCACAGAAGCATCGAACAGCTCATCACTGAAAGTGGCAGTTCGGCTGCCTGAGGCTGCACGAATGCACACAAGCTGTCAAAGTGACCACCTCCTTAGTATGTACTGTATTTCTGCCAATCTCATACTCCAATACCACAACATAAGATCAAGAAAGAACAATGGCACAGTTCATTTAGAAGAATGCGAGAAAATCGTTTTGAGGTATATCAGATGTTAAAGAGAATTGACAAAGTAGACTTAGAGTATGTTTACCTCATGTAGGACAATCTATATCGTGAGGTCATAGTTTTCGGACCACGGGCAGTAGATTCAAAATAGATGAGGAGAAATTACTTCTCTCAAAGTGTGATGAATCTGAGAGATTCACTACCCCAGAGTGCATTGGATGCTGGACTGCTGAGTAAGTTTAAGGGGGAGATGGACAGATGTTTGTAATGAGTAACAGGTTAGGGGTTATGGAGAGTGGGCAGGAAAAAGTGGAACTGAGGCTGAGATGAGGTCAACCACAATCGTATTAGTGGCAGACATGAGGGGCAACTTGTTTTACACAGTGGTTTGTGTGAGGAACGAACCTCCACAGGAAGTGGTGCATGTGGGTAGTTATAATGTTTAAAACAAATCTTGGAAAAGCACATTAGCAAGAAATGTTTAGAAGGGCATGGCCCAAGCGTGGGCAGTTGGGACTAGTTTAGTTTGGGATTACGGCCGGCATGGGCTGGTTGGACCGAAGGGTCTGTTTCCATGCTCTATGACTGACTTTCTGACTCTATGATGAGCATGTAGCTGCAATGAAAATCTGCAGAATGGACTCTTCATGCCTTGAAGGTTTATCCAAATTGTTGCCTTGGAATCAACATGAAAATTAGCCTTTACAGATGACGTCCCCAGTTGATGAAGGGAAACAGTTTTATATTGTGACAAAAAAAACCACAATGCTGTCATGTCTCCCAATAGAACTTGAGCTCAGGTTTATTGTATTTCAATGGTTTATAATCCAATGACCATAACGGGCTGCATGTCTTTTGCTTTTGTTGAAATTAGTTCACACAAATTCATATCTGTCTCTGGGGATTGTTATTTCATAGACAAACTTTTTTTTATCAACAAAGTTACCTTTCAGCACCAGTTTTTGTCAGTTTTAGGGGCAGTCTCTGACCTATAAGCCCAGTGGTCAGCTGATGTCCCACTGTAAGGGCATAGCAAGACAACTGGAGAGAGGGAGTTTCAACTCAGTGCAAATATTGCTGAAGTATAAGTTGCGTCATTACTTTCAACCACTGAATGATTTTAATCTCAAACTTTGCTTTAAGAGTATATGTTGTAATTTTGCCAAAAATTTGGAATAATGTTTTAATTCTTGCATTTGAAAATCTAGTAGATTAAGATATCAACTGCACATTGCCAATGGCTTTGCGAATCATGTACATTTCCTGATGGTTGTAAACTGGTTAGTAACATAACAATCTTGGTGTGTTAGCATGTCATGGAATGCCTTGATGGCGGAGCTAGTTAATCACTGATCTTTCTGCAACAGCAGCTGATCTCCTGACCAATTCAACACAAGCAGCCATTACTCTGTTGTAATATTTAGTTTCTAACATAATCAAATCATTTAAAGCTCAGTTATTAGTTATGGAGACATGGTTTAATTAGTTTTGGAGATCAATCAGACAAACTAATAATTGTTAGCTATTTCTGTAGTTTGGTAACTGCTTGATGTCTCTGTTAGCTGTCTTAACAATCATTGCATATAATCCCAAACTTGGAAAAACTCACCAGCAAATAAACTTCTTTCACCACTTTTACGTTCTTCTCAAAATATTGGTCAGTCTTGATGTTGCAGTTTTGGAACTTGATGTCTGGAGCAGTGGTCACTTTTACAACTTGCATTTAAATATAAATCAAAAGACTTTTTTTTAAACTTTCTTTTTTAGTTGAGATCCTCCGATGACAGGTCAAGGCCCAGAATGCATTAAGTGCAGAGGAAAGATCAGAGAAACTGAAGGGTCTAGGCCTGAAACGTCAGCTTCTGTGCTCCTGAGATGCAGCCTGGCCTGCTGTGTTCATCCAGCTCCACACTTTGTTATCTCGGATTCTCTAGCATCTGCAGTTCCCATTATCTCTAAAACTAAGAACTACAGTTCTGAAAAAGGGTCCTATTATCTCTGATCACCCCCGGACTTGAAGTGTTAACTCTGTTTCTGTCTGCACAGATGCTGCCAGACCTGCTGAGTTTCTCCAGCTATTTCTGTTTGTTTCAGATAAACAGTGAGTAGCTTGGGTTTTAAATCACTTCAGTTAAGCTAAACTAAATTATAGTGTTTGTTGTGAAAATTCACAAACAAATAATTATGGAAAAGTTTTTGTGTTTGATCATCCAGCAGAATTCTGCCTGAACATAACAGAAAATAAGAGCAGGAGTAGGCCATTCGGCCATTTGAGCGTGTTTCCACCATTCAATACGATCATGGCCATTCATCGAACTCAGTCCCCTGTTACGGCTTTCTCCTTTGATCCTTTTAGCCTTAACAACTATATCTGTCTCCTTCCATGTTTTGGTCTCAACTGCATTCTGTGGCAGAGAATTCCACAGGCTCACCACTCTCTGGGTGAAGCCATTTCTCCTTGTCTCAGTCCTAAATGGCCTACCCTGTATCTTTAGACTGTGATGGTGCCCTTAATTGCCTTTGTCCATTGTAATACAATTTGAGTCCCTATCCTTCCATTTGTAGGTAAAAGTAGCAGATGCTTTATGTTGAAGGTTAATTGATACACTTTGACAAGAACAACAAGCTTTTTTTTTGTAACAGATAATAAAGCTGGATGAACGCAGTAGGCCAGGCAGCATCCGAGGAGCAGGAGGCTGACGTTTCGGGTCTGGACCCTGCTTCAGAAATGGGGGAGGGAAAGGGGGACAGTGATAGAAGGTGGATAGTAGTGAAGATGGACATGTCACGGAGGCAGGGATGATGCTAGAAAAGATAGGGAGTTGGGATGGGGGTTGTTCAGTGAGGTGGGAGGAGCGGATAGTTGTGAGCGAAGATGGACAGGTCAAGGAGGCGGGGATGAAGCTGGTAAAGATGAGAGTAGTTCTCTCTCCAGCGCCTCATATTCCACCTTGGAACCCTACAACCCAATGGTTTCAATGTGGACTTTACTGGCTTCAAAACCTCCCCACCACTGCCGATCTCATCCCCAGACCAGCCCCCATCTCATCCCCGCCTTCTTGACCTGTCCGTCTTCTCTCCCACCTATCTGCTCCCCTATTCACCTTCTATCACCGTGCCCCCACTCTATTCATTTGAGTCTCCTTCCTCTTCCCCCATTTCTGAAGAAGGGTCTAGACTTGAAATGTCAGCCTTCCTGCTCCTCTGACGCTGCTTGGCCTGCTGTATTCATCCAGCTCCACACCTTGTTATCTCAGACTTCAGCATCGGCAGTTTGTACTATCTTGAAGTTTTTTTTTAAACAGTAATACTCAGGAAAAAATTGTAAGTGTAGATTTGGCAGCAGTTAGGTTTTGGAGCGGTGTTCAGAAATACTGGGAGAAGAAAGGAACCCCAGTCATGACTGTTCTGAAGCTGTCCTGGCTGGCATCCCATTTCCCACCCTCTTAAAGTTTGAGGATCAACCCTGTCCTAAACAGATTGCCTTATAAGGAAAGCTTGAACAGGCTGAGCTTGTATCCATCAGAGGTTTGAAGGGTCAAAGTTGACTTGATTGGAACATGGAAGATCCCAAAGGACTTTTAGCAGGGAATGTGGAGAGGATGCTTCCACTTGTGGGAAATACTCAAGACAGGAAGTCACCCTTTTACAAATAAGATGTTGCCCACTTAAGACAGAAGAGGAGAATTTATTTTCCCACTGAGGACCTTTGGAACTCTGCTCCATCTGCTGACAAAGTGGGTCTTTGAGGCAGCAGTCGATGGATTCTTGATCAGTGAGGGGATGAAAGGCTAACTGGGGGTGGGTGAAAATGCAGAGTAATCAGCTCAGCCATCGATAAGTGAGCAGGCCCAAGTAGTTGAATAGCCTACTCTCGCTCTGCATTTGTGTCCTAACTTGCAGCAATTGCTGTTCTACTGTCAGTGATCACTGATGTGCCACGTTGGCTCCCGGTCCTCTCGAATTGGCTTTCTTGCTTTTAAGTTGCTCCTTAAAACTTGCCTGTGACCAAGATTTTGGACATCTTCTAACCTTTTACAAGTTGTGTTTAAGAAATGCCTTGGAGCATTTGCTACATGGGAGGTGCCATTTCTAATGAAGCAAGATCATGCTGCTAATTGGAGACTGACAATTGAAAACTGACAATTGGGTGAGGAAAATCAAATTAGAAACAGTGATGGTGAGTGGGGATGCTGGAGCAGGATTTGGATATGGATGGCTGGAGAAACTTAGCAGGCCTGGCAGCATCCGTGGAGAGAGAAACTGAATTAACATTTTGAATCCAGTGACCGTTCTGCAGAACTGGACAAACTAGAAATGAAATAATGAGGGAAAGCTGATTATTGAATTGTTAGTTCTGTGACTGTGACAATTCTGAAGATCTCACTGGGAGCTGCACTGAGCTTTACTCTGCGATATACTTAGATTATATCAGGTGGCATTCTAGCTTCTTCAGTGCTGTGCACATAGTTTATAGTGAGTTGGGCAATTAAATTACAGTGGGAATATGAGGAAGAATATTATGCAGCAAGTGTTAATGAAATGATACTTGCTCCTATGAGATTAGTGACTTTGGAAGGAAATTAGATACTAGGGGGAAATAAACTTATTGGGCTACCAGGGGTTGGGGGAGAATGTGACTGACCGGAGTGCTCTATAGAGATGATTAGATGGGCAGAATAGCCTACTCTGTGCAATAGGTGACCCTATGCTCATGTATATTTAACGCTGAGATAGATAAGGTTGATTCTTGATCAGTCAGGGAATCAAGGGATACGAGGAAAGGGCTGGTAAGTGGATCTGAGGAATGTTGGATCAGCCATGATCTTGTTGAATAGTGGAGAAGGCTCGATGCAGACACTTCAACCAGTTTACTACTTAGAAAGCATTGTCACACAAGGGCTGCAGGTCATACTTAGTTTTAATAAAACACTTGCAAGTTAAAGAAGCAACTCCTACACAAATTGATTTTACCTCTTCCCAAACAAGGCTGACTGCCTGACAAAGACATTATACTACTGCTGCGGTGAATTTGTTTTGGGCTGTTGGATCCAGTTCACCAAGCATGATTGACAGGGCACTCAGGGTCTTCATGGTCCAAAGGTGACTCTCACATTGAGTCTTCGCTGAGGGAATGGCTGCCAGGGAAACTGGGGAATAACATCTCTCCCTATTGTTCTGGCCAACCGCCAGTTGAGGAGTTTCAGGTCGTAACGACTTTCCCATTATTAAGGTTCATCACCTCTGTTCAGTGTGTAAGACAAATCTGGGCTGGTCCTTGTTAGCTTTCGACCTGTGTTAACCTTGGCGTGTTTGCATTCCAACAGGGCTTGCTTGTAGAAACTGTTCCGCCAATATTGTTTAGGGTCTAGTTGCTCAGGCCTTTGGTCACTTTGCCATAAGGGGCTGATTGGCCTACTCCTGTTGCTCTATCTTATTGCCTTTGGCTCTATAAAATACTGAGTGGTTTGGCCTGGATGGACATTGACAGTTTGTTCCCAGTGAACAGAAAGTCTCAATCTAATGTCATCATTTCAACATAAAAGAGATGACCAATTCCATAAGGAGCCATTTCTACCTCAAGCAGTAGGACGTTGCACATTTCTGTGCTCCAGAGAGTGTAAGATAGTCAGTGGTTGAGCATGTTCAAGATTGATTTGATAGATTATTAGGCACTGAGGAAATCAAAGGCTATGGAAGTTGAATGAAGAAGTAGATAGGAGGTGGCAGATGAACCATTGACTGAATAGTAGAGCAGGCTCAAGGGGATCAATGGTCTACCCCAGCTCATTTTTTTTTTCTAATGCGGTTGGCCTTGTGTTAATGCAAAGTGTTTGTTTCAATTGTACTGCTGTAAAAGAATAAATATTAATACAGTCAGCAATATTATCCAGTGGGTTCCTCTCTGCCTTTCAGCTTCCCACCTGTTGATGTGAAAATCAAGCTTTTATTTTTAGTGAAGCTAAAATCTCCTGTTTCTATTTTTTTTTAAAGAAATACAGCTGTACTTGCAGCAACAGCTGTGATTAGAGCCAAACCCACAGCTGGAATATACCGAGCAGAAGCTGTGATCAGTGCAAGACCTGGAGATAAGCATTACCTAGTGTTTCACAAGAGAGAATAAGGGCGCACTAACTTTTCTTTGAAAAAGACTTAACGGAAATATTGAGAACAATTTTAACCTAATACCTCAACGGAAACTGGCAGGATTGGATCAGCCATTGATGTTGGTGCAAAGTGAGGTCAGGGGCAACACTGAACAGGCACCTCATCCATTCCAAAACAAACAATTTTGGGGTTTTTAATTAAAATGCCATTAACGTGATAAAATATCGAGTTTTGAGAAGATTTGTAGCTCAGCTTGAGATTCTGGATGTGAGTTTGCTCGCTGAGCTGGAAGGTTCGTTTTCAGACGTTTCGTCACCATACTAGGTAACATCATCAGTGAGCCTCTGAGGGAGCTCCAGAGCATTGTCCCAAGAGTTGTCCAGGAATCTATAGGTTAAAATCATTCCTATTGATATTGTCAACTATGTCAGACTTCTGCTGTTCAAAATCAATTTCAACATGACTTTTCCTAATGCAGAATGATCACTTCTCATTATTGGAAACAAGATGAAGCGTCCTAAGGACACACAACGCATGGTATAAATATGGGTCCTACTTATCCCAGAATCTATGCGGTGGCCTGGGGCTGTGCATCTGGGTGACTCAGCCATCCCCACTTGCAATTATATCAACATTCCTCACTGGGTTCGAAGCCAATTCCTTCATAGGACTGTAGATACGCGTACACCACACAAACATCAGTGGTTCAAAAAGGCAGCTCACCATCTCCTTGCTAAGGGCAATTCTGGATGAACAATAAATTTGGCTCAGCCAGTCATGCCCACATCCCACACACCAGTAACAAACAGTGTTTTAGGAACTTAATTACAGATGCTGTTCAAACCAGCATCCACTGTGAAAACAATCTGAAAAATAAAGAACCTTTCCGAATGTTGAAGACACACTTCTGACTGTGTTATTAAAGCCCTCTAAATGTAGGACAGCAAAGTTAGACTTTTCTTCACTAAGTAAGTATTGAGTACAGCTCACATTGCAACTTATCCTCTGTATGTGACAATTATTGACACACAAAACAGTAAATCTTAGTTTGACAATTTAATGAATATGGATCATTATTGTTCAAAAATGCCCTCCTATTTCTGATTCCTGTTCAGTCAATAATTTATAATATCATGTGATGGGTTTTCCTTACCTGGGATATATTTGTGGAGTTCTGTACACAAACTTATGGATAAATGATAGAGAGAATTCTTGACTATCCTAGTGCTTTGGGGAGCCTTTAGAAGGTGTGACTCTTAATTCACCAAGCATACTGCACTGTGTTCAGTAATGTGTATTTTCTGTCACCATAATGTGACAAGGTGCGAACACACTTATAGTCTTCATTTCAAGCTCAACAGTACAAGACATCTTTAAACTGTCAGGACTGAATTCTCATCCTTGGTCCTCAGCAATAATAAGCAAAGTGATATTCAGATTATTTTTGGCAAAAACGTAAGGTGCAGACGCTCCCTTCCACTCAGTCGTAGCAAAGAAGGAACCAGATACACACAGCCAAAGGGTCCTGACCCGACAAGCTTTCCTGCTCCTATGATGCTGCTTGGCCTGCTGTGTTCATCCAGCTTCACACCATGTTATCTCAGATACATAAAGCCATTGGCCATGACTTCAGATGACCTCTGTGTACTGTGTGGTGCCCTATTTGGAGCGAGGAAGGAACCTTCTTTCAAGGTAGATTGTCCTATGAAAGCAAGTCACTTTGCTAGGCTTGAAGCAGAGGTACCCTCTAATGTAATTTGGGGCCTGAAATTTCAACCTGTGTATGTTAGTTTGCAAATCTTTATGGTATTCAGAGCTGCTCTTGAACTTTCTGTCCTCCCCTGCCCCTAGAGTGAGGCATGGACATTCACATTTCAGACAATAGGTGTCATTACCAGAATGGGCTGGTGGTAATCGTACTGGAACAATAATTGAGTTCTCTGTGCCAATGACCTAGAGACATAAGTTCAAACCATACCACAGTGATTGGAGAATTTAAATTCAATTTATTAAATGAAATTTAGAATTAAAGGGAATGATGACCATAATATTATGGATTGTTGTAAAATCCTGGGCTCACTGCTACCCTTAGCCAGGCTGACCTAAATGTGTTTCCAGACCCATTCCTAGTTTTGCTCTCCTTGTATTCAAGAAGGAGTCTCACCACATTCTTGTGTAAAGTCAGGGCTAAGTGCCCATCTAGTTGTGATAGTCTAGTGATAATACTACTAGGCAATTAATTTAGAAACCTAAGCAGTGATCTGGGGAACATGGGTTCAAATCCAGCCTTGGCAGATGGTGGAATGTGAATTCAATACAAATCTGCAATTAAGAGTCTAATGCTGAATGTGAAAAAATTGCCGATTGTCGGGAAAAGCTGGTTCACCAATGTTGTTTAGGGAAGGAAACTGCCATCTTTACCTGGTCTGGCCTACATGTGATTCCAGACCCACAACAATGTGGTACACTCCAAACTGCCCTTTGAGCAATTAGGGATGGAGAGTAAATGCTGACCCAGCTAGCAATGCCCACGTACTATGAGTTTTTTTTAAGAAAAGCTGCTGGTTAATGCTGCCCACATTGTGTGAATCAATATACTGTATGTAAAAAAAAAAAATCTGACCATCCAACATGCATCCGTGGAAACAATAGAGAGAAGGGGAATAACTCAAATTGTTATTTCTTTCTTCTATTTGTTGTAGCATCAGAATAAATCTGACAAAGTCCTACTTTTGTACGAGCTTCATCTTTTTTCCCTTCAATGTGATGCTGGTTAGATGAGAACAGACTAACCCTCCGTCATGTGCTCGCTCCCACATTTACACAGCTACATCCTGCTGTGTTAGAAAAGCAGAGTCCTGCAGACACTGGAGAACTGAAATGTGCTGGACAAACTCAGCAGGTGGCATCTATGGAGAGAGAAAGTTAACATTTTGAGTCCAAGATGCCTCCTCTTCAGAACTATTCCCAATAAATATCTTTTATATCCTCTCAAGTGTAGTCACATTATTCCTATGATGTAGTGACCAGAACTGCATGCAGTACTCCAGCAGTGGCCAACCAGTGTTTTGAACAGTTCCAGCATAACCATCTAACTCTTGCATGCTCTGCCTCTACTAGTAAAGACAAGTATCCCATGTGCTGCCTTCACTATTTCCGCCACCTACTCTGCCAACTTAAGGGATCTGTGGATATTTACACCAAGGTCCCTTTTAATCTTCCCTACTTTCCAGGATCCCACCATTCACAGTGTAATCCCTTGCCTTGTTCGCTTTTTCCCAGATGCATCACCTCACACTCTTATGGGTTGAATTCAGTTTGCCACTGCTTTGGCCAGTCTGTTGACAGCCTCCTCACTATCTACCATCGTACAAATGTGACATCCACAAACCTCTTGCCCATGACCCCCTCTGTTTAAGTTCATATCATTAATGCTTACCACGAGCAGCAAGGACCTCAGCACTGAGCGCTGCTGAGCCAATTGGAAACAAACCTGCAATCACAGAAACATCTCTCTGCTTCCTGCCTCCCAGCCAGTTTTGGATCGGGTGTGCCACTTTTCTTGGATCTCATGGGCTCTTACTTTATTGACCAGTCTGCCGCAGAGGATCTTGTCAAAAACCTCAAAAGCTTGTGTCTTCCACATCAAATGTGGAAGCACACCAACACCTTTTCAAAACATTCAATCAATGTTGTCGAACACAATCTTCCCTTCACAACTCTAGGCTAACACTGATTAACCTGCATCTCTTCAAGTGAAGATACGTTCTGTCGCCAGAATCTTTATTAATAACCTCCCCACCACTAACGTTAGGCCTATAATTCCTGGTCTAATGCTTCCTGCATTTTTTTTTTCAAACAAACAAGATAATGTTAGCAGTCCTCCTGCCCGCTTTGGTCAGAGGATTTTAAAATTACTCTCCGGGCCCTGATATCTGCTTCCTTGCCTCCCACCAACAGCCTGGGATACATCTCAACTGGGCTTGTGAATTTATTCACTTTTAAGGCTGCTAAACATGCTAGTACCTTCTTTCTCTCTGTTAATTTCTTCTAATATTTCACAGGCAATATTTCGAAATGTAGGACTCAATGTTTTGTGTTTATTTCATGCTAGATTTTTCTCATACTTCAATTTCTTGCCCTTTCATTAGTCATCCTTTTATTGGTTTCTAATATTTACTAATCTTCTTGCGTACCACTGACACACGCAGCATTTTTCATCTTTTATTTCAATTTGATTTCGTCCTTAACTTCTTTATTTAGCCAAGATGTTGCATTCTGCTGTGAAGGAAAGATTATATTTTTGTTGAGAGTTGTGAAATATCTCCTGAAATATCTGCCATAGCTTCTCTGTCATCCTCCCTTTTTAATTTACTTCAGCCAACTGTCTTTGTACCCTTGAAATTTGTCTTTGTTTAAGACACTGCGGTCATAACCATGATTTTCCCCCTCAGATTGTGAAATTTTAAAAAATGTTTATGAGGTCATTTATTTGTTGCAATTTGTTACAAGTTATCAGGCCTAGGCTTGTTCCCTGGTTGGTTCCAGATACATGGTATACTTTTCCATCCTCCCATCTTTGCCAGTTTGATTTGTGCAACTTGTATGAAGATTAAAATCACCCAAACTTTGTACAGTGCCTTTCTTACAAGCCCTGATTATTTCTTTATCATCTGTTTTAAATCAAATATCGTTGGGCAGACCAGGCATTGCGTAGTTTAAATTCTAAAGCAGCATTCCCAATAGGAGAGGAGTGATCATTTGAAGTGAGCTGGGATTTTCCACTTCATCTGCTCAGTTATGATGTACAGTCAGATGCCTCCAGAATCTTTTCATTGCATTCAGTTTACGTATTGCATTGTACATTGAAGGGAGGATCAAGCTTTGCATGTTGCAGCAATGAAGTCCATTTGCAGTGAGGGGTATCAGTAATTGGGAGTACTGCTGTGAATGTCTGTTCAGGTGTTCCCAGCCTTGCTACCGTGGCCTCTGCAATCTGTGTCCCCTTTGTGTGGTACACAGACTACATGGCGTGTGATTGGCCTGTCAGTATAGCTACTGGCAGCAGACGTACCAGGGACAGATTTTGGAGAGCTTGTCTTGCTTTAGCCTCAGTGAACACAATAGTGTATAAAAATCTGGGCAGTTTTCCATGCTGGCTGCAGCACTGATTAATTTGGAAAAGAAAGCGTTTTATGTGTCATTCTCCAATTTGAGCTTTGGAAGTCGAGGACTGGTATCCTAATTTATCTTTTATTGTACAATCTGAACACAATTGGGCTTAATTCCTCAGCTCAGTCATTTTACAGTTTCCACCCACAAGCAAATAACTGCAGGTTCTCCTCTGCTTCTGTTGTGTCAGGGATCTTAAGAGTTAGTAGTTTTTTTTTGTTTGCACCATGACTAGAAATTTAAGAATTCGGTAAAATGTATCAGTCTATTGATAATCTCCTGTATGGATGAGTGATGTCTAATATTGCTTCCATAACAATCTGTCAGCTTAGAACAAGGAGGGCAGAGTTAATCAGAAGGAAATTATTGCACAAAGGTTGTAAAAGTTTGCATTTTTGCTAATTGACAAAGCTCGAAGCCTTAAGCATCAGCCTTCTAATGGCAGTGATTAGGTAAGGACTGTTAATCGGGGAATAGATATTCATGTTGATGAAAATTTATTTTGACATTCCTGGGGAAAAATGGGATTTTACTAAACTAAGAGCACACATGTGCAGCACAGATTAAAGTTGCTTCAATGAGTGAGTGTCTCAATGTTAATGTAAGATTAAGTTTTTGTAATTTTAGTTTTGAAACTCATTTTATTATCCAGACTGCACAAGCTCCTCTTCCTTATTGGGATTTTGTATGAATCATCTTTGGATATTTCCTTGGGATTATTGTTACTGGAATTCCTCCGGTAAGCAGAGCTCATTCGCAATTAGAACCAGCACTTGGGTTTTTTTTTGCTGCTTAATATCTAGAGAGATGTAGCAGAGCCCAGGAATCAGAGAGCCTGAGGCACTCCACTTGGGTTTACTGGAAAATATGATGTGATGTCTATTGAACCCTGCAGAAAGAAAGGTTCAAAGACATGCTATACTTTCCTGGTCAGAGTTTTATTTCAATTTGCACATCACCAGACTACAGCATGGATTGTTTGTTCCCCTTATTTATACACCTAGTTCTCATCCAATTACCCCTTAATTCACATATCACCTATTCCGTTGTCCCATATGGTTACAGAACATGGGTTATACTGTGAACCAGGAGACACTGAAGTTAAGCTGGTAACTAAAAGATAATGAACACGCACAAACTTCACTCTATGGCACTTCTGAAAAGACTCAACATAAACCATCCACTCACAATGGCACCTTACCTGCTGAGTGTTTCCAACATTTTTGTTTTTTTCGTTTAAAAATTTCACATGAACTGTACTTCCTTTCCTGAAAAGTTAATCGCTCCCAGAATTGTCTGACTAAGCTTGCTCCCTGATATCTTTCCAGTCAGTTTTCAGCATTAGGAAGCAGAGATCTGTAACTCTTAGTTGGAAACCGAAAAATTTAGAAAATTTACAGCATGGACAGAGGTCATTTGGCCCGTCCTGTCTATCTTGGTCAACAAGAACCATCCGGCTTAATGCTAGTAAGGAGCAACTTGATTGAAACACAAGATCGTGTGGGGGAACAAACACCAGACAATGTTGGAGAAACTCAGCAGGTGAGGCAGCATCTGTAGGGAGAGAATCAGAGTTAATGTTTCAAATCTGATATGATTTCAGAACGGGAGAAGAAGCTTGTTTTGTATTTACGGTATTCAAAGATCATGTAGGGTTTTAATAGGCTGGATGTGGAGAAGAAGTTTCCTCTTTTGGAAGAATCTAGAACTAGGGGTCACTGTTTAAAAGTGAGAGGTCACCCTTTTAGAACAAATGAAGAGAAATGTTTTCTGTCAGAGGGTCTTGTCTCTTTGGAACTCAGTTTTCCTCAAAAGGTGGTGGAAGGAGAATCTTTTGAATATTTTTAAGGCAAAGGGAAATAGATTCTTGGTAAGCTGTGGGGTGAAAGGTTATTGGGAGTAGATAGAGATGTAGAGTAATCGGATCTTATTGAATGGTGGGGCAGGCTTGAGGGGCAGAATAGCCTAATCCTGCTCCTGATTCCAGTGTTCATGTGTATCCCACTTTTCAGCTCCTGATCTGTAGCCCTGTGGGTCACATTGTTTCAAGGGCATTTACTGGTACTTTTAAAAATACAAAGAAAGTTTTATCTCCACCATCTGTTCAAGCAATGAATCCCAGACCCCTAGCCCCCTCTGAGTCAGAAGAGAATCTTCTCAATATCTCTCTTATTCTTCCTTGACCTGTTTTATATCCAAGCTGCACGCTTACTGACCTCTGCTAAAGGCAGTAGTTCTTCTTATTTCCTCTCACATGGTCGCCCCACTGCTGTGCCTGCTTCATTGACATCATAATAATAAAAACACAAGTAAAATTAATATGCAGTTCATCACAGTTTAGTTAATGGCTTGGGGAAAGCTGATTGAAAGCCCTGAAGAAGCAGCCAGGATGAGACTCCTGTTCTGTGACAAGACAGCTGTGCTACGCTGCTGGAATACTGGGTCCTGGGCCAGAAGACTCTGTTGAAGGAGGCCATCACACCAGGCCAAGGGCGCCGGCCCTGGACAAGCCCACCTGCCGGGCCGCTGGAACACCCAGAAACCGAAGATGAAGAGGACCTCCACAGCAGGCTGTGACCACCACTCCTTCAGGTGCCCGGGTTGAGCTGCGAACCCGGAGCCTCAGCCTAGCCTATGAGCCTGAGCCAGGAGAGTCAGCTCAGGAGCTGCCGCTCAGTCACTGGGAGACCCTGGGCTGGGGTAGAACTGCACCCGGCTCATCTGGGCATTGCCACAGCCGGAGGACTTCTCCCTGACCCACCACTCTCCAGACCCAAAGAGAAAGAGCTAAAGAAAAGAAACAAAGAGAAAGCGGACAGGAGCAGATGAGCCCCAGCATCAGACCTGCTACTCTGCTGTCATCTTTAATAGATCTATAAAAATTATAGCCCAGAACCTCTCAAAAAAATCTGAGCTTGATCTTCAGCACACATTTGCCAGGCACTTAAACATATAAACATGGAGCTAGAATAGGCCATTCGGCCCTTTGACACTGCTCTGCTGCTTTATAAGATCATGGCTGATTTCAGTTCGTCTCTACATTCTTGCGTACCTCTCATACCTTTTCATGCCTTCTAATTTACTTTGAACTTTTAAAAATTCTTTTACGGGATGTGGGCCTCACTTACCCATTATTTGTTGTCCATCCCTAGTTGTTGAGAGGGCAGTTATGAGTCAACCACATCGCTGTTGGTCTGGAGTCGCATGTAGGCCAGACCAGGAGAGGATGGCAGATTTCCTTCCCTTCCCACTAACAATTTAAAATTTTAAAAAACCCAGGTTGCCAATCCTATAGGAACCTTAAATTTTGAAAAACTTGATCATTTTCTGGGAGGCCCATTAATCTGACTTCAAACACTCAGTTTCCTGAAATTGCAAATTATTCTGAGATTTATTCAGGCATCCCACAGGGATACCACAGGACTTAGAGTTCTCCACATACCCCAGCATTATCATGTTAGAACTTTGTAGGTTTTTTGGGCCAAAAAACCTACAACAATTATTAACATGTTTTCATATTGAACTGCGCAGTCTGTTTGGTGAATTAGATCACACTTCAATAATCTTTAATGACATGTGCAATCTATCAACTAATAAGAACCTGATCAGTAATCTGCAAAGACAAACTTTGTTTTTGTCACCTCTTACAAAACAAGTATCAAAATTCTTCTTTTTTTATCTCCAGGTTAGCATGAGTTGTTAATCAAAATGTAATAGAATGTACCGCAAACACACAGTATTGTGGATGTGAGAAGTCAGAAATAAAAACTTATAAAGTGCTGGATTTTCTCCACAAGTCTCCTTGACATCAGTAGAGGAAAAACAGTTTTTGTTTCAGGTGAATAACCTTTCATCAGGTCTGGGATTTGATACAAGCTATTAGGTCTGATGAAAAGTTGGTAACTTGAAGCATTAACTCTGTCTCTCAACACAGATGCCAAGAAACTTGCTGAACTTTTTCTTTGTTTTTTTTGTATTAAGGATGTGATTTCTAATTAAAATTCCCCCTGGATGCATGATCAATTTCCATCCATATCGTCATGTTGCTTTTAAAGAGAATGTAAATAAACAAAAGGGATGGGACCCAAAAAATTAATCTTTGCTTTTAAGTCAGGTAAAAGGTAACTTTTTGCTGTGATGTTTGTTAATTATTCAATCGACTCAAGGTCACGTTATATGCGGATTATCAACTCTGAACACCGCCTTAAGCACAATGAGATAGCCTTAAAGAAACACAATTACTTGGCATGTAAGACTACAAATAACAATCAAAAACACAGAGCTGGTGCAAATCTAAGTGAACACTAAATAAATCACAAGTGTTCATTGCAGAAAGTAAACTTGGAGATGCAGGAACAGGACACAATAGAACTGAATATGTAACCTAAAAATAACCACCCACATTGCTACTGTCAACCTCAATGCAACTGTCCAGCACCCTAAAGCAGGGCCTTGCTAGTAATGGGATACAATCTGAGACAAGCACATAATTCCTTCCCACTTTGCTAGAATTGTTTTATGAGCTGAGGCAAAGAGTTGTATTCAATTCAGTAATTCTCATGGGCTGCTGGTTATAGATTAGATGGAGGCCTCATTTGTAGAGACCTGGTGGAGGGAAGAAGTTCATCAGATTACCATCAAGTCCATCGAACGTAGAGTCAGAATCATACAGCATGGAAATAGACCCTTTTTGGCCCAACTCATCCACGCCAACCATGTTCCCAAACTGAACTAATCCCACTTGCCTGTGTTTGGCCCATGTCCCTCTAAACCTTTCCTATTCATGTACCTGTCCAAATGTCTTTTAAATGTTGTAACTGTACCCTGCATCTACCACATCCTCTAGCAATTCATTCCACGCATGAACCACGTGTAAAAAGAGTTACCCCTCAAAATCAGTAATGTCATCAATGTGGTCCCACAATGAACCCCAGACTCCCTTCCCACCTCCACCAACCAGTTGTGTAATCTTCTGAGATTGTGGGGAAAAGCTGCTCTTCAATGTGAGTGTGTTTAACCAAATTCCAGATTGAAACAAAAACAGAAATTGCTGGAAAAGCTCAGCAGGTCTTGCAGCATCTGTGCAGAGAAATCAGAATTAACGTCATGGGTCCGGTGACCCTTCCTCAGAGCTGATGGTAGCTAGGAAAATGTCAGTTTATATGAAGATGAAGTGGGGGGAGGGGGTAAGGAGTAACTGATAGTTGGGGATAGAGCCCAAAGAGAGAAGAGCAGTTAAGTCAGACAAAATAGTGGATAATGATCTGGCTAGGAGGGTGAATAGATGTTACTGGGGACTGTCAGTGGCTAACACTGGGTAGTATGTAATAACAGACCATGTGATAATAAGGCCTGGTGTGTGGGTGTTGGTGTAAGGACATGGGGGAGCTAAAATTATTGAACTTGATATTGTGCCCAGAGGGCTCAGGGTCCCCAAGTGGAAAATGAGGTGCTGTTCTTCCAGCTTGCGCTGTGCTGGAACACAACAGCAAGCCTGACACAGATGTTGGCCAGGGAGCAGGGTGGTGTGTTAAAATGGCTGGCAACTGCAAGCTCAAGATCTTTTTGTTTGTGAGTAGAATGTAGCTGTTCTGTGAAGCGGCCACCCAGTTTATGCTTCATTTTCCCCCAGTGTAGAGGAGACCACGTTGTGAGCAGCGAATGCAATAGACTAGATTAGGTGACGCAGTGCGTTACCTGGACTTGACGGAAGTGTGTTTGGGCCGTTGAATGCTGAGGAGGAGGAGGGAGGAGGAAAATGGGCAGCTGTTACACCTTCTGCGGTTGCAATGGAAGCTGCTGTCGGGCTTTAGGGATGTGTTGGGAGTGAAAGAAAAGTGGACCAGGGTGTCCCGGAGGGAACATTCTCTGCAGAAGTTCCAGACGGACGTGGTGAGTGGGAGACACACATCCTAATGCTGCAACCATCTTTTACAGTGGATGATGGAGGCTTTATGCAGCTTTCTAGTGAATCCATATTCACTGAACAACATAGACTAGGAGTTTAAAATCTCCCTGTAATCTCCCTTTGACATCCAACCAAGTTCAATGCTGATGTGATTGATGCTGATCAGTTAACTCGGACCACATGTTTGTATGTCTAATCTTTACTTTGAAACTCTCAATCCAATCTCCTCAAAGTCCATTTTTTTTTGTTGGGGCATCATGAGGGAACGGTATCAGACTGATTCTTCTCCAAATATAACCTTACTTTAGATAGGTCCTCTGGGGAATAAATGGAAATTGGAACAAGGCAGTTGAATAATTTTGGATTTTTTTATTGGTCCAGCTCCTGCTTCCTACCAGATGTACAGTGTCAAAGTTCCCCTCCTGAAGTCAGCAATTTGGACTGAGTCTTCAGCACATCAATGATTTGCAAATGCAACGGTTTGCCAAGCATTTCATAGACTAAGTAATTTTTCAGGATAGTAATGAAATTCATAAACCTGGAGGTCAGACAGGCTTCCACTTAAAACCATGTATGTTCTAAATTTTCTTTTGGATTGTCAACTTACAATAGGCATTCAATAAACCCAAAATGTGAAACAAATTTGAAGGAAACCAATTAATCAGTCCTCAACTCTTTATAACTTAGTCTGACCCTTGAATTAATTAGTAAACATGCCTCATGTTTCTATTCTACTGATTTGACAAGCCAATAAATTGCAGTCCACTGATAATTAATTAGAGAAGCCACACATCCTGTTGTAATAGTGAATAGTGAGTCATATCTCCATTGGATTTTGAGTTTGTGCTCCATATAAACAACAGAATATCGACTCCTGGCATTTTAAGCTTTCTACGGTAGAGGACTGTGTGAGACTTGGCAATCTGCTGTATGAGCATCATGCTAATCTTTCTCTCCTTCTCTATCACGTACCGCAGTTACAAAGAAAGATCTGCATTTATGTAGTGCTTATCACAGGTTCAGAATAGTCCCAAATGCTTTACAGCCAACCAGCAACTTTTGAAAGATAGTCCCTTTTTGTAGTGGATTTTGCAGCCAATTTGCCTGTAACAAACTCCTCCAAACAGCAATGTGATAACAGTGATAATGGGAACTGCAGATGCTGGAGAATCCAAGATAATGAAATGTGAGGCTGGATGAACACAGGAGGCCCAGCAGCATCTCAGGACCACAAAAGCTGACGTTTCGGGCCTAGACCCTTCATCAGAGAGGGGGATGGCGTGAGGGTTCTGGAATAAATAGGGAGAGAGGGGGAGGCGGACCGAAGATGGAGAGAAAAGAAGATAGGTGGAGAGGAGAATGTAGTAGGTAGGGAGGGGATAGGTCAGTCCAGGGAAGACGGACAGGTCAAGGAGGTGGGATGAGGTTAGTAGGTAGGAGATGGAGGTGCGGCTTAGGGTGGGAGGAAGGGATGGGTGAGAGGAGGAACAGGTTAAGGAGGCAGAGACAGGCTGGACTGGTTTTGGGATGCAGTGGGTGGAGGGGAAGAGCTGGGCTGGTTTTGGGATGCGGTGGGGGAAGGGGAGATTTTGAAGCTGGTGAAGTCCACATTGATACCATTGGGCTGCAGGGTTCCCAAGCGGAATATGAGTTGCTGTTCCAGCAACCTTCGGGTGGCATCATTGTGGCACTACAGGAGGCCCATGATGGACATGTCATCTAAAGAATGGGAGGGGGAGTGGAAATGGTTTGCAACTGGAGATGCAGTTGTTTATTGCGAACCGAGCTGAGGTGTTCTGCAAAGTGGTCCCCAAGCCTTCGCTTGGTTTCCCCAATGTAGAGGAAGCCACACCGGGTACAGTGGATGCAGTATACCACATTGGCAGATGTGCAGGCGAACCTCTGCTTAATGTGGAAAGTCATGTTGGGGCCTGGGATAGGGGTGAGGGAGGTGGTGTGGGGGCAAGTGTAGCATTTTCTGCTGTTGCAAGGGAAGGTGCTGGGTGTGGTGGGGTTGGAGGGCAGTGTGGAGCGAACAAGGGAGTCACGGAGAGAGTGGTCTCTCCGGAAAGCAGACAGGGGTGGGGATGGAAAAAATGTCTTGGGTGGTGGGGTCGGATTGTAGATGGAGGAAGTGTCGGAGGATGATGCGTTGTATCCGGAGGTTGGTGGGGTGGTGGGTGAGAACAAGGGGGATCCTCCCAACCTTCAGTTCACCTGGGCCATCTCCAGCACATCCCTCACCTTCCTGGACACCTCAGTCTCCATCTCAGGCAACCAGCTTGTAACTGATGTCCATTTCAACCCCACCGACTCCCACAGCTACCTAGAATACACTTCCTCCCACCCACACTCCTGCAAAAATTCCATCCCCTATTCCCAATTTCTCCGCCTCCGCCGCATCAGTTCCCACGATGAGGCATTCCACTCCCGCACATCCCAGATGTCCAAGTTCTTCAAGGACCGCAACTTTCCCCCCACAGTGGTCGAGAACGCCCTTGACCGTGTCTCCCGCATTTCCCGCAACACATCCCTCACACCCCACCCCCGCCACAACCGCCCAAAGAGGATCCCCCTCATTCTCACACACCACCCCACCAACCTCCGGATACAACGCATCATCCTCCGACACTTCCGCCATCTACAATCCGACCCCACCACCCGAGACATTTTTCCATCCCCACCCCTGTCTGCTTTCCGGAGAGACCACTCTCTCCGTGACTCCCTTGTTCGCTCCACACTGCCCTCCAACCCCACCACACCCAGCACCTTCCCTTGCAACAGCAGGGAATGCTACACTTGCCCACACACCACCTCCCTGACCCCTATCCCAGGCCCCAACATGACTTTCCACATTGGCAGATGTGCAGGCGAACCTCTGCTTAATGTGGTATACTGCATCCACTGTACCTGGTGTGGCTTCCTCTACATTGGGGAAACCAAGCGGAGGCTTGGGGACCGCTTTGCAGAACACCTCCGCTCGGTTCGCAATAAACAACTGCATCTCCAGTTGCAAACCATTTCCACTCCCCCTCCCATTCTTTAGATGACATGTCCATCATGGGCCTCCTGCAGTGCCACAATGATGCCACCTGAAGGTTGCAGGAACAGCAACTCATATTCCGCTTGGGAATCCTGCAGCCCAATGGTATCAATGTGGACTTCACCAGCTTCAAAATTTCCCCTTCCCCTACTGCATCCCTAAACCAGCCCAGTTCATCCCCTCCCCCCACTGCATTACAAAACCAGCCCAGCTCTTCCCCTCCACCCACTGCATCCCAAAACCAGTCCAACCTGTCTCTGCCTCCCTAACCTGTTCTTCCTCTCACCCATCCCTTCCTCCCACCCCAAGCCGCAGCTCCATCTCCTACCTACTAACCTCATCCCACCTCCTTGACCTGTCCGTCTTCCCTGGACTGACCTATCCCCTCCCTACCTCCCCACCTACACTCTCTCCACCTATCTTCTTTTCTCTCCATCTTCGGTCCGCCTCCCCCTCTCTCCCTATTTATTCCAGTTCCCTCACGCCATCCCCCTCTCTGCTGAAGGGTCTAGGCCCGAAACGTCAGCTTTTGTGCTCCTGAGATGCTGCTGGGCCTGCTGTGTTCATCCAGCCTCACATTTTATTATCTAGCAATGTGATAACAGTCGAATCATATGTTGTCAGGTGTAGATTGCGGGATAAATTATTGCCCAGGACACTGAGGATTACTCCCCTCCAGATTCCCTTTAATTTTCTTCCAGGCTGCATGAGTCACTCCATGGTCTTTGGTTTGTCTTCACTGTCCAAAGCAAGCAATCAACTCCAGGAATTGACTGCACCTCACTCATGGAGGCCACAAGTGGAATATAGCCTCTGCCTCTCTCTGTGATGTGAGGTGACTTTTCCCAAAATGCTGTATACACAGGTTTCCCATTTGTTTATCCAGTAGCAGCTGATCAGGGCGATGGTGATGCAAATTTGAATGTAAATTCATTGCTGCCTCTGCAGTTACCGGATCCCTGGTTGTATTCCAAGACCGTGCAGTTCCTTGGTTTTACCAATGTCAGGTTCTGTTTCATAAAGGCCTTGTGCAATTAAAGCATATGGTCCAAAATCCCGGAATTATTGCAGCAAAAATGAGCCCGTTCAGCCCATCAAGTGTACACTAGCTCTCCAAATGGGCACTTCTCCTGCCTTCTGTTCATAGGCCTGCACACAATTCCTTTTCAAACATCCATCTAATTTCATTTTGAACGCCTCCTTTGAATCTGCCTCCATCACACTCTCAGGTAGCGCATTGCAGACCTCATTCTAGCCCTAGCCCTAGCCCTAGCCCTCATCCTACTGCAGACCTCATTCTAGCCCTACCCCTAGCCCTAGCCCTCATCCTACTGCAGACCTCATTCTAGCCCTACCCCTAGCCCTAACCCTGTTGCAGACCTCATTCTAGCCCTAGCCCAAATCCTGACCCTATTGCAGACATAGTTTTAGCCCTAGCCCTAACCCTATAGAAGACCTTTAACTACTTCCTGGTTCCAGTATCAAATGTTGGTTGAGAGAGAAATGAGTGTTGCAATTGGATGTAACACAAACAGAATAAAATAATCAATAAAGTTTATATTCTCAACCCTTACGAGAACCCAGTGTTCTGTGCCAACTTTTGGATCTTTTTATTGGCTAGATTCACTCACTCAGTCTGGGGTAACAGAGAAATCCTGCATCCCTGGTGCCCCCGAGTAATGACTATTTAAAATCCCAATAAGTTCCAACCTACGGAACTCAAAATTTGATACTGCAAAGAAAACAATAGACGAGTTGTGAAACAGCCGGCATGCAGGACAGGGAATCAAGGTCACTGCTTGCAAGTGGCTTGTGGAGAAAATGATCCTCCTTTTCAGGACTGAGATTTGCAGCTTTGTGTCAGTGTTTTAATTGGAACCACGTTGTGCAATTTGTTTCTCGATGAAAACAGACCTGGGTGTGACTAATGTAAAGGAGCAGTGACTGTTTCAGGCAGACCCTGGGATGCAAACAGGTTCAGTTCTGGAATCCATACATACCCAGGTCAAAAGACCATTGCAGGGTAATGGAAAGCTGTTCATCAGTACAATTACAGCTCTGTGTGGGATCGTGTTTGTAAATAGAAGCATTCATAAGGTGGAGATTTGTAAATCATTTACCATGACCTAAGTTGCAGATCAATCCATCAATTCTCTGATGAGAAAAGTAATGGATTAGTAAGTAATGAAAGTAAAGTAATGAAAAGTAAAGTTGTGGAGTGGACTCGATGGGCTGAATGGCCTTACTTCCACTCCTATGTCATATGGTCTTCATCTGAAGCACACAACACTTAATGTTAGCAAATGAGGACATGGAATGTTTTTTGAAGTGATTCCATGAACTGTGGTGCTGTCAAGTTCACTTTTAGTGAGGAGGCGTTTTGAACACTTACCTTAGCCTGGTAGTTTCGGTCTATTCCCCACTAGCATCAATGAATTTCTAGTTTTAGATACACAGTCATAGAGTCATACAGCACAGAAACAGACCCTTCAGCCCAACCATTCCATGCCGAACATGTACCCAAATTAAACCGGTCCCACCTGCCTGTACTATACCTATCTGCCTCCCAACCTTTCCTAATCACATACCAATCCAAATATCTTTTAAATATTGTAACTACCTGCATCCATCACCCCCTCAGACAGTTCATTCCACACATGAACCACTCTCTATGTGAAAATGTTACCCCTCATGCCCTTTTTTAAATCTTTCTCCTCTTGCCTTTTAAAAATATGCTCCTTAGTCTTGCAGTCACATCACCCAGGAACTCCCAGCTGCTTTTTCATGTGAGCTGAGATCCGCAGTGCTAGAACTGTCATACCTTTGCTCTATCCACTTGGACTGGCAGCACCAGGGTGAGGGCATTTAATTTTGCAGACAGTATAGTGGTCCTTTTATTTTGATGAACAGATGTAACAGAAGGATTGTTGACTCATTGAAGCATAAGGAATGATCAGAAATGATAAATTGGTAGATATTTTGCAGATCTTTCGGCACTAGATTGTGTGGAGAGATTTCAGTTGTGAGATGCTGTTTAGCTGAAATCCGCTATAACAGTTTCACAGTTGAGTAAAGGAGTTGAGGGAGGAGCTGGCCAGAGTTGTTTGGAAGGGGTTAGGTTTAGGGTTGTTAGGATTGGAAGGGTGGAGTAACAATGACCTGAGTTTCTGGGTGTAGTTCAGGAAGTACAGAAGTAATTCATCTTTTTTATTCATTTACGGGATAAAGGCAATTGCTGGCTGGGTAGCATTTATTGCCCATCCATAACTGCCCTGAGGGCAGTTCAGAGTCAACCAGATTGCTGTGGGTCTGAAGTCACATGTAGGCCAGACGGTAGTTTCCTTCCAAATGGGATTTCCCAACAGTCGACAATAGATTCATGGTCGTCATTAGGTTCTTAATTCCAGGTATTTTGTTGAATTGAAATTCCACCATCTGCTGTGGCAGGGTGCATACCTGGATTAACAGTCCAGTGATAATATCACTAGGCCATCATTTCTGCCTGGGCAAGGAAGGAGAGGATGAAGCAAGCATGGCTTACAAGGGAAGTCAGGGACAACATAAAAGCAAAAGAGAAAGCAAACAATGAGGTGAAGATTCGTGGGAAACCAGTGGATCAGGAAACATTTAAAATGCAGCTAAGAGTAACTGAGTAGAGGCATAGACTGTTCCCTAGGTAGTGGAGGCTTTGGAAATCTGAAACACAAAGGCGTCCTTGTTCATGATTCTCTTAAGGTTGACATGCAGGTTTGACTTGGTGGTTAGGAAGGCAATTGCAATGTCAGCATTCACTTCAAGAGGGCTAGAATGTAAGAGCAAGGACATACAGCTGAGTATGTATGAGGCTCTGGTTAGACTGAGTTTGGAGTATTGTGAGCGGTAAGGAGATGCTGGTCTTGGAGGGGCTCCAGAGCAAGTTTACAAGAATGACCCTGGGGGTAGAGGGCTTGTCATATGAGGAGTTGAGGACTCTGGATCTGTTCTTGATGGAGTTTAGACGGATGAGAGGGGAATCCGTTTGAAACTCACAGAACACTGCGAGGTGTGGATATAGTGGATGTGGAGAAGATATCTCCACTAGTAGGAGAGACCAGGACCTGAGGGCACAGCCTCAGTGAAGGGACAACCCTTTGGAACTGAGATGTGGAGGAAGTTCTTCAGCCAGAGGGTGGTGAATCTATGGAACTCATTGCACAGAGGTCAAGTCATTGAATGTATTTAAGACTGAGATTCTTGATTAGTAAGGTGATTTACAGGCTACAGAAACAAGGCAGAAAAATGGGGTTGAGAAACATATATCGGCGATAATCAAATGGCAGAGCAGACTCAATGGACTGAATGGCCTAATTCTGCTCCTATGTCTTAGAGGTTTCAGCCACTAGACTTTGTAGAGAGTTTGAGCAGTCCTCCCCATTGCTCTGTGAGGAATCTTTGCCTCTTGTACAAAACTGGACAAGCTGGTGATGTTTTTCACATCCCCGAGAAGAAATGCTTCCATATGTTTCACCATAAACAGCGTGTGCACAGAATAAAACTGATTTTATGATGTTCTGCATTTAGAATCGCCTCCCTTCTCTGTCGCTCCCTGCTGTTTGCCAGGACTCCAGGGAAACCTGCAACCTGCGCCTTCTGAACTAAAACCCTTGAAACGTTGCTAACCGTGGACACAGCTGCAAACCAGAAAACCAAAGTCACTCTGAAGCTGAAGGAATGGCACTGACCGCTAACTGCCCATTCCAACAGCTGCTTTACCCGTCAGCAGAATGACAGGAAACCTCTTTGATTCAGATGGGCTGTTATTTGCCATAACGATCTTTTCCTCCCGTTTCTGATTTATGTTTCCTTCCTTGCCTGGTCTGAGGCTTTAACCTTGATTGTTTGAAACTCTTGAAAAAATGAATGTGAACCCACCCCAAAACCAGGGAAGCTCAAATCATCCCTCAAAACTGAACAACTGCCTATTGTAGTTTACTCCCTAACAGCTGTGCGTTTCATGCAACTTAACTCCAGGGTGATGACAGAAATATTCCTGAGCATCTTAGAACATAGAACATAGAACATAGAACAGTACAGCACAGAACAGGCCCTTCAGCCCACAATGTTGTGCCGACCATTGATCCTCATGTATGCACCCTCAAATTTCTGTGACCATATGCATGTCCAGCAGTCTCTTAAATGACCCCAATGACCTTGCTTCCACAACTGCTGCTGGCAACGCATTCCATGCTCTCACAACTCTCT
The DNA here is from genome assembly GCF_030684315.1 of Stegostoma tigrinum. Taxonomy (NCBI): domain Eukaryota; kingdom Metazoa; phylum Chordata; class Chondrichthyes; order Orectolobiformes; family Stegostomatidae; genus Stegostoma; species Stegostoma tigrinum. Next base: position 3,521,860 of record NC_081378.1, read on the forward strand.
GCGTAAAGAACCTGCCTCTGACATCCCCTCTATACTTTCCACCATAATAATAACCATCCCTAAACCAGCCCAGTTCATCCCCTCCCCCCACTGCACCACACAACCAGCCCAGCTCTTCCCCCCCACCCACTGCATCCCAAAACCAGTCCAACCTGTCTCTGCCTCCCTAACCGGTTCTTCCTCTCACCCATCCCTTCCTCCCACCCCAAGCCGCACCCCCAGCTACCTACTAACCTCATCCCACCTCCTTGACCTGTCCGTCTTCCCTGGACTGACCTATCCCCTCCCTACCTCCCCACCCACACCTTCTCCACCTATCTTCTTTACTCTCCATCTTCGGTCCGCCTCCCCCTCTCTCCCTATTTATTCCAGTTCCCTCCCCCCATCCCCCTCTCTGATGAAGGGTCTAGGCCCGAAACGTCAGCTTTTGTGCTCCTGAGATGCTGCTTGGCCTGCTGTGTTCATCCAGCCTCACATTTTATTATCTTATACTGTGTTGTGTCAGTTTTGTCATCTTATGCCCAGTGGCTTTCCTTTTTGACCATAGTTGACAAACTGCCCCGCCCAGTGACACAGTGAAGTTGGAAGCTTCGTAACTCATGGTTAATATCGAGGTTTTAATGTAGCTTTTGTCACAAGTAAAATCGGGGTTGATATAATATTTAAACAGGTCCATCTGGGCATGTAGACGGTCGAGTCAGTAAATGACCACTAAAAAACATCAGCACAGGTACTGCAAGTGTTGGCCAGGGTTAGTGTTTTGGAGTTTGCTGGCAGCAGTTCCAGGATAGAGAAAGTGTCATGGTTTGATTAATTTCGTGGAGTGAAAGGTAATCAAGAACACATGTTTGAATGAAAAGGAAGTGTTTCCAATGATTAGTGATACCAAATGCAAATTTAATGCATTCTTTAAATATTAAAAACAGCCAATCTTATGTTTGAACCTTCTTTCCTTTTTTAGAAAATGTCTTTTTCATGAATATCCCATCTGTCTGATTGATCTTTCCCACCTGTGCTGTTCAATCTGGGACTTTTCCACACCTCATTCTTTTAGCGAAATCTCCCCAACTTTCTATCAAAGAAACAGGAAATCTCATGGGATCCCCCAGGTCAGATGTAGCACTTTGGAATCTTGCTGGATTCCTTTTCAACTTGAGTTTGGGGAATATCATTTACACAAGGCAAATCTGTCTCGGCAAAAGTTATCTTAAAAAGAGTTTCACGTGTGATCTTCATTACACAACAAATGATCAAATACTTACATACTGTACACAAAGTCTAGATGTTCTTTAGGGATCAGCTGAAAGGTATCATAGACTTTCTTGCTATGTTTCTGCGAGAGCTTGTTCATGTTGGAATCCAATTGGGAACTCATGAGCCCATTATCTCATTAAACATCATGCAAAGCAATCAATTCTCAAGTGACACAGTCCATGCTCTAATCTCTGAGGTCTGGATTGGTGAAGGTACTCGTGCCTGTGAGAGTCTGCCCAGATTCTCCTTAGTCACTGGTTGTCCATGATCTCTGGGCATCTTCGCCTCTATCTGTGGATCCTGTACTCGGGGTTATATCCACATTCCTTTGAGCCCCTGGTATTTGTCCTCTGACCTACTGATACCCAGCATTCTGGTCCGATTCCACAGACTGCTACTCCCCTCTCCAATGACTTTTTTTTCTGAGGGTGCGACACCCAGACAGTTTGGAGCCGAAACAATTAACCACGCCCCCCCCCGCCCCCACCACCCCGCTCCAGTACTGAGCAGCTGAAAGCCCCTTGACCTGATCAAGTTATTCATGCAGCTTCCTCCGTGATGTGTGATGGGCTCTGCACTTTAGTTTCAAAGGAGTAAGGCCTTCAGCCTCCAGCAAGGCCAAAGGCTTATCTGTTTCTGCTCTCTGCCTTGACATGCTCCCAGCCAGCACCCAGTTAGTTTGCTTCAAACTGCATCTAATCCTCATCCAACCCAGGAAAATTGCAAACTCTTGTCAAACTGGGATTTCAACAAGTTCTCAATAACCTACATTTGCCTGTTTTAGGTGTGTAGGTGAAACTCTGTAGGTCTGGTAGCATCTGTGGAGAGAGAAACAGAGCTAACGTTCCTAGTTCGACATGACTGTTCGGAACTGAAAAGTGTGGGGAAAATGCTGCAGTGTTTTGCACTTTCTTTTGTAAAGAAGTTTTGTCTCTATCTAGGGCTGTAGATGTGTTTGCAAGCTGGCACACCTCCCTCCTGCCTCATGAAGCTCAGAGACACCAGCCTGGATCAGACCCCAAGAATTACTCCCAGGGAATCCAGTTCACTCCTATGGCTGCATAGTCAGCATCCAAAAGAGCTCATCTGATACAAGTTCTGTACCTAAAATGCTGTGTGGGCAACTTGTGTGTATGTGAGCTGTATAGGCCAGGTGTGCTGCTAATACTCTTTGTGCCATCTGCTGAAAGAACCCACAGTACCAGGAATGAGGAAGCTCCAATTTCATCGAATATATAACATAGAAACAGGCCAGTCAGCCCAACATGCCCATGTTTCACAGGAGCCTCCTCCCATCCACCCTTTTTTATTTAGATCTCCTTTATCCACTTGTCTAGCTTCTCCTTAGACAGACCTACACTACTGGTCTTAACGGTGACTGTTTAACTTCACATAGTCTTGAAATGAAATATCCATACAAACATCAGGTGAAAACTGGATTGTGCTCAAGTGTGATGTTCCCGGTGGTTAAATTGCTGCCCATGTTTGCCAAAGCTCCCTTGGTAACTCTGGGGAAGTGACATCTCATTGGCTAAAGCCCCAAATATGAAGCATTTTCAATCTGCCTGGAATAATTTGAACTGCTCTGGGCTTCAGGTTTCAGGCTCTTAGCACAGACTTGGTATTGTCCTGGCACAGGACTCTGTACTGGGACATGGCAGGTCAGGAACCCTGATGTGGCACCTAAATCCTGGATTCTGACCCAAACGGGCTTCCGTATGAAACAGCGTCCCTGGTTCCACCTGCATTTCCTGAACCCTACAGAAAGAAACCACCTACCCTTCCTCTTCAATTGGTGCCTGGGTTAGGCTCAGAGTCTTCAACATTTATAAGACCTAATTATTGTCTTCTGGGTACCTGTCGTAATGGGTGCACAACTAAGATAATGGATTTTATCATGCGCCTCTCTCTTCACTTGCAAAGATGTTTCATTTGCACTGTTTTTAATTGCAGTCTGTCAGCCTGTTTTCCCACCTATCCCCTGACTTTCTCTAAATAATGTCAGAGGAGCAGGTGCCCAGCTCCCAGTTATGAAGAAGAGTCATGCCAGACTCGCAACATTAGGTGGGATTATCACTAGACTGTTGATCTGAACCTAAGTAAGTACCGTCCTGGGGACCCTGGCTTTAGTCTCACCACAGCAGCTGATGGAATCTGAATTCAGTTTTTAAAAAAAACTTGAATCATTGTCGATTGTCAGGAAAAATCCATCTGGTTCACTAATGTCCTCTTAGAGAAGGAAATCTGCCATCCTTACCTGGTCTGGCCTACACATGACTTCAGACCCACAGCAATGTGGTTGACTCTGAACTGCCCTCAGGGCAATTAGGGATGGGCAATAAGTGCCTAGTCAGTGATGACTTCATTTACTGAATGAATAAAACTAAAAGATTAAAAACCAAAAGAACTGCAGATGCTGTTAGTCATGAACAAAAACGAAGTTGCTGGAAAAGCTCAGCAGGTCTGGCAGCATCTGTGAAGGGAAAAACAGAGTTAATGTTTGACCGTTCCTCAGATTGAGGAAGTTCTGAGGAAGGGTCACCGGACCTGAAATGTTAACTCTTTTTTTTTTCCTTCACAGATGCTGCCAGGCCTGCTGAGCTTTTCCAGCAACGTTGTTGTTGAAAAATTTAACTTTTGTTTCTCTCCTTGCTGATGCTGCTAGACCTGCTCAGTTTCTCTAGCAATTTCTGTTTTTAATTGCACGGCTGTCTTGAACTTTGCTTTCTATTGTGCCTAAGAGGAGATCATATTCCGTGTGTGTCTGTGTGTGGGGACACACAGACACACACAGACCTGACTTGACTGTGACACACCCCTCCCGAAACAGCCCCCTGCCGACCGTCACAGTTCTCACACTGATAATGGTTACTTGGCGAGGCACCAGGGGTCAACCTGCATCCGTTGAATCCTACAGCAATAAGGCGTCTACACCTCCAGGAGACAAGGGTTCCACTCCCATAAAGGGACAGGAACTCTCTGCCTAATTTCCCTTTCCTGACCCACAAACATTGAAACTAATTTTAGCCCCAAACCCCACCCCAGTCAGCAGCTTCGCTAAATTTAGTTAGTTTTGTAACTGGAGCAAGTATTTCACCGTGCACTGTACAAATAGAAGAACCTTCCCCCCCCCCCCAATCTAGTTGAGATAATCCTCACATTTGGGAGGCGGAAGGGCTTTTTTTTTACACAATAAAAATCAGGCATTGGGAAACTGCAAAACTGGAACTAACATTCATCTAATTCCCCTATTAGCTGCTGAGGTGTCAACTCATTATTCTTTATCATTGCAACTTGTTATTTTTCACTGAATTAATGTCACACAATTGCAAAGTGAATACTTTGACCCTTCTTACTTTCAAATTTAATATTGTCTCTATGCTACCATTCCACGTTGTTCCGTTTGCACAGAGAAATATTGCTTAATTAAAGATTTTGGTGCCAAACATCTGATAGTACTGCCACATGATAGCTTTTTAATTATTTTTGCATTTACGATTCCCATGGAAATCAAAGAAACTAAAAAGAAAATGAACTCACTAAGAGACTGCTGTGGAGGATACCAGTTGACAGTTGACACATCTCATAACTTCACGCAAACCAAAGGCAACACAGCTTAATGCCACAGGTTTGTAATCAGCAGAAAGTAAACATTGCTCTTTTAAGTAGCTGCAAAAATGAAGACTGTAAGGAATTTACTAGCAGCCCCTTTGCCACATACAACACAATGTTAAACCACAAAATCCTTTACTACTGTTAGCTCCACCAGCTCGGGTTTAGCTCCTTCTCACATGGTCTCCCAGGATGTTAAAACTGTAAGAACTGTGTATGCTCTAAATCGGAGATAAAAATTGCTGGAAAAGCTCAGCAGGTCAGGTAGCATCTGTGGAGAGAAGTCAGTTAACGTTTTGGGTTGAGTGACCCTTCCTCAGAACAGGAAAGGTCAGAGGAAGGGTCACTCCACCCAAAATGTCAACTCTGATTTTTGCCCGCAGGTGCTGCCAGACCTGCTGGGCTTTTCCAGCAATTTTCATCCATGGGATGTTATCTGGAATTGGAGAGTTCAGTTTGGGTGGAGAAGTTGGAAAAGTTTGAACTAATATATTCCGTTCAAGCGTTGCTGAAATCTAACCAGGCCGGAACTGGAAAGATGGCTGATTCCAGGAATCATTGAAAAAGGGGGTGGGACAGATACCTGACAATGAGGAATTTGCAGGACAAAAAAATAAGGAAGTAGGCCTAAGCAAGCATACACTTTTAAAGAGCGAGTATAGCCCTGACTGACTGACTGGCATCCTCCTGTGCTCTTCTATAATACTGAGCTCCAAGAGACTGAAATCACAGCTTCAAACCCTGTTCATTTGACCAATAAGATTCTGCATCATTTGTTTACTTTGTAACATGCTCGGAGTGGTTTAGAGCATTGAATATCATTAATCATTACTTGTACACGAGGGAGAGACATTAAATTCAAAAATGTGAGGTGTGACAGGAAGTCCTTGAGGAATGTTTATTACCTTTCTGGAGTCGTGTCCAAAAATCCAGAATTTAAACATGGCTTAGTTTCCAATACTCCTCACTAATGAGAAGTACCTCAGATGTTTTGGGAGTCGAACTTGGCTTAATTTTGACCCTGAAGGGGGAAAAAAAGAGTTAACGTTTCGGGTCCAGTGAGAAAGGGTCATGGGACTCGAAATCTTAACTCTGTTCTTTTTTTCTTTCTTCACAGATGCTGCCAGACCTGCTGACCGTTTCCAGCAACTTTTCTTTCTGTTCCTGATTTACAGCATCTGCAGTTCTTTTGGTTTTTAATTTTGTCCCTGTTTTGTTTTTGTGTTTGTTGGTTCTTGTTATAAGACTCTGACTTCCAGTCTGAGTGAACAGGTCATTAACCTGTGGATGAAGACTCAATTAACATTTCTGTCTGATTACTGTACTTTGTGTTAATTGTAACAAGAACATTGCAAAATGCAACAATACATATGTAAGGAACACAAAGAATTATGAGAAAAGTTCCTTAATATCCATGACACTTATCCTTTTTCTTAGTAGTAATGTAGGCTGATTTGAAAGAAACTTCTATATAAAACACGTGGCTGCTCCCATAACTAGGACTGAGAAAGAACACGCTGATGAAAGATCATAAAACAGAAATGGCCACTTCTCCAGTGGGGTCATAGAGTTATACAGTATGGAAACAGACCCTTCGGCCCAACTCATCCATGCCATCCAGGTTTCCCAAACTAAAGTAGTCCCATCTATCCACATAAATCCCATATCCCGCTAAACCTTTCCTACCCATGTGCTGTCCAAATGTATCTTTGATGTTGTAACCGTATTTGCATCTTCCACTTCTGCTGGCAGTTCACTCCATGTGCGAACCACTCTCTGTGAAAATGTAGCCCCTCGGGTCCCTCTCACCTTAAACTAATGCACCCTAGTTTTGAACTCTGCCCATTCTGGGGGAAAGGACTTTTGCCTCTTACCTTATCCGTGTCCCTCATGATTTTATAAACATCTATAAGGTTGCCCCTCAACCTCTCATGCTCCTGTGGGGGGGAAAAAAAATCCCAGCCTATCCAGCTCCTCCGATCTCTTCTGCACCCTTTCCGATTTAATAATATCTTTCCCATAGCAGGGTGACCAGAAATGTGCACAGTACTCTAAAAGTGGCCTCACCATTGACCTGTACAATCTCACCATGACCATCCCAACTCCAATACCTCAGTGGTCTGAGCAATGGCGACTGCCTTTCTCCCCATGATATTCAGACCATTCCCAGGCTGAACTGCCCCAAGCAGAGACCTCGAGCCTGTACAGGGCTGAGGGATGAGCCAGAATGGGGAAAACCCACATTTAGGTAATCCTTTGTGTTTCTTGGGAACTAGCCTGAAGAGAAATGGAACACGCCACGCAACCACTTTCAGTACGAGACATCAAGGTCAGCAACAACAAAACACGTGAATTTATATAGAGCCTTCAACAGAATAAGGCATTTAGTATTCACAACAGGAATTCAGATAAAACGTAATTTACCGAGAAGAAAAATTGTTCAAGCAATTGAGCAAAGAAGCGATCTTCCAGTTGACAATAGCTGGAAATCAAAATGTCCTGTTGAGAACTCTTGGCTTGAAACTCTCTCTCGGAGTTTTCAAGTGATCTGTTGATGTAGTCAGCTGCCTGTGTGCTGAGGAAGTGTGTGTAATTACAAATTTATTGCCAATAGTTGAAACAGACCATATCGTCCCAATCTTGACCAAATATTCAACTAAGATTGATTTTCATAATGATATAATGACTTTGCACTTAACCTGCACTGAAGTGTGGAAGAGGCTGCAGAAAGAATAATAGCTCAAATGAAAAGAAAATACCAAAATAACCAACCGTAAATTGTGATTAAATGAAGTATGATTGGAGAAAGAATACTAGAATAAAAAGAAATTGCTGGAGAAACTCAGCAAGTCTGGCAGCATCTGTGGAGAGAGAAACTGTCAACTGTCCTATCCAATATGGTGGGCCAGCCAGCATCAGAGGAGCAGGAAAGTTATGTTTTGGGTCACGACCCTTCAGAAAACTTTCTGAAGAAGGGTCCCGACCCAAAACATCAACTTTCCTGCTTCTCTGATGCTTCCTGGCCCTCTGTGTTCCTCCAGCTCCACACTGTTATCTCTGACTCCAACATCTGCAGCCCTTGCTATCTCTGATATCCAATATGGCAATTCTTCTTGGATTTGTGATAATCGCTCTGTTTCTCTCTCCATAAATGCTGCCAAATCCACTGTTATTCTCCAGTATTTTTGGTTTTTATTTCATGTCTCCAACATCCACAGTAACTTATTCAACTGTAATATTTTTGAAATGAAATGAAATGAAATGAATGCATGGAAACTAATTGAAACCATCATCATGTTCCTTCTGCTGATCCAGAATGACAGCAGACCTTACTTGTGCAATATTGATTAAAGTTGTTGTTGGATAGTTTTAAGGAATTACGCAGTCAATATTTGAACTTGAAAATACATGTTTATTGAACATTACATCCTAATTGCAGCATTAGTTCAGTTCCCTCCTTTTTTTGGCTTGTACCCAAACCAATTCTGGTCTCCGCCAAAAGTCTATTGCTATTAATGACTGTGGTTCCTTTTGCCTCTTCTTCTGGCACATGATATCTTGCAGCTTTACAAGTGTAAGTACAAGTTGCCAACCAAGTCAGAACATTGCACATGATATTAGATGGATTGGCATGAATTCTGTAACAGATTTTCTTGGGCTACATTGACTGACAGTGTGGTGAGCTGTCTGGTACTTGTGACCACATTGAGCTCTCCTTGTATGCCCATCACATTGGAATTCCAATGTTTTGATTTCAGCTCAGTGGGATGGAAGACTTGTCCCTCTATACAAGGATCTTGACTGAGTATGTTTGCTAATGGACCCAAAACAGTTTCTAATTTTTAAGTGCAGACAGACTGCAAGCATGACGACTTGGCCACATGCAGTACAAGGTGCTCTTTTGACACTGGTGAAACATAGAAACATAGAAAATAAGGGCAGGAGTAGGCACTTTGGCCCTTCAAGCCTGCTGCACCATTTGATACGAGCATGGCCAATCATCCAACTCAGTCCCCTGTTCTTGCTTCCTCCACAGGCCTTTTGATCCCTTTAGACCTAAGAACGATACCTAACTCCTTGAACGTTCCACGTTTTAGCTTCAACCACTAGTGGCCATGAATTCCACGGGCTCACTACTCTCAGTGAAAAAAGTTTCTCCTCATCTCAGTCCTGAATGGCCCATCCTAAATCCTTAGACACGGTCTAAAATGTCGTTTTCATTTCGTACTGGGAGATATTTTCTGTTTCAAGCTCAGAATACGTCACATACCTGATACTGCCAAAACAATCTGCAAAAATGATCCTCCACAATAGTTAAGGGGTGATTGTGACTTGGTCTCCAGTGTTTTGAATTGTATACCAATTACACCCAGCGCCTCTCCCACAGCACATCTTGAAGGACAAAACTTAACCGCCTCATTCATTTTAATTTTTAACAGCTTGACTTTTTTTATTCTCTCTCTCTCTCTCTCTCTCTCTCTCTCTCTCTCTCTCTCTCTCTCTCTCTCTCTCTCTCTCTCTCTCTGCAATACAACAAGTTGGATTTGCATCGCAGCTCTTGCACTGAAAACCAATCCAAGATGCATCAGAGGAACATTATCGACAAGATTTGACATCAAGCCGCATATGGAGATATTGGAACAGCTGGTCAAAAAGATATATTTTAGTAAATCTTCTACAGGAGGAGAGATGGTGGGATGTCAGAACTCAGGGCCCAAACAGTAATAGGTAAATGGGAATTGGCACAAAGTAGGATTCAGGCAACAGATTAATTTGAATTCTAAATATTTGTCTTCCACAAAATCACTGTTTCTTTGAAAAATACTGTTTACATTCCTCAGTGTGTCTCATGTTCTGACACTGAGGTTAAACCTAGAATCATAGAAAGTCAGACGCAGTCTGTTGGAGCTCACGTGAAATTTGCAGCTAGGATTTCATTTTAGACATTGTGCAGCTGTTAATGTTCAGCATTGTTGGAAATGAGCCTTCCAGTTTAGAGAGACACAGACACACCCATCCATTAGGGGGTACTGGCCTCATTCAGCAGGGGTGTCTAGCAGATGCTGCACCTGCCCCTGTATGAACTTTGTGCATTTTGGGGAGGTAATGGCCTAATGATGTTATCCTAGACTGTTAATCCAGAGACCCAAATCATGTTCTGGGGACCTGGCTTCAAATCCTGCCATAGCAGATGGTAGAATCTGAATTCAGTAAAATATCTGGAATTAAGAATCTAATGATGACCATGTATCCATTGCAGATTGTCAGAAAAACCCATCTGGTTCACTAATGTCCTTTAGGGAAGGAAACTGCCATCCTTACCTGGTCTGGCCTACATGTGACTCCAGACCCAAAGCAATATGGTTGACTCTTAACTGCTCTCTGGGCGTTTAGGGATGGGCAATAAATGCTGACTGACCAGCGACGCCCTCATCCCGTGAATGAATAAAGAAAAAGTTTTGCCATGTTTATCATTCATGTCAATAGACGATAAGACCTAGGGACTGAAGTATACCGCCCATTGGGTCTGCTTCACTATTCAATGAGATCACAGCTGATCTGATGATCCTCAGCACCACCATCCTGCTGAATGATTAAATCTCACTCTGCCATAAGGAAGGAAAGTGAGGTGGTAAGGTTTGGAGTGGTAGCTACTGATCTTAGGAGTGTGACAACTGAAGACATGAGGGATTAAAATTTGCTGCTGCAAGATGTCAAGTGCTGATATTTCCGGGCACTGGGAAAGGTTATAGCGATGAAGAGTCATGTTTGTAACATTGTAGCCTTTTTTTTAGACAACACCAATGGGACCAGGAGTGTCCCATTTGATCAAATATTCCAGTTGGATCAAGAGGTCTCCGTAATTAACGTGTAGACACACGCAAGGTGATAGAGACATAATGTAGGGGTTATACACGTCATTGTTAGACTTTATTTACAGCATAAATCACTCAAATAATAATGCAACTTTGCCTAAAATAAAACTTACCGGCAGACAGCCTTCTCTCTCTTTCACTCCCTCAACTGATGTCTCAGACATCGCAGTATTTGAGGAAAATTGGGTTGAAATTGAATCGACTGTTGCAATTTTCATATGGCCATTCAATTCAACAACAAGTATATTTACTTCGAGGTAAGTAAACTTTTAAAGTGTAATACTTGAACAGCATAACACGGTAATCTTCGCAGTATTTGAGATATAACTTTTTTGCTGGTTTATTGAGCGTGCCGGTTTGTTAAAATGCCAGTTAAAACAAATTTTGCTGTACTTGCATTTTCATTGAGGGGGTTTTCCAAATCATCTCCACTGTCTCATAGAGCTATATAGTTGTAGAGCCGTCGAGTCATACAGCATGGAAACCGACCCTTCGGTCCAACTCAATCTGCGCTGACCAGACATTCCAATCTAATCTAGCCCCATTCACTAGCATTTGGCCCTTATCCCACTGAACCCTTCCTCTTCTTGTCCCCTTCCAGATGCCTTTTAAACATTGTAATCGTACCCACCTCCTTCACCTCCTTCCTTGTCTTTGAATAATTTGTCAAATGCCTATGCACCATCTACAAGCCAGGAGTGTGATGGAATACTCCCCACTTGCCTGGAATGGTGCAGCTGCAACAAGACTCAAAAAGCATGAGGCACAAAGCAGCCCCCACTTGATTAGTGTCCCAGTGAGCACCTTAAACATTCTGTCCTCTACTATCAATGCACAGTGGGTGCTGTGTACAAGATGCACTGAAGAAATTTTCTTCGCCTTTACCTTTCAAACATGCAACCAATCTAATCGAGAAGAACAAGGGCAGCAGATGCACGAGAGCACTACCTCCTGCACATTCCCCTCCAAGCTACTCACCATCTGGATTTGGAAATACATTGCCGTTCCTTCACTCGTTAGGTCAAAACCTGAAATTTGTTCCCTAAGTCACTCTGAATGTTCCTACACCTCAAGGACTGCAGTGGTTCAAGGAGGAAGCTCTCCACCACCTTCTCTGGGGCAACTGGGGATGGACAATAAATGCTGGCCTAGCCAGCCGCACTAACATCCTGCAAAAAGGATTTTTAAAAAATCATAATCTAATAACCACCTATTAATTTCCCGTGTAATTTGAGTTAAAGTGGATGATGTGACCAAGATATTGGCTGTACTCCGGTGTGGTTCCACCCAACAATTTAAAAACTCAGAATATCTCTTTAAAGCTAGCGTGGGATATTGGAAAAGACAGCAGTATGTTTGGTGTGGCATTAGTCACATACTGTGGCAATTGTAAAAAAAAAATCACATTGGTTAACTCTGACCTTTTTAGCTTGAGGCTTTAATCTATCCAACACAAGCAGTCGGGAAACGCTTGTGATCAGAGGGAGTAAAGAAAATGCCACAAATCTGAAGATTAAAAATGGAAAAAGCAGGAAAGTTGACAGCAGATTTGAGCAGCCAGTGAGCAAAAGAAAAGGCAGCACTAACCATTCGCATGAGCACCCTCCATCGAGACCCTCCCCCCAACAATGCATTTCAATGTCCCCAGTCCTGAGTTGCACAACAGTAACAGTATAGTTAGATTTTGTTTTCTTTGCTGGAGTAAATAAACGTGGGATGACTCCTGGTGGGATTATAATAGTTACCATATTTACATTTATGGGAGTATTGTTACTTTGAAGATTGTTACGACTTTGTGCACTGTGCTGTCTGATAGTGCAGTAGTTTATAATGTTTAAACAGCTTCAAGTATTCTATTATTTCCTGTTGGTGCTGCACCATATTTTTGGCAAAGGACCACATTCCAATACTATGACAGCACTTGAGTCACTGACTAACCCTCAATAGTTAAGACAGAACTAGAGCCCAGCTCAGGAGGTCCTGATCTGTAGGCCACAAGAGTGACCCTGGGGGTTAATAACTGAAATCTTGTTTGCTGCCATCAAGTGGACCCTTCAAACTTCCAAAGCCTGAACAAGCTCTTTCTAACACTGTTAGAAACACACGCTTCCTGTCTATTGCAATCATGTGGGGTTTTATACTGGCTGCCAATTCAGATGGTGATAGAAAATTCACGTTAATAGGAGGAAAAAGAATTGTTTTCAAAACCAACTCTTTGTCACTAGATAAGTTGTTTGTGATACAAAAGCTGGTGTTATTTCTGTCTCTCTCAAAACTACTTTGACACGAAATATCACCAATAAAATTAAAGAGGTTTTAATTCTTTACCATTCTTGGGGTTTTCGGGGGTGGCGCTGTGAGCAGCTACATTTGGCATAAGGGGGTCATATAGCTCAGTTGGCTGCACGGCTGGTTTGCAATGCACAGTGACGCCAATAGCATACATTCAGTTCCCAAAGTGACTAAATTTACCGTGAAAGTCTTGCCTTTTCAAGATCTTCCTGTACCTGAGGTATGGAGACCCTCCAGTTGAACCACTACCAGTTGTCCCTCTCTATTGAGGGAGTGTTTCTCTGGAATTATGGTGAGTTCACTGTTTTAAATCAAAACTTTGTGAGTCTGAGTCCTACTTCTGTGCAAAAACCTCAGCTGGTTCTGCAAGAGAGCTACATTTATGGAGGTGCTGTCTTTCAGGTGATACATTCCACTGGCCCATATAACAGATCCCTTTGCATCCGTTTGAAGAACGGAAAAGTTATTCCTGGTGCCCCGGTCACTATCCTTCAGTCAGCATTACAAAATGTTTGCTCATGATCATACTGCTGCGTGTGGGAGCTTGCGGAGTACGAACCGGCTGTTGTGGTCTCTACATCACAACAGTGACTATACTTCAAAACTATTTCCTTGCCAATAATGTGCTTTGGCATGACCTGTGAATGTGAACAGTGTTATGCAAGTACATGTCTCTTCTGAGTGAAGTATATCCAGGCATTCTGAAGCAAGCGAGTGCAGGCACATAGCGCCAATAAAAGCCGTGCCCCATAGTGGGCATGAGTTTGGATTAAAATGAACAATTTTGCTGTAATTGAACAGTTCCATTGGAACTGGTGTAGACCTGATGTTACAGGAGGCTGTTCTTTCAGGTAAGGAAGACAGAAAACTTTTACCTTAATCATTTAACCTGGCATTACTCTATGTTGAACACTTTCTGGTGTAATAAACAGCATCCATTGTTTTGATGAATCTGTTCCTCATCATGATGAGCAAAACAAGACGAACTCATAATGATTTTCAACAGTGTAAGGATGTCTCAGATGTTAGTTTTAGCGTAAAACACAAGCATTTCTCTATGAAAAATGGACAGAGCCTTTTTATGCAGCATTAGCAATACTGTTTTTGAAGCTTTGTGGGAAAATATCTCCCCTTTGGTGCATCAATGACTCGGTGTGTGATATCCTGACTACTGGAGGATGTTTGAATACTTTAAAGAGATGTACATAAGGATTTCTGCTGTTTCAACCTCCCTTCTACCACCAACCCTTCTGTTTCTCTGCTCTGGGATTGAACAATAGGAGCAGGATAAAGGAGAAGGTATGGACTGTGCTGTAGGAAATGAGCCATCAGTCTGGGTGAGAAAGAAGGCTCATTGCTATCTCCACCAACAAAAAAAATGCAAATCGGGTCTGATGTAACTCTTAACGCACAAGGTAATGAGATTGTCACAGTGACTGCCCAGAGAATTACCTTGAATCCATTTTCAAAACAATCGCAAAGCTATCATGTTTCAAATATTCATTATGCAGACTTTTAAATCCATAAAATGTAAAACTACAAATCTATGGGTTTATTAATTAACTGTGGAAAAAAATATGAAGTGGAAGTAAGTCATTACACACCATGGCAAGCAGATGGGGTTAGTTTAGAATGGCATCAAGGTCAGTGCAGACATGGTAGGCCAAAGGGCCTGTTCCTGTGCTGTACTATTCTATGTTACATGAAACATTAAACAGTGGGCTACCCCAGCTGGGCTGAAGGGCCTGTTTCTGGTGCTGTAAATTCAAGCCCAAATGCAGTAGATGCTGGCCCTCTCACATTGGGCACTGAAGCCAGCAAATATATTTCTCCATCGGGCTAAGCTTGTCTACACTGTATCTGCAGGTACTGAGCAATTCAGACGAGGAAGGGCTCATTTAACCAATGCTTCTTTATTGATAGATTTGAATGCACTTTGAGCAGATGTGATTCACTGATAAACCCACTGCTTACAAAATGTCAATCTGTCAAAATGTCAAAAATCCTGATGAAGGGTCCCGATCCAAAACGTCGACATTCCTGCTCCCTTGATGCTGCTTGAGCTGCTGTGCTCCTCCAGCTCCGCATTTTATCAACGCTAACTTCCAGCATCTGCAGTCCTTGCTATCTCCTTTTACCACATTTGTCACCGGCTGACTGAAGACAATGGTTTGAATTAGTCACACAAAATCATTGCACTTTATGGGCAGCTATAATGAACTTGCTGCTTTCCACTGTGTCTGATACAATATTAAAAGCCATCTCCTCCTTGTACAGATGCAAATGTTCTGGAAAAAAATTCATCACATTCATGACAAGGTAAAAATCTAATCCAAACATTTAGTCCTGTACTTAGCCCTTTCATGCTTTAATCATTTTGGCATTTCCCAACTTTCTCAACCACCTGTTGTCTCTGTAAACGTCCGTGGGTGTGTCAGGGGGAAACTTGTGCTAAAATTCAGTTCCTCAAATTGATCAGGGGAACCAAATTCACAATCTTGACTTACCTGTTGCTACGTTTGTAGAGATGAGGAAAATATACTTCCTAAATGCATCACCAATCTAGCAATGTGAACTCTTAAAATATATGGTCAAACCTCCTTTTTTTTTTCTAAACCTAGAAAAAAGGTATGATTGTGTTAACACAATCTGCTAAGTGCTGACATAATTCCACAAGGGAGCACCACCATCATCATGCATTCTCTACCCCTCTCTCACATTGAAGACAGTCCCATCAAACTTGCCTCGTTTGGCCAAGCTTTTGTCATCTGACTGATCATCATCTTACGTAGCTGAGTTCTCCAACAATTTGTTTTTTGTTTTAGATTTCCAGCTTCCACAGTTCTTTGCTTGATGATGTAACTGTTAGTTTTATTATCCTGAGATATTAAGGACTGCAGCTAGGACTATGATACATCTTCCATAGCTCCTTATCCCTCTAATGCAGTACACCTTCAACATTTCAAGCCTTAAGTCTCTCTGGTTCTGTTGGCATTGGGGATTCAGTACCATATTTACTCAATACCTGTTTGATCAGTTTTGGCACACGTTTTTGTTTCGGTGGGTGGGGTGAACAACAGCCTAATCTGCATCTCTGCTCTTTGAGAACCGGGTCATTTTAATTGATTGCATTTGCAAGAAACAGGCCAGGGTGCTAAGAATGAATGATCATTTCAGCAACCCTTTTCCTGTGCATCTTGATACTTTGAGAAGTTCTTACTGAACAAGGGTAAAAGTTGAAGTGCCATGTCATAAGACATGTTGAGTATCATCTAGGTAGAACATAGAGCAGTACAGCACAGTACAGGCCCTTCGGCCACAATGTTGTGCCGACCTATTATCCTACTAAGGTCAATCCACCCTGCGTACCACTACATTTAACTATCCTCCATGTGCCTATCCAAGAGTCATTTAAAAGTCTCTAAAGCATCTGACTCCACTATCACTGCAGGCAGCGCATTCCACACGCCCACCACTCTGTGTGAAGAACCTACCTCTGACATGTCCCCGATACCTTCCTCCAACCACCTTTAAAATTATACCCCCTCGTAATAATAGTTATTTATGCCCTGGGAAAAAGTCTCTGGCTATCCACTCTATCTATGCCTCTCATCATCTTGTTCGAGAAAGGGTTCAGTCTATAATGTGTGTGAATTTTAAGATGTGTGTTTGTTTTGGTGCATATGGATAATACTGCATAAAACAGGAGGCCTCCTTGTATCAGATACTTTTGAGCTTGGATTTAATGTTGTCATTTTGGAAAGAAAAATCTCCAGTGTTTGACTCTCTCTCAAACATGTGAATTAGAAGCTGGAGTAGGCCATTCAGCCCTTCAAATCTGCTCTGCCACTCAATAGCATCATGGCTGATCTGGTTATTGCACATTCTCCCCTACCCCTGATATCCTTATTCTGGCTTGCATATCCACAATCCCTCTTTCGCCATCTTTAAAATATTCTAAGACTTTGTTTCTACTGCCTTTTTGTGTAGAAGAGTTGAAGAGTCCTGTGGCATTCTTTTGAGAAAAAAAGTCTGTTTTGGCTGAATGCCCCTTGTTTTTAAACTATGACCCATATTTGTGGATTCCCAGATGTGGTCTCACTGATGTCTTACGTAGGTGAGGCATAATTTCCCTGCTTTTGTATTCAAGCCTCCTCACAATAAATGATAACACTGTCAGCTTTGCTCATTGCTTGCTCTATTTCCACACTATAAACATGTGTGATTCATGGAGTTATACAGTCAGATCCCTGTACATCTAAAAACTCTGCAGTCTCTTATTATACCTGTTTTGTTCTTCCTGCTAAAATATAAAATACATTGTACTCCGTTCACCAGATCTTTGCCCAGTCACTTTTTGTGTATCTATATGCTCTTGTAGCCTCAAGTCCTCATCACAATATCCTCTCCAGTCTGCCTTTGTGTCAACAGCAAACTTAGCAAATACTTCCAATCCCTCTATCCCTGTCATTGACATAAATTGTAAAAGTTGAGACTTCAATATTGATCCCTTTGGCACACTCATTACATCATATCAATTAGAACATAACCCATTTATGACCATTCTGTATCTCGTTAACTAGTCAGCTGCTGTTCAAACCAATCTTGTCCCAACCAACATGAACATTTATTTTCCAAAGTAATCTTTGTGTCGCCTTATTAAATGCTTTTTGGAAATCTAAGTGCAGTGCAGTCAATGCAGTGCATCACACGCTTGCAGAGCACGTCCACTGAAGCAGGTTCTTGGTATGTTTTTAAGTTCTCAAACTTAATCAAAAATTAGGAAAAACCAGAAGAACTGCGAATGCTGTAAATCAGCAACAAAAACAAAGTTGTTGGAAAAGCTCAGCAGGTCTGTCAGCATCTGTGGAGGAGAAAACAGATAACATTTTGGGTTGAGAACCGTACTGAGGAAGGGCCACTGGACCCAAAACATTAACTCCGATTTCTCTCCCCATGTGCTGCCAGGCTTGCTGTGTTTTTACAGCAATTTCTGTTTTTTTATTTATGAAAAATTTGGAACCATTTCCAGAAATTGAGAGAATTAAAACTTCCATTTAATCCACTATACCATCCAAACTTTTGAGAATGCCTCACATCTGCCATCCATTATACAATTTCCACATATTACTGGAGAAAGTAATACTTCACAAGAATGCACTCCTGAAATGCTGCTTAGCAACATAGGAACAGGACCAAGCCATTCTGCCCATTGAAACTATCCCAGGTTTGATGTGATATGATTGAACACTTCAATGACTTTTACCTATACTATCTCCATAACCCATTATACTGTCCATAAGTTTTTGATGATCAACGTTCTTTTTCAAACATTCTCAAAAACTGAGATTGCACAGCCCCCTGGGGTAGAGAATTCCAAAGAGTTACTACCCTCTGAATAAACAAGAAAAAACTCTTCCTTTTGATTCTAAATAGCAGTCCCCTTATTTCAGAATTGTGCCCCTGGTTCTAACCTCTTTAACCAAGGAAACACCGTATCTGCATCTTTCCTGTCTATCCTTTTTATAGTATTTTGTGAGTTTCAATGAAATCACTTTCATTGTTTGTCAAGTCTCTCTTCCCAGGATGATCCCATCGTCTTGGGAACTTTGCACTCCGTCTACGGCAGTAACACCGTTCCTGAGATAAGGAGAGCAAAACTGCATACTGTGTGCAATCAAACCAAGCTCCTACACAAGGGAACCAGAATTTCACCACTCCTGTACTCAAATCCTCTTTAATAAAGGCTAGCATTCCATGAGTCTTCCCAATAGCTTGCTGAACCTGCATATTCACCTTCAGTGACTTATTGACAAGGACACATTGTCCCTTTTGTATGTCTAACTTTCCACCTCTCACCATTTAAGAAATACTCTGCATTTCTGTTTGTCCTGCCAAGGTGAAAAAGCTCATTTTTCCATGTGGTATTCCCTCTGCCATGTTCTTGCCCATTAATGAAGTCTGTCCAAATCCTCCTGAAAATGTTTACATCTTCTCCATAATACACATTCCCACTTCGCTTTGGCATCTGCAGGTTGTATGCTGTGGAAGTGCTGGTTTTGGACTGGGGTTTGCAAGCTCAGAATTCACACGACACCAGGTTATAGTCCGACAGGTTCATTTGAAATCACAAGCTTTTGGAGTGCTACTTCTTCATGTGACTTCTGGCAAGGTTGTAAACATTACATTTGGTTGCTACGTTGAAGTTATTTGTGATATTGTGTGAACGGCTGGGGCCCAAAGTACTGATCCTTGTGATACCCCACTCGTCACAGTCTGCCCTTGCAGGATTGACCTGTTTACTCTGACTCTCTGTTTTCTGTCTGTTGTCTGTTAGCCAATCATTAATCCATGCTGTTGGATTGTATCAATAATCCATATGCTGCCTCCTATCCATGTGCAGAAAAGCAAGTGATGCTCTACCAGAATTCTTTACAAAACGTTCACCTCTCAGAATTATTTTTTATTTTATTTCTTCATAAAACAGCACAATAACAAACCTCACCAAACAGCCTGCAGTCAAGTGCATTGTCAGAGCATATTACTGTCACTTATTTTCTGCCTTTTGGTAGAGACTAAGCTGTTGTAGTTGGTCATTTTTGCTTGCTGTATGGGGGAAATGTCAGGGTTCACACTCCTGTTTACATTCCATCCAGCCCTGCCGGGAATGGTTACACACTGAGATGACGATAGAAGCAGACTTGGCTTTACTCCTACAAACAGGGACAGAAATTGCTGGAGAAACTCAGCAGGTCTGCCAGTATCTCTAGAGAGAGAAACTGTTACACGAAATGTTAACTTTCTTCAGCATGGCTTTGCGTTCTTGCTGTCAAGGAACTGATTGTTTGTTTGTTTGTTTGAGACTGGTGAGGCTGTCATTGATCATGGGACAGTGGCTTAGCTTGAGTCTCTGCCTCCCAGAAAAGATGAAACAAAATTAAAGGCGGGAGTGTGGTATTTTTTTGAAAAAATGAACATGGCTACACCACCTATTCTCCGAACCCCAGCTCCTGACACAACGCGTTTTCAACTAAGAATTGTGTAATAAAGCTGGGATCGAGTCAAGAATCTGAAACATGTTTTGCGTGTGCAATAGAAGTATTTTCACTTGGTCATCCACGCTTTAAATATTTTTAATTGATGCATTCCTGATTGAGCTGACCACTGGCACAACTAGTTACTGCTCTGATCAGGAAGTGATTTACAGTAAATGTGACCCTTCTGAGAAGAAATAGATTTCTGCAGCTTTTAAGAAAGGGAAATAGTGTTTCATTTACTGCAGGATCAAGGTTTTTACATCCTCATTTCATTTCCTTTTAAGCCTGTGTATTCATGAGAATTAACCCATTCACATTCTGCTATTTAAAGGCAGAAATTGATGGGGGGGGTGGTTAGTGTGATGATGATGTCACTAGACTTGTAATCCATGAATTCCAGACTAATGTTCTCACGATATGAGTTTCAATCCCATCATGGCAGTTAGTGAAATTTTGAATTCAATGAAAAAAAAAATCTGGAATTAAATAACGAAAATGAACACCCAGTTCACTAAGTTAAAAACCGAAAATAAAACTGCAGATGCAATAAATCAGAAACAAAAACTGAAATTGCTGGAAAAGCTGAGCGGGTCTGGCAGCATCTATAGAGAGAAATCAGAGTCTCCACAGATGCTGCCAGACCCACTGAGCTTTTCCAGTAGTTACTGTATTTTGTATCTGGTTCACTAATGCCCTTTTTAGAGAAGGAAATCTGCCATCCTTACCTGGTCTGGCCTACACACGACACCAGACCCACAGCAATGTGGTTAACTTTTAACTGCCATCTGGGCAAGTAGGGATGGGCAATAAATGCTGTCTAGCCAGGGTTGTGACTGAATTAAAATTAAAATTAACTCAGGAATTAATTACCTGCTAAATTGTCTACTTATGACTTTTTTGGAAAAAAAAGGATCTGAAGCCAGATAAATTTAGTTTTATGGATTTATTTTAAATCCGCATAAATTATTCCATTTGATTTGTTTAAGATTGGGAATATTAAACATTTAAACCGTCTCATTGCATTCCCGGTTTAAAACGATGGCTGCAGGAATCCTTTCCCTCCCCTGTCTCGTCCCATAACCCTTCCCATTCTCTAGGTTTGGTGACTGCAGTTTTAATATGTGTGTAAAAAGAGACAGGGAGTGTTTATATACTTTGTCGATAACGAATGTGTTTTTCTGCTGTGTGGAGAGATCGATATTTTCTTCTGTGCTCTAGTTCTAATGAACCTTATTGGCAAACCACAAGCTTTGGGAGTTTCTAAACAAAAGAACACCAAATAAAGGCAGAATCGACTTGAGATTTAATGTAAATAGACCAGACAATAGCAGCGATGCAGCACCTTTTAGTGGGAAACTGCTCCAGTAACATTTTTTAGCCGCCTTTTTTTTAAAAGGAGAATTTGGAATGCAATAATAGAAGGACAGTTTACAGCCAGGCTGTATGTTGTTTATGCTTCAGAAGAAGGGTCCTGACCCAAAACGTCAGCTTTCCTGCTCTGATGCTGCCTGATTTGCTGTGTTTCTCCAGCTCCACACTGTGTTATCTTTGACTCCAGCATCAACAGTTCTTACTTTCTCTGCATGTTGTTTATACCGGGTAGGCCCCGAGCAAAAAGCACTGAAGTGTTACAGTGCAAAAGGAGGCAATTCATCCAATCACTCCTATACTGGCTCTTCAAAAAACATCACTTCATGTGAATAAAAGCAAAATGCTGCAATGAACACAAAGTGCTGGAGAAATTCTGCAGGTCTGGCAGCATCTGTGGAGAGAGACAGATTTCATGTTTTGAGTCCAGTACAACTCGCCCTTTAAAAGTTTCAGCAGAATCATTACTGGACTCCAAACATTAAGTCATTTTGTACGAGTCTGCTTTCCTTGGAGCTCTCTGAGGTTGGCTGGAATATCAGTGGAATTTCAGACAAATGTAGGAACAATATACAGAGAGCGAGAAAGTAACCATGCAGGGTCTCAGGTTAAGGGTAGGGGTAGGGGACAAGCTGAGTTGCACATGCAGACAGCTGGTGTAGATACAGCTGACTGACTGTTGTCCTCCTGTACTGCAACCTTCTATAGTTACAAGCCACTGTCCTACTGGTGCAACCAGATTAGCCTCCAATGTCCTGGGTCCCGATTGGCTTATAAAGATTTTTTTTCATTTAATTACAGACCAGTTTTTAGAAGATGTAGCTCTCTCTTTTAGAAGATGCAGATTGCATGAGATTCAAGGGCGGACCCCGGATAGGATATGTGATGTATTACTCTGACTGTTTAGATGAATAATCAGGAAGTGAATCTGCCACCCTGTTCAGGCAGATGTGAGCATTTTTGCAATTAATGCTGAACAGAGGAAACCTAACGCTGTTTTATGTTTATTACATAAAGCAAGAATTGTTCTTTACAGGCACTTGGAATTCCATTTCTAATGTATCAATTATCGTGTGTGTTATAAATCAGCAATTGCACCAAAATACATTGAGTAGCTGGCAGTTTAATGTAAATGACGATGTGTAGATCCTCAATATGTGTTCAGCTATTTCAGACACAGTCGACAGTGCAATGGAAGACCAGAGGAACACAATGAAAATTAATATTGCAAGTAAGATTGTAATGGAAATATGTAAATCTTCTCTTCATTCCTCTGTGACCATATTGGTAGTTTGTAACATCGTCTGTCCTTATTTATATAGGGATCAATTTCATTTTTCTAAATCAAATGGAATTCAGAAGAAACCTTTTTTATCCAGGGAGTGGTCAGGATCTGGAACTCTCCAGATGCATGGAGTGGGAGAGCCAATAAGGGAAATTCAGGCAGACAGACAAGGAAGAATGGGAAGAATAAGGTTGCAGGAACAGCAACTCCTATTCCGCTTGGGAACCCTGCAGCCTAATGGTATCAATGTGGACTTCACCAGCTTCAAAATCTCCCCTTCCCCCACCCCATCCCAAAACCAGCCCAGTTTGTCCCCTCCCCCCACTGCACCACACAACCAGCCCAGCTCTTCCCCTCCACCCACTGCATCCCAAAACCAGTCCAACCTGTCTCTGCCTCCCTAACCTGTTCTTCCTCTCAC
The DNA here is from genome assembly GCF_030684315.1 of Stegostoma tigrinum. Classification (NCBI taxonomy): domain Eukaryota; kingdom Metazoa; phylum Chordata; class Chondrichthyes; order Orectolobiformes; family Stegostomatidae; genus Stegostoma; species Stegostoma tigrinum. Next base: position 3,545,005 of record NC_081378.1, read on the forward strand.
CCATCCCTTCCTCCCACCTCAAGCTGCACCTCCATTTCCTACCTACTAACCTCATCCCACCTCCTTGACCTGTCTGTCTTCCCTGGACTGACCTATCCCCTCCCCTACCTCCCCACCTATACTCTCTCCACCTATCTTCTTTTCTCTCCATCTTCAGTCCACCTCCCCCTCTCTCCCTATTTATTCCAGAACCCTCACCCCATCCCCGTCCCTGATGAAGGGTCTAGGCCCAAAACGTCAGCTTTTGTGCTCCTGAGATGCTGCTGGGCCTGCTGTGTTCATCCAGCCTCACATTTTATTATCTTGGATTCTCCAGCATCTGCAGTTCCCATTATCAAGGAAGAATGGGGAAGAGTTTATGCTGATGAGCTGGACGTGGTCCAAGGCTTGAGTAGAGCATAAACAGCGGCAGAGACTGGTTGGGTTGAATGGTCTGTGCCATAAATTCCATGAAATTCTATTGAATGTTCACTTGTGTCTGCAGCCCTAACATCAGGTGCCTTTTGAATTAAATATTTCACTATAACCGCAATCATCTCCAAAAGGCCAAATTCTGCCTTTAGCCAAGAGCAGTGATCATGGTGAGTACTGGACAGGTCAGATCCCAGAGTTAGACAATTTGATGGACCATAGCTCTCTTCTGCAGTTTGTTGACTGACTGACTGTGGTGATCAGTCACTGAACGTTAGCAGTTGCCAACGTACTTCTATTGAAAGGACACTTTATTACACAAAAAGAAAAATAAACTAGACATGAGTGAATTTATAAATATTTTACCATACACAACAAAAAGAAAGATGCACCCCCTTTTCACAGCATTACCCTTTACAGTCACTCTACCTCCAGTGAAGTGGCAGTTACATAGTCACTTTTAATTTCTTACTCAACTGCTGAAGCCATAAGCACTTTCTGTCAATTTCTCCACGTTCACCAAATTTCATGGCTACGTGTGACTCCTCATTGACTGCCTCAGTATATGTCCAAATGTAGCAAGACCTGGGCAATACCCTGGTTTTGGCTGCCAAGTAATATTCATACGATATAAATATCAAGCAGAGCCCCATCTGCAACAAGACAGAATTGAACTTTAACATCCAATGATGTTACAGCCAATCCCTGGGTCACAGATGGGTCCTATTCTTGCATCTGTTCACAGGAGAACAGGAAAAGTTTGTATATTGGACTTTCATAAATCAGGGACAGCTGTACCATCACTGAATCACCACGAGCAACATCCTGGAGATTACCATTGACCAGAAACTCAACTCAACTCACCACCTGACTCCCCTCCCAGTCCTGTTCATCTCCAAGACACAGTGTGAGGAATGTTCCCTATTTGCCGGGATAGGTGTGGCTTCAACAACACTCAAGAAGCTGAACCACATCCACTCCCTCTACCACTGATGCTCAGTAGCAGCCGTGTGTACCATTTGCAAGATGAACTGCAAAAATTCACTGAGGTGCCTTAGACAGGACCAGGACCACTGCCATCCAGAAGGACAAGGGCATCAGATACATGGGTATTCCACTACCTACAAGTTCCCCTCCAAGCCACTTTCCATCCTGAAATGGAAATATATAGCGATTCCTTGTGTTGTTGGGTCAAAATGCTGGAATTCCCTTCCCACTGTGCTGTGGACAAGCGTACACCACAGGGCCTGCCAACCCTTAGGAAATAGTGTCAAATAGTAACAATAATATTATTCTCACAACTCCTCATCACACGATCCTCTTCATTGAAACAATTGTAACAACCTACAAGCATTATACTTGAAACATTGTCCCTGTCCAGTTAACATTGAAACCGCTGGAAAGATCTACTGGTGTTTATATAAGATGTTACAGCGAGTGTTGATTTCATAACATTGGAATTGGGCAACTCAATAGGACACACCACAATTAAGGTTCTAGATAGGTCCTGTATGTATTTGTCAGGCTGACATGATGTTTGGGACATCTTTATTATGGACAAGTGAGCAGGACAGGAAAAAATACTAATTTAAAAAAAAACTTTCACTGCATGAGGGCATCACTGACTAGACCACTATTTATTACTCATCCCTAACTGCCTAGAGGGCAGGTAAAAGTCAGCAACATTGCTGTGGATCTAGAACATGTAGGCCAGACCAGATAAGGAGGGCAGTTTCCTTCTCTAAAGAACATTAAGTGAACCAGATGGGATTTTCCCCAATAATTGGCAACAGATTCATGGTCACCATTAGATACTTAATTCCAAGATTTTCATTGAATTCAAATTCAACCATCAGCTGTGGCAGGATTTTAACCCGGACCCCCAGAACATTGTCTGGGTCACTGGATTAATAATCTAGTGACCGTGCCATTAGGTCAACACCACCTCATCAGGCCATTGACATTTCCATGTGAAATAGGTTGTCATCTGCCTGGGCCTACAGGTTCGTGGACTTATTCCAGGTCCATGGGAACAGCAGGAGGCTATTCAGCCCCTCGACTGTGTGTGTTTGTTAGTTTTACATTCAGGTAGTTCATGGCTGACCTGTGAACTGACATCGGCACTCTCCTCAACCAGTGGACACAGTTTCTCTCTATTGATCTTATCTGTTCACCTTTTTATATCTGCATCAAATCAACTGTTCAGATTCCGAGCTGTAAGGAACAGAATCCAAGTTGGTATAATTCCTTCACTGGCAATATCCTGGAACTATCTCTTTCACTGACCAGGACTGAGAGTGTGCCAGGACTGCAGTGAGGTCAAGAAGGCAGCTCATCACCATCACCTCAAGGACAATTAGATGTGGGCAATAAATGCTGGGCCCAGGCCTGCGGTGCGACCTCTCATGAATGAACTTTTCAAAAAAATCTCAGCTTCTAATGTAACCATTGGACCCTAGCCATCATTTTAATAAACATTTGCTGCACAGGCATGTCACAGTGACGGAGTAAGATATGCTCAGTTCCCCATGATCTTCACAATGCAGACCCGTCCCCATCCTATTCCTCAGTCACCATGAAAGAGACAGTGAGGCCCTACTGCCCAATCTGTTGTGCTCTGCTTGCTGGTGTTGGGGTTTGAGCTTCCTCATGTTATTGAGCTTGGAGAGGGGGAAGTGGCCTTACTCCACTTGAATGAAGCTGTTGCAGTTGGCTGGCTAAAGACAAGGATCACAAGATTGCTCTGGGCCTGGGTCCTGACCCCTGACCCAAATACAGAGACCTCATGTAGCCTCCCTTCTCAGCTGGCACAGACCCTGCTGTTGACTGTACGGAATCACTATGCTGACAACAGCCCAAGGTGTGGGGTTAATCATGAGTTGAGGGAGGGCAGAATCTACAACAGAAGTCAAACAAGTGGAACATTTCAAATTGTTGCATGATGCAGAATGTTATGCATTATTTTATGAAAACACACATTTGCTGTTCAAGATCGGGCATTATTTGCAGAGTTAAGTCCCTTATTTCTCTGGCCAGTTGGTTACCAGAGGCGGGGAGGTGAGGGCCTAGTGATATTGTCGCTGGCATGTTAATCCAGAGACCCTGATAACCTTTTGAGGACTTGGGTTCAAATCCTGCAAAGGCAGATGGTGGAATTTAAATATCTGGAATTAACAGTCTAATGATGACCAGGAACCCATTGCTGATTTTTGGGAAAACCCATCGGGTTCAGTAATGCCCTTTAGGGAAGGAAACTGCCATCCTTACCTGGTCGGGTCTATATGTGACTCCAGACCCACAACAATGTGGTTGACTCTCAACTGCCCTCTGGGCAATTAGGGATGGGTGATAAATGCTGCCTGGCCAGTGACATCCTCATCCTTTGAACAAATTTAAAAAAAAAGAAAATCACACAGCAGCCATCTTTTTGAGAGGCGTTTTTTCTGTCCTTATTTAGTGACAGCGTTGTAAAATTACATGAGAGTTTCATGGCGACATGTCTCAGAAATGGGAAGGAGCTGTTTCTGCCCCACAGGATGAAGTCAATGTCTGACAGTGCCTTATTGGGAGCTATTCCAAATGAGCAACGGGCAGATGCTTTTTGTTTTAGTCCATTTTGCCCTCAGTCCCTAAAGTTATGGGGCGGTGGGGTGGGGAAGAGTGATGATGAAATATTTTCTGAGCTTGATTCAGAATTAATTTGGGTTGTGCTGTTGCAGATTGTATGAGTATGTTCTAATTCTGGATGTTGACAGATGTGGGGCATGTCTAAATTTGTGTGACAAATATTTGTCTTGAGGTTTCTCTCTGAAGGGTCCACTGATTTTTTTTGAATTTCCTTTAAACAGCTGAACATAGCAACATAATGTTTTGCCGTCATAACAACAGACACCACCTCTGCAAAAATATATCAGTTTGAGTGTTGCCTGGAAATGTTTCAAACCAAGTGCATTAAATAAATGCATTATTTCTTCAACTTGTCATTTTAAGGAAATATTGATTCTTTACCTTTTTATGTTTTTAAAATTTGCAATTTAAAACATTTTCTCGCCGAACGTCTTCTCACCCACCTGGTATTTCAGCGAGATCATAAACCAAGCATCATATTTATGAGGAGCACAGAAGAGGCAAGTTGTGATTGGATTGTTTGCTCAGTGAGCAACAAGTGAGGGGTCTGCTCGTACTGCTGAAGAATTCCTTTAGAGCGGCCGAACGAGATATAGTAGGAACTGCAGATGCTGGAGAATTTGAGATAACAAGGTGTAGAGCTGGATGAACACAGCAGGCCAAGCAGCGTCTTAGGATCATAGCCAGTTCACCTTGAGGTGGAGTTAGCAGAGATGAAAGCTTCAAACCTAACTCCTGGTGAAGTCAGCATTTTGTCTTTTCTTTTAATATATTGAGTCTTAGACATTTGAACAGTTTGAGCAAGGTTTGAATATTTCTCCAAATCACCTTTTGCTATATCTCTGCTACTACCTGCTAAGTATTGAAATGAAGTGCAAATATGGGATCCATGTTCCCCAATCATTTTTCTTCTGTTTGCATCGCTTCGAAACTAGATTTAAGGGATGTCTGTAATCCCTAGATTTGAGGAATTTCTTCTCTTAGAGTATAGTGGAATTCCTTACTGCGGAGGGCTGTTGTGGCTGGGTCATCAACACTGAAGGACAAATTTGATATGGGTAATGGGGAACAGGCAGCAAAGTGAAGCTGAGGATCATCAAATCAGCCACTGAATGGAGGAATAGACTCTATGGGCTAAATGGCCAACTTCTGCTCCTTCATCTATGGTCTTTATAACGTTATAATAGTGTACCAAGGAGTGGGTCCCACTGAAGGCAATTCATTTGACAGATATTTGGATCAGTGATATCTGTTCTGCTTTGCCATCCTCTTTTTTTAATTGTCAAACGCTGTGGCATTTATGAAGCTTGATCTAAGGTAATCGCGTTGGCAAGCATTATAATTTTTCCATTGTGTTATGAACGTGCCTGAGGAATCGGAGTGAAAGCTGGTGACTGTCCTTTATAGATTTATGTTCTGTGGCAGCACAGTGTTGTGGAACCAAACTTTGGTTCTACAAGGAGCAGATTCTTTAACATCTGAAGCCCTGAATATGTGACCCAATCAATTCCTCGAGAAATAGCACTGCAATTTGAATTGAAAATCAAAATCTTCATAGCCCTACATTAAATAATTTGCTTTGTCTCACTGCACATGTAAAGCAACAGTTACAATCAAGCTCATCAAATCATTCGGCATAACTTGTCATTGTTTACTAATATTAAAATATTGTAGGTGTTACACTTCACCATGTTGTTGAGAGAGTTTTAAACTGAGTGGGGCCGTCTGCTTGGAGCCCCTTGCCACCTTTTTGGGTGACAGTGGCCCAATGGTTAGCATTGCTGCCTCACAGACCTGAATTTGATTCCACCCTGGGGTGCCTGTCTGGGTGGAATTTGCACATTTTCCCTGTGTCCATGCAGATTTCCTCAGGAGACACTCACATCCAATGATGCACAGTTTACATAGATTGGCCATGCTCAATTACCCTCCGTATCCGGGGATATGCAGGCTAGGCAGGTTAGCAGTGGTAAAGGCAGGGCTACTGGGATAGGGTGGGATGTTGTTTGGAGGGTCAGTGTGGACTCAATGGGCCATATGGCCTGCTACCATGTTATGGGGTTTCTATGACTTTTCCCTGCTACTATTTAATTGATCTCAGTGGCTGGTTGTCTCTGCGTTTGTGTCATCAATTCCTCGTAACCTGAGGGAATTGGAGCTTTGTCCACACTCTTGGACATCAGATTGCTGGGACAAGCTGACAAATTGCTGGTCATTTATAGTCTGAGGAGACTGGATAAAGTCAAACATACCACATTTAACCAGTTTTTTAATGGTGCCTTTTTAACTAACCCTGAAAATTTAAAACCAACTTCTAAAGTAAGTTATAACCTGTCAAAACCTTTCTTCTAAGTTGGAAAATGGGTTACAAAAAAGGTATTAAATGTGACAGGTCACCAGTTTTGCAGCTATACAGTTTGTGGGGAAGTGTAGCAGCCGAGTGCAGAACTTTGGCGACCACAGATGAGGGCAGACCTATGTTATATCCAGCAGGGAAGTGTTAGATATGGTGTACCACAAGGGGGCAGTGTGTGTTCTTGATGTACAGGAAGGGTAAATGTTGGCAAGTGGCAATGTCTCTCGCGTTGCAGTCCAGAACGTCAAACTAATGTTTGAATCCCATGAAGGCAGATGATGAAATTTTGAATTGAATCAAAAGCTGGCCTGGTAGCAAGCTTGGAACTAATCTTGCTTGAAATATTGTGAGCATTTTGGACTATGTATCTAAAGAAGAATGCATTGGCGTTAGAGGTCCATAGGAGGTCTATAAGAATGATGGCAGGGATGAGGGCCTTGTCATATGACAAGCAGTTAAGGACTCTGGGCCTGCACTCAGTAGAACTTATAAGTTCATCACCCCCAATCTTCTAAATACTGAGAGGCCTGGATAGAGTGGAGTTGGAGAAAATTGGCATCAAGGATAGTAAATGAGATAAGATTTACCTAGAAACAAGGAGCTGATGGTCAATTGTCAATGACCTAGGCCTTTGGCCTGCCAACACAATGATTGGCTCCCAGCTAGTTGCACAGCTTGTGGGTGTGAACAAGAAACTTCCAGGACTTCCACAGTACAAAATTATTCTCCCTCACAGGTGTTGTACACTGTGTGGCTTTTCACCAATAAATCAAAGACTTTTTAATTTTGTGAACCAGTCACTCTGTGCTGCCTGAAGCAAGAGAGAGAACCTGGAGAAGAGAGATGAAAGAGCAGCAAATCCTACCAAATCAAAGGATCCGCTCAACAATCCCTGTCGACAGGGACTACCCAGCATTTCCATCTGCCTATAACACCATTTTTTAAAAAAAGTAACATCCCTACAGTGGGGAAGCAGGCCATTTTGCCCATCAAATCCACACTGGCCCTCTAAGGGGCATCCCACCCAGACCCAATCTCTTCCTTATCCCCATAACCTTGCATTTCCCATGGCTGATCTGCCTTGTCTAGGCCTCCCTGGATACTGAGTATTTTAGCATGACCAATTCATCTAAACTGCATGTCTTTAGACTCTGGGAGGAAACCCATGCAGACACTGGGAGAATGTGCAAACTCCACACAGACAATCACCCAAGGGTGGAATTGAACCTGGGACCCTTGTGCTATGAGGTAGCAGTGCTAACCACTGAGCCACCACATTGCCCTATTTTCTTTTTGTTTCTATCCATGTGTGTGTTTGTTGGGTGAGTTTATAAGGGGGGTAGACTTTTAACCAGTAGACTTATATGTTCACAGATCATAGATAACAAAGTGTGGAGCTGGATGAACACAGCAGGCCCAGCAGCATCTCAGGAGCACAAAAGCTGACGTTTTGGGCCTAGACCCTTCATCAGAGAGGGGGATGGGGAGAGGATTCTGAAATAAATAGGGAGAGAGGGGGAGGTGGACTGAAGATGGATAGAGGAGAAGATAGGTGGAGAGGAGAGTCATATTTGTTAACTGTGCTAGAATCGATTTATTTGTAATAAACAGTAATTCTTGTTAAGTACAGAGACCTGGCCTGTTCTTTCAGTCAAACTGGATCTAAGTAACCAGGAAATTTTGAGGGGCTCAATAAAATCTGAAACTTCTGTGATGATTCCAGGAATAGTGATGCTGCATTTCCTGTGCATGGAAGATTGAAACTTCTCAATCTTTGAAGAAGATCTATTTTCTACCTTACCAGTATTCTTCAAATTTATTCTTTCGTGGCATGTGGGGTTTGCTGACTCGGTGGGCATTTGTTGCCCATGAAATAAGAGGCTTGTTTGAACATTTCAGAGAGCTATAAAGAGTCCAATGCATTGCTGTGGGTCTGGAGTCACATCTAGGCCAGACCAGGTAAAGATGGCAGTTTCTATCCCTAAAGGGCATTAGTGAACCTGATGGGATTTCCCCAACAATCGGCAATGGGTTCATGGTCATTATTAGACTCTTAATTCCAGATATTTTATTGAATTCAAATCCCGCCATCAGCCATGGCAGGGTTTGAACCCAGGCCCCCAGAACGTTATCTGGGTCTCTGGATTAACAGTCCGGTGATAATTCCATTAGGCCATCACCTCCCTGGAGTTGCCAGAATGGGATTTGAGCCTGTCCTGAAAATTTTGTCCTGAAAAGATTATTCTAGTTCAGTGCCACTCAGGCCCTGACATCCAGTCAGGGCTAAATTTGTTTGTGCGGTATTTCACTCCCCACCATCCCAGCTTTTGCTCTTTAGTAACGTAGGAGCAAGAGTAGGTCATTCAGCCACTTGAACCTGGTCTATCATTCAACATGATCATGGCTGATTACTCTAATCCTGTCCTTCACCCCCTATATCTCCTGGTCCCTTTAACCATAAGAACTACATCTACCTCCTTCTTGAAAATACGTAATGTTTTGGCGTCAATCACTTCCGAGCAAATCCAGAGAGTGAGAAACTACACATTGTTCAGAGCCAGGGAGACATCCTGTCTGGGCCCAATGCCCACAAATGGAGTGGTCTGGATTTTATGCCCAATTCCCTGCAGAGACAGGTCATGGTGTGACAGCTGTTTGAGTAAATTTCACCTTTTCAATCTTTTTGAAGTGGGATCTGATTCTCAAGAGATTTAGAATGACCACAGAAGCCAGATTATGTTCATTGGCAGCAGATTGAATAGTTTGTGGAATTCTGCTTCTCATGTCTTTGTATTCACAGAATCAGAATCAGAATCAGTTGGCTTGCCAGAGGTTCACAGGAGCCAAGTACCAACTGTCAATAACGGGATAAATATTCTTGCTGCAACTGATGTTCTACAAGACAACTGCTCAGCACTGAATTTGTTGATCCTGATAGGGGTCGTGGATACCTATCACAGGAGTCTCCAGACTACTGGGGAGGTGATGGGCTAGTGGCATTATCAGTGGACTGTTAACCCAGGGGCCCAAATAACATGCTGGGAACCTGGATTCAAATCCCACTGCAGCAGATGGTGGAATTTGAATTCAATTTTAAAAATACTCTGGAATTAAGAGTCTAATGATGACCGTGAATCGACTGTCAATTGTTGGGAAAAACCCATCTGAATCACTAATGCCCTTTAGGGAAGGAAACTGCCCTCCTTACCTGGTCTGGCCTACATGTGACTCCAGACCCACAGCAATGTGGCTGACTTTTGACTACCCTCTGGGCAATGAATGCTGCCTGATCAGCAACACCTTCATCCCATCAATGCATTCAAAAAATTGACAATAGAGGTCAAATGTCACCGTTAAACCATCGACATTTTCTTTTGCCATGACCTGAAGTGCAATTCCTCTTCAAGAACACGTTAGGATGTGACCATTTGTGATATGGTTTAGAAAGGATCCTTAGTATGCCCAAGGGAAACTAGTCAGAAATCCAATGCTACTTATTGATTTATTCATGGGACGTGGGTGTTGCTGACTGGGCCAGCTTTTGTTGACCACTCCTTTGTTGCCCACTGGTGAGCTGCCTTCTTGAATTGGTGAAGTCCATGTGCTGTAGTTTCTTCCTTAGTTCATTCACAGGCCGAGGGTATTGCTGGCTTCAGCAGCATTTATGACCCATCCTTAACTGCCCAGAGTCAACCACATTACTGTGGGTCTGGAAATCACGTGTAAACCAGACCAGCTAAGGGGGGCAGTTTCCTTCCCTAAAGGACATGAGAGAACCAGATGGGTTTTTCCAACAATGTCATCATCAGACTGTTAATTCCGGAATTTTAAAATTGAATTTAAATTCCACCATCTGTCATGGCAGAATTTAAACATAGTTCGCGAGAACATTGCCTGGGTCTTTGGATTAACAGTCCAGCAATAATACCTCTAGGCTGTCGCCTCCCCCAGGTAGATCACAATGCTGTTAGGGAGGGAATTCTAGGATTTTGACCCAATGACAATGAAGGAACAGTGAAATATTTCCAAGTCAGGATGGTGAGTGGTTTGGAGGGGACCTTGCAGGGCATGGTATTCCCATGTATCTGCTGCCCACGTCCTTCTAGATGGAAGTGATTGTAGATTTGGAAGATGCTGTCTAAGAAGCCTTGGTGAATTTCTGCAGTGCATCTTGTAGATAGAACATGCAACTGCTACTGAGTGTCAGGGGTGGAGGGAGTGGGATGTTTGTGGATGTAGTGCCAATAATGTGGGCTGCTTTATCCTGATAGCTGTGAAGCTTCTTGAGTGTTGTTGGAGCTGCACCCGTCCCGGCAAGTGGGGAGTATTCCATCACAGTCCTGACTTGTACTATGTAGATGACGGAAAATTTGGGAGGAGTCAGGGTTTGGATTACTCACTACAGGATTCCCAGCCTCTGACCTGCTCTTGTAGCCACAGTATTTATTTGGCTAGTCCAGTTTAGTTTCTAGTCAGTGGTAACCTCAGAAATATTTTGAAATAGAGTTCAAATGCACATGCACCACAGCCCATTTTGTTTCAATGGAGCCCTGTGTGCTTTCCACTGAGAATCTTCTGTTATTCACATCCTTGCTGCTGTTTGTGGGATAAGAATTTCCTCACCTCTTGAAACCTGCAACTTTGTTTCACTTCTGGGAGAACTCATTTGTCCCTTTTTAAGTCTGTGAGAAGACCACGAGGGTCAGCTCATTAACTATAGTTAGTTAATTATAATGATGCCTCTGTCCTTTGCAATATAAGCTGCCTCTGAGCAACAGAGTCTGTCTATCCTATGGAAACGTTACCCAAACCTGTTCACCCACACTGGTTTTAAGAAAAGAACAGACTGGCCCCCTTGTACATTGAGATTTTGAGAGTAACAGTTTGAGGTGTCTGTGGATCCACACTCTGACATTGAGCCAGTGTAACAGTGGGGTGGGTCAGAGATTATCAGGTGAATGGCTGTTCAGGTGGAGTTGTGACACTCGCATAGGACATGATCATTAGACACAGAAACAGCAAATAGGAGCAGGAGTTGGCCACTCAGCCCTTCAAGTCTGATCTACCATCTGATATGACTGGCTGATTTGTCAATCTCGATACCATGTTCCCCCTCTCTCCCCATTTCTTAAACGCATTCAGTAAACTTGGGGTGTTGGCTAGCTCAGATGGCTGAACAGTTGGTTTGGGGTGCAGAGTAACACCAACAGCATGAATTCAATTCCCTCGTTGGCTGAAGTTATCACGAAGGACCCTCCTTCCCAACCTTTCGTCTCACCTGCAGCCTGCTGACCCTTGGGTTAAAGCCACTACCTGTTGTTGCTCTCTAATGAGAGGCCAAGACAATGGTAACTTTGCCTTTTATTCAGTGGTTGACTTCCACTGCTTTCTGTGGTCGCGAATTCCACAGGTTCACCGCCCTCTGAAGAAATTTCTCCTCACCTCATTATGAAAAGGTCCACTGTGTGCCTGAGGCTGTGATCCTGATGCCAAAAATCCAGGTGAGAGGTGAGCTTTGACTGGATGATTGTTTTCGAGCTGGTGATGACGAGCAGGAAAGGAAACTCAAAAGTGGAGGTCAGCTCAGAATTTGGAAGGAAATTTTCACTGTTTCATGTGGAGGTGAATACATTGTAAGAATTGCTTTTGACTTTGACCATCTGGGAACACCATCCTGTGCAGGTACATATCATTTGCAAAACATGTTGACACCTTGGTTTTTCCTTTGATTCCCAGACACATTGTCTCACTGGAGTATTTATTGTCTTCATGCTCTGAAGATTGGAGACATCCTTGTGAAGACATACATGAAAGACATTTAGCTATCAGGTTGGGGGTGGGAGGATGGAATCAGGAGAGGGCATACTGTAACTTTCTCCCAGGTTTTGCAGACGTATAAATGATGTGACTGACCCAAGTTGGCTCCAAAGGCTGGGTGGCCTGGATCCACGTGAGGGAGAGATAGGGGCCCAAGAGTATTTTCACGGCACAGATCAAGCTTGGCAGAACATCTGTTCAAAAGGGATCACTGGGGAATGACAGAAACAGAATATCCCCTCCCTTGACGAAGATTCTGAAGCTAATTTAGTGCTGACATCTCACCGGAACTGAGCAGAACTGGATTAGCAAATACAATACATCAAAGCTGGGATCTCCTGGTGGATATATCCTCCAAGGACCAGCTGAGGATCTGAGGGGCTTTGAGGAATGTTACTTTATCATCTGCCTACCAATTATCTTCTCAAATTGACAAAAAGCATTCCGTCTGCTTTTAACTTTTTTCTTTGAAAGAACAGATTAGTTTATTAATTATAGTTAAAGGATTAACTTTCACAGAAGTTGGAAGTTTAAACGGCAGTTGTGTGGAGGGTGGGTGTGGTTGATATGGTCAGAGCAGGCCATTTCCTGCTGAGTGAGCCAGGCTATGTGTTAGCGGTAAAACCACTGTTTGGGGATTTCTGAGAGGGAAAATCTGAACTTCGTGCCATGTGCAGGAGTTTGCAGAGAAAATAAAAGGTCAGAGTTTCAAGTTGTTTCCAGCTTTTCAGGAGGAAAGATGACAGTGCCGTTCTGCTTGACTCTGACAGAAAGCATGCACTCTCAGAAACAATGCACAGTGTTCCATCATTTACTCGACCCATATCGAGGTAGACCTTCCGGCGCGGCGCTCCCTTGGCACTGACCCTCCGACGGTGCGGCGCTCCCTCAGCACTGACCCTCCAACAGTGCAGTGCTCCGTTGGTGCTGACCCTGTGACAGTTCAGGTTGGCGTTGAAGACCTGGTTTTAACCTTCCACAGTAAACCTGAAGAGCCCTGAACTGCCATAGGATGTGTGGGGCAAGATGGAACAGGAGGGACAGCTCCAAGTGTGCCACTGATTTGTACAGGCCTGACCATTGCCTACCCAGAGACTGCTTTGCCTGGCCTGAGAGTCCATCACTGCTGGATTCTGGGCCATCCATGCTCTGTCAGGTGAAGGTGTTTTCAATCTTTGTTAACCTCAACATCGAACAATAACTGTTTCCTATGCCATATGAAAACTGTCGGCCAGCTTTATCCCGGGGAGAGTTGATATAGTGTTACTATCACTGGATGGGTGATCAGAGCCCAAGACTAAATGCTGTTAAGCAGTGTACCCGTTTGAATCCTAGCGTGGTAGGAGGTGAAACCTGAAGTCAATAAAATCTGGCATTATTAAAGCAAAAATGAAGCTGGGTAACAGCAGCCTTGTATCCATTGTCACTTGTCAGAAAAACCCATCTGGTTCATTAATGCCCTTTAGAGAAGGAAATCCACCATCCTTACCCGGCCTGGCCTACGTTGACTCCAGAACCACAGCTTCTTAACGATGCTCTGAAATGGCTGAGAGATTCAATCAGTTCAAAAGCAATGAGGGATGGGCACTAACGGCTGACTTTGCCTGTCACACCCACGTTCTATGTGGGAATAATGTTTGAAAAGCAATGATCTGTTCATGTTGTATTAGCTCATGGATGGTTTTGCCTCATTCCATTTGCAATTCTTCCACTTTATCATTTTTCCGAAAACGTTGTAGAGATGAGGAAGCATGTTTCTGAGAGATAAGAAATCCCACGGGTATTTTTAAATGAGGGCCCCAGTGCCAGGCCAGGCCCAGCACAACGGTGTGACTTCAAAGAATCAACAGGTAGTTCCTAATGTATTCGAGATGATTGATAGCAGTGTTTGGGTGCTTTTATTTGAATGCATCTGTTTGCTTGCACAACATTTGACTTGGGTCAAGCCCTAAGGGAAAGAGACCATCTGAGGGCTTGGAAAATGTACCCATTTGAAACACATTCGCACAGGGACAATGTGGAACCAGGCAAGCAAGTCAAATTGATGGATTACAAATAAATTGCTGAATGGAAGAGAAACAGGTAATTATTTCTTGGGATTTTTCACTGTAGTTTACACCACCATACTCATGCTTTTTTTAATCCTGCATCCGGATAGTGATTGGGAGCAGAAGCCTAATAACCTGGGCAGCAATTAATTCTGGTAGAAAGATAGGTTTACATTCCAGCTAACTGGCCAACCAATGTGAGATTTTTAAAATATTACGAACATCCAAAACCAGATTATAAGTATAAGAGGGGTAACCTATGAATAGATTTAATATTCTGTCATTTCCATCCTTTTACATGGCATTACCAGGATCAAATTTTTTTAAAAATCATTTAATTGTCCGAAATAATTAGCTTAAGGATGTCTCTGGTATAAAATAAATAATAATGCCTTTAATGTCCAATATCCTAAAAGGAATGTATTATCAAATGAAGGACGACAAAGTTAAAAAATACTAAAATTCTTGCCTTCAGTGCAATAGCTTACTGTGTTTGCCATAAGCAGCCACTGGGGAAACACATTACATTTTATAACTAACTGTCTTAATGTAACAACAGTGTGACTGTATGACCCAGAGATTGTATTGGATGGATGAGGATTAAGATATTTTAATACTTCATGACCTGTCTGTCTCTCTCTGTCTCAAATAAATGTGTCTCCCGCCTTGAAATGGTAAAAATTGGCTAATTTGGTCAGCAAATTTGTCAGTTCCTGTTTGCACCCTGCCCAACGGGTTTACACTAAAATTTCAACTGCAATGGAAACATCTTTATTTTAATGCATCATTATGGAAACTAAAGTTAAAACCAATAATATGGCAGCAATGTCAGCAAAGATAAGGGAAAAGATAGCTGCACTAAAGATGGGAGAGGGAGGGGATTTCTGTGATAAACTAATCTGGAAATCTGAACTATTTAAGGGACTGATGCAGCAGGGAGGTGATTTTTTTTGCACCAATCTAGACTGAGAAGTACTTGCTAATCAAGAATCAGTTAGGGAGATGGTAGTGGACTAGTAATCCAGACCCTCAACGTAATGCTATGGGGGTATGGGTTAAAATCCCACTATGGCAGATGTGGAATTTGAATTCAATTGAAAAATTGTAGGACAAGACCAACTTCTTAAACCTATGTGCAGTTCTGGTATCTGCATGTAGGAGAGATATGATTTGTGCTGGATGAGGTGCTTGTGAGATTCACCAGGAGAGAGGCTGGAGAGGTGTGTAAGAATATGAAGGGCAATTGGCAGGGTGGAGTGAAAGCAGCTGTGCCTCTCAGTTAACAGTGATAGTGGGAACTGCAGATGCTGGAGAATCCAAGATAACAAAGTGTGAGGCTGGATGAACACAAGCCAAGCAGCATCTCAGGAGCACAAAAGCTAGGCTGAGGGCCTAGACCCTTCATCTTGGTTGTAGGGTCAATAACAAGGGGGACATTAAGGTGTAAGCCAGAAGGTTTAGAGAGGATAAAATTGTATCAGAGACAATGGGAACTGCAGGTGCTGGAGAATCTGAGATAACAAAGTATAGAGCTGGATGAACAAAGCAGGCCAAGCAGCATCTTAGGTATTCCTAAGATGTTGTTTGGCCTGCTGTGTTCATCCTGCTCTACACTTTTAGTTATCTAGGTTTAGAGAGGATTTGAGGAAACATCCTCTTATCAAGAGGGTGGTGGGAATCTGAAATGCACTGCCTGAGAGGGTAGTTGATGTGGGTAGCCTGACAACCTTGGAAGAGCACTGGAAATGTCACAATATTCAAGGCAATGGGCCCAGTGCTGGAAGGTAGGACTAGTGTAGCTGTAATGTAACTTTGGCAGTACAGACTCCAATAGACCAAAAGACCTGTCCATACTGCAAGATTCTATGGCTCTATAACAATCTGGTTTATGTGCTTGATTAGCCTGCTATCTGCACTCTAATAATTCTTAAAACCAAGTGTCTTCTTTTCTTTTCACCAAACCTCTTACGTGGCATTTTTAAATGGACAGTTTCATTTGAAATTCTCTCTTTCATACATTATCATTTGCTCAAATGACTCTTAAGTTCGTTGAGCCTGAATTGCTCTTATAAATCAGGGCCTTTAACACACAAAGGATAAGCGTCAGATGCTGAGAATCTGAACCAAAGCTGGGAGATTTAGGAAGCACCCAGTCACTTAATCATGCCCTATGAGTAGATGAGTACAGTTCGTGCTTTGGGTGGAGATCCTTTATCTGAATCATCCTTGCACACAATACTGCTCTGAAATTCTGTCCAACCTGCTGAGGTTTCCAGAATTTGTGTTTCACTGAATGTAACCCATGTCTTTACACTTGAAGATTGATTTTCATTTTACAGTCTTCAGGACGCTTGCAAGAATACTAGTATAGAGCTGATAATTATTTCATAGTGTATCAGAAGGTAGCACTGATTGTTTAGCAAGCAGATTCTGATTGGGTCCCAATTCTCCCTGGAGGGGAAGGTGTCTCTCAAAGGGCTGTGCAATAGATGAAGCTAGCTGTTTCATGCTGCAGCTGTGTAACCGCACCACACTCAGTATTTGCCACAAACAGGATGTTGTCGTCAAGCTAAAGAATTTCTGCTTATCACACATGGGTAACTTGTGATGTGAATTTCAGTGCCAATGCAATGCCAGGTTTGTAGACTGGCTGTTTGCAACAAGCAAATTCTGGCCAATATCCAACCTGCCTGAGCTTGCAATATTCGAATCATAACTTCCAACATGAGAAGAACTCCTGTGATTGGACAGCATTTGTTAACTAATCTTCAGTGTGCTGAGAATTACACTGACAACCAACCTGGGATGGTCATTTGGGCTCACTGCAGTGAATTGTGCATACTGAAAACTATATGTTTTGTTAATACAGAGGAGCCCAGACAGAAAGAACATGTACACACGTTGCACCTGTTTCAACTTAACAAAATGGTAGTATCCATCCTTGTGTTCACTTAGAGGGAAATGCATTGACCAATCAGAATCAACCTGGTGGTTTAATTGTATATTTGGCAGTTAATTGTCAATTGTCAATCATCAATCATCATCCATCTGTCCATGCCAACACACCTAGTAATCCATGGACTTGCCAAGCAATCAGCACATTCTTCTCTTACAGAATGTCAGTCCCCTTTACATTTGTACCATGGGCAATTACCACCCAACCAACGTTTATTAGAAACAGAGATAACAAAGTGTGGAGCTGGATGAACACAGCAGGCCAAGCAGCATCTCAGGAGCACAAAAGCTGACATTTCAGGCCTAGACCCTTCATCAGAGATCTCTGATGAAGGGTCTAGGCCTGAAATGTCAGCTTTTGTGCTCCTAAGATGCTGCTTGGCCTGCTGTGTTCATCCAGCTCCACACTTTTTGTTATCTTGGATTCTCCAGCATCTGCAGTTCCCACTATCTCTGATACTTTATTAGAAACAGACATGTTCTGAAAGCTTCCTGGAAAATCTCTTGCCCTGGGCCTGCCCAGCTGGAGGAAGAACATCAGTGAAGGTGTTGACTGTCTTGAGGAACTGCAACAGACCACAGTGGAGGCTCAGTGCAAATAGCAGGTGGATGGGGTGAATCCAAAGCATCGTGCGCGCGCGCACACACACACACACACACACACCTTCCTCCACCCCCTGCCCACCCCCATAAACCTGCCCTGCTCTACTCTCTAAGCACCGTCCTTCCAGCCACTGCCTAGCCTCTAGCAGGGTGTGGGGGCCCAACATTGGATTATTCAGTCACTGCTGGACCTACAACTCTCATCCCCGTTCTCAAGGGGCTACTCAAGGTGGGGGAAGAAGGGGAATGGTCCCCATGTTTATTCCCTGAACAGAGACGTCACCTTGGCAACCTTCCAGTCTTCTGCACAATGTCCAATGGTAGGTATGGTTGAAATCCCGTGGTTTTTGTTATCTCCTCGGTCATATCTCACAGGGTTTGGACCATCAACTAAACCTGGAAGCTATTTTTAAAGGTGAAAGGATGAAGGCATTGACCACTGGTTCCCAACATAACCCCATTTTAATGCCTCGGACATCCTTGGACCCCAGAATGAAGCCTCAGAGTGGGGGTGTTTAAAACCATCGTGCTTGTACAGAAAAGTAAGTCTTTTCAGAGACTGTGGGTGTCATCGCAGTGGGGCCTCAGGGAATGGATGATTGAGTCAGTTCCGCTGGCAGGAAAGTACCGCAAACAGTTAAAGGATCTGTCCAAACTCCAATCAGATCTCTCCACAGTTACCATTTCTGCCCCAAAATCTCTGCCTGTGGCCTCACCGGGGTCATGATCCACATTTTGTGAATCTCTGGGACTGAACATAGACCCACGATGATCTAACCGTCAGAGCTGCAGCTGATGGTTCCATGCAACTTGGATTCGGAGAGTCAGAATGTAGGCATGGAGCAGCAAATCGTGACATAATACAAGAGGACCATAAAATGTCTGTTGAATTGGCAAATTAATTTGAGAATTGTCGGCTGTGAGCTAGTCCGTGTTAGGGAGAATAAGGAAGGCATAGATAATGAGAACCCAGCTGGGATGTAGAAAAAGAGGGAAAAACTTGAGGTATAGGCACACAGATCATTAGATTTACATTGCACGTTAATAAGGCCATTAAGAACATGCTAATGGCTGGGATACGATTGAAAAGCAGTCGTGGTATTCTGGCTTTTCTTCATTACCTGCCACCAGCTTACAATAATTTCATGTCTGATTGCTACTGCTTTCTTTCTTGCTCCTTTCCATTCCACTGTCACTCTCTGAATGAGGAAAAGGTAATAGTTTATCTTAGTGATTTCCCATGCTCTGTGCACATTTTATAAAACCTCCAATTACTCTTTTGTTGTTTTTCTCACGTGTTTAGATAATCTGTTTATTATTATCCTTTTTTATGTTCCTGCTTTCTTTTTTCATGACCTTTTATACCTTACTTCACTTGACTTTCTTTGTAGGTTTTCTTTGGCTCTAGATTGATCAAATGTTTCTTTTTATATTCATTTTAATCATAATTTCTGTTCATCAAAGGAGCCTTAGCTTTTGCTGCCCATTTCACTTATGGGAATATGTCTCGTCTATATCCTGTTCACTTTTTTGAATGTTTCCCATTGTTGGCCCAAAAAGTATCTTCCAGTTTTCCATAACCTATTTCCCTTTTTCGTCTCTTTAACATTTACACTTCTTGTGGTGTGAGCCCTTCCACCATTGCCTGTTTCCTCTACAGTTCAGTTTTTGTATAGAGTCCAATCCTGTCATGGTTGTGGTTTCCTTAATCATTCCCAGTCTCTCACTGGGGATATGACAGCCTTCATCTGCAAACATCCTTGTCTGTGTAGTCCTCCAGAGGGTCAGTCACATTGCTGTAAGACTGGAGTTACATGTAAGCCAGACCAGATAAGGATGGTAGTTTCCTTCCCTAAAGGATATTGGGGGTTTTCCAACAGTGGATCCATGGTCATCATTGGACAGCTCTTAATTCCGGATTTTATTGAATGCAAACTGCACCATCTGCTGTGGCAGGATTTGAGCCCAGGCCACTGGAACATTATCTGTGTCTCTGGATTAACAGTCCAATGATAATAGTAAAACGTTCTGAGGAAGGGTCACTGGAACCAAAACGTTAACTCTATTTCCCTTCACAGATGCAGCCAGACCTGCTGAGCTTTTCCAGCAACTGTTTTTGTGCCAGTGAAATACCACTAGGCTATTGTCTCCCCTCTGGCTAAATGGATAATGGAAACTATAGTCAACACAGTGTAGAGCTGGAGGAGCACAGCAGGTCAGGCTGCATCAGGCAAGTTGACGTTTCGGGTCAGGACCCTTCATCCGAAACGTCGACTTTCCTGCTCCTCTGGTGCTGCCTGACCTGCTGCGTTCCTCCAGCTCCATACTGTGTTGGCTCTGCATCCAGCATCAGAAGTTCATGCTATCTCTAATGGAAATGATAATCAGGGATGGATGGACAACAGAACTCCCCATCCCCAACTGGTTCCAGTAACTATCTGATTGACATAACCTTGTACATAGTGCAGGAGGGAGATTTAATGCCCCTCAACTATGTAGGCGTTTATTACTCTTTCATGAGATGTAGGTATCACTGTCTGGGCCAGCATTTAATGTCCATCCCTAACAGGGTCTTGGACGAAGTTGTAGTGAGCTGTTTTCTTGAACTGCTACAACCAAATGTGCTGTGGGACACCTACATTTCTGTTGGTGAGGGTGTGCCAGGCTTTTGATCCAACAGTAATGAAGGGCTGGCAAAATAGCTCCAGTCAGGATGGTGAATGGCTCAGAAAGGAACTTGCAGATGCTATACTGTCAATGTGGAAGCACCCACGCAACACTCGCTCCGTTCCAATTTTAAAATGGTCTATTGTTCAGCTGAATGAGCCTCAAACATGTTCGCGAGTTGGGCTTCTGTTCTGTCAACAAGATCCTGACCCCATCTTGAACCACACTCATAGAGGCCAGGCCCCAGGATCATCTAGGCCCCAGGACCAGCCAGGCCTTACCAAGCAAGTTTAAAGCTGTGGCCTGAGGAGGAACATGACTGTCTCACTGACTGCCTAAGATATCCCCCGTCTCCTGACACCTCCCTGTGTCCGCACTTACATCAGTTCCTAATAGACCTGCAGTTTTAATCACCGCACCCCCACTTAACCAATCCTGGTGGGGTCAACCATTCGAGGATCTACTTTCCCAACTGGAAGTAAAAATTATTGAGCCAGTGACGCCCACATTCCATGAATCAATAAGGAAACGTTAACAGCCAAGTGGGAAACTGACTGGAGATGAGGTAGATCCTTGATTATGCTGATCATGTTGAATGATGGATCAGGCTGTAGGGGTTGAATGGTCCTACTGCAGCTGCTATTTTGAAATTCTTATTTGTTATATGACCAGCTTGGCTTCAGCCTCCAGACAGACATAATCAAAGTTGTCAGTATTGGTTATATTTAATGTTAGCAATGAGCCAATGGGTCATTTGGTGCTTTTGGCAGCATTCACTAAACATAGAAAACAGGTGCAGGAGCAGGCCATTCAGCCCTTCGAGCCTGCTCCACCATTCTATATGCTCATGGCGGCACGGTGGCTCAGTGGTTAGCACTGCAGCCTCACAGCACCAGGGACCCGGGTTCAATTTCACCCTCGGGTAACTGTCTGTGCGGAGTTTGCACATTCTCCCTGTGTCTGCGTGAGTTTCCTCCGGGTGCTCCGGTTTCCTCCCACAGCCTAAAGCTGTGCAGGCTAGGTGGATCGGCCATGCTAAATTGTCCGTAGTGTTCAGGGGTATGTGGGTTATAGGGGGACGGGTCTGGGTGGGATGCTTCTAGGTGCGCTGTGGACTTGTTGGGCCGAAGGGCCTGTTTCCGCACAGTAGGGAATGGAATCAAATCAAATCTAATGGCCAATCATCCAACTCAGTCCACTGTTCCTGCTTTCTCCCTCATATCCTTTAACCCCTTTAGCCCTAAGAACTATAATCTAACTCGTTCTTGAAAACAACATTCTACAGGCTCCCCACTCTCTGGGTGAGAAGATTTCTCCACATCTCAGCCCTAAATGGCCTACCTCATATCCTTAGACTGTGACCCCTGGTGCTGGGTGCGTGGGAACAACCTTCCTGTGTTTACTAAATGATATTTTTAAAGTTTCCAGTTAATGCGAAGTTGAGCTAATGTAAAATTTCATCCTTGAGACTCCCCTTACATCGCTGACTGAACCAGTGTCATAGAACAGCTCACAGTCTGGTGGGCACGTGCATACAGTGCTGAAGCATACCTGTGTTATTCCAAAACTTAAGATACCATCTTTTGTAATCTGTGCTTTATTAACAGGTTATAACTTTAAATATTTAATATTAAAATAGAATTCTTTTCAAAATCATGCTATATCAACAAGGTTTATGAGGTTTTTTTTTAAAATATGCATTGGTGATATTCTTATTACGATAATATTTTTGCTCACAAATATTTGTAATGCCAATGGCATGTGTAGAAAGTGGGCAGTGAAGTGTTTAAGAATCAGATTTCTGGCAGATGGTTGTCACATTAATGTGAGTCAGATTAAATCTTAACTTATGCTTGGTGATGTAATGAAATCCTCTATGAAAAGAGAATCTGAAGAACAAAGTTAAATTTTAATCATTTGTGCAGCTGTAATGAACATAGCTTTAAATGATAGAAAGAGTTTTATAACAGCCGGAAATTTGAAGACACTTTGGTTGAATTTCTGCACATTTAGCTCCTGGAGACACCTTTTGTGCTTCAGTAGAAAAATGTGAGTGGACAAATCATTTAGAACATCCTATGATGTTTACATTTGTGAGCATATAGTAGGCGTATGAACTTGGAGCTATGAAATGAGTATTAATATTTAGAACGTGAAACCATTACTCTAACTTTTCCACTGAATTTCCCCCCTTTTCCTGTAACAACTGAGCTAGGATTTCATAGGCATGTGTGACCTGAGGGCAGATCACTTGGGGAATTCTGCGTTAGCAGGAACTGTGAGTGTTTGCAGATGGTTTACCCCAAGGGTTGCCATAGCTCATGGTCAGCCTGATTTTCACATGGTTGGAGCTGGAAGCACTGGATAGCAAACAGGAGTTAACTGCTACCTGTTGTGGGTAACATCCCCACAAGTTACCATTGATTCAGCAACGTATTAAGGAACCTCACAGATAACCTCACAGGATTGAAACAGTGACTTAAACTTCATTGCATGCAACATCCAAAATAAGACTCCTCAAATATCAAGTTAGGCCTCACACCACAACTTGGCTATTAGCTGATTAATGGTGGAGTTTAGCACAGCACTTACAACTTCAGACTCAGGTCATTCAGCCCACCTGCTCTGTGCTGCTGTTTCTATGCACACAAACCTCCACTTACCCTCTTCATCTCACCTCTTAGTACATCTTTGCATCTGTGGGACAGAGTTTGCAAGCTCCTTTCTCCCTTGTGTTTATTTAGCTCTCTAATACATCTACACTATTCACCTCAACTACTGTGTCTATAATTTTGAGTTCCCAAATCTGATCTCTGTCTTGGTAAAGAGATGAAGTTGAATTCTCTGTTGGATTAGTTAGTCACTATTTTATGCTTACAGACCCTAGTTTCGAACACAAATGGAAACAGTTTTTTGATTTTTAACCAGTCGAAAATCTGTGATTTTGCTGGATTGATGAGTTGGGCGGGGCAAATTGCTTTCTCCATTCATGTTTATCCTGTAGTCAGGCAAACAAAAGAGAAAGCTACCAATCCCTGTTCACACTGCAGCTCGAGTTCTGCTATGACGTATTCAGAAAAGGGGGTGGCTTCCTATGATTTTGACTCCTTCCCAGATAAGGATGTGACTCAAAGGTGAAGTTACTGCAGGAGCTTTAATAATTAGCCAGTTCTCTGTTTGTTAACAAAGCACATGTTGAACAGAGTGTTCCGTGGCTTGGCAAAAACCAAACAGCTGTGCCAACAACTTGAGAAGCACGTCAGCAATGCAATCAGAACTTTCTTTTGTAGCATGAATACAACAGTGTTTTGAGAAATATTTTACTGAAGGAGTCTTCTAACCTGGCAGACAGACAAAGTGGCAGCAATGTTCAGATACTAACTGCAACCCAAGGTTCAAGGTAAGCCATGTGGAGCTGTTTTGAAGGGAAACCACACAGTGTTACAATCAGATTTTCATTCAGATTGGCAACGCTAGGAAAGCATGCAACACAAGGTCATCAGTATGACCAGATGGCATCTCCATTTTACATTAATTCTCAAAGGAAGGCCTTTTTTTGTGATAGTCTTATGTAATTTTTCTGCTTTGAACAACAGCTAACAATTATTTGCATTAACACTTATCAGACTTATGACTGTTGAACCTGTAATTCGGCGTACTTATTTCAACCTTTTCCATCAAGGTACATTTTCACCTTATGCAAAGCTGTGGACATTAGTCAAGTAACAATACAGGGGATCACTAATTTATGAATATCTGACTTAAATGCTTTTACTTACAAATATGACTCCATACTGGAATGTAATTTTAAAGACCCAACATAGAAACATTTCTAGTAGTTATAAAAAGCTGCTTTCTATTGTCCTGCATTGTACTTTGACTTGCGTACAAATCAACTTGTGAATGGACCCCAGGACAGAACCTGTTCATAACTAGGGTAGTGCTAGTGTCTATACTTAATAAATGATAAAATTTAGCTCCAAATTGGCATTGTAATGTGAGTAGAAATTAGTCTAATACGGTACCAGGCATATTGTTAATGAATTCCTATTTTTTCACTGTAGTTGGGACAGCACTTTGAACTGAAAATACTGCCCTCAATTTTTCTTTGCCTTTTAATGAAACCCTGGCGATCATGGGCATTCACTTGTGTGTTTTGCTCCTGTCTGAAGTTATTGAGGTTATGTGATATAAGCAGCTTGGCCAATGGATGTATACCAGTTGGGAACAGAATGATAATCAAGCCTTTATGTCTCACTATGCCAATGGCAAGATTCACCACCCCCTAGTGGTGGCTGGGGGTGCTACTGTTCAGCCCACGGATGGCATTCTCCAGGCTGCTTGTAACCAAGTGATATTGTGACAATTATGCAGCAACTCTAGCCCTTTACATTGGATCCAACAGCTCACTCTAGTTAACAACCTGACACTGCTCCATTGGATTAGGTGGCATTGAATGGTGATTGCTATAACATGGGGATAGACAGCAGAACCAAATCAGCCTTTCTACCTCCATATCCACAACAGTCAATTTAAAATTTTCAAAGACCCTCCAAATTGACCCAAGGCTTCCTAACCAGACATCTTGAATAACCAATTCCAGGCTCTGAGAGCGATCAATTCTCAACACTGGATGTGTAACTTAAACAGAAGACTTAGCAATTCATGAATAATACGGCAAGTTTAGCACAGCAATAAGTTAAACAACTAAGTGATCTAATTTAATCGGGCTGGTCATTAAATCCAACAGCCTTTTGTTTTCAGCTGCAGTCACAAGAAAGGCAGATAGATGGACAGACACAGTTAATCGATAACTCAAAGAAAGTAAAAGAAAATTCCCCAGATTACTTGAGTGGTTTTAATGTGTTGTTCCACAGGCAGAGATAATAGTTTCTTGCTTGATTTTTCTAAAGGCCTAACACAGGGTCACCTTACAGTTCACTCAGATAAAGGCAGTAATACTTACAACTTAGTTTTCTATTCTCTGAGCTTCCAAGAACTGCTCATGGGAGGTTAGGCAGGGAGCTGTCAAATCTTCTTGCTCTAGCATCAACAACTAGATTCCTCCATCCTGAAAATATAGTCCAAAGCTCAATCCAGACACTGCCCTCTACCTGAATGACCATCTCCTCTACAAGCTCCCAGACACCATTCAACATCTGCCATCTGCCTAAGCATGAGGTTTTTTTCCAGACTTGCTGGAACCAATTTCCAGGTAGCACAGCCAGTCCCCGCAACCTGCACATGTTTAGACTGTGGGAGGAAACTACAGCACTTGGTGAAAATCCACGCACACTCTGGGAAAACCTGCAGTCTGCACACAGAGAGTCAACCAAAACTGGGATCAAACTTGGGAACTGGTGCAGTAAGGCAGTAGTGCTATTCACTGAGCCACTGTGCTGCCCGTTTTCCAAAAGAGAGAGGCATGTGGAAAAATAGGAAACCGAAGCTATTCTTTAGAAATGAAACCAAGAACTGCTGAAGCTGGTGATCTGAAATGTACAAAAACAGAAATTCCAAGAAAAACCCAACTGGTCTGGCAGCAACGGTGGAGAGAGAAAGCAAGAGTCAACATTTCGATTCCAGTGACCCTTCAGAACAGTCCACAGAATCATAGAATCACTACAGTGTTGAAACAGGCCATTCAGCCCAAAAAGTCTATGCTGTCCCTCTACCCAGACCTATCCCCCACCCTATTTCTGTAACCCTACATTTCCCATAGCTAATCATCCTAATTTACACACCCCAGACACTACAGGCAATTTAGCATGGCCAACCCACCTAACCTGCACATCTTTGGGCTGTGGGAAGAAACTGGTGCACCTGGAGGAAACCCACGCAGACACAGGGAGAAGGTGCAGACTCCACACAGACAGACACCCAAGGGTGGAATCGAACCGGGGTTCCTGTCACTGTGAGGCAAAAGTGCTAACCACTGAGCCACTGTGCCACTCCCAGCAATTTCTGTTTATACTTCATAAATATATATTTTGGATTAATTGCTACAATATCCAGTACAATAATTAAATCAATAATTTTTATGAGATGTGCAGTAACCTCTAACTTTTCTACTGGTTGCCTTTTGTCTTTGTCATAGATTCATTGAGATTTACATGCTGACCCAGATATCCTAAATAAATCTAGTCCCATTTGCCAGCATTTGGCCCATATCCCTCTAAACTCTTCCTATTGCTGTCCCCCTCCAGATGCCTTTTTAAATGTTGTTTCTGTACCAGACTCCACCACTTCCTCTGGCAACTCACTCCAGACATGCACCACCCCCTGTGTGAAAAAATTACCCCTTAGATCCCTTTTATATCTTTCCGCTCTCACCTTAAACCTACACCGTCTAGTTTTGGATTTCCCCACCCTGGGGTAAAGATCTTGCTTATTTACCCTATCCATGCCCCTCGTGATTTTATAAACCTGTATAAGGTCATCCCTCAGCCTCTGACACTCCAGGAAAGATAGCCCCAGCTTTTGCTACCTCTCCCTGTAGCTCAAACCCTCCATCACTGGCAGCATCCTCATAAATCTTTTTTGAACCCTTTGTAGTTTGACAGCATGTTTCCTAAAGGAGGGAGAACAAAATTGCATGCAATAATCCAAACATAGCTGAATCAATGCCCTGTACAGCTGCAACACGACCTCCCATCTCCTATATTCAATATACTGTATAATAAAGAACATAGAACATAAATACAAGTATACCAAACACCTTGTGTAGCTGGATGAACACAGCAGGCCAAGCAGCATCTCAAGAGATGTTGCTTGGCCTGCTGTGTTCATCCAGCTGCACACTTTGTTACCATGGATTCTTCAGCATCTGCAGTTGCCATGATCTCTCATACCAAGCACCACCTTCATTATCCTGTCTACTTCTTGTCAAGGGCAGAACAATGGTTCTGAAAATAACTGTCTGGGCCATCCAAAAACCCTGTGCATTTCCGTGGATGTCTTTTACAATTTATGTCCTCCAGCCCATTGGGATTTCCCTGAAGAATTTGGTATTTTGCTACAACTCTACAGCTGCCCATCACTGTAGTCTAACCAGTATGGAACTATACACTGAGTGTTGGTGGGGGTTCAGAAACACAGTACTGCTCATAACACAGGCATTTCAAATGTACTTTCCTTTGCTTCACTTTTTGTGTTAAGTTAAATGAATTCTCATATGATGAATTTTAATTGAATTTAAATCTGACTTCAAGATCTCTCTGTGCTTGAATTCTACCCCAACGCCCCCCCGCTCACAGCCATGCCTTCAGCTTCCTGAGTCGTGATCCTCGCTATTCCCTCCTTAAACCTGTCAAATATTCATAAAATAAAGTTATGAACTCGACTTTCAAACAATCAACTGAATAAGATTGGCATGCGCAGTTATGGCAATACTTTTCCCAATGGTGTGTTGGTTTTTTAAAAAAAAATGGTTCTGTGATATAAACATTAATGAAAAGACGGATCTTCTGGAGACTTGAAGAGGAGGTAGGTACCAGGTTACCTCAGCTGTCATTTGTTTTACAGTGACAGAAATGTGTGCAGCCACATTACCAGGCCCAAAAACCCCCAACTGACCTATTTGCCCACATCGCTGTCTGTGTGGAAACGCATTTACTTCTCACTCGAACCCAGTCAAGCTCTGTGCTTGACTAGCTTTCCTGATGGCGTGTTCCACAAGTTGTGTTACTCCTTTGGATGAACAAGCCCCAGACCTTTTCTCTTCTCAATTCTGATTTCCCAATGACGTTGGGTGATGCCCAACAGGAAAGGGAGGAAGACCTGTATTTATGTTGCAGCTTTTACAACATGGATGTTCCAAAATGCTTCATGTTCCAGTGATGCACATTTTCTGAAGTGCTTTTGCTATTGCAAGGTAGGAATTGTGATCGTCAAATTGTGCACAGCAAGCTCCCAGAAGCAGTTATGTGACAACCAGATAACCTCTTTGTGGCATTAACTGCAAGACAAGTATTGGCCAGGGGACTGTGACAGACTCCCTATTCGGCTTCAAAATAGCACCTTGGGATCTCTAATGACTGTCTCAGAGGTCAGGCAGAGCCACATTCTAATGTCTCGCCCAAAAATAAAAGATAGCTGCAAATGTGCACCCAGTTCTGTGACAGTAAACAGTTTGCAGAGGGAAGAAATGATAAGAGTATGGAGAGGAAAAGAGTCAGGGATTCAAACATGTATATTAATTGTTTCAAAGTATTCCTTTCAATGTGGGAACAGAAAGGATCCAGTTACTCTTCTGGCTGTTTTTAATAGTGACTAAATTTGTTAAATGTGTGTGGTTTTAGTTAAGTAGAATAAGGGAAATGAGAGAGGCTGTGTGGCAACCAGAGTCCAGAATTTCTTTTCAGTTTATCTGTTGCCAACTCTAACTAGTCTGGATTTATAAACCTCTCCTGATAAGTGCTTCCCCGCTCACAAACTGTTCAAGTGGAGTAGCTGCAGCTGCCAGATTTTAATACATTTTCAATTTCAATTTGAACATTGTGCTGCCCTGGGATACATCCTGGGGTATTAAGTAAAAGTCGATACAATAAACTGGAAACCCATTTGGCCACGTTACTGGCGAAGGGTCAGCAGCTGAGATCTACCAAATTAATACCAAACACTCAAACTGAGGTAGTGAGGTGCCCTTCTGGTGTTTTTCCTGTCTTGTGAAGAGAAGACAAAAAGGGAGATGAAGGTTCTAGTGGCAGAGATGGGCATTGGTTTTAAACAAAAAGTGAAAGGATGCCTCACAGAAACCAGTTTACAGGATAACAGGGTTAGAACAGTGAAATAGGACTGTGCGGATTGCTCTGCAGAAATATTCACATTTGATCCATTGTATCTGCACTGACCCTCCAAGCATTTTAATCTAATGTCAACTTCTGCCTTTTCACAGTAATCAAACTCATTTCTTTTTTTCTTTTTCCCCTTAGCTCACGTTTGCTTCTTTAGCAAAATACTTTAAAACTATGTCCCCTGGTCATCAATCCATTTACAAGTGATAACAGTGCTCCCTATCCACTTGGCCCAGACCCCTCGTGACTTTGAAGACCTCTATCAAGTATCCTGTCAGCCTCCCCTCTCCAAGATGAACAGAACCAATCTTTCCTCACAATGGTTTCTGATCCATTCTCATAAACCTGTCCTAACCTGTCTCCGGTACAGCCACCACCTTTCTATTTAGTATGGTGTCCAGAACTCTGCACAATACTTCAGCAGAGGTCTAACCAGCATCTTATGTAATATATTCATCATAATCTCCCTTCTCTCGTACTGTATGCTGCTATTTATGAAGTCAGGAGTACTGCATACTTTATTAACAGCTGTTTCTACCTGTTCTACCACCACTAATTACCTGTGTACATGTACACCCAGGTCTCTCTGCTCCCACACACCCAGTATTCAAACTGTCTCTATGGGCAGCACGGTGGCTCAGCGGTCAGCACTGCTGCCTCACAGCACCAGGGACCTGGGTTCACTTCCACCCTTGGGTGACTGTGTGGAGTTTGCACATTCTCCCTGTGGGTTTCTTCCCACAGTCCAAAAATGTGTAGGTGGGTGGATTGGCCATGCTAAATTGCCCATAGTGTTCAGGGATACGTAGTTAGGGGTGTTATAGGGGGATGAGGCTGGGTGAAATCCACTGAGGGTCAGTGTGGACTTGTTGGGCTGAAGGGCCTGTTTCCACATTGTAGGGATTCTGTATATGTTCTTTGTACCTAAGTACACACCACATGCTTCTCTGTATTAAGCTCTATCTGCCCTCTTTGTTCTCCACTGTCATACTCAGAGTTTACAGTCCTTTCAAGTTTTATGTCCACTGCAAATTTTTTAAATTGTCCCTGCACACCAAGATCCACATTATTAACACATGGGAAATGCAAGAGTCTTAATCCTGACCTGACCAAGAACCAGCATGAATCCACTGGACTGAATGGCCTCCTGCTGTGTTGTTACAACTCTTAAACTTTCATAATCTGAGAAACCTATGGGCAAAACAGAAAAGAATCTGTAGTTGGCATAGTTCACTGTTTGTTTGATTAAGCAATAACCAATAAATCCTTAAAGTTTTCCAAGTTGTCTGGAAAATTCTATGCTCATCTGCATTTGACATGAGGCAAAGTAGCGAAAAATATTTTTTAAAACTTGTCAAGAATCAAACAGACTATCCAATTTTCCTGTTGGCATCTCAAAGACACATTCTTGCACCAAGTTGATCCAAAAAAATTCAGTGAATGAGTTTATCATATTTCCGCATCTTTTCACACATTCTTTGCATACATACATTTTTAGAAGTGGAAAACGCCATTTCAGCCATCATGTCTGCTTCTTTTTAGTAGAATTATTAAATAATAATCTTTGGTCATCTCCTGCTGAAACTTCAGACATTCATGAAAATATTGATGGTGGTTTCTTAATGTTCACTAACGGTTACCAAGCGGTTTGTGTCACACGTGCTAAGCTTTCTCGTGAGTCCTTGATGGCTCCATTTATTATTCTTTGGGATTTGGGCATTGCTGGTGAGGCTGTCCTAAGCCTCTGGGGTGGCTTGGTGGCTCAGTGGTCAGCGCTTCTTCCTCACAGCACCAGGGGCCCAGGTTCGATCTGAGCCTCGGGCGACTGTCTGTGTGGAGTTTGCGTGTTCACCCCGTGTCTGTGTGGGTTTTCTCCGGGTGCTCTGGTTTCCTCCCACAGTCCAAAGATGTGCAGGGTAAGTGGATTGGCCATGGGAAATTATCCATAGTGTTCGGCGATGTTTAGGTTAGGTGGGGTAGGGGAATGGGTCTGGGTGCGGTGCTGTTTGGAGGGGTGGTGTAAACTTGTTGGGCTGAATGGTCTGGTTCAACACTGTAGGAATTCTATAATAATGGCCCTTGAATTGACCGACTTGTTTGGTCATTTCAGAAGACCAGTTGAGAGTCAACCTCATCAACCACAGATTTTTAATCCAAAAGTATGTGTAATATACACAGCCACATCGGAGTACAATTGCAGTTCATCCGATCGTGACTTTAACTTCACATTTCTGCCTGCCCACACATGATGGTTAATTCCCCTCTAGATCCAAAGGTGGACTAATTTGAACTTTGCTGAATCAGTGGGGAGGTGGCAGTGGTAGAAGCAATGTCATGGGATTATTAGTCCAGAGTACCCAGTCTAATATTCATAAGAAATAAGTTTGAATCTGATGGTGAAATTTGAACTGAATAAAACCTGGAATTATAAGCTAACCAAAAGGTGGCCGTGTAACCGTGTTTTTCAACGTAGGGTGAGCTCTGCATTTTCTCCCGAGCCGCCTCATTACAAGGTGAAGCAGCCTGAGCCACTCAGTGCATCTTTCAATTGCGTTATTCATTTTGTATCTTAATTCATTCACGGGATGAGGGCACTGCTGACTAGACCAGCATTTATTGCCCATCCCTAATTGCCCAGAGGGCAGTTTGGAGTCAACCATATTACTGTGGGTCTGGAGTCACATTGTAGACCAGACCAGGTACGGATGGCAGTTTCCATCCCTGAAGGCCATTAGTGAACCAGATGGGGTGTTTTTCCCCACAATCAGCAACAGATTCATGGTCATCATTCGACTCTTGCAGATTTTTATTGAATTTCAATTCCACCATCTACCATGAGTGGGATTCGAACCCAGGTCCTCAGAACATTACCTGGGTGCAGTGATAATACGAATAGGGCATCACCTCCCCCATTTACTTATTCATTTAGAGGGATTATGAATGGACCTGGATAGCACTTGGGGCTAGTTTATCTTCCAGGCTTCTCATCCTCTGACAGCTCAAAGGGAATCATTTCAAACAATTTGAGGATTCACTTCCTACAGGGGCACATTGTTTCAAATAAAGTTGGTTAACAATTGTTCTAAAGTAAAAGCAGAGCACTTTAACATACTCATCATCTACAAGAAACAGTTCCCATTTGCTGTGGTCCATCTGAATGTAATAAAACTGGCTGTGAATTATTCACATTTTGAATCAATTTGTATTTGGATCTTCTCTTTTACAGAAAGTGACAAACTGAAGTTGGAACCCGAAGTGCAGGATTTTAAAAGGAGTGCAATGGCTGAACCAGATTATATGGATGATGAAGACAGTGCAGAACTCATTAAACCAAAGAAATTGGTTAATCCTGTGAAAACATCAAAAAATCACCAGGAACTCCACCGGGAGCTGATAATAAACCAGAAAAGGTAGATGAATAATTTGAGTCTGAATTGTACCACGACTTGAAATTCCTCATTAAAGCTTCACAATCTTCATCCTCCTTTACAATGCTCCTGAAAACTTGATGCTTTGGTTAAGCTTGCTCGCTGAGCTGGAAGGATAGTTTTCAGACGTTGCGTCACCATTCTAGGTAACATCATCAGTGAGTCTTCGGTGAAGCGCTGGTGTTATGTCCCGCTTTCTATTTATTTTTCTCCGAGAAAAAGAACAGGAAATGACATCACCAACACAGGAAATGACATCACCAACCCAAGGAAACCTAACCAGATAAATAGAAAGCGGGACATAACACCAGCGCTTCGTCAGAGGCTCACTGATGATGTTACCTAGAATGGTGACGAAGCGAGCAAACTCACATCCAGAAACTCAACCTGAGCTGCAAATCTTCTCAAAACTCGCTAGCTTTGGTTAAACCTTAATTCCCCATCCTAATACCCCGTTATGTAGCTCAGTATCAAAGTTTGTTCAGGTACATCACTGTGACGGGGGCACCTGGGGATACATAATGACAAACACATGTGGCATTGATCTTTACGTTCTCTTCCACTATGTGTCATGGCCAGAAAGTGAACCGTACTTTAATCCATGAGTACTTTAGCCATGTGATAGGCTTCTTCCTGGCCTGGAGGAGGTTTCAGATACATGTGCTTAGTGGTTTGGATAGTGATTATTCACTGCTTATGATTCTGTCTGATGGTTCAATAGGTATATCGAGGTGAGAAGATGATAAGAAATGTCCTCACCCAGAGAGTGGGAAACACATGGAATTCTCTGCCACAGAAAACAGTTAAGGTCAAAACATTGAATGGTTTCAAGAAAGAGATACGTTTACTTCTGAGCGCTAAAGGAGTCAAAGGGTATGGCGGGGTGGGTGGAATGTGCAAACAGTGGACTCTGTTGAAGATCACCCATGATCATATTCAATGGGAGAGCAGGCTCTAAGGGCTGAATGGCCTACTCCTTACACTACTAGTAGTCCTACTGCTCCTATATCTATGTTTCTGTGTTTTCATAAAACTCCTGTGAAGCAGCATGGGATTATGTTATAAATGCAATTTGCTTAAGTCACAGCGTTGGATGAGGATTTTTATGCTGTGTGGATTTAAAGAGAAAGGAACTGGATTGCGAACTGCTTTTAAACACACCCTCAGAATGCGATAGGTTTTTTTTACCTTGTACATTTGCATCTTGTACATTTCTATGTTTCTAAATACACTGCTCAGCATGGAATGGCCCAGAAAGACCGACATGGATCCACGTTTCATTCCTGGACTGTGGTGATCTAGCCAGTCTTGGCCAAAGTGAGATCCTGGAATTGGGGGGAAAAAAAGTCTGTGTTCCCACTGTTGGTAAATTGCAGTTTTCTTCCTGTGAAAGTATGTGGAAGTTTCCACTTTCACTTTGCAAGGTTTTCTCAAAACCAGCCAATTTGTGATGAATTATTTAACCACCCTTGGCATCCGGACACGTGTTCCATCATCCACTAATACTGGATGCTGTGAAAAAGGGTAAGAAGCAGAGAGATTCTGTTCTGCACAAACTATCATGCTCTCTCAGAAGGGTCCCTGGTGGCTCAGTGGTTAGCACAGCTGCCTCACAGCATCAGGGACCTGAGTTCACTTCCACCCTTGGGTGACTGTATGTGCAGAGTTTGCACGTTCTCCCTGTGTCTGCGGGAGCTCCATCCAGGTGCTTCGCTTTCCTCCCACAGTCCAGAGATGGTTAGGTGGCCATGCTAAATTGCCTTGTGGTGTCACAGGGATGTGTAGGCTAGGTGGATTAGCCATGGGAAATGCAGTGGTAGAATGGGGGGTGTTTGATCTGTGCAGGATGCTATTCTTGGTGTGGACTCCATGTATCCAATAGTCTCTCTCCACCCTGTGTAGTGGTTCTATCTTGGTTCAGTTCTGCTACACTATGTTGATGTATTTGGGAAGTGAGTGTGGAGACTGTTTGTCTGTGATTCAGCTGCTGTGAGTGACCTCATTGTGTGGGAAAGTCAGATGGTTGTACCCAGGTGCCAGGAGCCACCTGTCTGCTTCCAGCTGCAGGTACCAACTTGTTTCTGTGCCTTCTGCTGTCTCCCTCTTTTCCTGTGGGAGCTGCGGGCAGGGGATGATTAGCTGTGTCTATGTTTCCAGCTGCAGCCTGAACCTTCCCCTGGGTTACTGCTTTATTAAAAATCTTTGCACCCTTCCAGGAAGGGCAAACTCCCTCTCTCTTTTTCAGTAAACAAAAAAACAAAGAAATGCAGACGTTGGAAATGAGAATTTGCTGGAAAAGCTCAGCAGCTCTGGCAGCATCTGTGGAGAGAAATCAGTTAATGTTTCGGGTCCCATGACCCTTTCTGAGAACAGTTCTAACTGTTAACTCTGCTTTCTCTTCACACATGCTGCCAGACCTGCCTCTCTCTCTCTCTCTCTCTGTTTCCACTGAATCTGTCTGTCTCGATCGAAGCCAACTGTTATTTAATAGTTGGAGTAGCTTCAATTCCCAGAGAAGATCAGGTTGGAATTTACCATCTATTTTTCCTATTTCATATCTGTCTTCGTTCTCCCCATGATTCCACGAGAATAGAGAGGGTTGGGTGGGCAGGAGAAGGGTAGAGGGGTGGGTGTTGTGACTGTGGAAAGGGTGGGGCAGGTTTGATATACCAGCTGCCTGTTAGTTTTCTATGATGTGCCAATGCATGGGTGCCAACACTGTGACACTGTGCAAACTTTACTGAGCATTTGACTGTGCGAACTGTGTCACAGCGTGTTTCAGTTTGTGCACAAGCTCTCTTCTCAATGTCAGACCAAACTGCTGAGTCCTTCTTACCAGGGTTTTTATTAACATCTTGTACACAATGAGATAGCTGCACATCAGAGAGCCAATTCCAACCCAATCTTCCAGCAGTTCGGCTGAGAAATCACGGCATGGACGCTCGTATACCTGCCGTAGGGTCAGGATAAAAGTCAAGTTTAGGGTTAAGGTTAGGGTTAGGGTCAGGGTCAAGGTTAGTGTCTGGGTTAAGATAAGGGTTAGGCTTCAGGGTCGTCTTAACCCTAACCCTATCGGTTTACCTATTGCGTTTGTGTGATTGATGGGTTCTCTCCTGGCATTGCTGATCCTGTAACTCTTCAACGTCACCCAATCTCAGCCTCACCCCTGAAGCATTGTTGATGTAGCTCATCACAGCAGGGTCCTGTGCCCAGCTATCTTTTAGCCATTTTATTGATGACATTCCCAAAGGTCAGAGGGGACAGTGTTCAGGTCTGTTCATGACTTCTGTGTCCGACTGAGCAAGGTCTGGACTACATTCAGGCTTGTGCTAAAAAGTAGCAAGTAAACAGCCGATGAGGAACTTCAAACCAGCGTCTACAGGAAAACAACACATACGGACCAAATACTGAACTACAGGAGCGACCATCCCAACACCCACAAACGAAGCTGTATTAGAACATTATTCCAACGAGACACCACACACTGCAGCACTGAGGAACTATGCAGAGCAGAGGAAAATCACCTATACAGCATATTCAAAAAGAACGGGTACCCGATGAACACAGTCCGCCGATTCCTCAGCAACAAACCCAAACAAACAGACAAAACAGGCTCAGAAACCCTAACCACTCTCCCCTACATCAAAGACATTTCTGAAATGACTGCCAGACTACTCGGACCTCTTGGCATCAGGGTAGCCCACAAACCCACCAACACACTAAAACAGCAGCTAATGAACTTAAAAGACCCTGTACAGACAACAAATAAAACAAACGTCATCTACAAAATACCTTGCAAGAACTGTGACAAACAATACGTTGGACAAACAGGCAGAAAGCTAGCCACCAGGATACATGAACATCAACTAGCCACAAAACGACATGACCCACTATCACTCGTATCCTTACATACAGATGAGGAAGGACACCACTTTGATTGGGACAACACATCCATCCTAGGACAAGCCAAATAGAGACATGCACAAGAATTCCTAGAAGCATGGCATTCCAACTGGAACTCCATCAACAAGCACATTGATTTGGAGCCAGTTTACCATCCTCTGAGAAAAAGAACAGGCAATGACATCACCAACGCAGGAAATGACATCACCAACCCAAGGAAATCTAACCAGATAAATAGAAAGCGGGAGATAACACCAGCACTTCATCGGAGGCTCACTGATGATGTTACCTAGAATGGTGACGAAACGTCTGAAACTAACCTTCCAGCTCAGCGAGCAAACTCACATCCAGGACCTCAACCTGAGCTACAAATCTTCTCAAAGCTCGCGCTCTCCGTTCTCGCTCGCGCTCTCCATTCTCTCTCCACCAGTATTGCCACACATGTTGAGCTGATCAAGTTAGTTCTGTTTAATTAAACCTCACTTTAACCCTGCAGCATCTCCCCAGTGACTGACGGCCAATAGGATCTCTGTTCCATTGAACTTGACAGCAAACTTCCCTCGCCACCCCCATCTTTTCGCCCTCACGCCACCCCCAAGAGTTGACAGCCCAGCTTGAGAGCTGGTACCTCACTGGTGTCACCGTTACAGCGATAGCCATTTCTGATGATGCAGGGAAAGGTGCCACAAAGTCGTTTATGCCAAATGAGCAGTGAGTGTGGTCACACTGATCACCTATACAGCGTATTCAAAAAGAACGGGTACCCAATGAACACAGTCCGCCGATTCCTCAGCAACAAACCCAAACAAACAGACAAAACAGGCCCAGAAACCATAACCACTCTCCTCTACATCAAAGACATTTCTGAAATGACTGCCAGACTACTCGGACCTCTTGGCATCAGGGTAGCCCACAAACCCACCAACACACTAAAACAGCAGTGCCACTGTCAAACTGGCCTTGGTCAGTGAGCTTGGGGATAGGAACCTTGTCTTACATTGGTACTCCATTACCAAAAGGGCTGACATACCACTTTAGTTAACAAGGTGGAGAGCTAGATGAACACAGCAGGCCAAGCAGCATCATAGGAGCAGGAAAGCTGACGTTTCGGGCCTAGACCCTTCATTTTCTGAAGAAGGGTCTAGGCCCAAAACATCAGCTTTCCTGCTCCTATGATGCTGCTCGGCCTGCTGTGTTCATCCAGCTCCACACCTTGTCATCGCAGATTCTCCAGCATCTGCAGTTCCTACAATCTCTGCAACATACCACCTTTATGGCTCATGGCGAACCCACCAAGTGGGCATTACTCCCTGCTCCACTCCAAACCTGCTAGGAGTCTGCTAGTGGACCTCCCACCCTCCTGGTTTAGAAAATCCACTCCTGGGAATGAGCATGAGCCCTTTGGGCGAGTAAGCAATACAGGATGGCTCAGGAAGAGTTAAGGCTCCTGCTCCCAGCCCATTGCCAGTAAACCAGACAATTCAGCCCAGAGAAACAAGTTCACTCGTATGGAAAAAGGTGCAATGTCAAGATGGTTGTAGTTTTCAGAAGGATTGGTATTAAGCAACGTTTGGTAGAGATTTTGGTGTAGTGGTAAAAAAAACTGGATTAGTAATTCAATTTAAACATCTGGAGATATGGATTCAAATCACACCAGAGCAGGTGAGTATGAAGCTCGTAAGAGTGAAACTATTACCAGTTATCATTAAAAACCTTGTATCAGTGATAATGGGAACTGCAGATGCTGGAGAATCCAAGATAATAAAATGTGAGGCTGGATGAACACAGCAGGTCCAGCAGCATCTCAGGAGCACAAAAGCTGATGTTTCGGGCCTAGACCCTGATGAAGGGTCTAGGCCCGAAACGTCAGCTTTTGTGCTCCTGAGATGCTGCTGGACCTGCTGTGTTCATCCAGCCTCACGTTTTATTATCATTAAAAACCTTACCTGGTTTTCTAATGTCCTTTAGGGAAGGATATCTGCCATCCTTACCCTGGTCTGAGCTACATGTGACCCCAGGCCCACTGTAATCTTGTGGACACTTAACTGCCCTCTGAAATAATCTAAGGCCTCTCCCATCCCGGGTATGTTCTCTTACACCATTGGGCTGAAGATACAAGCGTTTGAAATCACGTACCAATAGATTTAAGAACAGCTTCTTCCCCGCTGTTTATCGGGCTTACGAATGGACCTTTCACAGGGGAGGCAATGGCCTAGTGGTATTATTGCAGCACTGCTGATGCAGAGACCCAGGTCACATTCTGTGGACCAGAGTTCGAATCCCGCCACAGCCGATGGTGGAATTTGAATTCAATAAAATATCTGGTATTGAGAATCTAAAGGTGACCATGAGTCAATCCATTGTTAAATGTCGGAAAAACCCGTCTGGTTCACTAATGTCCTTTTGGGAAGGAAACTGCCATCCTTACCTGGTCTGGCCTACATGTGATTCCAGACCCAAAGCAATGTGGTTGACCACCCTCCTGGGCAGTTAGGGTTCAGCAATAAATGCTGCCTGACCAGGAACTTCCTGATCCCATGAATGAATAAAGGAAAAAAAATATTAGAGTTCCTCTTTCTCTGTGCCTTCCCTGTAGCTGTAACACTATATTCTTATTCTGTTCTATTACCATGATGTAACTTATGTAAGGTATGATTTCTCTGGATAGCATGCAAACAATAGTTTTCACTCTGTCTTGGTACATGCGCCAATAAATATCAAATCAAATCAAATCAAAAATAGCCAAGTGAGCCTGTCAATTCAAGGATGAATAGGGACAGGTGGAAAATTCTGGCCCAGTCAATAATGCCCACATCTCATGAACAAATGGAGCAAAACACTGATCAAATCAAAAGATCAATTCCTGATCTCACCTGATTTACCCCATTCCTTTTACTCAGGCAAGGATTAAGGATGTATTCTCCTACCTAAAGAATCTTCCCGTCTGTGCCCAGCCCAGGCAGCAATGACAAAGAGCTATCATCACATCTGTACAGCTCCACTGTTTGCAACTTAGAATTTCTAATCTCTAATTGAAAGGACATGGCATAGAGCTACTTTGTATTTTTAGAAGATGAATGATTTTGTTCAAGTTCTGATTTAAAAAGCTGTGGAGTTACAGACAGGGTGTATTAAATCCAGATGAATCCATTTATTACATAGCACAGCTCCTGGTTGAACTGGAGACCACTTTTCTCATACCAGATCCTTCTGCACCCCGTCCATCATTTTGGAGAACAGAAGCAGCTGTTTTCTTTAAAGTTCATCTCTTGAGGGGATGAGAGTGAAGCAACAGGAGTGACAGGCTGCCTGCTGGCCCACTCTGTGGGATAACAAGTCCAAGATTTGGTGACCCTCGGAAGAGCACGGAGACAGGACACAGGGACGAGTTTCAATGCAGAGCCCACAAGGGATTGCAATCTGCAGATCTGGGCATCCATAAGCGAAAACTCTCACACACCAGGTCTGACTTCGTGGTCAGAAGCTGGCTAAATCAGAAGACAGACCTAATAAACCAGCCATCAAAATGTTTCAGATATGAAGAATTCTCACAGGGCTTGACAGGGCAGGTGCAGGAAGGAGGTAGAAAGTGGGGACTGTCTAGGATCAGGAGGCACAGTCTCGGGAAAATCTGTCCCTTAGCTCTAAACTATAGCCTCACTTTCTAGATTTCCCCACCTGCGGAAACATTCTGTCTATGGCTACTTTGTAAATATCCCTTAGCATTTTATACACCTCAGTTAGGTCTCCTGTCATTCTTCGAAACTCCAGAGAGTATTGGTCTAGCCTGTTTGACATCTCCTCAAAAGACAAATCCCTGGAATTGAAACTCCATCATTGCCTGTGCATGGTGCTGTGAATTGTTTTTGCTTCTGCCCAGGGAAAGATTGAAGAGGCAAAGCTGCAAAGTTGCATTGGAAATTTCACCTTCCGGTTCAAATCACTGAGCCACGCAGCAATGT
Organism: Stegostoma tigrinum; assembly: GCF_030684315.1. Taxonomy (NCBI): domain Eukaryota; kingdom Metazoa; phylum Chordata; class Chondrichthyes; order Orectolobiformes; family Stegostomatidae; genus Stegostoma; species Stegostoma tigrinum. Next base: position 3,585,577 of record NC_081378.1, read on the forward strand.
TTAATGGGGAAGGGATGCCCTGCCTCACTGTAGCCAAGGGTACGTCTTGGGTAGACCCAAAAGTTACAAACTGACGGGAATGAATTTCTTGGTCCTTCGCGCTCTCTCACTGTAACTGCACATAATAGGCAATAATGGCAGAGAGTGGAACTCTTAAGGAATCAAATGTCCTTGTGTTTTATAGAAGAAGATGGATTTAAACTGCTTCAACCTTGTTGTTTTAGTGCCCAGAAGCTGGCACTTGGCATTCCCAATGCTCCATAAAGATGCCTTACAGCCGGAAGTCACAGAGCAGTTGTCAGAATGAAGAGCTCAATTTAGTGGGAATTATGTTTTAGAACTAAATACTTACTTGGAAATTGTGTCATCCATGAGACCATTCAGCCCCTTCACTGTGAACCAAATGTTCTGAAAGTTGGTTTCAAACAGCAACCCTAAAGAAATACATCCAGGCTCACATTTCCAGACAACAGTACATTGAGTAAAAGAGTTAGGAGGTCATGTTGTGGCTGTTCAGGACGTTGGTTCAGCCACTTTTGGAGGATTGCATACAGTTCTGGTCTCCATCCTATAGCAAGGATGTTGTGAAACTTGAAAGGGTTCAGAAAAGATTTAGGAAGATGTCACCAGGGTTGGAGGGGTTTGCGCTATAGGGAGAGGCTGAATAGGCTGGGGCTATTTTCCCCCGGAGTGTCAGAGGCTGAGGGGTGACCTTATAAATGTTTAGAAAATCAGGTGCATGGATAGGGTGAGTAGCCAAGATCTTTTCCCTGGGGTAGGGAGAGTCCAAAACTAGAGGGTGTAGGTATAAGGTGAGAGGGGAAAGATATTCAGGGTTTGAGTGAAGATTAGTGCTAATTGTAGATGTTGGTGTGTTCACTGAGCTGGGAGGTTTGATAGCAGATGTTTCGTCCCCTTACTAGGAGACATCCTCCGTGTTCTGGAGCCTCCTGTGAGGGGCTGTTGTCTCATGCCAGTTCGAATTTGTGCAGTCTCTGCATTCTGACACCTCCGAACTGACGGCCAGACTGCTCCAACCACTGGGAATCGTGACATTGCACAAACCAGCAGCTACACTAAGACAGCAACTGCCCTGGGTTAAAGTCCCAATAGATACCATGGACAGGATGAATGTGGTTCACAGGATACCAAGCAGAGACTGTACAAACACTACATGGGACAAACAGGCAGACCACTAGCAACCCACATCCACAAACACCAGCCAGCAACTTAACAACACGACCAGATGTCCTTGATTTCATTACACACAGATGAGAGAAACCACACTTTCAACAGGACAACCCTACTGTCGCCGGAAAAGCCAAACAGAGGACAGCCAGGGAATTCTTGGAGGCTTGGCATTCATCTGCAGACTCCATCAACAAACATGTTGAATTAGACTCAATATGCCGACCATCACAATACACAGCCGGAAGCAGCAAAAACCAGACCATATAAATTCGAACTGGCACAGGACAACAGCACTTCACAGGAGGCTCCTCAGCACTGAGGATATCACCGAGTAAGGAGGCACAATGTCTGCTATGAAACCTCCCAGCTCAGCAAACACACCAACATCCACAGAGGAAAGATATAAAAGGGACCCAAGTGTCAACTTTTTCACGTAGAGGGTGGTGCGTGTACGGAACGAGCTGCCAGCGGAAGCGGTTGAGGCTGGTACAATGACAACATTTAAAATGCATCTGGATGGGGACATGAACAGGAAGGGTTTACAGGGATATGGGCCAAATGCTGGAAAATGGGGCTTGATTTATTTCGGTCAGCACGGACGGGTTGGACTGAAGGGTCTGTTTCAATGCTGCATGTCTTCTGGACTGTCTAACTGGAAATGTGAGCTGAGGTTAATAGTGTTAATACCAGAAGCCAGCCTATGACTGACCAATCTCCCAGCAACAACAACTTAGAGTAGCTGCCTTCATTAATTATTGGTGGATGGTTCGTAGTCAGGGCATCCATCAAAAGGAACAATAAATTCACTTTGTTCTGGACCTATCAGTCAAAGGCCTAGAAGGTTCAGTGGATTCATCTCTGGAATTAAAAGCTTGTCTTTATTCATTCATAGGATGAGAGTGTCCTGGCTGAGACAGCATTTATTGCCCGTCCCAAATCGCCAATACAGCAGTTAAGTGTCAACCATATTTCTGTGGGTCTGGAGACGTATGTAGGCCAGACCAACTAAGGATGGAAGTTCCTTCCTAAAGGACATTAGTGAACCAGATGGGCTTTTCCTGACATCAACAATGGATTCACAGTCATCACTAATTCTTAGCCCCAGATTCACATCGCATCCAAATTCCACCCGCTGCCATGGCAGGATCAAACCCGGGCCCCCAGATCATTGCCTGAACCTCTGGATTAACAGTCTAGCAATAAATACTATTAGGCCATCACGTCACCCTTATATAAATTGGTCCTTTTGTTGCTGACGGGAGCAAGGATATGAAATTCCTTAAAGGCCCCAGTGAGACTCAATGTCACAAGGCCCAGTTTACAAAGCCACTGACCTATGGAGACTGAGGTGAGGAGCGATTTAAGCAGTTTAGGCCTATCCTCACCAGACTTCAGAAGAATTAGAGGAGACCTCTTTTGAGGAATATAAGATGCTAAAAGAAATTGACGTCTTAGTTGTAGAGAGGATGTTTCCTTACATGGGGCAATCTGGAACGAGAGAGCATAGTTTAAGGACAAGGGGCAGGTTTAAAATAGAGATGAGGAGAAATTACTTCTCTCAAAGGGTCATGAATCTGGAATTCACTCCCCCAGAGTGCAGTGGGTGCTGGGACTCAGAGTAAATTTAAGGAGGAGATAGACAGAATTTTAATGAATAATGTGTTAACAGGCAGGAAAGTGGAAGTGAGGCCGAGATGAGATCAGCCATTATCATGTTAAATGGTGGAGCAGGCTCGATGGGCTGAATGATCTACCCTTGGTTGTTGTGTTCTTAAACAATCATATAGGTATAAGGCAACATGGTATTTTCCAATTCACTAAAACAGGTTGTACCTTGTCATTAAGATCCTGCTAATTGTTAAAACATATCTTGTGACATTATCTGATTAGTAAACACTTCAGAAAATATTTAACTGCATGACCTGAAAATTTTAAAGGTTAAATGTATCATAATTGTTTAGCTCTAATTATTTGACCCTCCACTTTATGAAAAAAAGAGCAGGAACTTCTGACTAAAAATTAAACACCTTTGTCTTGCTGTGTTTTGACTGGTTTCTAGGCACCCACAGAGTGAGTTTTGGGTTTTGTTAACTGTTCCTGTAAAGTACAGGAATGAACATTCTGGTGGGAGAGTTTTTATTTAGATTCTGGTCAGGTAGTAGGTTAGAGCTGTACCACTTTAAATGGTAAAACTTTTCACTCCAAGCGTTTGAAACACAGAAGGCCAAAGTTAGTTGTGTAATTATTGTCTGAAGGCTGTAAATTTATTTGAAGGCTTTAAAATGGGAGGTTGTCAAGATGTCATTAAGGCTGTTACTGTACGTTCAAATCATTTGTTCAAGCACTTAATCATCAGAAAACCTTGATTGGTCAATGTCATTAAGCCATATCCAAAGAGTGGCAGAGAGATAGAATTGCAACATGAAACGTTAATTCTCTAGAACACATTCCCTTCAAGTGTGTTCAAAGTTGTGCTGAAGGGAATTCTAATTTTATCTTGTCACCATTTTGCACTGGTTGGTCTCTCACCTTGACTGCAGCCTGTGCCTTTGTACATGCACAAGGCTTTCCTTACTGAGGGCACTGTCGGGGTACCTGCACTATAGACTGCAGCAGATCAGAATGTCATTCACCACCACCTTCTCCAAGGCACTTCACAACAGGCACTAAATGCTGGCCCAGCCAATGATGCCTGCATCCCAATAAAAAGAATAAATAGTTTTACCCTCCTTTTAGGGGCTATTGGTATTTTCTCAAGGAAAACACCTCTATCTCAGTTCCACGTTTACGTCCTCCCTGCAGCTCCTGTATCCTACAGAATCTTGAATACTTGGTCACTCCAGGATTAACCTGCAAAGTATCAGCCTTCCAATTTAGACTTAATATTGTGGCCAACATAATGAAAGACCCCTCTGACCCTGGTTATACTCTCTTCTACCCTCTTCCATCAAGCAGAAGATACAAAGGTTTGAAAACACATACCAACAGATTCAAGAAAAGCTTCACCCGCTATGTTATCACACTTATGAACAGACCTCTCATATATTAGAGTTGATCTTTCTCTGCATCTTCTCTGTAGCTGTAACAATGTATTCTATATTGTTTTATTACCCTGATGTACTTATGTAACATATGATTCGTCTCCTTAGAATGAATAACAATACTTTTCACCGTATCTCAGTACATGTAACAATAATAAATCAAACCAGATCTATTTTCTTGCACCACCTCTGTAACTTGTTGCATATTTTGTTTCGTGCTTTCAGGGGCATCGCTCCTCAGAACAAGCCAGAGCTGCAGCGAGTGATGGAACAGAGAAAGAGAGATCAAGTCGTTAAACAGAAGAAAGAGGAAGAAGCTCTAAAGAAATCAGACTTGGAGCAAGAGTTAATGAAACGCCAGCAGAGGCTAGACCAGGTGCGAAATTCTCCAAATGACAATGAAACAGCTTAATAGCCACCCCCACCTTAATCATGAGGTCCATGTTGATTAAAGTGACTCTTTATGTAATGGAAAGCATCCCTATTATAATTATCTCCATTTCCACATAATTGATTAATTAATGCTGTATCAGTGCCAAAGTGTACGAACTCAACCTATGATAGCTCTTTTTATATCTCTGTAGATATTTAGAGTTTCCAACACAGTTGCACAGTGGCTCAAGATATATCCAGCATGGAAATTCTATGTTAAGAATGCAAAGACAGAATTAATGAATTTCCTTCAAACGTTTTTGTTAAGAAAAGTTTTATATCCAAGTCCAGATGCCAGGCGAAATGGAAAATATTGCTTCGTTGTTTGCTTCTCCTGTTGTTACCAGAGGCACCGTTTATCTTTTTACGATGGCAAATGACGTCCATTGTAGGAATAATCCATTTCCTGCCAAGAATATCTCTGAGCCAGCTGTATGTTTCTTCAATTAAAAACAAATGCAGATCACTTTCAAAATGGAAGTATTGCCAGAGGATTAAGCATTCTGCAGTAAAACCTTCATTAGGAAGAAGTGGAGCTGATAAAGTCCAAATTGTGGGTGGAGTGAAATTTAGCTGTTGATGCCAGATAAAGTCCTTCTTGTGTGAAACATTTGTAAGGAATAATATTTTTGCTTGAGCTGGTGAGAGGTTGGAGGGTGAGATGGAACAATGCTGCTTTGTGAAATAATGCCACTTTTTTGCACAGTTGGCCTTAATGAAAATTAGGAATGAAAAGTGGCGATGAGGAAAATCAGCAGCTGGAAAAGAAAGATAGGACCCCAAAGGAGTCATGAGTCTTTTGAGGAGAATTGGGAATGAAGTGATTGATCTCCACGATTAATTAACCATTTCTATTAAATGTCAGTGCAATGTGATATTTGGTTCCTGTACTTCTCTGTTCAATGGAATGGTGTGGTCTATATTGTGTAAGGGAAACCCCATCAAGAATGTTGTTGAGAGTACTCCATACCATTCAAGGTCTCTTCACTCCTCTCATCCTGGCCCTTTCCACATCTTCCATTTTTATGATTTGCAATTCCGTCCCTAAACCTCTTCCTGTCCCCTATCCCCTCCTTTCCTCCCATACTACACTTCTTAAATCTACCTCAGGATTTGGGTCCTGACTATCTCCTTGGGTACGTCTATGTCAAAACTTTGATTGAACACACTCCTGTGTTGGGATGATTTACTGTGTTAAAGGTGCCGTCCAACACAAAATATCATCGAGGCTTTTGGAAGCAGAATTGCAGTTGTGGGAGTTAGCACAGTTGGTTGGCCGACTGGTTTGCAATGTCAAGTTATGCCAACAGCATGGATTCAATTCCTGCACCAGCTGAGGTTTCCATGAAGATTCCACCTTCTCAACCTTTCCCTTTGCCCGAGGCGTGGTGACCCTCAGGTTAAACCACCGATTTCTTTACTGAGAAAGCAGGCCCCTGCGGCTATGGTGACTTTACATTGACCTCTGCTGGAGGTCAGGATTGAAAGCGGTGTGTGTGTGTGTGGCACATACTGTAGTGCGTGTTACTGACTGTTGAATGTGATTTCAGATTGAGCAGGAAAGGCTGAATGCGGAGGAGAAACGGGAGAATGCACCTGAATTTGTCAAGATGAAAGATAACCTGAGGAGGACCAAACACGAGGGCGGAGACGTGCAGGTCTCTTAGAGAAGGGCAGTGCACGTGGAACTCTGGAGTTTGTGGAGTGGTTTCAGTTTCTGCAGCCACGGAAAATCGACACCGTGATTATTATGGTTTTGCAACAAACTCCAGCAGCACAGAGCTTTTTATTGAGCGCTCCCTTGGTCACGGCGTACTGCCCATCTGCAGACTGAAAGGGCTCATTTTGTGCAGGGTGATGAGCAGAGTGATGCTCAGTGGGGTCTCTCATTGGGCAGGCTTGGTCTGAATGGGATTCTAAAGCATTGAAAGACTGTGTGTTTTCTTCGTCCTCGGGGTAATGATCAGACATTGTAAAAAACCAAACTATTGCAACCAGTCAAGAATGAACCATTGACACTGACTTCACTGTGGATGAATTATTTGACCCAATTGCTAACCTATAGAACCAGCCAACTTGATTCAGGCATCCAGGGACTGTTGAGGTTAATGCAGGTGAATGGCAGTGAAATTGGTCAATTTCATCAGTGATAAAAAACAGACAATAATGATTCAAAGTCATCCCAGAGACCACCAGCTGATGTCGATGACTGACTGGCTGAAGAGAATATCAGGCAGAATGTAAAACCTGCTGCCCATTTAGCTTCACCAGATCTGCAATGGTGTCAAACTCAAATTTTCCATCCTTTTTTGCTTTTTGCTGTTGCTCTGCAGGATATTGACATTCCAGTGTCCACTAAAATGAAGTCACTTGCTGCATTCAAATAGGAGGGAGAACAATGTCATGTTAATGCATGGAGCACAGGTTGGTTAAAATCAGTGCTAGCAATTTCTAAGCAATGGTTACACGATGATTGGGCGCGGTGGGGTAGCATCAATTTTTCCAGACACATTAGTGTCGAATAATGCCACACTTGTCCCCGGACCTATCATGGCTGCACTAGGACCTGTCCTCCTCAAATCAGAGCCTGAACATCCTTTCAAAGTGAGACCCTGGTGAAGAGTTTGTGGACTCTGTTTATGAACAGAACAATATGCAACAAGGATATGTTTATTGTGATTTATTTCTTTATTGGCTAATCCTGCATAGATGATTAGAAACCTGGTTCACCAGTTATGCTTTCCAAATTTTGATAAGATTTTGAAATTTTTATATTAAGTTTGCAATGTGGTGTAACAAATTCTATGTAATCTGTAATGTTAATGCAGTGCTTGATATTTTGTCAGTCTAGAGTGCAAGGTTAAGTTGAGTTTTACGATTCTGATCCTACCTTGTTTGTTTATTTACATGCCCCTACATTACAGCAGTGGACTGTAGTGCAGTGGGAAACTGCTCTAATGCCCTGAACGGTGAAGACTGAAAGAGTGATGTGTCATTTTGTGGAAACTGCTCGGAGATTATCATTGCAAAATTTGCGTGACAGAAATCAATGCAAAGTTCTCTCTTTCAGAACCCAGCAAAAATGAAATTAATGTGTCCATTTCTGAATTGGATATGGTCAATATCAAAGATCACTTATTATGGTCCAGATGCCTTTGTCATTTAGTTGACTGGTTTTAGATAAAATAGAATAACTATAGTCCACACTAACCCTCAAGTACATCTCACCGCCACCGCCCCCCCCCCCCCCAATCCATCCCTGAAACCCTGCATCACTGCCACTGACTTGGTGGGCTGAATGGCCTTGTTTGTGATGTTTCTACACCGAGCTCATCGAGCAATTAATGGAACCGTTTCGGTTGCCATTGGGAGTCTGTGACATGTTCTGGGTGCATGATGATCCCACTCCTTCTGCCCCTGAAACTGCCACCCACCGCACCCCCTAACCCTTCCTCCCACTCCATTGAAAATTCAGCCCCTTTCTCACTTCTCAAATAGCTGTTCATGTCCCATCTCCCTGACAACTCAACTGAACACCTTCCATTTTGTGATACTCACAAGGAACACTGTGCAGGGAGGTCGACGAACCCGTTTGCAAAATAACTTGTTTTTCTTTAGTGGTGTGAAACAAGCAAATTTTTTTTTGTTTAATTGACTAAAATAATATTTTGATCTTCCCAAGTCTGTCCTCTCCTCTGCAGCAGCAACATTATGATAGCGTAAAAAGTGCACAATTTCCATTGTTTGACTTCATCTCAATGAGGCAATCCGGTGAAATGTGGTGTTTAAATTAGTGTTACAACCGGAGTTCTTTTCATTTGGCCTTGGATGGATTTTTTTCCACCGTGGGGCTTGCATCACAGCCACACCATAATGGGAGAGGTGGTGCTTTTGATGTGTTCATGGAAAACCCCTGGCTCAGCCAGTTGTGTAAGGGAGGAATGATGATACTGAGCACAAAAACCTTCTCTAAAGCTGGACTGGAAAGTTGTGGTCGCTGTGCCTGCTTCATTCCCAGCTGGCCACAAGTTAATTCCCAAACAGGACGTCTGCAACTGACAAATTAAAGTGCAGGAGAAACTCTGGGACTGGCAGTTTCTGTGGAGAGAGAAATATTGTTAAAGCTTCAAGTCTGGCGTGTCTCTACTTCAGTCTGCTGGCTGCTCTCAGGGTTTTCAAGTCCTTTTACCCACAGGTATTTTTTTTAGGGATGAGGTGGGAGCCACCTTGCTATTGGCTGTTCCTCCATTGAGCATAGCCCCCCCTCCCCCCAACTGCTGGGTGAAGCATTGGGATGAGGTCCTTAAGTGGCCTAGTCAGGAGAGCCATCCTACATCCGTTTTTTACGTGAAAATGTTCCGGAACCTTCTCTAATATTAGCTGTTCCTCTCTTTCTTTCCCCGTCTCCTCCTCCCACCATGATTGACTTTTGCAGTTCTATTTTAGCATATGTTTCAAGAGGATGAGAATACAAGATCAGAGATCTACTGCTGAGGCTATGTAAGGCTCTGGTCAGACAGCATTTAAAATATTTGTGAGCGGTTTTGGGCCCTGTTCCTAAGTAAGGATGTGCTGGTGTTGGAGGGGGTCCAGAGGAGCTTGACAAGAATGATCCCAGGGTTGAAGGACTTGTCATAGGAGGGTTGTTTAAGGACCCTGGGCCTGTACTCAATGGAATTAAGAAGGATGAAGGGCATCTGATTGGAACTTACAAAATACTGAGAGGCCTGGATAGACTGGGCATGGAGACAATGTTTCCACCACTAGGAGAGACTAGGACCTGAGTGCACAGCCTTTAGATTCGAGGGATGTCCTTATAGAACTGAGATGGGGTGGAATTTCTTCAGCCAGAGGGTGGTGATGCTGTGGAACCTATTGCTGTAGAGGGCTGTGCAGGCCAAGTCATTGAGTGTCTTCAGGGCAGAGATAGATAGGTTCTGGATTAGCCAAGGGATCAATGGGGGAATGGTGGGAGAATGGAGTTGAGAAACATATAATCCGTGATCAAGTGGCAGTGTAGACTTGATAAGTCGAAAAACCTAATTCTGCTCTTATGTCATTTGGTCTTACTACTTTGCTATCAAGATGGTTCCTCTGAAATTTCCACTCTGTCCTTACTCTCATAACCATCATGTTGTGGTTTTCTTCTCTCTCAAATTTTCCTTGTTTTGAAATCGGCCTAAGTTTACATCATCTTCTGAAACAGCTTCTCATCTCTTGAGGATGTAAAAACTGGTGAAACTGTTGCCTCAACTAGCTTTCTACTGATCTGTTTGTAAAGCAATGTTGATATTAATGTATTATTTACACTATTTTCCTAGCGATCCTACTACAGACATTCCCATAGTTATATTTTGTGAAAAAGCTGCCAAACATGAAGTTACAAAGAATGGGGAAATGTGATCTAAGTTTGAAGCTGTGACTTAAGAGGGCCCATGTGTCATTTCATTAATAAACTCAAACAAATTATGGAACCATAATTGGGAGGGGGGGGGTGGGGAATGTTTTCTGCATAGTCCACAACTGAGGTTGTCAATGATGTGATGTTACAATCTCTCACCCCATTTGGAAGAAGGATGCATCAATGACAAGGATCATTACACATCTCTGGGTATTGGTGTCTGTAGATTTCATTACTGTTTCTTCCAAGCTGTGAAGATGTGAAACATAGATTAGGTGTGTCACTCTCAGTCCCTATCATGCAATCTGCATTTCTCCAAGCTCAGTCTGTCTTACAAAAACATAAAAATTACAGAATGCATCTTCTGGCCACCCACAGGTATGTAGATGGTTTCCATTTTCCAATTACAGTATACTTGATAAATTTCTTGTTCTGAAAGATGATAAAAATGCTGAGTTTTAATTTCAAGCAGCAACTTGCCTCACAGTTGCAGTGCTACTGAATGCCTCATGTATTGACATACGAAAAAGATTTCAAAATTTTTCCATACCTTGTCTCTCTCGAAACCGATTCATCAATATTATTCCAAGGCAATGCATAACCAATTGCTGGACAAAGTTTTGTACTAGCACAATTGTGATATGCCAGTAATGCAATGCAGGAAATACTCAGCAGATCAGGCAGCATCTGGAGAGAAGGAAACAGCATTAACATTGCAGGCTGATGACCTCTCATCAGAACATGGCTGCAGTATTTTACTTTTATATAACATCAGAGGTCTTTATGTCGTCCGTCACCACAGATCAGTCGATTTCAGAAAGTCTTTTGAAAAGAATATTTTTGCAAACCGGGATTCTGATGCTCAAAACGTGTGAAAGGGCCAAGTGACATTGTATGTACAATGTGCTTTAAGGTCAATATTAATAAAACTATATGAATCTATTATGAATTCGAGACAGCTTTGAGTTAGATGCAGCTAGTCAGTTACCTGCAGCTCAAAGGGTCTTTGGAATTTAGTGAATCAACAAAATTCTGAGTTAATTTGATTTAAGTTGAAAACTTGACAACAATTTCAAATCATTCAACGTCGATGGCCAAGAGCTGGAAGGTAATCATTGAGCTGTAAGGGATGTGCGTATCAGTGCACATACAATGACTATGTGACAGAATCCCCTTCACTGTGGGACGAGGGACCTAGAGTGACTGGATAAATATCGGAAAATTCATGCTTTCCGTGTTTGTTTTCATAAAACAATCACTGTGATTATCCATCTGAAAACTGTAAAAACATGGGGTTTCGGTAAGTTTACTTTAACATGTGTAGTGTGTTGGTTGCTTTGACACTGACAGTTTTAGGTATTACGTGCAAATTAAAAAGTGAGAGCAGTGAACTTTTGTTTTGAAATAAAAAAGATGCTTCTTTCGCAAGCTGGTGTTTGCTTTTTTTTATTTCAGACAGCATTGATTTCCGTCATAAAGAAACCACATGTTACAGCCTGCAGAGAATCTACTTGTTATCAGAGATAACAAGGTGTGGAGCTGGATGAACACAGCAGATCAAGCAGCATCATAGGAGCAGGAAAGCTGACGTTTCGGGCCTAGACCAAGTTTAAAGAGATCTTTACAGTCAAAGCAGTTTAATAGATATCCCCATACCTTAGTGGGATAAGGTCCCTGGTTGGCTATTGACCATACATTTGAAGTGGCTGCTGCCCAGGTATTGGATACATCAGGCCATAGAGACTCTTGATTTAGGAGAGGGAAATAAGGTAATTCCCTCTTTTACTCAGTTAGAGGTTTCCTGGAACAAAGGAGCAGGAGTAGGCCATTCAGCCCTTCAAACTTGCTCCGCCATTCAGTAGGATCACAGCTGATCATCCAACTCAGTCCCCTGTTCCCGCATTCCCCCCAAAATCTTTGATCCCATTAGCCCTGAGAACCATATCTAACTTCTTGAAAGCGGTCAATGTTTTAGCCTCAACTGCTTTCTGTGGTAGAGAATTTCACAGGCTCGCCACTCTCTGGGTGAAGAAGTTTCTCCTGATCTCAATCCCTAATGGCCAACCCCCTGGTTCTGGGCTCCTCAGTCACTGGGAACATTCTCCTGTGTTTACTCTGCCTATGCCTATTAGAGTTTTATAGGTTCCAAAATATTCTTTTTAAACTCCGGTGAACGTGGTCCTAACAAATCCAGTCTATCTCCATACGTCAGTGCTGCCATCCAATTTTGACCCAATGGTACAGATACCATCACATTGAGGCAGATGGTGGTGCTTTGGGAATGTCGCTGAATGTGGTCGAACACCTGGAGACACAAGTTCAAATTCTATCATGGCAGCTGATGGGATTTTAACTTAATTAATAAAATTGTGATCACGGTACTCAAAAATTCAGGAAAGAAATCTTCCGTCCTTACCCGGCCTGGCCCACATGTGACTCCAGACCCTCAGCTGCACTCTGAAATGACCAAGGCAGCCACTTGTTGCAAGAGCAATTAGGGATGGGCAGCAAACTCTGGCCTTGCCAGGAACACCTGCACCCCACAAATGAATTACGGTAAAATTAAAATGCTGACCCTTTGCTGGTGGAAAGTTTAGCTGTGGGTCCCGTATACTTGTTGCTAGCTTTGTGTTACAAGCTGTCAAACAGGAGATTCAGAGAACCCAGAGACCTCCTGTGGGCAATAAAGAGACTCACTAATACTTGGGGAAATTACTTTATCAGCTTTTAGCCACTTTACTAGATAATAAATTGAATGGTGTAACCTGCTGCACAGCATAGAGCATAGCCTGCACAGCGCAGGAATGGGCCCTACAGCCCATTATGTTGTGCTGAACAAGATGCCAAATGAAAATAATCCCTTCTGCCTGCCATTGGTCCATATTCCTTCATTCCTTGCATATTCATGTGCTTATCTAAAAGAACTTTAAATGCCGTTATCATACCCTCCTCCTCCACCACCATCCCTGATATTGTGTTCCAGACTCCTACCACTCTGTGTTAAAAAAAAAACTTGCCCCTCCTGTCTCCTTTGAACTTTCTCACTCTCACCTCCCTCTAGTATTAGACATTTCAGTTCTGGGAAAAAGATCCTGACCATCAACCCTATCCATGCATCTCAATGTTATAGACTTCTATCAAGTCTCTGCCTCAGTCACTCAGCTTCCGCTGCTCCAGAGAAAACAATCCAAGATTTTCTGGCCTCTCCCTATAGCACATACCCTCTAATCCAGGCAACATCCTGGTAAACCTCTTCTGCACCCTCTCCAAAGCCTCCACATCCTTTCTGTAGTGTGGTGACCAGAATAGACTGAAATACTCTTAGTGTGGCCTAACCAAAGTCTTATAAAGCTGCAACATGATATCCAGACTCTTGTCCTCAATTACCCGACCAATAAAGGCAAGCATGCAATACGCCTTCTTTACCACCTTATTTACTTGCAGGGCAACTTTCAGGGTACTACGGACTTGAACCACAAGATTGTTCTGTACGTCAATGCTGTTCCGAGTCCTGCCGTTAACTGCATAGTTCTCCTGAACACCTCCTGGTCTCCCAAACTGCAGCACTTCACCCTTACCCAGATTAAATTCCAGCTGCCATTTCTCTGCACAAATCTGCAACTGATCTACGTCCTGCTGTATCCATTGACAACCTTCTACACTATCCACACCTCTACCGATCTTTGTATCATCTGCAAACCTACTAACCCACCCACCTATATTTTCATCCAAGTCATTTATATATATCAGAAACAGCAGAGGTCCCAGTACAGATCCCTGTAGAACACCAGTAGTCATGGATGTCCAGCCTGAGAAACACCCTTCCATCAATATCCTTTATCTTCTATGAGCAAGCCAATTCTGAATCCATGCGGCCAAGTCACCGTGGATCCCATGCATCTTAATCTTCTGGATGAGCCTACGATGATAGACCTTGTTGAAAGCCTTACTAAAATCCATGTAAACAACATCTACCGCTGTGCCCTTATTGATCACCTTCATCATCTCCTCGAAAAATTCAATCAAGTTAGTAGGACATGACCTGCCTGTACAAAGCCATGCTGACTGTCCCTAACTAGGCCATGCTTTTCCAAATGTGCTTAAATCCTATCCCTAAAAATTATCTCCAATCGCTTCTCAACCACTAATGTGAGACTCACTGGTCTATAGTTTCCTGAATTATCCCATTTCCCTTGTTAACAACATTAGCTACTCATCAGTCCTCCAGGATATTTCCAGCGTCTAGCGAGGATATAAAGATTTTGGTCAAGGCCCCAGCAATCTCCTCTCCTGCCTGTCTCAATAACCTGGAGTAGATCCCTTTTGGCTCAGGGGTCTTATCCACCTTTATGCTCCTCAAGAAATCCAACACCACTTGTTTCTTGATCGCAAAATGCCCTAACATATTAGCATGCTCACTATACTCTATTTCCTTCTCCTGAGTGAATACTGATGCAAAGTTCTCATTTAGGAGCCTACCCATATCTTCTGCCTCCTTGAGTAGTCCTACCTTCTCCCTAGTTATCCTCTTGTTTTTAATGCATCCATAGAATGCCTTGGGATTCTCTTTAATCCTACTTGTCAAGATCACTTCATGGCCCTTCTTTCTCTCATAATTCCCTGCTTGAGCACTTTGCTGCTTTCCTTATATTCCTCACAGGCCTGATACAATTTTAGCTTTCTAAAGCTTACATATGCTTTTTTTTACCTTTTGACTAAACTCACAACCTCCCTATCCAAGAGTCCCTTACCTTGCCATCCTTACCCTTCCTCCTTACTGGAACAGGCCAGTCTTGAATTCTCCCCAGCAGGTCTTTAAACAGTTCCCACATGTCAAATGTGGTCTTCCTGATAACAGTTCCTTCCAATTAACACTGCAGCTCCTGCCTAAAACTGACATAAATTGCCCTTCCCTAATTTAGTACCTTCCCACAAGTTCTAGTATATCCTTGTTTACAGCGATCTTAAAACTTTAGGAGTTCTGAATACTGTTACCGAAAAGCCATCTGGCCAGGCTCATTAGCCAATACAAGGTCCAGTGTGGTCCCTCTTCTAGTTGGACTATCCACATACCGTTTCAAGAAGCCCTCTTGGATGCACTTAACAAATTCTGCCCCATCTAAGTCTCTTCCTCCAAGGCAGCCCCAGTATGAGGAGAACACAGGAGACAGCACTTCATTCAGGTGTAACCCAACCTGCTCAAATATCAACTACATATTTTCAGACTTTTTAAATGCTCATCTTTACTCCCATGATATTTGTCCTTAACCAGAGATTACAGATTGCCAAGTAAGTTAAGGGTAATTAAATCATGTTCCATAAATGAAGACTATGGATAAAAATATCTTCTAATTCACTATAGATGTTGATGACTAAAGGGACAGGTGGAAGACTCATACGTTAGACACTGCAAAGGTTTACAGGATGTCCCATTGTACTCTGTTGACTTCTACATCGACATGGTACACCTTGCTAACCACAATTTGCTTAGCATCAAGGCCTAATACCTTTATATCTAAAGGATCAGAAGTTGAAGGAGTCAAAATTCAATGATTCTAAACAAAAACAGAAATTGCTAGAGAAAGTCAGCAGGTCTGGCAGGATCTGTGGAGAGAGAAACACAGCTAATGTTTACAGTCCGATGTGATCATCATCCCAGTTCTGAAGAAAAATCATATCAGACTTCAAAAGTTAACTCTGTTTCTCTCTCCACAGATGCTGCTGGACTGGCTGAGTTTCTCCAGCACTTGCTGTTTTTATTTCACCTGCACTATTTTGCTTGTTTTTCAGCCATTCAAATCCCTGGTTCGACCATATCTGGAGAAGTTCTGGGCATCTTGGAGATAACGCAGTTAGATTTAACGGAATGATACTTATATCCCAAAAAGAGATTACACAAAAGAAGGGATGGTAAGAACCGTTGACGCTGGAGTCTGAGATAACAAGGTGTGGAGCTGGATGAACACAGCAGGCCAGGCAGCATCAGAGGAGCAGGAAAGCTGATGTTTTGGGTCGGGACCCTTCTTCAGTCCTACTCCTCTTATGCTGCCTGGACTGCTGCGTTCCTCCAGCTCCATACTGTGTTACCTTAGCCAAAATAAGATTGTATTCTCCAGAAAATTGAAGGCCAAGGGGTGATTTGGTCAAGGTTCTCAAGATATAAAGGGAAACAGATGTGTTAAATGAAGAGACACAATTTCCTCTGGTGAGTAGTCTGGGCCCTGGGGCAGAATCATAAAGCTAAACCATTCAGGGGTGATAATGGGAACTGCAGATGCTGGAGAATCCAAGATAACAAAGTGTGAAGCTGGATGAACACAGCAGGCCAAGCAGCATCTTAGGAGCACAAAAGCTGAAGTTTCGGGCCTAGTCCCTTCATCAGAGAGGGGGCTGGGGTGAGAGTTCCGGAATAAATAGGGAGAGAGGGGGATACGGACCGAAGATGGAGAGAAAAGAAGATAGGTAGAGAGGAGAGTATAGGTGAGGAGGTAGGGAGGGGATAGGTCAGTCCAGGGAAGACAGACAGGTCAAGGAGGCGGGGTGAGTAGTAGGTAGGAAATGGAGGTGCGGCTTGCAACCGCAGGAAGTGCTACACTTGCCCCCACACCTCCTCCCTCACCCCTATCCCAGGCCCCAAGTTGACCTTCCATATTAAGCAGATGTTCACCTGCACATCTGCCAATGTCGTATACTGTATCCATTGTACCCGGTGTGGCTTCCTCTACATTGGGGAAACCAAGCAGAGGCTTGGGGACCGCTCTGCAGAACACCTCAGCTCGGTTCGCAATAAACAACTGCACCTCCCAGTCACAAACCATTTCCACTCCCCCTCACATTCTTTAGATGACATGTCCATCATGGGCCTCCTGCAATGCCACAATGATGCCAGCCGAAGGTTGCAGGAACAGCAACTCATATTCCGCTTGGGAACCCTGCAGCCCAATGGTATCAATGTGGACTTCACAAGCTTCAAAATCTCCCCTTCCCCCACCGCATCCCAAAACGAGCCCAGTTTGTCCCCTCCCCCCACTGCATCCCCAAACCAGCCCAGCCTGTCTCTGCCTCCCTAACCTGCTCTTCCTCTCACCCATCCCTTACTCCCATCTCAAGCCGCACCTCCATTTCCTACCTACTAACCTCATCCCGCCTCCTTGACCTGTCTGTCTTCCCCGGATTGACCTATCCCCTCCCTACCTCCCCACCTATACTCTCCACCTCTCTTCTCTGCTCTCCATCTTCGGTCCGCCTCCCCCTCTCTCTCTATTCATTCCAGAACCCTCTCCCCATTCCCCTCTCTGATGAAGGGTCTAGGCCCGAAACGTCAGCTTTTGTGCTCCTGAGATGCTGCTTGGCCTGCTGTGTTCATCCAGCTTCACACTCCATTCAGGGTGAGATTAGGAGGCACTTTTTTTACACAGAATGTAGTCTAAGTCTGTAAAACATTTTAGATCTGTTGTTAATGCCAGAATTGACTTTGATTAATTTTTGTTCACCAAAAGTATGAAGAGACATAGAGTTAATTCACAGATCAGCCACAATCCCATTGAACAAGGAAACGCCTGAGGATTTGAACATTCCTCCTGTTCTTATATAAACACAAGTGCAAATTTATAAAGCAGGAAAATAAATGTCAGGTGTACAGTCCTCAAAAATGTTTACATCTTTTTCCCAGAACTCAAAATAGCAAACAATTTCAGACTTTATTGATTGGATCTTGCATTAATACGCCGTGAGAATCATCGCAAAGATGACGTGTGCCAGCATTATGTCACTCAGTGAGCTGAATGAAGGATCATACAGTAACTACTGCAGGAATGGTAGCCCCTGGCTCATTGTAGATTGTATTGCTCCACTGACAGAGTCAGACCTTTCAAATGAAGCAAGTGACCTTCTCAATGGCCTGCTGGGTGCTTTAATTTATTTCCATCATCCAGTTGTATTTTGAAATAAGTAACAGTTTCCTCCACACAAACAGGTGCACACACACACACTCACTCTCACACAGACACACACACACACACACACACACACACTCTCTCACACTCTCTCCACACACACACACACACACACACACACTCACTCTCTCACACACACACACACTCACTCTCTCTCACACACACACACACACTCTCTCTCACACACACTCTCTCTCACACACAAACACACACACACACTCTCTCTCACACACTCTCTCACACACACACACATACACACACTCACACTCACACACACACACACACATACACACACACACACACACGCGTGCGCGCACACACACTCACTCTCACACACACATATACACACACACACACACCTCACTCACACACACACACCTCACTCTCTCACACACACACACACACACACACACACCTCACTCTCACACACACACTCACTCTCACACACACACACACACTCACACACACACATGCGCGCACACACACTCAGTCTCACACACACACACACACCGACACAGACACACTCACATGCACACTCACTCACACACACACACTCACTGCGCGCGTGCACACACAGACACACACAGACACATGCACACACATACACACTCTCTCTTTCACACACACACATACACACATAGACACGCACTCTCTCACACACACAGACACACTCACACAGATAAACACACACACACAAAAACACACACCACAGACACACTCACACAGACACACTTACACAGATACACACACACACTCACACAGATACACACACACACACACACACAGACACACACAACAGACACACTCGTACAGATACACACACACAGACACACAGATACACACACAGACACACTCACACAGACACATACAGACACTCGCACAGATACACGCACACACACACAGATACACACACACAGATACACTCACACAGACACACACACAGATACATACACACAGGCACACTCACACAGATACACACACACACACACACATACAGACGCACTCACACATACACACACAATCACACAGACACTCACACAGATACACACACGCACACACACACACACGCAGACACACACAGACACACACACACACTCACACAGATACACACACACACACACATGCACACACTCACACAGATACACACACACACACTCACTCACACAGATACACACACAGACACACACATACACACATATACACAGAAAAGAAAGATACAATAGGTCTCGGCAGCTACAAACTGATAAAATCCTTGAGGAGAAAGTCGGAATGAATTTAAGTGCAGAATTAGGAAGGATAAAAAGGGCCATGAAATATCTTCGGCAAAAAGGAACAAGGAAGATCCCAAGGCTTTTTACGTGTATATTAGAAGGAAAAGGGTAGCAAGGGAAACAGTACGTCCCCTCAAGGACAAAGGAGGGAAGTTGTACGTGGAGCCACAGAAGTGTGGGAGATCCTTAATGAGTACTTTGTATTGGTATTCACTGAGGAGAAGGATCTAACCCAGGTTACTGTGAAAGGCAACGGGGGAAATAGCTGGGGCATTAGCAAATATCTTCACATTGTCTGTGAGCATAGGTGAGGTTCCAGAGAACTGGAGATTAGCCAATGTTGTTCCCTTGTTTAAGAAAGGAAGCAGAGACATTCCAGGAAATTATCGATGAGTGGGTCAGTGGGAAAGCACTTGGAGAAGATACTGAGGGACAAGATGTATGCACATTTGGAAGGAAATTGACTAGTTAGTGACAGGAAGCAAGGTTTTATACAGGGGAACTCATGTCTCACCAACTTGATTGAATTTTTTTGAAGACACGAGAGGGTAATTGATGAGGGAAGGATGAGGATATAGTTTATATGGACTTTAGTAAATCATCTGATAAAGTCCCTCATGGTAGTTTCGTACAAAAACTAAAATCACATGGGATTCGGGTGGGTGGATACAAAACTGGCTTGGTCATAGAAGACAGAGGGTATCAGTGGAAGGGTGTTTTTCAAAATGGAGACCAGTAACTAGTGGTGTTCCACAGGGATCAGTCTTAGATCCTCTGTTGTTTATACTATATTTAAATGATCTGGAGGAAAAGGTGGGTGGTCTGATTAGTAAGTTTGCAGATATCATGAAGATCGGTGGAGTTGCTGATAGTGCTGATGATTGTGAAAGGGCACAACAGAATAGAGAGAGACTGGCAACTTGGGCACAGAAATGGCAGATGGAGTTTAATCCAGGCAAATGCGAGGTGATGCATTTTGCAGGATCAAGTTTGGGTGTGAATTATACAGTAAATGGCAGAACCCTCAGGAACATTAACATTCAGACAGATCTGGGGTGCAGGACCGCAGTTCTCTAAAAGTGGTAAAACAGATGGCCAAGGTGATTAAGAAGGCATATAGCATGCTTACCTTCATTGGCCGAGGCATGGAATATAAGAGTGGGCAAACCATGTTGCAGCGATACAAAACCCTTGTTAGGCCGCATTGGAGCGTTGTGTGCAGTTTTGGTCGCCACACTATCAGAAGGATGTGGAAGCTTTGAAGAGAGTGCAGAGAAGGTTCGCCAGGATGTTGCCCAGTCTGGAGAAGATTGGATCTGAGTAAAGATCAAAAAGACTAAGATTGTTTTTACTGGAAATATGGCAGCTGAGAGGAGACCTGATAGAGGTTTACAAAAATTGAGAGACATAGATAGGGTGGATAATCAAAGGCTTTTTCCCAGGGTTGAAATTTCAATTACGTGGGGGCACAGGGTCAAGATGAGAGGGGGATGTGCGAGGGAAGTTTTTCACACAGAGTGGTAGGAGCCTGGAATGCACTGCCAGAGGACATTGTAGAAGCAGGTACATTGGCAACATTTAAGAGGCACCTGGATGGTTACATGAATAGGCAGGCAATAGAGGGATATGGACCAATTAAGGTTTGTTTTTTATACTAGCTAGGGCATGATCATCGGCATAGGCTTGGAGGGCCAAAGGGCAATTCCTATGCTGTACTTCTCGTTTGTTCTTTTGTTCTATACAGATAGACAGACATGCACAGCCAAACAAGGACAGACTTGGACAGAGCTGGGTGAACACAGCAGGCCAAGCAGCAGCATAAGAGCAGGAAGGCTGACATTGGCTTTAGGCCCGAAATGTCAGCCTTCTTGCTCCTCTGATGCTGCTTGGCCTGCTGTGTTCATCCAGCTGTACACCTTGTTACCTCGGATTTGCTAGCGTCTGCAGTTCCTACTATGGCAGACTTGGACAGATATACTTACAGACAGGCGTGTGTACACATGCAAAAATGCAGACACATACACACACACTCACACACAGAGGTAAATACACAGGGACATTATGAATCCTTGTTCAATTGCTTGTTTTCTCAGGATATAGCCCAGACCTGTTTCTGGGCACACCACCTCTCAGCTCTCAGGGAAACATTATACATCAATAACATTGACTAGAGAGAATGTCTGTGCTATTAACATGAAATACATTTGACAAGAGATCAGTCTTTGGTAGAACCAGTTGTCATGGCAACGTGTTTTTAAATGCCTTTTGTTTAGCTAGACTTGAGGCATGAGTTTATATTAATATGGTCATATTTGATAAAATGATGCAGAATGATGACGTCATCCACCAAAAGGAACATTATAAGGGATCCAGCAGAGTCAAAACATATACCCACCAAGTCAAACAGGTTACAACTAAACCTTCAACAAAGTAATGTATATGGGTCTCTGTTAAAATGTGCATTCCTTAACACAGCTGTCTGAACAGTCACAGTTAACGGGTGTAATCCTGTCTATGAAAGATTAGTCACCAGAGGAGTATTTGAGATCCCATTCCTGTTGTTTTGTGTGAGACGGACATTTTAAAATATCAAGGTTCAGCCCAAGAGTTCCTCTTCACTGTCAAATCCCCCCCAAAAACCCTGCACTGATGGATAACCCTAAGCATTTAGGAGTTTGTTCAATGAGCTGAAGTATTTGAATTTTTCTGACAATCATGTTGCAGATTTTTGAGAGTGTAGTCTCTGAGAAGGACGAGGTAACAGACATTCACCACATTGTATGCAAATCTTTTCTCTTGTTGTTTGAACAAAGGCTATATAACAGGCAATAAACCAACTCCCTGCTAAAAAGAAACTGATGGAGGAATTTGGTCTGAATGTGTTCATTACTGATGTTTTAAACTCCATCTGCAAAAGAACGATTTTATAATAAATTCTAATTGACTGTGACGTTTAAAACGTTTGATTTAGAGAAGCTCTTCTCCCTTATTGATGAGTGCAGTTATATTCTAACCTGTTCATGAATTTCAGCATTTATCGGCGCCACTTGTCAGCACTTCATTTTACTACAGAATAATTTCCCACAGTTGCAAAACCCGAGAGCAAGTATTTGCAAACCAGGTCTGACCAACTATTATGGAATCCATTTGTCATTTTTTTTCCCCCAGCGTTATACCAAACAAAATATTTTGGTTTGCAAAGTTTGGTGAGCCTTTAAAAAACACACTTATTATTGGCTGGAGATGTTTTTGGCACAGTTCTGAATAATTTTGTGAAATGTATTCACTTTAATGCCACCGTAATCCCCGAGAAGAAATCTGCATTTAAATGAATGATGCCCTTTGCACAGCAGCTGCTTGGCTCAAATACTTTGTCACATAAATACAACGCTGCAAACATCTTGGTGAACAGAAATCAGGTCATCCTTACAGCAGGACCATCCTACATTCCAGTTCCATGTGTGAGCAGGCGTTATGTCCAAAGAATCCAAATTAATTTGTTGTGTCTCTCTGTTCTTCACCTCCTGGGTTTGAATGTTCAAATTGATGAGTTGATGTTTCAATCCCTTTGTCCTGCAAAGCTCCCGGTGTTACCACCAAACACCATGGGGTTGTTCTCAATTTCAAAGCATCACAGAGAGCCACAGACCCGAGTCTGCTCTGCCACCGGGACACACGCAGTGCAGGGCATGAACAATAAACAGTCATTATTTTTATTCTTTAAAGCAATGAGTGAGCTTTCTCGGTGGGAATTCTTGTTACAACTGGGATTTACCATCTGCTCATTTTGTCCAGTAGAAGATTCCAGATGGTGGAAACGTCTGCTCACCGTTACTGGTTCATGGTTTCTTTGTCAGTGTTATCGACCAGGCTGCGTTGCTGGTACAAGAGCGGGAGTCAGAGATTGAAGAGGATGAGCCGCAATATATTCATCCTGTTTGCTCCAATGGAAGTAAGGAGGGAGCTGCGCAGCTGATACAAGAACAAGAGGGTCACATTTCATGATAACAAAGTGTGGATCTGGATGAACACAGCAGGCCAAGCAGCATCTAAGATGCCTTTTTTCTGATGAAGGGTCTAGGCCCAAAACATCAGCTTTTGTGCTCCTGAGATGCTGCTTGGCCTGCTGTGTTCATTCAGCTTCACACTTTGTTATCTCTGATTCTTCAGCATCTGCAGTTCCCATTATCGCTGGTTCATATTTCAAATTAGCTTCGTCAAAATTGTGGACAAGATTCTAAGAAAGGGTTAGTCCCTCGATTATTCAACTCTCCATTAACTTGGAGAATAATGCTGGGATTTTCTGTCCTTATTTCACCCGATTTTTAAAAAAATTACTCCTTGCTCTCACCTTTTTTGGTTTAACACAAACAGCTTGTCAATAATCAACCTATAATTGTGATTAGATTATCTAGAATTGGATTAACATGAGGCGGTAAATTCCGGAGCAAAGGAACTAATTTAAAAACCAATCAAAACAATCGCGCATTGATATGAACGAACTTCTGTTATATGTTTATGTACTTTTAAATAATTTTGAGCGGGTAATTCAGTTTGTATTTTCCTTTCTAAGTGTTGAATGTCTTGAAGAGTTAGGTGAGGAGCTGGGGTGCGGTTGTGAAATTTGCAATATTGATAGATGTGTAATAAACTGCTGGAAAGGTGCAAGGTGTAGGAAGGGTCTGATCTCTGCTGAAATGCCTTGTCTGTTCCGTTTCTCCTTTGGTTCACTGGAAAAGATCTTACTAAGATTTTTAAAGCAGCTTTTCACAGGCACAGGACACCCCAAACATCCTTACGGCCAATGGACAACTCCCTGAAGTGTCGCTATGGTTACACTGCATAAAACACCACAACCAATTTGCACGTAGCAAACTGCGATGTGGTAATGAAATATGGAGCTGGGTGAACACAGCAGGCCCAGCAGCATCTCAGGAGCACAAAAGCTGGCGTTTCGGGCTTAGACCCGTCGAGCAGATAATCTGTTTATTTTTGTTGCCATGTTAATGGGGGAGGGGGATAAACATTAGGCAGGTCATTGAGAAGAGCCTCATTGCTTTTGTTTAAAATAGTGCCATGGGATCGTTCCTATCGAGCCAAGAGAACAGACAGGTACTAGGATCAGAGATAATGGGAAGTGCAGATGCTGGAGATTCCAAGATAATAAAATGTGAGGCTGGATGAACACAGCAGGCCAAGCAGCATCTCAGGAGCACAAAAGCTGACGTTTCGGGCCTAGAGCCTGATGAAGGGTCTAGGCCCGAAACGTCAAAAAGCTTTTGTGCTCCTGAGGTACTAGGATTAGCTTTGTGTGCGAAATGAAAGCCACCACTGACTGTGCTGTACTCCTTCAGCACACCACCAGAGAGTGACTGGCACAGATTGGGACAGAAGATACCAGATGGAGAGGAGAAAGGGGCCAGAGTAACAGAACCCTATTCATGGTCCCTCGGCCCCCACTCCTAAGGGACCCTCCTTGTGAAAAGGTTTAAGAATTACTCAAAGGATTTATCTGGTAGATTCTTTCTCTTCACCCCTCATGGAGAATAGACAGTTTCAGTAGGGTAACAAGATACTCAGCTCCAACTGGAATGGGTTCAGCACCTGAGAAATGGCAGATTACTGCGCTCTCCATCTACTGAATGCTCCATCTCTTTGCTGGTGTAAATTTAAAAGAAAAAAAATCCGATTTTTAGAAATTTTAGAAAGAAACTTGTTTGTTTTCTTGCCCAGCATTAAATCTCACCAAATCTTCCAATATATTTTGTGCAGGAAATGAGCAATTGTTGCAGGATGTAGATAATTATATGTATTTGGGATAATGTTCTTTATGTTATATAATACCCTGTGTTCACCCTGACTACCTTTGGTAACTATAGACCTTACTGATGACTGACTAACCTATATGTTTGCAGTTAGCAGGAGGACTGGTTTGTGACACAGTGATGCTAATTGTGAGGGTTCAATCCCTACACTGGCCAGCGTTACCATGAGGGTTCACGTTCCCAAACTTCTCCCAATCACTGAGGCATGGTGACCCACTGGTTAGGCCGCCACCAGATGGTCTCTCTCTAATGAGAAAGCAGCCCTTTGGTTCGGTCTTTACGGTGTGTCTGCAAGCCCTGGATGAGTGGAAAATGTCTCCCTCATGTGGATTAGCTGTGAACTACAATTTGTATCTGGGCAAGTTGGCATAACTAAAACGTCTCTGTGTAGCAGAGAAAATACTGGGAAGTACAGTGAGTATTGTTGGATCGGTTCACATACGTCTGAAAATGCCTAAACTTGCCTGATCTCGGAAGCGAGGCAGCGTCAGGCCTGCTCATTGTGTGGATGGGAGACTGCAAGTGCAGGAGGCTGAGAGAGTGCAGTGGTAGTGCTCCTACCCCTGGACCAGGTGGCCTGAGTTCAAATCCTACCTGCTCCAGGGGCATGTAATAACATCTCTGGACAGGTTGATTAGGAGAGATGGGTTTGATTGGAGGAATGAAGGTGCAGAGTATTTCTTAAAGGGTAAAAGAGTGGAAAGTGTTTATACCCAAAGGAACGGGGCCTCCTTGTTTCTAAGTCACTGAAAGCTAACAGTGAGATGCAGTGAGCGATTTAGAAGGCACATGGCATTTTGGACATTATCCCAGCAGGACTTGAGTAAGGTTCAAATGTCCAGAACACTGGTGAGACTGTCCCCCTTCCCCCACTCTCCCCCCACACCATTCCCCACCCCCCCCACCCACCCCGAGGATTGTGAGCAGTCCCTAGTCCACATGCCTAAGGAAAGATAAAACTGCCATGGTGGGAGTGCAGTGGACATTCATCAGGATGATTCCTGGGATGGCAGGATGGCCCTGTGAGGAGAGATTGAAGAGATAGAGCCCATGCTGTCTGGTGTTTAGAAGGATGAGAGGTGATCTCTTAAAAACCTAAAAAAATTCTTCAATGGAAAGGCAACATAGATGAAGGAAAGATGGCTCCTCTTCCTGAGCTCTCTTAAACCAGGGACACAGTCTCTCTTTTTCTTTTCAGTCTCAGGATGAGGGGGTCGCTGACTAAGCCAGCGCTTATTGCCCATCCCTAAGAGACAACTGCATTGTTGTGGGTCTGGAGTCACACGTAGACCAGATCAGGTAAGGATCAAAACCGACAGAACTGCAGATGCTGGAAATCAGGAACAAAAACAGAAATTGCTGGAGAAGCTCAGCAGGTCTGGCAGCATCTGTGTAGAGACAGCAGTTCATATTTATGGTCAAGTGATCCTTCCTCAGAATACCAGATAAGGCTGGCAGTTTCCTTCCCTAAATATGTCTCAGAATAAAAGGTATGCCATTTCAGACTGAGATGAGGAGGAATTCCTTCACTCAGAGGGTGGTGAATTTTGGGAATTTTCTATACAAGACAGCTGGAGAAGCTCAGTCACTACGTCAGTTCCAGACAGAGATTGATAGATTTCCAGTTACAAATGATATCGAGGGATATGAAAATTTGGTGGGAGAGTGGCATTTAGGAGATGATTAAACAAGTTTAAACGATGGAGCAGGCTCAAGACGGTGACTAGCCTACTCCTGCTCCAATGCTCGTAAAGAAGGCCTATCAGACATACATTAATGAAGACCTAGTTTTGGTGATAGCTTCATAGCAGCTGGAATCACTGAGACAGTTGCAGAATCTCTCAGCTTTAATAACAACAAGTGCCCACATTGACAACTATAATAATCAAGAAGCTCGACACCATCCAGGACAAAGCAGCCGCTTGATTGTCACCACATCCACAATATCTACTCCCTCCACCACTGACACTCAGTAGCAGCAGTGTGTACCATCTACGAGATGCACTGCAGAAATTCACCAAATTCCTCAGGCAGCACCTTCCAAACCCACGACCACTTCCATCTGGAAGGACAAGGGCAGCAGATACATGGGAACACCACCCCTTGCAAGTTCCCGTCCAAACCACTCACCATCCTGACTTGGAAATATATTTCCATTCCTTCACTGTCACTGGGTCAAAATCCCAGAATTCCCTCCCTCAGAGCATTGTGGGTCCACAGGAAAACGGTCTGCAGCAGTTCAAGAAAGCAGCTCACCACTATCTTCTCAAGGGCAACGAGGGATGGACTATCAATGCTGGCCCAGTCAATGATGCCCAGGTCTGAGAAATGAAATGAATCAAGGAAACATTAAGATCAGGTAAATAACAATAAATGCAGACACATCACAATGAGAGCTCATTGAATCCATGTCAGTTTTTTTCAATTAAAAAATGAAATAGCTGTGGATGCTGTAAATCAGAGTGCTGAGGAAGGGGATCTCCAGACCTGAAACATTAACTCTGTTTTTCCCTTCACAGATGCTGCCAGACCTGCTGAGCTTTTCCAGCAACTTTGTTTTTGTTCCAGTTTTTTTTTTACTGTTTACTGGATAATGGCATAACTAACAGAGTCAATATTGTTACCCGGCTTTAATTATCATTCAACAGACATTGAATCGTAGAGTCATACACTAACAGAGTCAATATTGTTACCCGGCTTTAATTATCATTCAACAGACATTGAATCATAGTCATACATCAGGAAAACAGACCGTTCAGTCCATCTAATCCACACTGACATTGTTCCCAAAATAAACTAGTCCGACCTGCCTGCATTTAGCCCATATTCCTCCAAATCTCTCCTATTCATACACTTATCCAAATGTATTTTAAATGTTATAATTGTACCCACATCTACCACTTTCTCTGGCAGTTCATTTCACACACGAACCACTCTGTGTAAAAATGTTGCCACTCATGTTCTTTATAAAACTTTCTCCTCTCAACTTAAATGTATGCCCCCTAGTTTTGAACTCTCCCACCCTGGGGAGAAGCCCCTCATTATTCACCTTGTCTATGCCCCTCATGATTTTATAAACTTCTGTAAGGCCAACCCTCAACCTCCTACTCTCCAGTTAAAAAAGTCCCAGCCTATCCAGCCTATCCTTATAACTCAACCCTCCATTCTGGAAGCATTGTGGTAAATCTTTTCTGAACCCTCTCCAATTCAATAATATCGTTCCTACAACAGGGCGACCAGAACTGCACACAGTACTCCAGAAACAGCCTCACCAAAGTTTTGTACAACCTCAACATGACGTCCCAACTTGCTAACAACACCTCCTATAGTCTCATCCAAATTGTTTATGTAAATAACAAACAAAACTGGACCCAGTGTCAATCTCTGTGGAACACTGCTGGTCACAGGCCTCCAATTCAAAAACAGCCCTGCGCCACTACCTCCTGTCTTCTCCCATAAAACCATTTGGCAAGCTCACTCCGAATCCCATGTGATCTAACTTTACTAATTGGTCTACCATGCAGAATCTTGTCAAAGGCTTTTCTAAAGTCCATGTAAACAATCTAAACCGCTCTGCCCTCTTCAATCTTTTTGGTTTTGTTCTCAAAAAACTCAATCAAGTTTGTGAGATGTGAATTTCCTCACACAAAGCCACGCTGACTACCCCTCAGTCCTTGCCTCTCTAAATGCATGTAAATCCTATCTCTCAGACTCCCCTCCAACGGCTTATCCACCACCGATGTCAGACTCACAGGTTCATAGTTCCCAGGCTTCTTTCTCACATCCCTTCTTAAACAAAAGCATAACATAGTCACCCTCCAATCCTCTGGCACCTCATCCACGGTTATAGATGATGCAAATATTTCTGCTAGGGAAAATTTCTTCCCTAACTTCCCACGATGTCTTGGGATACAGTTGATCAGGTCCCAGAGATTTATCCACTTTTAAACTTTCTATGATGTCCAGCACTTCCTCTTCTGTAATGTGAACTGTTTTCAAAACATCAATATCAAGTTCTCTAGCCTCCAATTCTTCCTCCACAGTAAAAACTGATCCCAAATATTCATTTCGTATCTGTCCCATCACCTGACGTTCAACACATAGATGACCTTGTTGGTCTTTAAGGAGGTCAATTCTCTCTCTAGCAGATCTTTTGCTCTTAATGTACTTGTAGACTCTCTTTGGATTATCTTTAACCTTATCTGCCAAGGCTATCTCATATCCCTTCTTTGCCTTCCTGATTTCCGTCTTAAGAATGTCTTTATCCTCTTCGAGAGATTTATTTGCGCGAGCTTTATTATCACATGAACTCGAATGAGTGCAGTGGAAAGTTTTCAATGTTGCCTCCTACGGTGCCATCTTCGGTACAAAATACCTCGGTCAGGATGCTTAAGTCCATCGCCATATTGCTGGAAGAGATCCTACTTGATCCCATTTGTCTGCGTCTAATCTCTGATTCTTTCTTATTCTCAACTAGAACTTCATTGTCTTTATTCATTCAAAGTTCCCCACTCATAGCAGACTTACCCTTCACCCTTTGTAGAGCTGGATGAACACATCAGGCCAGGCAGCATCAGAGGAACAGGAAAGCTGACGTTTCGGGTTAAGATTTATCTTCCTCTGATGCTGCCTGATCTTCCCTCCTTTTCTATCCTTCCTATAGCATCTAAAACCTGGAATGTTGAGCTGCCAGTGATAATGGGAACTGCAGATGCTGGAGAATCCAAGATAATAAAATGTGAGGCTGGATGAACACAGCAGGCCCAGCAGCATCTCAGGAGCACAAAAGCTGACGTTTCGGGCCTAGACCCTTCATCAGAGACCCTCTCGCACTGCCTCTTCAGCCATTGATGTGTCTGCCCTTTCTTTCAATCCTGCTCTCATTACTATGTTGGTCAAACACGTTACTGTGGGTCTGGAGTCACATCTCTTTCCCTGAAGGAAATTGTGAAGCAGGTAGGTTTTACAACAGCCATTAGTAATTAAGACAAGCTTCATATTCCACACCTACTGTGAAATTATACTTCCACCAGTTACCGAGATACAATTTGAACTCATGTCCCCGGAGCATTAGCTTGGGCCAGTGACATGTCACATCACCACCTTTTCAGCTGGTTTGCCTCTGCAGTTCTGTCATAGAACATAGAACATAGAACACAGAACATAGAACATAGAACATTACCGCACAGTACAGGCCCTTCGGCCCTCGATGTTGTGCCGACCTGTCATACCAATCTGAAGCCCATGTCACCTACACTATTCCATATACGTCCATATGCTTATCCAATCTTGTAATCTTGTCACTTCAGCTGTCTATGCCATTCCCTTTTGAAAATCATGATCAAATCTGCCTCCGTAACACCCTCAAACAGGACATTTCAGATCCTAACTATCTGCTACATCATTTTTTAAATGCTAGGCTTGTTTTGCTGATTACCTTAAATATGTGCTTTCTGTTTCTCAACACTTCCATCAATGGGAATTGACATCCTAAAGGGCTATTGGCAAGTTCCAATGATTGACAGAACCAAAGTAATTTCAGCTTTTGGAATGCCACGTGGACTTTACCAATGCAAAATCATGTTATTTAGAATGAAAAATGGACCAAATACTTTTCCAAATATTAGCAGAAAAGTTGGTGAAAGACTATATAACTTGTTATGATCCCAAATGGAGTTGTTACTGGACAGGTTACATCATAAACTGAAATCTGGCTTGATTGATCACATTTTTATATTGCTTGTGTTTTAATGAGGTGTTCTTTCACTGAAACACAAACACACAATACTTCAGACTCAAATTTAACAATAGAACAGAAGTCTATTATGCTAAAGAAATTAAAACAAAATAGAATAAAACAATCCATTTATATTTAACATAAAGTTAAATATTTTGAAGGACATAGTGAAATACAATTACATTGGCCAAGTTAGGTGGAGTGATGGCCCTGAGGCATTTTATTGGGCTAGCAATATTCTAGGGCCCAGGCTCAAATCCCACTACAGCAAATGATGGAATTTGAACTAAAAAAATGTTCAGATTAAGAGTCTAATAATGACCATGTAACCATTATCAATTAATTTAAAAACCCATCTGGTTCATTCATACCCTTTAGGGAAGAAATCTTCAGTCTTGGCCTGCACATGACTCCAGACCAATACGGTTGACTCTTAAATACCCTTTGGGCAATGAATGCTGGTCGAGTCAGCAATTCCCCTGTCACATGAATGAATAAAGCACTCACACTAAAGATAATTCCCTTCACTTTCATACCTATAGGGCTTCATTTATCTGTGGTTTCAAATCCCTAGCTGACAATAAAACCATAAAACATAGAAGACATTCACCCCTATCAAGTCCACTCACCATGCAGTGAGATCATGGCTGATCTGATAATTGTCAACTCTACTTTTCTCTATAACCCTTGACTCTGTCTATCTCACCCTTAAATATACTAAATGCCTTAGCCTCAACAACCATGTGTGATCATTCCAGAGATTCACGACCTCCTGAGAGCAGAAATTCCTCCTTTTCTCTACTTTAATGCTTCATTTATAGTCCATTCCCTTTGAAATAAAGGTCAAAATTCTATTCGACTTCCAGATAATCTGCTGAAATTGGATGCTATCTTTGAATGATTCATGCAGGAGGACTCCCAAATCCCTCTCTTCTGCAGCTTTTTGTAGTCTTTTTGTATTTGAACAATATTCAAATCCTCTCCTGTCAAAGTCCATCATCTCACATTTTTCAATATTATTCTCCATCTGCCAAGCTTTTGCTGACACGCTTAGTCGGTCTTTATCCCTCTCGACTCTTCAGGTCATCTTCATCAACTGCCTTCCCATCAATTTTTATGTCATCCTCAAAGTTGACAATAGCGCATTCGCTTCCCTCTTAAAGTCATTCCTATATATTATAAACAATTGTGGCCCCAGCTCTGAACCCTGTGGTGCTTCATGAGTTACAGGTTGCTGTCCTGAAAATACCTACCTTATCCCAACTCCCTGCCTTATATTAGTTAGCCAATCTTCCATGCATGCTAATTCACTACGTCCGACATCATGGGATCTTCTCTTATTAAGGAGCCCTAGTCTGATAATCCTCCTCCCAGCATCTTCATAATTCTATTTACTGTTGCATCTTAAACTTGAACAGACCGCAGAGATATTTAAGGATTCCTACATATTACTGCATCACTTAAACTACATCCCTTTTAAACCCCAAAATGCACTCGTTTGCATCTAAGACAAGCGGTTTGGCTTTCTCTGCATCAAATAAAGCTTAGACAGAAACATTTTGACTGAAGTAACCTGTTAACACTACCTCTCACTTTCAGGAGCAAATATCTTATAAATCCATCTACAATCAACTCTTCTGCAAAACTGAAAACTTTAAAAGTTTTTTTTTCAATTTATGAGCATTTCCCACAATCAAAAGAAGAAGAAAATCAATCCTTGACCTTCTAAATTACAAGCCTAATGTGCAAGTGTTTATAATGTTTGGTTGTAAAATCATGTCTACATAAACAGTTTCCATAAACCTCCTTGAACTGTCTCTGTGAGACTGTTTCCAGGAATATCACTACGGCTACAGAAATGCCTACAAATCAATTGTTAAACACTACCGACTCACAGACAATCCATATGTCACTAGTTCAAAGGTCAAAAGTCTAAAATAAGTGATATTGAACTAGATACATAAATCACATACCTTATATCACAAGCATACAAACTGTATTTTTTTTAACATCAATACATGCAGGGGCTCAGCCAAACTTCTCAAGGTAATCACTATGTATCACTGTCCTACAAACTGTCACAAAATGTATAAAAGTTGCTGAAAAAGCTCAGCAGGCCTGACAGCATCTGTGAAGGAGAAAACAGAGTTAACGTTTTGGGTTCGGTGATCCTTCCTCAGAACTGACTGCATTCAGGACACAAAGAACTGAAACCATGTTTCAGCATGAACAGAAAATAATCCGTTTATTGTGACAGGTTAAAATTTAACAAATGGCAGAGAAATTTAAGTGATAATGGGAACTGCAGATGCTGGAGAATCCAAGATAATAAAATGTGAAGCTGGATGAACACAGCAGGCCCAGCAGCATCTCAGGAGCACAAAAGCTGACGTTTCGGGCCTAGACCCTTCATCAGAAAAGGGGGATGGGGTGAGGGTTCTGGAATAAATAGGGAGAGAGGGGGAGGCGGACCGAAGATGGAGAGAAAAGAAGATAGGTGGGGAGGTAGGGAGGGGATAGGTCAGTCCAGGGAAGACGGACAGGTCAAGGAGGTGGGATGAGGTTAGTAGGTAGGAGATGGAGGTGTGGCTTGGGGTGGGAGGAAGGGATGGGTGAGAGGAAGAACAGGTTAGGGAGGCAGAGACAGGTTGGACTGGTTTTGGGATGCCGTGGGTGGAGGGGACGAACTGGGCTGGTTTTGTGATGCGGTGGGGGAAGCGGAGATTTTGAAGCTTGTGAAGTCCACATTGATACCATTGGGCTGCAGGGTTCCCAAGCGGAATATGAGTTGCTGTTCCTGCAACCTTCGGCTGGCATCATTGTGGCAATGCAGGAGGCCCATGATGGACATGTCATCTAAAGAATGGGAGGGGGAGTGGAAATGGTTTGCGACTGGGAGGTGCAGTTGTTTATTGCGAACCGAGCGGAGGTGTTCTGCAAAGCGGTCCCCAAGCCTCTGCTTGGTTTACCCAATGTAGAGGAAGCCACACCAGGTACAGTGGATGCAGTATACCACATTGGCAGATGTGCAGGTGAACCTCTGCTTAATGTGGAAGGTCATCTTGGGGTCTGGGATAGGGGTGAGGGAGGAGGTGTGGGGGCAAGTGTAGCACTTCCTGCGGTTGCAGGGGAAGGTGCTGGGTGTGGTGGGGTTGGAGGGCAGTGTGGAGCGAACAAGGGGGTCACGGAGAGAGTGGTCTCTCCGGAAAGCAGACAGTGGTGGGGATGGGAAAATGTCTTGGGTGGTGGGGTCGGATTGTAGATGGCGGAAGTGTCGGAGGATGATGCATTGTATCCGGAGGTTGGTGGGGTGGTGTGTGAGAACGAGGGGGATCCTCTTTGGGCGGTGGTGGCGGGGGCGGGGTGTGAGGGATGTGTTGCGGGAAATGCAGGAGACGCGGTCAAGGGTGTTCTCGATCACTGTGGGGGGAAAGTTGTGGTCCTTGAAGAACTTGGACATCCGGGATGTGCGGGAGTGGAATGCCTCATCGTGGGAGCTGATGTGGCGGAGGCGGCAGGGCAGGCAGGTTTGTGGATGCCGACGGAACCCTGCCCACGCCTGACGCCGACGGAACCCCGCCCACGGCCGACGACCTCATCGCTCCGCCCACAACCTCCACAGCCAGCAACCCCAGAGGAGACAGCCACACTGAACCCTGCCGCATCTTCACCATCCCCCCAGACCTTCCACTAACTGAGGATGGACGGTCAGTCCTTAGTAAGGGGCTCACCTTTGTCCCCCTACAAGCACACATCAACGAATACCAGTCACGGTTGGACATAGAACAGTTTTTCCGTCGCCTTCGCCTGCATGCCTACTTCTTCAACCAGGAACCTAACCCTCCCTCCACTGACCCCTTCGCCCGCTTCCAACACAAGTCCTCCTCCTGGACACCACCACCAGGCCTCCTACCTTCCCTCGACCTCTTCATCTCTAACTGCCGTCGAGACATTCACCGCCTCAACCTCTCCACCCCCTCGCCCACTCCAACCTCTCCCCTGCAGAACGGGCAGCCCTCCCCTCCTTCCGCTCCAACCCCAACCTCACCATCAAACCCGCAGACAAGGGTGGCGCAGTGGTAGTATGGCGCACTGACCTCTACATCGCCGAGGGCAAACGCCGACTCTCCGACACCACCTCCTAATGCTCCCTCGATCATGACCCCACACCCGAGCACCAAACCATCATCTCCAACACCATTCATGACCTCATCACCTCAGGGGACCTCCCACCCACAGCCTCCAACCTCATTGTTCCGCAACCCCGCACGGCCCGTTTCTATCTCCTTCCCAAAATCCACAAACCTGCCTGCCCTGGTCGACCCATCGTCTCAGCCTGCTCCTGCCCCACCGAACTCATCTCCACCTATCTGGACTCCATTTTCTCCCCTTTGGTCCAGGAACTCCCTACCTATGTCCGTGACACCACCCACGCCCTCCACCTCCTCTAGGACTTCCAATTCCCTGGCCCCCAACACCTCATTTTCACCATGGACGTCCAGTCCCTATACACCTGTATTCCACATGCAGACGGCCTCAAGGTCCTCCGCTTCTTCCTGTCCCGCAGGCCCGACCAGTCCCCCTCCACCGGCACCCTCATCCGCCTCGTCGAACTCGTCCTCACCCTCAACAACTTCTCTTTCGATTCCTCCCACTTCCTACAGACTAAGGGGGTGGCCATGGGCACCCGCATGGGCCCCAGCTATGCCTGCCTCTTTGTAAGTTACGTGAAACAGTCCCTCTTCCGCACTTACACAGGCCCCAAACCCCACCTCTTCCTCCGTTACATTGATGACTGTATCGGCGCCGCCTCTTGCTCCCCAGAGGAGCTCGAACAGTTCATCCACTTCACGAACACCTTCCACCCCCAACCTTCAGTTCACCTGGGCCATCTCCAGACAATCCCTCACCTTCCTGGACCTCTCAGTCTCCATCTCAGGCAACCAGCTTGTAACTGATGTCCATTTCAAGCCCACCGACTCCCACAGCTACCCAGAATACACCTCCTCCCACCCACCCTCCTGCAAAAATTCCATCCCCTATTCCCAATTCCTCCGCCTCCGCCACATCAGCTCCCACGATGAGGCATTCCACTCCCGCACATCCCAGATGTCCAAGTTCTTCAAGGACTGCAACTTTCCCCCCACAGTGGTCGAGAACACCCTTGACCGCGTCTCCCGCATTTCCCGCAACACATCCCTCACACCCCGCCCCTGCCACAACCGCCCAAAGAGGATACCCCTCGTTCTCACACACCACCCCACCAACCTCCGGATACAACGCATCATCCTCCGACACTTCCGCCATCTACAATCCGACCCCTCCGCCCAAGACATTTTTCCATCCCCACCTCTGTCCGCTCCACACTGCCCTCCAACCCCACCACACCCGGCACCTTCCCCTGCAACCGCAGGAAGTGCTACACTTGCCCCCACACCTCCTCCCTCACCCCTATCCCAGGCCCCTAGATGACCTTCCACATTAAGCAGAGGTTCACCTGCACATCTGCCAATGTGGTATACTGCATCCACTGTACCTGGTGTGGCTTCCTCTACATTGGGTAAACCAAGCGAAGGCTTGGGGACCGCTTTGCAGAACACCTCTGCTCGGTTCGCAGTAAACAACTGTACCTCCCAGTCGTGAACCATTTCCACTCCCCCTCCCATTCTTTAGATGACATGTCCGTCATGGGCCTCCTGCAGTGCCATAATGATGCCACCCGAAGGTTGCAGGAACAGCAACTCATATTCCGCTTGGGAACCCTGCAGCCCAATGGTATCAATGTGGACTTCACCAGTTTCAAAATCTCCCCTTCCCCCACCGCATCCCAAAACTAGCCCAGTTCGTCCCCTCCCCCCACTGCACCACACAACCAGCCCAGCTCATCCCCTTCCCCCACTGCATCCCAAAACCAGCCCAGCCTGTCTCTGCCTCCTAACCCGTTCTTCCTTTCACCCATCCCTTCCTCCCACCCCAAGCCGCACCTCCATTTCCTACCTACTAACCTCATCCCACCTCCTTGTCCTGTCCATCTTCCCTGGACTGACCTATCCCCTCCCTACCTCCCCACCTATACTCTCCTCTCCACCTATCTTCTTTTCTCTCCATCTTCGGTCTGCCTCCTCCTCTCTCCCTATTTATTCCAGAACCCTCACCCCATCCCCCTCTCTGATGAAGAGAAATTTAAGGATTCCTAACCTACAACTGCATGACTTAAAACTATTTCCCTTTTAAATTGCAAATACACTCATTTGCAACTAAGACTGCTAATTTGGCATAATTTTGTGGAGGGCAAAAATATACAGACAAGGATCAAAGCTCTGAAGATTAGAAGTGCAAACTTCAAGTGTGTGTTAAATTTTCTCACACAGTTCCTCTCAATTTTTAGCACTGATGACAAGTTGCTGTCTGTAAAATGACGGCCGTTCTTCACTTAGTTCCTTTATTGGTTGGATCACATCTTTTCTTGTTAAAACTCTTTCATTTGACCTTTATTGGTTTTCCTGTCATTTTTCCTTAGAGGGAGGAAGAAAGTGGGAGAGATTGCTGTTTTCATTCACAGGCCCTGTGTATCATTGTTACATTTACCCTTCCAGCTTTATAACACTTTACAGCTGAACAGGGCTGTCTCAAGGCAGAGTTTTCTTCGCTCAAACATGACCAATGCCTCCACTTTGGCTCAAACTATCCCATTGTCTTGCGCAGCCAAAAATGCATAGCATTTGATTTGTTCCATGTTGCAAGTATCACCGTTTTTTTTTCAGCTACGAGCCTTTTGTTTCAGTTTGAAAACAAAAAATGCTGGAAATCTCATTAGGTCAGGCAGCATCCATGGACTGAGCAAGCTAACACTTCCAGTCCAGGTGACTCTTCATCAGGTCTTCTTTAATTTCAATTTATCATTCCCAAACAAGAAACGTTCTGAGGAAGGGTCACCGGACCCGAAACGTTAGCTCCGTTTTCTCCTTCTCAGATGCTGCCAGACCTGATGAGCTTTTCCAGCAACTTTGTTTTTGTCCCTGTTTTACAGCATCAGCAGTTCTTTTAGTTTTGTTTCTAAGAAAAGTACGCGGTGGGTAGAAGAGCAGTAATAGTGTATGAGGTATTAGAGAGAGGGTAGGAACACTTACCCTGACAGACTGGAATGGTCGGTGTTCTTCGTCCTCCAGCATTGGGCATTCTGCCTGCAATACTATAGAATTCAGAACTTTACTGACTGCTCATACCTTGGATGAATCAACAAAAGTGAACTATTACACATGGAAAGGAGCAGCAATAACTCCATCGGGAATGAACTATTAAATGACAAGGGCATAGTGTTGTACAGGAATTGAAAGCAATTAGCCATGTCTGGGAAAACAGAGAGTTGAAACCGCATGAATAAAACTGCTTTAACAGCTGCCTGATAACCTGAACACTTCACACCACCAAGGGCAAGGTTCACCACGCAGAATAATTTAAGAACTTAATCACAGGAAAGCTGTGTCTTCAGACAGTTCAGGTCAAATGTAACAAGGAATAGGGAAGCTACTTCTGATAAGAAGGCAATCTGCAAAAGTGCAAAAGTTGAATAAAAGAATCTAAAGGATGATCACTATATGACATCGCAGACCTGAAGGATAAAAATCTGTATAAGAATCAAACACCAGAGTTTTCCCCTTTAGCAGAACTCCAGAGAACAACATCGCATAAGGATCAAACCCTGGGCACTTTTAGAGACTATCCCTAGCCCTAACCACTGTTGATGGGATCGTGGTAAAGTCCCACCATTAATCAGCTAATAGCCAAGTTGGGTTGTGAGGCCCAACTAGCTTACTTGAGGGATCTTATTTTGGCCCCTACATGCAATAAACCTTAAATCATTGTTTCAGTACTTGACTGTCTGTGAGATTTCTTAATTAGGGGACAAATTAAAGGTAACGTGTAGGGACTTACCCACAACAGCTCAGGCACTGAGACAGCTCTGACCTGGGTGAACACCTGGGCCCAGGTTGGGCAGGGATAGGTGTTGCTGTATTGTTTGCTGGCCCCTGGGGAATGAGGAAGCTCTGCCTGTGCGCTATCGTACATCACCCACACGATGGTCAAGGAAGTACAACACCTCAACTTCCTCAGGAGGCTGAGAAAATTTGGCCATGTTGGCAGTGACTCTTACCAATTTTGATGGATGCACCATAAGAAGCACCCATCTGGATGAATCACAGTGTGACATGGCAGCTGCTGTTCCCAAGGCCATAAGAAACTACAGAGAATTGTGAACACAGCCCAGTCCATCACACAAACCAGCCTTCCATCTACTGACCCCCATCTTTAATTCCCACTGCCTCAGAAAAACAATCAACATAATCAAAGACCCCTCCCACTCCAGTTCTACTTTCTTACACCCTCTTCAGTGGGGTAGTAGATATAAAAGTTTGAATACACGCACAAACAGATTCAAGAACAGCTTCTTCTTTGCTGTTATCGGACTTTTGAACAGATCTCTCAAATGTTAATTCTGAACTCTTTCTCTGCACCTTCTCTATAGCTATAACACTGTATGCTGCTCTCTGTTCTGCTGCCCTGACACACTCTGTATGGTACGATCTGCCTGCATCACACACAAAACCACACTTTTCACTGTATCTCGGTACATGTGACAACAATAAATCAATCAATAGATTTGCCCAGCAGGAGCGCCAGCACGCTGCCTGCAAAGTGAGGTGCAATATCCCCGTACCTGCCACATCCAGGGGAAACAGCAGGAGCCGTGCAGGGCAGCTACCAAATGACAGTGCTTTTTCAGGTTCACAATGGGCTTGGAGAGATGGTGTGGCTCCAGGGATACTGATTAATCCCAGGATAGCCTGGCAGTGATGAGTTGTTCAGGGAGTGGTGCAGGAATGGGTCAGAGAGGTACCATAGTTGTGGGGCGTGGGGAGAGGCAGGTACTTAATAAGGTGAGTTTGGGAAGACAGGGGCCTTAAGGCAAGGAACCCTCTAAAAAACCCAACACCCACCTGGCACAGAACCAAAAAAAACCCTATAAGATTCAGACCAGCAGGCTATTAGCTTCATTGTCAGCTCAGAACAATCTTGTACAGGCAAGTATATTTATTTTTATCAGTGATAATGGGAACTGCAGATGCTGGAGAATCCAAGATAATAAAATGTGAGGCTGGATGAACACAGCAGGCCAAGCAGCATCTCAGGAGCACCTGGGATGCTGCTTGGCCTGTTGTGTTCATCCAGCCTCATATTTTATTATATTTATTTTTAATTCAGTCTAGAAAGCATCTGAGTTGAGTTCAAAAGCCACCTCAGTTTGTAGGAATTCAGGGCAGTTCTGTGACCAGTTGCCCCAGAAGAAGGATTTATTTTGTGAAATTTGCAAGCCAGGAGAAGCTTGGTGAGAAATCTGCAGGTTATTCCGATGGAGAAAGTTGAGGCTGTGAGATTTGAGGAAGAAGTTCATGTCAGCAGATCTTGGAAAAGTTTCAACAAACTGGCTCCACTGTCTCTGGGAAAGAGCTGGAAATAGTCCGTTACGTAGAAACCAAACAAGTGAGAGTCATAGAGATCTACAACACAGAAAAATGATCTTCAGCCCATCAAGTCTGCCCCAGGCAAATATAACCACCCAGCTATTCTTACCCCATTTTTCATTGCCTGGTCCCGAAGAATTTGGGGCATAATTTCACTCGACTTGCACTTCTGTGATGGACAGTGGCAGGAGACAGGCTGTTTTTGCTGTGGGTTTGTTAAATCTAACTGGCATAAAAATTCAGATATCTTGGTTTTTAAAAAGAATTCTTGTGTACAATCAACTTCTGTTCTTTGGATAAAGAAAATCTGCAGCATCCCACGAAGGTATCTCAGTGGCATGCTGACCAACTAAACAGAAAAGGATCAGTGAAGAGTGATTCCATCTTGGGATCTGAGATGTTTGGTAGTTCGATCACCTGGGAACCCTGACACTGTTCAGTGTCAAAGTGTGAAGCTGGATGAACACAGCAGGCCAAGCAGCATCTCAGGAGCACAAAAGCTGACGTTTCGGGCCTAGACCCTTCATCAGAAAAGGGGGATGGGGAGGGGGAACTGGAATAAATAGGGAGAGAGGGGGAGGCGGACCAAAGATGGAGAGAAAAGAAGATAGGTGGAGAGGAGAATATGGATGGGGAGGTAGGGAGAGGATAGGTCAGTCCGAGGAGGACAGACAGGTCAAGGAGGCGGGATGAGGTTAGTAGGTGGGAAATGGAGGTGCGGCTTGAGGTGGGAGGAGGGGATAGGTGAGAAGAAGAACAGGTTAGGGAGGTGGGGATGAGCTGGGCTGGTTTTGGGATGCAGTGGGGGGAGGGCTGGGTGGCCATGGGTACCCGCATGGGCCCAAGCTATGCCTGCCTCTTTGTAGGTTACGTGGAACAGTCCCTCTTTCACACCTACATTGGCCCAAAACCCCACCTCTTCCTCCGTTACATTGATGAATGTATCGGCGCCGCCTCATGCTCCCAAGAGGAGCTTGAACAGTTCATCCACTTCACCAACTCCTTCCAGCCCAACCTCAAGTTCACCTGGACCATCTCCAACACATCCCTCACCTTCCTGGACCGCTTTGTCTCCATCTCAGGCAACCATCTACAAACCGATGTCCATTTCAAGCCGACCGACTCCCACATCTATCTAGAATATACCTCCTCCCACCCACCCTCCTGCAAAAATTCCATCCCCTATACCCAATTCCTTCGCCTCCGCCACATCTGCTCCCAGGATGAGGCATTCTACTCCTGCACATCCCAGATGTCCTCATTCTTCAAGGGCCACAACATCCCCCCCGCAATGGTCGAGAACGCCCTCAATCGTGTCTCCCGCATTTCCTGCAACACATCCCTCACACCCCGCCCCCGCAATAACCACCCTAAGAGAATCCCCCCTGTTCTCACATACCACCCCACCAAACTCCGGATACACCGCATCATCCTCCGACACTTCTGCCATCTACAATCCAACCCCACCACCCAAGGCATTTTTCCACCCCCACTCTTGTCTGCCTTCCGGAGAGACCACTCTCTCTGTGACTCCCTTGTTCGCTCCACACTGCCTTCCAACCCCACCACACCCGGCACCTTCCCCTGCAACCGCAGGAAGTGCTACACTTTCCCCCACACCTCCTCCCTCACTCCTATCCCAGGCCCCAAGATGACTTTCCATATTAAGCAGAGGTTCACCTGCACATCTGCCAATGTGGTATACTGTATCCACTGTACCCAGTGTGGCTTCCTCTACATTTGGGGAAACCAAGTGGAGTCTTGGGTGCCACTTTGCAGAACACCTCCACTCGGTTCGCAATAAACAACTGCACCTCCCAGTCGCGAACC
Organism: Stegostoma tigrinum; assembly: GCF_030684315.1. Taxonomy (NCBI): domain Eukaryota; kingdom Metazoa; phylum Chordata; class Chondrichthyes; order Orectolobiformes; family Stegostomatidae; genus Stegostoma; species Stegostoma tigrinum. Next base: position 3,627,784 of record NC_081378.1, read on the forward strand.
ATTTTAAACTCCCCCTCACATTCCTTAGACGACATGTCCATCCTGGGCTTCCTGCAGTGCTATAATGATGCCACCTGTGGTGTGGCATCATTATAGCACTGCAGGAAGCCCAGGATGGACATGTCGTCTAAGGAATGTGAGGGGGAGTTTAAAATGGTTCGCGACTGGGAGGTGCAGTTGTTTATTGCGAACCGAGTGGAGGTGTTCTGCAAAGTGGCACCCAAGACTCCACTTGGTTTCCCCAAATGTAGAGGAAGCCACACTGGGTACAGTGGATACAGTATACCACATTGGCAGATGTGCAGGTGAACCTCTGCTTAATATGGAAAGTCATCTTGGGGCCTGGGATAGGAGTGAGGGAGGAGGTGTGGGGGAAAGTGTAGCACTTCCTGCGGTTGCAGGGGAAGGTGCCGGGTGTGGTGGGGTTGGAAGGCAGTGTGGAGCGAACAAGGGAGTCACAGAGAGAGTGGTCTCTCCGGAAGGCAGACAAGAGTGGGGGTGGAAAAATGCCTTGGGTGGTGGGGTTGGATTGTAGATGGCAGAAGTGTCGGAGGATGATGCGGTGTATCCGGAGTTTGGTGGGGTGGTATGTGAGAACAGGGGGGATTCTCTTAGGGTGGTTATTGCGGGGGCGGGGTGTGAGGGATGTGTTGCAGGAAATGCGGGAGACACGATTGAGGGCGTTCTCGACCATTGCGGGGGGGATGTTGTGGCCCTTGAAGAATGAGGACATCTGGGATGTGCAGGAGTAGAATGCCTCATCCTGGGAGCAGATGTGGCGGAGGCGAAGGAATTGGGTATAGGGGATGGAATTTTTGCAGGAGGGTGGGTGGGAGGAGGTATATTCTAGATAGATGTGGGAGTCGGTCGGCTTGAAATGGACATCGGTTTGTAGATGGTTGCCTGAGATGGAGACAAAGCGGTCCAGGAAGGTGAGGGATGTGTTGGAGATGGTCCAGGTGAACTTGAGGTTGGGCTGGAAGGAGTTGGTGAAGTGGATGAACTGTTCAAGCTCCTCTTGGGAGCATGAGGCGGCGCCGATACATTCATCAATGTAACGGAGGAAGAGGTGGGGTTTTGGGCCAATGTAGGTGTGAAAGAGGGACTGTAGGTTGCAGGAACAGCAACTCATATTCCACTTTGGAACCCTGCAGCCCTATGGTATCAATGTGGACTCCACCAGCTTCAAAATCTCCCCTCCACCCACTGCATCCCAAAACCAGCCCAGCTCATCCCCGCCTCCCTAACCTGTTCTTCCTCTCACCTATCCCCTCCTCCCACCTCAAGTCGCACTTCTATTTCCCACCTACTAACCTCATCCCGCCTCCTTGACCTGTCCGTCCTCCTCGGACTGACCTATCCCCTCCCTACCTCCCCACCTATACTCTCCTCTCCACCTATCTTCTTTTCTCTCCATCTTCGGTCTGCCTCCCCCTCTCTCCCTATTTATTTCAGAACCCTCTCCCCATCCCCCTCTCTGATGAAGGGTCCAGGCCCGAAACGTCAGCTTTTGTGCTCCTGAGATGCTGCTTGGCCTGCTGTGTTCATCCAGCTCCACACTTTGTTATTTCGGATTCTCCAACATCTGCAGTTCGCATTATCTCTGTTCAGTGTCAAACTGCAGCAGAGAAGCCGCCAACAGTCCATTGTAATGAAGGAAATGACCACAAGAGGGTACTGTGGCATCACTTAATGCCTTTGGCCCCCAGCACAAGCTTTGATCCCTAATGTATCCTTCTCACCCACTCATTGGCTATTTCTGAGGAATAACTAATCTATTTGCAAATTTGCAATCTTTTTTGACCCTGAGGTGAACTTCAAACCTGAGGTCTACTTCATCATTTCAAATATCTATTCCTAACCACACTAACATCAACCATCTCTTGTACTGGACTCAGCCTTTTGATGCTGAAATCCTGATCAATGTCTTTGGACTGGGTGACTGTAACCCATTGCTGGCTGACCTCACACATTCTACCTTCCATAAAGGTGAGGACACAGAAGACTCAGGAGTTCTTATTGTCAGTCATATCCCACCCTGTTTTCCTTTCACCCCTGTGCTCACTGTCCTACATTGGCTCCCGGTTTCACCCATTGTCATCCTCGTCTTCAAATCCGTCCATTGTCTTTCCCCTCCCTACCTCGTGAATCTCCTCTGGATCAATGCAGATTTCTCTGCACACCTCTAACTTTGGCTTTTTGAGCATCTTAATTTTAATTACTCTGCTGTTGGACATCTGCTGCCTGGGTCCTAAACTCTGAAATCAAACAAGCAATGTGGTTGACTCTTAACTGCCCTCTGGGCAATTAGGAATGAGCAATAAACGTTATTGTGTTACTTTAACTTCAGCAAACGATAGTGCCTGAAATTAGCTTCCAATTGGTTAAGAATAATCAGAAAATTAATTCCTTTCATTTCCCCCACACTTAATTCCGCTGTCGTTATTGTGGAAGAGGAAACCTCACATTACAATACACATGTGGAAGTAAATTCATATTCATAAAGAGAATGAGGAAGCTGTCTAATCCAATCTAGTCTTTGTTTACACTCAGTGCCATATAATACTTGTTTCTCAAGAAATTTCCTTCTAAAATATTTATGGACCTTGTTTAAACAACAATTTGTTACAGTGAACTTCACATCCTAAATCGGGGAGGCATGTTGTCTCAGCAGGCAGCACTGCTAGCTCACAGTTCCAGGTTTAACCTGGGTTTAATTCCAGCCTCAGGCAGCTGTCTGTATGCAATTTGCATGTTCTCCCCACGTCTGTGTGGGTTTCCTCCCACAGTCTAAAGATGTACAGGCTCGGTGGATTGACTATAGCAAATTGTCCATAGTGTGCAGGGAGGTGCAGGCTAAGTGGATTAGCCATGGGGAATGCAGGGCTACAGGGATGGGGTGGGTCTGGGTGGGATGCTCTTCAGAGAGTAGGTGTGGATTTGCTGGGCTGAATGGCCTGCTTCCACACTGTAAGGATTCTAAACAATCTCTTAGGTCAATCGTTTTTTTCTAAATTTGCCCTTAAAATCGGGTGTGATTACTAACCAATTAACTCCTCTCAGTATTCGCTCACTGACCAATATAAATGATCTATCATTTTTTACAAATATACAAACAAGGAACAGAGTCAGCCACTTGGCCCATCAAAACTGCTCCTCTGTTCAATAAGAATGTGGCTGATCTGATTTTAAAATCAACTCTACAATCCTACACATCCCCAATATTACAAAGAACAGTACAGCACAGGAACAGACCCTTTGGCCCATCAAGACTGCGCTGACACATGATCTTTTTCTAAAGTAATTACCTTTTCCCTCTGGCCTTTAAAAGGTTCCTACATGCCAGATGTTGATTTTTCATCAAACAGCGGACAATTTAGTTTCTGCCAAATCGTTCATCCCCTTGGTCATCAAGGATCCATCTACCTCTGCTTTTCAATATTTAAAGATTCTGCATCCTCTGTCTTTTTGAGGGTAGGAATTCCAAAAACTCACCCTCTGAAAGTCACAGAGTCATACAGCGTAGAAACTGACCCTTCAGCCCAAACCCGCCCATGCTGATGAGACATCCCAATATGACCTAGTCCCATTTGCCAGCATTTGGCCTGTATCTATCTAAACTCTTCCTGTTCATGTACCCATCCAGATGCCTTTTAAATGTTGTAACTGTACCAGCCTCCACCACTTCCTCTGGCAGCTCGTTCCATACACACACCATCCTCTGCATGAAAAACATACTCCTCAGCTCCTTTTTAATTTTTTCCTCTCTCACCTTAAACTTTTGCCCTCCAGTTTTGGACACCCCCACTGTAGTCAAAAGACCATGGCTATTCACCTTATCAATGCCCCTCATGATTTTATAAACCTCTATAAGGTCACCCGTCAGCCTCCGATGCTCCAGCGAGAATAGCCCCAGTCTACTCAACCTCTCCCTGTGGCTCAAGCCCTCCAGTCCCGGCAACATGGTTGCAAATCTTTTCTGTGCCCTCTGAAGTTTAACAACACTCTTTAGGGTGTTGTAGGGTGACCAGAATTGTATGCAGTATTCTGAACATGGCCTCACCAAAGTCCTGTACAGCTGAACACGATGTCCCAACCCCTATTCTCAATGCTCTGACCATTGAAGGCAAGTGTACTAAATGCCTTCTTCACCACCCTATCTACTTGCAACTCCATTTTAAAGGGTGCACTTGCATCCCTAGGTCTCTTTGTTCAGCATCAGTCTCAGGCACTCTACCTTTAACTGTATAAGTCCTGCCTACTTTGTCTTACCAAAATGCAACGCCTCACATTTATCTAAATTAAATTCCATCTGCCACTCCTTGGCCCAAGGGACCTTCTGATCAAGGTCCCATTGTGCTTTGAGATAATCATCTTTGCCATTCACTCCACCACAATTTTGGTGTCATCTGCAAATTTAATAGCCATACCTCCTCTGTTCACATCTAAATAATTTATTTAAATGATGGAAAGCGGTGAACCCAGCCCGAGTCATTGTGGCGCATCGCTGGTTCTGTTCCCCTCTAATCCTTTAGTAGTATACTTCCTTATTAACCCTTCATAATCTGGCAGGCTAGTCTTCAGCTCTCAGCTCCAGTCAAAAGCAGAGAGGCTTGCTATATCATTGTCATCACAGCATCTGCCTCATCAATCAATTCTCCACCCATCCCATTGTCTCTGTATTCCTCTGCTAATAATATACCCCAACTGAAGTCTAATGATGTTGTTCAGATTCCAGATCACCTCCTTACTTGAGGCTGTGATCATCTGAAACCAACTCTGCTGGACTGACCATGTGAGTGTCTGGGTTTTGATTACCAAAGCAATTCATTTTTGCCCCGTGCAGGGAAGACATTTGAACGAGGGGAGGACGACAGAAATATTTCAAAGGTTTCCTGAGGCTTCCTCGAGAAATGCAACATAGATACCAACACGTGGAAGACCCTCATTGAGAAGGAACTGACTGGGAGGAAGCTCCTTTGTGAAGGAACACAATTCTTTGAGAACACCCGCTAACAAGTGGAAGTATAGAAAGGGTACAGGAGAAAGGAATGCCAGTGATCTCAGGGCCAAGGACAGTTCCACCTCCTGGAAACACCTAGTGAAGGTGTGGTGAGGAATGTGTCTCTTGGACCAGGCTCATCAGCCACAGAGCCCCAGGACCAGTGACACCGAATGTCCTCAGTGGGACATCAGACTCGTTACAGAACGATTGCCAAGGCAATGGCTTGAACGTTGTATATTTCCGGCCATCAAACTAAAGATGTTTCTCGCCTTTTTACTGGTCTTCTTTACATGTTTCCATCCTTAATGAAACTCCACAGGTGCCACTGAGATGGGGAGTGATAACTCTGTCATTTGTCACCCCCATGTGCTGAGAACTGAGGCCCTGAGAGGAAGCCAGTTGGGCTGCTGCACTGAACCTTAATGCAGTTCCCTCTGGGCATTCAATGTGCGACTACAGGGAGCGGCTGGGTGGGGGAGCAATAAATAGGAATAATTTTGCTTCAGCCTCCTGGAAGCTGAGCAAGTCTGAGGATTAGTGCGGCTGAATGAGATGCTGATGTCGCGATGGCGATGGTTGCAATGGGGAAGTTGTAACCTGCTGCACCATTCACCTGTCATTACTGGGCACCTCTCCATAAGGCACTGCATTGCTGAAGTTAGCACTCTTTCATCCTCTGGTTAACATGAAGATTCTGTGCATTTGCATTGAATGTACTTTATTACACTTCTGTTTCACTTGAGAGGGTGAAGTGATGTTTAGTGACAGGACATTATTTGTGTTTTGCAGTTAAAAGTGTGTAATGGATTATAATATGGCTGTTATACTCACAGTCACTGATGGTAAAAGCTCCAAAGCTAAGGACAGAAATTCACTGTAGTGCCACTCTTACACTGGAACACGGATAAATACACGTTCTTTGAGGTAGTTGTTAAATATTAGGTAATATATAAACTCACTTGCAACATCATTCAGCTTGTGAATATCTTGATTACATTGTATTTGACGCGTCTTACACGAGATATTTAACAGTATCTCAGAAAATATTATTTCTGCTGGTTATTTCTCTAAATGAGAAAGCACAGTGGGAGGGTGGATGGAGTGAAGGGAAGGGGAGGCAAGTGGAGGTGAAGAGGGAGGAGAGGGGGCATGAGGGATGGAGGGGGTGTGAGCAGGAGAGTGATGGAGGAGAGGCAGGAATGGTTCCTTTCAATCAGGGCTAATGATAACTGGAGGATTCAAATCTTAGTTTATTATTATGTGAAAATCCAGGATCCTACTGGAAGGCAGAGCAGGCTCGAAGGGCCAAATGGCCTATTTCAGTTTCTATTTCTGATGGTCTCATGGATTTTTAACAAAATGCAAATCTCTGTTATTAACCATGCAGGTTCTTACTCCCAGTCATGGCTCCTTCAGAAATGTAGAGCCATACTTCTGTTTTCACAGCCCCTTATAGCGTAGAACTGTCAGGCATCTGCGAAATTGCATCCCCCATTTTAAAGTGATCAGACATGTATTCTGTAATTAAAATGCCTAATATCAGACCCCTCCACATTGACCGCACCTGTGAAAGGGTGTGTCTGTAAGGGGAAGATAAGACTACAGTGCTGGGTGGTACAGTGCCAGTTAAGTAGAGTGCCAGGTGGGTGAGGGATAAGATGCCAGTTACATATGGTGTGCTATACATAGGATGCCAGATGGGTAGGTGCTGAGGAGCCAGGCAGGCAGGGTGCCAGGTGGGTACACTGCCAAGTGTGTAGGGTTCCAGCTTGTCAGGTGACAGGTGGGTAGTGTGCCAGGTATGGAGGGTGCCCTAGTGCAAGGTTGGAAAGGAGCCATGTAGTTGATGGTGTGCTTAGGGTGGGTTGAGGTGGGCAGGAGATATCGGGTCAGGTGGGCAGGGTGTTGGAGGTAGGGTGGGTGCTGGGTTAGGTGTGGTGTTAGTTGCAGTGTGTCAGACCCGGGTGCAGGAGGCAGTTTGGTTCAACAGCTAGGCTTTCAACAGTGATTCCTAATTCCTAATTCTTCCATAAAAGGAAGAAACTTTTCCACATCTACCCTGTCAAGACCACTCAGGATCTTATCAGAATTAAATACCATACCTAAAGCTGAACAAGTAAACATGACATTATATCAAAGTAGAGCCATAGCTAACAATGTTGTAAATTAACAACGTATAAAAAAACTTTTATACTATACTTTCGATAATGTTCTACAAGTTTTTGATGTTTACCTTAATCTGAGAACAAATAAGATTTTTGCAAGAACAAGGCTTAACAGAGGAGTCTGGCTTCCAGCATTGACAGTTTCAACAGTTCAAAGATTTGATTCTGGAAAATGCTATTCAAACTTTGCTGGAAGTGGACTCAGGGAAGACCCACAGAAAATTAAGAGAAAGAGAACCTTATCATGGGGTTACAACGCAGAGACATACTGTCAAATCAGATCAGCTTTCCGATGTATATTCATGACACAGTAGAATTAAAATGTTCAAAGACTCTTAAAATTGATCCCAATAGGTATTTGGAATAACCAATCTCTTTGTGAATAATACATTCAAGACAGATTTATCAAAGCAAAATTAAAGAACAAAGTAAACTAATTGATGTCTATGATTTAAACCTAACAGCCTTTGTTTTCAACCCTACTTATACAAATGACAGACAGACAAGCAAGCACAGTTGGATGATAAATTATAAAAATAGAAAACAAAACTAGTCAGATTACTTAGAGATAATGGGAACTGCAGATGCTGGAGAATCCAAGATAATAAAATGTGAAGCTGGATGAATACAGCAGGCCAAGCAGCATCTCAGGAGCACAAAAGCTGATGTTTCGGGCCTAGACCCTTCATCAGAGAAGGGGATGGGGTGAGGGTTCTGGAATAAATAGGGAGAGAGGGGGAGGCGGACCGAAGATGGAGAGAAAAGAAGATAGGTGGAGAGGAGAGTATAGGTGGGGAGGTAGGGAGGGGATAAGTCAGTCCAGGGAAAACAGACAGGTCAAGGAGTTGGGATGAGGTTAGTAGGTAGGAGATGGAGGTGCGGCTTGAGGTGGGAGGAAGGGATGGGTGAGAGGAAGAACAGGTTAGGGAGGCAGAGACAGGTTGGACTGGTTTTGGTCCCAAAACCAGTCCAACCTGTCTCTGCCTCCCTAACCTGTTCTTCCTCTCACCCATCCCTTCCTCCCACCCCAAGCCGCACCCCCATCTACCTACTAACCTCATCCCACCTCCTTGACCTGTCCGTCTTCCCTGGACTGACCTATCCCCTCCCTACTTCCCCACCTATACTCTCCTCTCCACCTATCTTCTTTTCTCTCCATCTTCGGTCCGCCTCCCCCTCTCTCCCTATTTATTCCAGAACCCTCACCCCATCCCCCTCTCTGATGAAGGGTCTAGGCCCGAAACATCAGCTTTTGTGCTCCTGAGATGCTGCTTGGCCTGCTGTGTTCATCCAGCCTCACATTTTATTATCTTAGTCAGATTACTTAAGTAGTTTTCACAAGGCGTTGTCCCATGTTCATATAAGCTTGTTTCTTGGTGGATTTTGTGAAGATGTCGATCAGGGCTTCTTTTCCAGTTCAATCTGAGGGAGTTTCAGTAATATCTATAACTTAAACTCTATTCTCTGAGCCTCTAATAGCTGACAATGGAAGGTTAGGCAAGGAGCTTTCAAATCTTCAGCTAAACTCTTCCTGACCCAAACACAGTCCAAAAACCAATCCAAACTCTCGCCTCTTCCACTGTTTGTTTATTTAGCTCCTTTCCAGACTTGCCATCTAAAAAGAGTCAAAGCAGCCTATAAAATCCTTTGATCAAGGCCATTCTGCAGTTGACCTCCAGGCCTGGCCTCACAAAAAACAGTTTGTTTGCTCCTTTTCTTCAAACCGATGCTACTAGTTACTAGTTACTAGTGGTGTATCGCAAGGGTCAGTGTTAGGTCCACTGCTGTTTGTCATTTTTATAAATGACCTGGATGAGGGCGTAGAAGGATGGGTTAGTAAATTTGCAGACGACACTAAGGTCGGTGGAATTGTGGATAGTGACGAAGGATGCTGTAGGTTGCAGAGAGACATAGATAAGCTGCAGAGCTGGGCTGAGAGCTGGCAAATGGAGTTTAATGCAGACAAGTGTGAGGTGATGCACTTTGGTAGGAGTACCCGGAATGCAAAGTACTGGGCTAATGGTAAGATTCTCGGTAGTGTAGATGAGCAGAGAGATCTCGGTGTCCACGTACACAGATCCTTGAAAGTTGCCACCCACATTGACAGGGCTATTAAGAAGGCATACAGTGTTTTAGCTTTTATTAATAGAGGGATCGAGTTCCGGAACCAAGAGGCCATGCTGCAGCTGTACAAAACTCTGATGCGGCCGCACTTGGAGTATTGTGTACAGTTCTGGTCACCGCATTATAAGAAGGATGTGGAAGCTTTGGAAAGGGTGCAGAGGAGATTTACTAGGATGTTGCCTGGTATGGAGGGAAGGTCTTACGAGGAAAGGCTGAGGGATGTGAGGCTGTTTTCATTAGAGAGAAGAAGGTTGAGAGGTGACTTAATTGAGACATATAAAATAATCAGAGGGTTAGATAGGGTGGATAGGGAGAGCCTTTTTCCTAGGATGGTGACGGCGAGCACGAGGAGGCATAGCTTTAAATTGAGGGGTGCAAGATATAGGACAGATGTCAGAGGTAGTTTCTTTACTCAGAGAGTAGAAAGGGAATGGAATGCTTTGCCTGCAACGGTAGTAGATTCGCCAACTTTAGGTACATTTAAGTCATCATTGGACAAGCATATGGACGTACATGGAATAGTGTGGGTTAGATGGGCTTGAGATTGGTATGACAGGTCGGCACAACATCGAGGGCCGAAGGGCCTGTACTGCGCTGTAATGTTCTATGATGCCCAGAATCCAAAAGCCACCCTCAGCTCACAGTGAACAGCTCACAACTCCAAACCAAAATTGTTAGAAAAAACTTAAAATAATGGATAATCAACGAGGGTTCTAATGCAGGAGTGCAACAGTATCCAAAGGGAGAAGCTAAAACAAGGACTAGACCAAACAGCTGATCTTATGAATTATTGTCAGCCCTGTAGAACAAGTGACCTTAGAGATCCGGGTGTTATTTGTGTGTGAGTTCTCCTGATGTGCATATAATTACAGCCACAATACAATTGGAGTGCTATAATTACAAGATGATCAGAGGATTAGATAGGGTGGACAGTGAGAGCCTTTTTCCTCGGATGGTGATGGCTAGCTCGAGGGGACATTGCTTTAAATTGAGGGGTGATAGATATAGGACAGATGTCAGAGGCAGGTTCTTTACTCAGAGAGTAGTGAGGGTGTGGAATGCCCTGCCTGCAACAATAGACTCGCCAACTTTAAGGCCATTTAAATGGTCACTGGATAAACATATGGAGGATAATGGAATAGTGTAGGTTAGATGGGCTTCAGATTGGTTTCACAGGTCGGTGCAACATCGAGGACCGAAGGGCCTGTACTGTGCTGTAGTGTTCCTGTAATGTCTATAGCTGTCCCTTCAAAATGATAATTTTCTCCATTTCAAATCTAACCTGATGTCCCAGTGCCATTTTTAATCAATCCTTGAGGATACAGCTCTCTACTCTCTTAAGCAAACTTCATTGTTTACAGCCAATCAAGCAACCATATGGAAAGACAGATGAACATTAAAACAAAACAACACCAGAGATTTGATGAAAAAAAATCATGGCCTGCAAAGACAAGGTACATAGTGGAGCATTATTGTGAAACTGATAACAGTGTGGGGATTTCTGTGTCATTCCGAGTTCAAAGAAACTTTTCACACTGTGGGTGTGAGAAATGCTACAATCAAAGTACCTTCAAAAAGATGCAGACACTTCAAATTCCACTCGCTGCTGTTCCTTCTCAGACAACTGAATACACAGAGATAACGCGGTGTGGAGCTGGATGAACACAGCAGGCCAAGTAGCATCAGACGAGCAGGAAAGCTGATGTTTTGGGCCTAGGCGCTTCTTCAGAAAATCTAACCCCGAAACATCAGCCTTCCTGCTCGTCTGATGCTGCTTGGCTTGCTGTGTTCATCCAGCTCTACACCTTGCTATCTCAGATTCTCCAGCATCGGCAGTTTCCGCCATCTTGAGCTGAATACACATGTCTGTTTGTGAGGTGCTGGAACCGTTTTTCAGAGGTTAATGCAATTGCTTAGAACCTGATCTAACCTATTAACAAAATTCTCTGGAAGAAAGTAAGGTTAATAATCATTAGAGTGATGGTGAAATAAACACAAGTCCCACTTATATAAACGCACTTAATAAGACAACAAAAAATTAAAACTTAATCTCTCAAGTTTGCACAGGGTGTCTTTTGGAACACCTTGCCTTCTCCAGCCTTTTCTTCTATCAATTTCATGTTACAAATGCCTTTCTTCCGCTGCTTCTGCTGTCAGGGATGATTTTTTCAGTAATTGCTTCTGTGAGGACTTTAGCTCGAAATGTCATGGTACCTTCTAATTAAATGGTGCTTTTTGTGACAGCTAAAAAGTGTTGTTTCTTAGCAGTTGGTTCTCTCTGATTTTCCAAACACCCTCATCTTTATATCCATGATGACATAACAATATTTCTTATATAGGATTGGTTCAATGTTGTCAACACCATCAGATTTAAATGTAATAAGTTTTTTAGTATCTAAGGATTAAGTTTAAATTAATTAGCTCAATTTGAAAAGACTTGTCTTGGTAAAAATTGGCTGGTCAATACAATAGGTTTCCATTCAGACTGTCTCTCTGTGCACCTGCACTTCAAGCTGCTGGTCAGACATCCATTTTAACTCTGAGCACTGAAAAAACATAATCTTTTAAAGGGACAACACTTTTCCGCACTATCATTTTTTACCAGCATATTCTAACTTTCTGCCTTCCAATTCATGTATACTCTGCACAACTTTGTAAAAGTACAAATACATTTTTCCAAGCATCTCCCGATATATTAATGAAACGTTGCAAGAATAATGATTTGCTGTTAGAAGTTAAACGAGCTACTCAATACATATGATTGTAAAGAACATTATCGTTTCCTGAAAAAAGTGTCTTATATCTAGTAAGTTGCACTTTAGCCAGTCTCTACACACCCATAGACCCCAGATCATGCAGGTCTCCTAATGGAATTCATACACCTCTTTGTTGGCTGAACCTCTGGTATCTGCTCATTCTGAGGGAATGTTCCTTCTCTAGGGTGTGTCAGTTTCTTGACAACTGTCGTAGCTAATCCATCTCTATTGCTAAAAAAAAGTTACCTCCGGGACTGTTGATCACTCTATAGTCTGTGCACATGCTGAAATTAAATTTTCTTTGACAGATGCCTGCAGTGAAGCCATAGTTTCACTTGTTGTCTGTAGATGTCTGTTGTCACAGCCATATGTTGTGATGTTGGGTAGAATACTTGTGGATTGGAAGGTGGGGCATTAGAATATGGTGTTTGTGAAATGTTGGAGTTTGTAAAATGCTATGGGGAAAGTAGTGCATGGTCCCTTTAAAAGATGATGTGCTTTTTCTATGGTTAGAGATTCAAACTGGATGTCTGTGGGTTTACAGTGCACAGAGCACCTGAATGGAAATATTTGTATCAAAAAGTTATACAGTTAGCAGCAAAGCAGCATTTTTACCAACAGAACAGATTTTTGAATTTAGCCAATTTATTTAAACCGCCCTTAGATGCCAAAAACCAGTTAAATTTAAATCTGATGGTTTTGAAAACATAGGATCAATCATATTATAAGAAACTGATTCGTCATCAAAGGTATAAAAGACGATGGCATTTGGAAAATCAGGGGAAAGCCAACTGCCAAGGGAACAGCTCTCAGCTCTAAAAGAAAGAATCAGTGGCTCTCACAGAATTGCTTAAGCCTTAGAGTAAGGTCCACCTAAACTAAAGGTAATGCAGTACACGCAGTTACTGTCCCTGACAAAATAATTTTTTGGAGAAGGCACAGAGAATTCCAGAAGAGATGTAATCTGGCTGTAATTTCAAGAGACAAAATTCAAATTGTTTTATTTTATGTAAGTGGGACTTATATTTATTGGAACAGCATACCATTATAATGTTGTTTTATTTGGGAATAGTTAATAGTTAGATTGGTTTATTTGGTTTGTTAATATTCAGTTAATTTGTTCACTGTCAACATTAGACAAATAAATTACTTGTTCATTATAGTGTCAGGGGTTTATTTTTATTTAACCACCTCTTTATAACACATTGGAGGCCCTTTTAACAGATTATAGGGTGAGGTGTGCCTCCGCAGGAGTTTCAGTTTTAGATGTCAGAGGTGGGGTCAACCTTCACTTTATAACACATATACATGTAGTGATTCAGATTCATCCCTTTAACATCACTTTCCACATCTCCTTCGGGATAATGACTCTCTTTCTATTGTGTAAGATAATGGGCTATCTCTGTCTGCCCAATACTCAGTGACAATCGGTGTGGTCCTTGATGCTTTCAGACCATTCTTTTGTCACGACGGGCCACAGCATTTGGAGAGTTGCATCTCGAGGCACAGTTTGCTTGATTTGAGCAAGATGCTTGTCTTTCAGGTTCAGATCCCATGCTGGGTCAGTGACTTCCAAAACATGTCGAGCTGCTGCTCCTCACTGAAACTGGAAGATTTCCCATTCTGTCTTAAAGTCATCAACTGTCTTCACAGGGATTGCTGCTCACAACAGCATCCCAATAATGTCTGCCCTCCTCCCTCCGGACCAACCTCAGGGAATCTCTCTCCCATTGCAACTCTCTTGTAATCTCTTCGGCCTTGAAACTGCTCGACCATGTCCTGAAGCAAACCAGGTACCACAGCCCCATCACCTTCCTCAGCACCTGCTTACGGAACCAGTCTACATTTCAGCCTTCCCAATTTGGCCCCAACCGTGACCACCTCTACACCCAGAATATTCAGACCCTTCAGAAGTGTTTCTCCCTGCGAGTCCTGAAACAGACACTTGCAGCCATGCGCCGGCACCTCCACACACTGCAATCCAGCCTGCCCCAGCTCAGAGCCTCCCTCTCCCAGACCTGCACAGGACCCCTGCTGTTTTTTATCCTCCGCAGGATCCACAGAATGAACACCCAGTTCCACTCAGCTTTACTGGACACCAAAAATCGTAAGTACAACCAACTCACTGGCCCCTGCCACCCACCAGAGGATTCCTGCGCCTCCCAAATCCCGACTCTGTCCCTGCCCCTCCCCCACCATGCACCCGCCGCCATTGACCATGAAGACTCGGCCGGAGACCCCACCGATGACGTCACATCCGCCTCCGCCGGCCACAGAACTTCCGGAACCGCTGCTGCAGTCACCACCTCCACTTCCAGGTACAACACCTCACACACCACCCTCACCGCAGCTGCTGCCGCCCACCCCGATCCTCCAACCGCCGACGGAACCCCGCCCACAGCCGACGCCGACGGAACCCCGCCCACGGCCGACGACCTCATCGCTCTGCCCACAACCTCCACAGCCAGCAACCCCAGAGGAGACAGCCACACTGAGCCCTGCCGCATCTTCACCTTCCCCCCCAGACCTCCCACTGACTGAGGACGAACGGTCAGTCCTCAGGAAGGGGCTCACCTTTGTCCCCCTACTACCACACATCAACGAATACCAGTCACGATTGGACATAGAGCAGTTTTTCCGCCGTCTTCGCCTCCATGCCTACTTCTTCAACCAGGAGCCAAACCCTCCCTCCACTTTCACCCTCTTCCAACACAAGTCCTCCTCCTGGACACCACCCCCAGACCTCCTACCCTCCCTCGACCTCTTCATCTCCAACTGCCGTCGAGACATTAACCGTCTCAACCTCTCCACCCCTCTCACCCACTCCAACCTCTCCCCGCAGAACGGGCAGACCTCCGCTCCCTCCACTCCAACCCCAACCTCACCATCAAACCCGCAGACAAGGGTGGTGCAGTGGTAGTATGGCGCACTGACCTCTACATCGCCGAGGCCAAATGCCAACTCTCCGACACCACCTCCTACCGCCCCCTCGATCATGACCCCACACCCGAGCACCAAACCATCATCTCCAACACCATTCATGACCTCATCACCTCAGGGGACCTCCCACCCACAGCCTCCAACCTCATTGTTCCCCAACCCCGCACGGCCTGTTTCTATCTCCTTCCCAAAATCCACAAACCTGCCTGCCCTGGTCGACCCATCGTCTCAGCCTGCTCCTGCCCCACCGAACTCATCTCCACCTATCTGGACTCCATTTTCTCCCCTTTGGTCCAGGAACTCCCCACCTACGTCCGTGACACCACCCACGCCCTCCACCTCCTCCAGGACTTCCAATTCCCTGGCCCCCAACACCTCATCTTCACCATGGACGTCCAGTCCCTATACAGCTGCATTCCGCATGCAGATGGCCTCAAGGTCCTCCGCTTCTTCCTGTCCCGCAGGCCCGACCAGTCCCCCTCCACCGACACCCTCATCCGCCTAGCTGAACTCGTCCTCGCCCTCAACAACTTCTCTTTTGACTCCGCCCACTTCCTACAGACCAAGGGGGTGGCCATGGGCACCAGCATGGGCCCCAGCTATGCCTGCCTCTTTGTAGGTTACGTGGAACAGTCCCTCTTCCGCACCTACACATGCCCCAAACCCCACCTCTTCCTCCGTTACATTGATGACTGCATCGGCGCCGCCTCTTGCTCCCCAGAGGAGCTCGAACAGTTCATCCACTTCACCAACACCTTCCACCCCAACCTTCAGTTCACCTGGGCCATCTCCAGCACATCCCTCACCTTCCTGGACCTCTCAGTCTCCATCTCATGCAACCAGCTTGTAACTGATGTCCATTTCAAGCCCACCGACTCCCAAAGCTACCTAGAATACACCTCCTCCCACCCACCCTCCTGCAAAAATTCCATCCCCTATTCCCAATTCCTCCGCCTCTGCCGCATCTGCTCCCACGATAAGACATTCCACTCCCGCACATCCCAGATGTCCAAGTTCTTCAAGGACCGCAACTTTCCCCCCACAGTGATCGAGAACGCCCTTGACCGCATCTCCTGCATTTCCCGCAACACATCCCTCACACCCCGTCCCCGCCACAACCGCCCAAAGAGGATCCCCCTTGTTCTCACACACCACCCTACCCACCTTCGGATACAACGCATCATCCTCTGACACTTCCGCCATTTACAATCCGACCCCACCACCCAAGACATTTTTCCATCCCCACCCCGTCTGCTTTATGGACAGACCACTCTCTCCGTGACTCCCTTGTTCGCTCCACACTGCCCTCCAACCCCACCACACCCGGCACCTTCCCCTGCAACCGCAGGAAATGCTACACTTGCCCCCACACCTCCTCCCTCACCCCTATCCCAGGCCCCAAGATGACATTCCACATTAAGCAGAGGTTCACCTGCACATCTGCCAATGTGGTATACTGCATCCGCTGTACCCGGAGTGGCTTCCTCTACATTGGGGAAACCAAGCGGAGGCTTGGGGACCGCTTTGCAGAACACCTCTGCTCGGTTCGCAACAAACAACTGCACCTCCCAGTCACCAACCATTTCCACTCCCCCTCCCATTCTTTAGATGACATGTCCATCATGGGCCTCCTGCAGTGCCACAATGATGCCACCCGAAGGTTGCAGGAACAGCAACTCATATTCCGCCTGGGAACCCTGCAGCCTAATGGTATCAATGTGGACTTCACCAGTTTCAAAATCTCCCCTTCCCCCACTGCATCCCTAAACCAGCCCAGTTCGTCCCCTCCCCCCACTGCACCACACAACCAGCCCAGCTCTTCCCCCCACCCACTGCATCCCAAAACCAGTCCAACTTGTCTCTGCCTCCCTAACTGGTTCTTCCTCTCACCCATCCCTTCCTCCCACCCCAAGCCGCACCCCCATCTACCTACTAACCTCATCCCACCTCCTTGACCTGTCCGTCTTCCCTGGACTGACCTATCCCCTCCCTACCTCCCCACCTATACTCTCTCCACCTATCTTCTTTGCTCTCCATCTTCGGTCCGCCTCCCCCTCTCTCCCTATTTATTCCAGTTCCCTCTCCCCATCCCCCTCTCTGATGAAGGGTCTAGGCCCGAACCGTCAGCTTTTGTGCTCCTGAGATGCTGCTTGGCCTGCTGTGTTCATCCAGACTCACATTTTATTATCTTGGAACTCTCCAGCATCTGCAGTTCCCACTATCTCTGGCTGTTCCCCTTGCTTGACTGTCACATCCAGACAATGATTTTGTAACCAAAGTAACTATTTTCGTCTTTCATGGGACAAAGGTATCACTGGCCTGGCAGCATTTATTGCCCATCCCTAATTTCCCAGAGGGCACTTAAGAGCCAGCCACATTGCTGTGGGTCTGGAGTCATATGTCGGCCAGACTAGGTCAGGATGGCAGATTCCTTCCCAAAGGACGTAAGTGAACCAGATGCATTTTTCCCGCACAGTCTATAATGTTTTCACAGCCAGCATGAGAGCCTCATTTTAATTGAATTGAAATTCCACCATCTCCCAGAACAAGATTTGAAAGAACACCATGTGGGTACCTGGGTTAACAGTTTGGTAACAATACCACTTGGCCATTGCCTGCCCTTCAGAGATAGTTTGGAGCAGATGCAAGCAATGTGAGGAAGATGCATTGCCGTGCCTAGTTGCCATTCCCCACTCTGTCCCACATTATATTGAAATGATCACAAGCAAAAACAATAACAATCATTCTCTCAATTTGAGTGTTGAAGCATTGTTTAGTTTGCATTAATGCTCTGGATACAAATAGAACAGATTGGTCTT
Organism: Stegostoma tigrinum; assembly: GCF_030684315.1. Classification (NCBI taxonomy): domain Eukaryota; kingdom Metazoa; phylum Chordata; class Chondrichthyes; order Orectolobiformes; family Stegostomatidae; genus Stegostoma; species Stegostoma tigrinum. The sequence goes on from NC_081378.1 coordinate 3,645,593, forward strand.
TGCTGCATAGGCTGCTCTAAGCCTGGCCTCACTGGTAGCACTCTGCCAGGTAGCTCCACCATTCATATTGTGGTACCTCAGCACTGGCATTTTCATCACTCGTTGTTTGAGTCTAGTGAAAGCTGTTTCTTTTTTAGTGACCTAATACTATTGCAAATCCTTAACAGAGAACTCAGTGAGCTTTGCACATAGGTGAGTCAGAGAATTGGCCAACCAGCATGTGAAGAGGAGGCTCACCCTCAGCGAGGAGCCTCACCCTCAGTGAGTAGTTGCAATCTGATCACATAGTGTTCAATAAAACCATTAAATGCAGCCAATGGAGAGAGCCTGGAACTGCAGCTAATTCTGGTTGTCACTTCTTGAGCCCTTGTTGAGAAGGAAGTAGTGTCTCTACCTCTGAGCTAGGAGGCCTGGCTTCAAGTCCCACCTGCTCCAGAAGCATGCAAGATCATCTCTGTACAGGATGAATAGAAAATCTCTACAGTATTTAGATTTTGCTCTCCTGGCTGGGAAATTGATTCTTTTACTCCATGGAGTGTGGGCAACATGGGCAAAGCCAGCATTTGTTGCCCATTCTTAATTGCCCCTTGAACCAAGTGGCTCGCTCGCTCAGAGGGCAGTTAAGAGTCAACCACGTTGCTGTGGATCTGAGTCACATATAGGCCAGACCAGATAAGGATGATAGATTTCTTTTTATATTTCCAAAATGTATTTTATTCTTAAAAAAAGTCTCCCTATATGTATACTCACTAAAGCAATTTGATTCTGTACAATAGCATATGAGCAAACAAGCAAACACTGGAGATAATTGGAACTGCAGATGCTGGAGATTCCAAGATAATAAAATGTGAGGCTGGATGAACACAGCAGGCCAAGCAGCATCTCAGGAGCACAAAAGCTGACGTTTCGGGCCTAGACCCTTGAAGGGTCTAGGCCCGAAACGTCCCCCCCATCCCCCTCTCTGATGAAGGGTCTAGGCCCGAAACGTCAGCTTTTGTGCTCCTGAGATGCTGCTTGGCCTGCTGTGTTCATCCAGCCTCACATTTTATTATCAAGCAAACACTGGAGTTTGATTCTATCTAACAAACAAACCAAAGGCATCTCTTACTTGAACCAGGCTATATTTGCATGCATTTCAGGCACCGGGGGGTCCAATAACTGAATGGAATCCATTTAGCTTCAGCAGAAACACCTCAGACTGTGGTCTTTCTCCACTGCACCTTGGCAACAGCTTCCCCAAGCTTTAGTGCATCCCTCAGCATTTAGCCCTGGGCCTCGGAATGTGCCAGTCTGCAACACTCGAGCAAGATCAGCTCCTTGCTCTGGAAGACCAACAAGCTTCAGGCAGGCCAAACAGTGCCTTTCGCCCTCATTAATATTTCTCCAGGCATAGTTGATGTTTGTCTCAGTGTGCGTCCCAGGGAACAGACTGAAGAGCACAGAGTCCTGTGTCCTGCAGCTGCTCAGGATGAACCTTGACAAAAACCAGTGCATCATTTTTTGGATTCCCTTCTTTTCCTAAAAGACGTTAGTGAACCAAATGGGGTTCATGGTGATCAACAACAGTTTTATGGTCATCATAACAAAGACAAGCTTTCAATTCCAGGTTTTTAATAATTGGATGAGAATTTCTGGACAATTAGACCAATGACACTAAACCACCATTCTCTCACACTGTTCATTGTCAAAAAAAACCCTAGTTCACCTGTGTCCTTCCAGAAGAAAGAGGTCTACAGTCCTTACCTTGTCTGGTTTACATGTGACTCCAGACCCATGGCTATGGTGTTTGACTACAGTGTAAGTGCCCTCTGGAATGGCACAGCAAGCCATTTGGTTCCAGCATAATTAGACATTGACAATAAATGCTAAGCATACAGCAGCACCCAAACCCCATGGAAAATAAATCAGTCCATAAGTGCCAGTTGGAGAAGATCAGTTCGACCAGGAAGAATAGAGGAGCTGAATATGACTTAAATGGAGAAAGACTGCAGAAAGCTGCAGAACGGAAGGCTTTACATGTCTCAGAGATAGTAGGAGCTGCAGATGCTAGAGAATCTGAGATAACAAGATGTAGAGCTGGATGAACACAGCAGGCCAAGCAGAATCAGAGGAGCAGGAAAGCTGATGTTTTAGGCCTGGACCCTTCTTCAGAAGAAGACCGGGCTAGGCTTTACAAATCCTTGTCCGTGAATCACAAAATGCTAGCAGCCATGTTCAGTGGGTGATAGAGCAGGTAAATAGAATGTTGGTCATTTCCTTCAATAGGATTAGAGTATATAAGTAGGAAGGTTTTGCCGAAACTAAATCGCTGGTCAGATCACAGCTAGAATACTGTGAATGGTTTGGTGCTAAGGAAGTATCTAAGGAAATATATATTGGTATTGGGGGCAGCTGATCCCAGGTATGGAGGGGCTGTTTTACGAAGACAGGTTGAGTAGGTTGGGCATGTACTCATTAGAGTTTAGAAGAATGAGAGTTAACCTTATTGAAACATATAGGATTCTTAGGAAGCCTGACAGGGTAGATGCTTTCCCTTGTGGAAGAGTCTAGGACCAGAGGGCATCATCTCAGAGTAAGGGGTTACCCATTTAAGAGAGAGATGAGGAAGAATTTTTTCTCTCAGGGAGGAGTGAATCTGTAGAATTCTTTTTTCCAGAAGGCTGTGCAGGTTGGATTGTTAAGTATGTTCAGGGCTGAGAGAGAGAGATTTTTAACCAGGAGGGGGATCAAGGCCATGGGGAAAAAGCAGAAAAGTGGAGTTGAGGATTATCAAATGAATGATAGAGCAGACTCACTTTCCACTTAGGAACTCTACAGCCTTCTGGACTCAATGCTGAGTTCAACAATTTTAGGGCTTGAGGTACCTTCTCCCATGTCTTTAGCTCAAACCCCACACACCATGCCTTATAATCACATAGTCTGCTGTTACACACTACCCATTATTAACAACTAATTGTTCTCATTAGTAGCTATTCCTTCTCTTAGGCTGACCATTATCCACACCTTTGTCCGTCCAACTGGTCTTCTCTCACGTTGGGCTCTATCCCCACCTATCGTTTACTCCTTACACCCCTCCCCCCAATCTGTCCTCTGCAAAAAAAAAATTCCTCATTACCACCAGTTCTGAGAAAGGGCCACTAGATCCGAAACGTTAACTCTGATTTCTCTCCACAGAGGCTGCCAGACCTGCTGAGCTTTTCCAGCAGTTTTCTATTTTTGATAGATTGAGCAGGTTTCTTCAGAAAACTAAACCTTTTCATCAACTGTGTCCTACTTTGGTAAGTAGCTAAAAATAATATTTAGCACTAAATGAAAATAGAGGTGAGACACATCAACATGTAAGAAGTATGTTCTTCTTGACTAACATTTGAAAGTAGGTGAGCTCTGTGCTGTTGCCAGTTGCCTGTTATTTTAAATATTATTTGACCATTTCCTGGGTGGAAATCGTTGAGGTTGAAGTTAATCAAGAAAGATCATTGTCTACAGAAGCCATGCACTCCATTAATCTCCACTTGCACGCTGCACTCCTTAAATGGTTTACTTTATCAAACTTGAACCAATTCTTCATATGGACAGAGAACAAACATAGTCCACAAGACACATTCAGAGAATTCCTGATGTAATGCCTATGTGGGAATTGTCCAGGAAGTTTAAACTTCCAATGGTTAATTTTGTTGCATCCCCTCCAAAACCATTCTAGCTCTGAGTTTCCATCTGAGATTTCCTCATATTCAAACATACTGACCTGGATTGCTGCCCTAAAATACTGGACCATTTAAAGCCAGCCCCGCCATCCTCTAATTTTCTGACTCTTCCTCCAATCCTGCACTGACCCTCCAAAACCTTCCCAACCCCTCAATTACACCTTGACACTCCCAACTCACCAAACCAAATGCCCAAAATGCTCCAACAATCTTCCCACCATTTAACCAGCACCAACGCTTCAAACTATGCCCTCAGAGCCCCACTGTCCAGTCCAACCTGACCTAACTACCTCCCACTCCACTTTTCTCCAACATCATATGACAAATCTCCCCCATCAACTACACAACTGCCTTGACTACCCCAGATCCATTCGATCCGAATTAACCACCTGCCACGTTTTCCCTTATCCACCTGGCAGCTAACCCCTCACTCACCTGGCACCTGAACCCCTCACCCACCAGGCACCTAACCCTCATGCAAACCTTATCCCCTCCCACATCTGGCACCTTACCCCCCCACCCACCTGGCATCTTACCTCCTCACAAACCTGACACCCTACCTCTAATCCAGATGGTACCTTTACCTGGCAGCCACCCGACACCCTATCCCCTCACACACCTGACACCCTCACCCCTCACCCACTTTTCAATTTATCTCACCTATCTTAACTGTTCACCCACTTCCTTATTCCTGATTCACCTGTCCCCCTTATGGCTCATCTATGTGCAATCCCTTAACCCCATAACCAGGTGTCATATTACCGCTGACCCACCTGCCAACCTCTCCATTTAACCTTTGTCTTGCATACTTACTTTCTCTCCATTGCTTCACAAAGAAGATTTGGGATTTTTAATAATGATTACTAATCAAATACAGCTAGTGCCGTAAAAATGGGGCAAGGCTTCAACGAAGGTTCTGTGACAACTCCTGTAGTTGATCACCTCATCAGGATCAATAAAGGTTTACTAGACTCTAGACTGGGATGACAGGACTTATGTATGAAGAGGAACTGGGTCAGTCAGGACAATATTTATTAGAGTTTAGAAGAATGAGAAATCTATAAATTTCTAACAGGACTGGACAGGGTAAACTCAAGAAGGATGTTCCTGATGACCAGGGAGTCCAAAGCCAAGTGTCACTGTCTATGAATATGGGGTGGACCATTTAGATCTGAGTTGAGGAGAAATGTCTTGACCCAGAGAGTGGTGAAGGTAGGACAAAACTTTAAATGTTTCCAAGAAGGAGTTAGACATAGTTTTTGGATCTAAAAGGATCAAATGGGAGTGGGGGAGGGTGTGAAAGTGGGAACAGGGGACTGAGTTGGATGATTAGCCAAGATCATATTGAATGGTGGAGCATGCTCAAAGGGCTGAATGGCCTACTCCTGCTCTTATTTTCTATGTTTTCTAAGTCAGTTGGATTCTCTATTGGATGATGAACCTGTGAACTAGAGATGTAACTGTGTTACATTTCGTCTGATTTGAGTCAGCAACAGGGATTCAAAGATTGATGATTTGACCCAATAATATCTAATATTTAATACTTTTATTATACTTCTCAATGAAACAAGTGCATTGAATCGCACAAATAAATTAAATTAAATTTTAAAACTGCAAAATGCTGCAAGGCATGGAAAGCACCCTTTTTAATTTAGTGGAAATGCATTTACATATCTGGAGATCCAATTTCTATTTCAATAATTTCTTTTTATTCTTTTTGAAAGTCGAAATGATGCTAAATTGTGGCGACAAAAGTACAGATTCACATATGCAAGTTTTTAATTCCAACCTTTTTAAACATTTGCTGGACCGACATGACGTGTTGTTTACGCAAACAGTGGAGCCATTGAACACCACGTATGAACCCATCAGACAGTGTTACATACGCGAAGGCAAATTTTCAGCACGCTGTTTCAGTGAAAAGGTGCAGTCTATTGTAGCAACGTGACCAGTCTGTTTCTCAAACGCAAGTGGGGATTAAAAACAAATCTCCCCAGCAACGCCCACATCTCAATAAAATAATGCTTAACAATTTCACTTTTAAAAGCGTTTTCAGTCTTCGTGTTTTTGATGTTGAGTTAAATTTGTGAACTATACAGAAAGCTCCGACAGCACAGAGGAGTGTTTGGGGTGGAGGAAGGCTCACGTTTAGCAGTGACTTGGAGACAGTAAGCACTGCAGATGTTGGAAGCCACAGTCTATAGGTGTGAGGCTGGAAAAACGCAGCAGGTCAGACAGCATCAGAGGAGCAGGAAAGTCAGCGTTTTGCGTCGACACCGTTCGACAGTGACTTTCCTGCCATAGGGATGCTGCTGTGCGTTCCCAGCCTCACATTTAGCACTTACAGTCGCACCATTGCAGAGCACAGCTAGAATTTTATACAAAAAATGCCTTGCCCGGATTTGGGATTATGAACTGATCTTCACTGAGTTGAATGGTTCTTTCAACGAGGTGTTCCGCCTCTGGGATCTGGTTGAATCATCCAATGATGTAGATGAATGCTTCTTTGGGTTCCTGGGGGACCGGCAGGGCAGGAACTGTGCGAAGCTCTCCCTAAAATAATGATCAAAGAGCAAGTAGACAATTGGGTTGACGCAACTGTTGAAGAAAGCCAGGCAGGTGAAAATCTTGAGACCTTTACTCACTGCTTCATGGGTGTCACACGAAACATCGATGGTGAAGATCTGGACGAACACATCCAGAGTCTTTAAGACGTTGTAAGGAAGCCAAGACAAGGTGAACATGGTGATGACCCAGAAGCCGATTTTGATTGACTTCCTCTTCTTCCTCTCCTCCTTGCTCCTTCTGTTGAAGTGCATGTAGAGTTTGAAACCCAACGAGCAGTAACACACGGTGATGATGGCTAGGGGCAAGACAAAGGATATGAGCCTGATCACAAGGGTGAAGATGTTCCCGGTGAATGTGCTTTCCTCAGAGCAGATCCACTTATCATCATATTCCAGCAGGTGTCTGAATAAGAGGGTGGGCAGCCCCAGGAAAATGGAGAGAACCCAGATCACCAAACTAGTGACAATGGCATACCTTCTGTTTCTCAGGTAGCTATAGTTCACGGCCAGCACAATGGCCACATACCTGTCAATGCCCATGCAAGTTAAGAAGAAAATGCTGGAGTACATGTTGACAGCCAGAATGTAGCTACAGATCTTGCATAGGCTCTGTCCGAAGGGCCAGTGATGGTCCAGGGCGGTGGAAACCACCCAGAACGGTAAGGTAAGCAGGAAAACCAGGTCAGCAATTGCCAAGTGGGTGATAAACACATCAACTAAACGGTTAGACTTTCTCTTTGATCGCATTATAACAATCACAACGATGTTCCCAAAGGTGCCTACGATGAAAACAAAGCAGTAGGTTAAAACGATGAAAGTCTTTGCGTAGGACACATCCTGAAGGTTGCACAACAGGTCTGGGTAGGTCTGATAGTCGAACCCAGTGGTGGGTCCTAGCGGGGTGGCCATTGCTCCCGTACTCCAAGGCAACTCAGCCAGCTTTAAACAAGCCTGTTGTGTAACTCTGCTCACTATCTGCAGCTTCACTTTACAATAAAGCTGGTCACCCACTCGGAAGGTGGTTTGCCACTACCTGCCAAGCAATGTATGGTATGTGGTCTCTGGGTATTGAACTGGCATTATCTCAAAGCTATCGGATGCTTCGTGAGGTTAACTTATTTGATGATCTACTTTCCTCCATTTGATGGAATCGCAGCGTTTACCAACCTTTTCCGAGCTTGCAAGCTTAGCGTGCGATTTTTTAAAAAAAAGAAACCCCTGTTACATGTTAAATCAACATCTTTTGAGAACCTTCAGTTCCAGCCACATTGTGACTCTGATAAACATCTTCAGTGTCAACAGAGTCATCAGCTCCGATTGACACCCCCTGGCATCTCGAGCAGAATCGTTTACACCTCGTATCAAGGTAAATCATCCCCGGGCAGTAATGTGCGAACCGACTGCAGATTTCAGAGCAATCTTTAAATTTATCCTCATGCTTGCTGCGCTCCCCTGTCAGGCCAGGGAGAAAGGCGAAGTTTATCTGCTGCCGGACCCAGAGCGCAGACAGGAAAGTGAACCATTCTGTCATATTAAAACCTAAAGGAACATAAAATAAATGGAAAGTTGTGAAAATCTTACAGCTGTGGGTTTCGCAAAGAAACCAAAGACACGTCCAAAGTGACAAGTTTAACCAATAAAGACAAGGAAGTAGTTTTATTTTTCATTATTGAAAATCACATTTGTGTCATGTTTGGTCCGATCTGTCCTTTCTGTGGATAAAATAAAACAAAAACCCTCGAAACCCAAAACCTTAACTGTTTCTCTCTCCACCAACACTGCTCCCCATGTCCAGTGTCCCCAAAATTTTGTTTCTTTATTTTCCGACTTCCAGCACCCACAGGCACATAACGTTCATATTTAACACTAAAAAAACGAGATTGAGAAAACCACAAAAGATTGTTTAGTCGCAGCTCTCTGTTAGAGATTTCTCATTCTCATGGCGGCAGCGAATGAAAGTTAACATTCAACGAAAATTGTTCAAACTAGTTTGTACTGTTCACGAATGAGAGCTATTCAGAGTAAAACTGTGCGATTTCTGAGAACAAAAGCCTTGGCTCTTCTCGTGAAGACGTGGCTCTATCTTTCCACTATCAGCAACACGTTGCCACCGTAAATGATTTGTAAACGCATCCCTGGTTATGTCATTGCAAACTGTTACCTTCAGTGACTGAAATTGCATGAAATTCACTATTTGTTTCTGCAATTCAGCGCTTATTTCTGGGAAGCTGTATTGGAGTGCTGATAAATACCCCTCTAATTATCACACTTCTCTGAAAGTTGCCCTGGAGCTCTGATATTGTCAATCAGCTCTGAGAACTGGAACTCAGTGACCATGGGAATGAACTCTGATGAAGGGTCTAGGCCTGAAACGTCAGCTTTTGTGCTCCTGAGATGCTGCTGGACCTGCTGTGTTCATCCAGCCTCACACTTTATTATCTTGGAATCTCCAGCATCTGCAGTTCCCATTATCTCTCAGTGACCATGGGGCTAGCCAGGATCCTCCATAGAGCATGAGTATAGTTGTCTAATCAACTGTATTCTGAAATGACAGCATTCTTATGTTGTGGAGGTGCCGGTGTTGGACTGAGATGGACAAACTCAGAAGTCGCATGACACCCCGTTATAGTCCGGGGGTAGGACCCGAAACGTCAGCTTTTGTGCTCCTGAGATGCTGCTTGGCCTGCTGTGTTCATCCAGCGCCACACTTTGTTACCCCGTTATAGTCCAACAGGTTTACTTCTCAGCAGCAAAGAAAGCCTGAGAATGGGTTCCTTCGTTTTGCTTTAGATACATGTAACTACATTTTCCTTGAAGTGTAATAACTGTATGCTAGTAGAACTAGAAAATATTTGTTGTTACTGACTCCACATCTGATTAGGCCACATCTTAAACCAAAAGAAATAGGAACAGGAGTAGGCCATTCGGCCCTTTGAGTCTGCTCTGCCATTCAATAGGATCATGGCTGATCTGACATTCCTCCCCTTCACTTGCCCCGTAACCCTTGATTCCCCTCCTGATCATATTTCAACCTTAAATATAACATTAAACCTTCAACACAAGAACTCAACCCCCACAGCTCTCTGTGGCAGGAAGCTCCACAGACTCTCAACTCTCTGAGACAAGAAATTCCTCCTCATCTCAGACGTGAATTGGCACCCCTTTATTCAGAGACAATGAATCTTGCTATTTAGCCTAATACCTGTCAAGTGGAATTAAAAAGAAACAGATTTGAATGTAAAAGAAACTTATAATTCTAACACACCTCGAGGTAAATTACTGTCAGAAGGCAAGCAAATTTCATTGACTAAAGGGATGATAGTGCAAGGGTCAAAGGGCATGGAAATGGGTCCACACATAGGCAAAGCAGGGGCCGTTTCAGCTGAGAAACTCAACAAAATACTATCAACGGTTCTGTGAAGCAGCAAGCTGAATCTACTCTATCAGAGATAGTAAGAAACTTTGATGGCGGAGCCAGATATAACACAGTGTGGAGCTGGAGGAACACAGCAGGCCAGGCAGCACCAGAGGAGCAGGAAAGCTGGTGTTTCTGGTCAGGACCCTTCTTCAGAAAATCTTGTGCTCCTGAGATGCTGCTTGGCCTGCTGTGTTCATCCAGCTTCACACTTTATTATCTTGGATTCTCCAGCATCTGCAGTTTCCATTATCTCTGACCTGAAACATCAGCTTTCCTGCTCCCCTGATGCTGCCTGGCCTGCTGTGTTCCTCCAGCTCCACACTGTGTTATATCTGAATCTATTTTATCTTGTTTTGTTTATGTACAGTGGATAGGAACAGAGGAAATACAAGAAAGAGTAGGCCATTTGGCTCCTTGAGCCTGGTCCATCATTCAATGAGACCATGGTTGCCCTCTAACATTGACACTCGGTTCCTGCCCGTTCCCCTTATCTCTCAATATCATTTAATACTAGAAATGTATCAATCTTTACCTTGAACATATTCACAAACCAAGTCTCACCCTGCATCTACAGCAGAGAATACTAAATATTCACCAGCTTCTGAGGAATAAAGCTCCTGCTTATTTGGCTCAAACTCTGAGACAAAGCCCCTGGTTCTAGACAGCCCCCACCACCTCAGTGAAGTATAGGGGAACCGACATCCTGCATTTATCCTGTTGAGTTTTGAAAGAACTTTATAAGTTTTAGTCAGATCATATCTCTTTCTTCCAAACTCTAGAGAGTACGGGTACAGTCTCCTCATTCAACAATCCTGCCATGCTAGGAATTAGTCTGGTGAACATCTGTCACCCTCCCTGTATGCCAAGGATATCCTTCCCTATACGAGATCCCCAAATACATTACAACTACAGATTCCTCCTTATCTCTTCTGCTTGCTACAACTGCAAAATATACCTCAACAAAACTGTCAAATGTTATTTGCCTTTCGTAAATCCATGTTGACTCTCCCCAGTTAGATTATAATTTTCTATGGGAAGATTATGGTCCCCATATCTTAATCATTGATATAGATTGTGAACAGCTGAGGCTCAAACATGACCTTTTTTTTATCCCACTAGACACCTCTGCCAATATGAGAATGATCTGATTAATACCACTCTGTTTTCTGTCTGTCAACCAATCCTCTCACCATATTGCCCCCATCTAATTTTATTTTCTAACCTCACATGTGAGACCTGATTGAAAGTCTTCTGAAAATCCAAATATACTACAGCCCCTAGTTCATCCTTACATGTTCTGCTAGTAACATCTTGAAAAAAACTTCAATAAATTTGTCAAACATTTATTGGTTGGTGCATTGAGTACAAGTGTCAGGATGTAATGTTGCAGCTTTATAAAACTTTGGTTAGGCTGCACTTAGAGTCACTGCATTATAGGAAGGATGTGGAGGCTTTGGAGGGGGTGAAGAAGCGGGAAGGTGATGGCCGAGTAGTATTATTGCTGGACTGTTAATCCGGGAAACCAGATAATGTTCTGGGGACCCAGGTTCAAATTCTGCCACGGCAGGTGGTGGAATTTGAATTCAATAAATGTCTAGAATAAAGAATCTAATGATGACCATGAATCCATTGTCGATTGTCAGGGAAAACCCATCTGGCTCACTAACATCCTTTTTGGAAGGAAACTGCCATCTATACCTGATCTGGCCTACATGTGACTCCAGACCCACAGCAATGTGGTTGACGCTTAAATACCCTCTGGGCAATAAATGCTGCCCTTGCCAGTGATGCCCTCATCCAATGAACAAATAAAAAAAAGTTGCCTGGAATAGAGGGCATGAGCTATGAGAAGATACTGGAAAAACTCAGGTTGTTTTCTCTGGAGCTGCAGAGGCTGAGGGGGTATTTGACTGAAGTCTATAAAGTTACGAGATGCACAGATAGGGTGAACCGTTAGATATTGTTTCAGAGTTGGAATGCATAATACTGGGGAGCACGCATTTAAGGTGTGAGGGGCAAGATTTTTAAACAAAGGGTAGCAGGTGTCCGGATCTCACCATCATGGATGGTGCTGGAGGTAGATATGATGGAGGCATTTAAGGAGCTTTTAGATGAGCACATGAACATGCAAGAAACAGAAGGATATGGACCAAGGGCAGGCAGAAGAGATTCGTTTACTTTGGTGTCGTGTTTGGCACAGACTGTGGGCCAAAGGACCCAATGCCATGCTGTACTATTCTACATTCTATCATTTACCTTCGATAAATTCATGCTGATAATACCCATTTTGACCACAATGTTCTAAGTCTGGATATTATTGGATTTTGCAATTTCAGGGTAAATTCCAGTACCAGGCTGCAAAATTTAGATGAGCTCTCATTATATCCTCTTGTCTTTTGGAAAAAGAGACCTGACTCAAATGATGAGTGAAATGGAGACCAAAATTATAACTCACCACGCAGGTCAACAGGGTCAGCACTGTGCTGTGAGAATAAACTTAGTGAATGCACAACTAATCTTCAAATTCAAACATAATTTCAGGCTTGCTTTTCTTAGAATTCATCACTGATACTTTCTCACATTTGAGAGTGCTCTTTGTTGAAGGTAATAAATACACATTAAATGTATCAAACAAATCTGGTTTCATTATGGATGATCCACCTCATTTTGTTGTAATGAAAATATTATTAAAATGAATACATTTTTCCATTTAAAAATTTATAATTGTCTGGGAAAATAATGTTGGGGATTCCCTCAGGAGGAAGAGGGGAGGGTATTTAAGTATTTAATATTTTAAATCTCTGTGCAACTTCATATGTTACAAATTCATCACACAATGTTACACAAGTCATTCCTAGACTTTATAAAAATTTACAGGAAAATATTATTTACTGTGGATATTTCAACTCAAACACATGTTTTCTAAAACATTATTTTTCACAAGCTGAGTTGACTGGAGATGTTTCTCAGTCAACTTGAGTAATGAAAGTACAAGCCAGCTAATGACAACTAATGAACAAAACTCAGATTGACAGGTGAAATAGTGTTCTGAAAGAGAGATATTCTTCAATGTTGTTGCATTATGTTTGTTTTTAATGAATCAGACTGCTTAATCCCGCTATTATCTTTTATTTATCAAATCATGGAATATTACAAAAGTGTAACACACCATTTGACATGTCAAACCTATAGTAACTCTATGAAAATCTCTGCTATGTAGACCCATACTGTAGCACTTTTCTCTATGACCCTTTTAGTGCTCTTCAAACACATGTCCAATTTACATTTGAAAGTTCCTAAATTTACACTTCAAATCTAACCACAAATTCCTGATCCTAATCTGTAGGAGGGACCAGTTTGCAATGTCTCTAATGCTGAATAAAATTCACAGCCATGTTCAACAATGGATTGCTGGATAATTGTTGTACTTTATGCCTGACCTAGATTGTTGTCACCATGTGGAACGTAAAAATCAGAATTGTTTGAACTCTACGAAGGTGTCAGGAACAATTCTTATCTCTTTAAAATTCCCGTAGAACTCACCTTACCTTAGATTAAAATTCAGCGCAGGTTTTAAGCTGAGTCTGTCATAAATATATCACCAGAAGTCAACTTTTAACTTTATTTTGTTAAAGTTTATTCACTTTGGGCACATTTTCCCTACTCTGAATTTCTGAAATGTACATTTTCTGCCAAAGATGAAATTAAAATTACAGACCAATGCGTAATGAAATGTCTGCTGGCCAATTGATCTTGTTTAAATAAGAGATAAAACACGTTTTGAGACTTGGATTGAGCATCTAAGTTAATATTTATTTGTGTGGTATTTTCATTTTAACCTTCCCATAAATGCGTAAGATCTGTTTCAGACTGTCCACAATTCCAAGAATTGACCAAAATTCAGAATTATCTTTCATTTTTTTAATCTTAATTTCAGTTGTAGGAAGAAGTAATTTTATTTTGGTAATGGAATTTTAAAATTAAAAAAAAGTGTCAATATGATTTTTAAATCTTTTTAAAATAAATACAGTGCCAATATGAATTTGGACAATCATTGTTTAGACAATGTAAAAAATAATCAGTGTGCCATTTTTCTGTAGATTTACAACCGCCTGTGCTAACGGCAATATTAAAATATTAAGTTTTATTTTTATAGCAATGGTTACATTTTGTTAATTCTGGTAACCAGGTTAGATGCTTAGTTAGTCCAATGCCAGAATATCCAAAACTTAACACATTTTTTTTAATCCTTGATATATGATTCTAAATTTGTTCTGATAACCGTATATCAAGAGTAAAATCTAATTTAAGGCTAGTAACTGAACCAATACAACTGTTCAACTCCAAAACAAAATACAATTATTTTAATGCCATTAAAATTTTAATTCAGTTCAAGCATAAGTTTTAAAGAGTTGATTATTTTAGTAACACAATCCTCAAGATAATGTGTAAATTGTCCGATTGCGAATTTGTGCCAAATTGGCTTTTTCTACCTTGCCAAATTTTTTTCATATAAATGAATGTACTCCTTTCTTGGCTCAGGGATTTGCCGCTACCATTAGTTTCCATCAATTATTCATTTAATCTTCAAATAAAAACCTGTAGAACCCACATATTTGTTCAGTTCTCCCATGCACGGATGAATGGGCTTGCCCAGCTTAGGCAGCATTTACGCAAAACCATTGTGCTGAGCTTCAGACATATTAAAAATTTATAGTGCACAAGGAAATATCCAACAACTAATTAATATCATTACTTCTTCTGCACACAGCAGTAACGTGAATACAGGAGTAATAACGCATGCATTTCTTCTTAACATCATACTCTCAGCTGGGTTCCAAATTATTTGCATTCTAAATTATTTCAACCTTTCAGCACGCAAAATTGCACAACCAATTCTGATTTCACACGTGCAGTCCGGTCCAGGCTTGCGATTCTCAATTTGAGTTTGATTGCCTCCTAGAATTGCTTTTGTCTCCTTATTCATCTGTCACAGTATCATTCTGTTTTTCTCTCTAATTTGCTGGGGCAGGTATCCAGGTCACGTTTTTTGTCATCATTCTTGCTCATTATTTCTGGAACTTAAGCTACAAAATAATTTGAGTGATTTTCTTTTAACTGCTTTTTAAGTTAATCTAACATAACAGTCCACGGACATCTCCTGATTTCCAACCTTACCTTTTTGAGTCAGGGAAGGCATTACATTGAAAAATGCTTGCTGCTTTATGCTTCTGCTCCTGCTCAAAGTGTATAAGTGGCAAAACAGCTTTTTACTTAATGCGAGAGTGGACAGAATGATCCATCGCTATGTGTCTTCAGAAAAGCAGCAGCCAGTGGTGTGTTAGCTGAAAAGTCGCACTGCAATTCTTAGTTCAGAGAACTGAACGCGAATTAATATCTGGATTAATTACCGTTAAATCACCTTATGATACAAGTGAGTCATTCTTGAATTCATTATGATAAGCTTGGATGTGATATTGTGTCATGACAAAGCTTTCTGAAATTGGTGTAATTATGGTCTCCTCATTTTTTTCTATATTTTTATCTCTTAACATTAAAAAATATCTGTAGTCATAAAGATAGTTTACTAATTCATCAGGGTGGCACGGTGGCTAGCACTGCTGCCTCACGAAACCAGTGATTGGGGTTTCAATTCCACATTGGGGCGACTATGTGGAGTTTGCACAATCTCCCCATGTCTGCATGAGTTTCCTCTGGATGGTCTGGTTTCCTCCCACAGTCCAAAGATGTGCAGGTTAGGGTGGATTGGCCATGCTAAATTACCCCATAGTGTCCAGGGATATGCAGGCTGGGTGGGTTAACCATGGGAAGTGTAGGGTTACAGGGATGGGTCTGGATGGAATAATCTTTGGAGGGTTGGTATGGACTTGAAGGGCCAAATGGCCAGTTTCCACACAGTAAGGATTCTATGATTAGCATCCACCAAAATTAAATTGACAATTTTATGTCGGTTACCAAAAGCCTACAGCTTGGAATGTCAGATACTAAATTTTTAAAAAACATTTTCATTCAAGCGATATGAGCGTCACTGTCCAGGCCAATATTTATAGCCCATCATTAATTGTCCTTGCGAAGGTGGTAGGGAGCTGCCTTCTTGAACTGCTGCAGTTGCTAGCGTGTACAGGCACCCACAATGCTGTAAGGAAGGGAGTTCCAGGATTACGACCAAGCTACAGTGAAGGAACATTGGTGATTCAGATCCAAATGAAGGTCATGTAGAACATAGAACATAGAACATAGAACAGTACAGCACAGAACAGGCCCTTCAGCCCACGATGTTGTGCCGACCATTGATCCTCATGTATGCACCCTCAAATTTCTGTGACCATATGCACGTCCAGCAGTCTCTTAAATGTCCCCAATGACCTTGCTTCCACAACTGCTGCTGGCAACGCATTCCATGCTCTCACAACTCTCTGCGTAAAGAACCCGCCTCTGACATCCCTTCCAAAATGCATAACCTCGCATTTATCCAGGTTGAACTCCATCTGCCACCTCTCAGCCCATCTCTGCATCCTGTCAATAATGTGTATGACTTGAAGGAGAAATTACAGGATGTGGTGTTCCCATGTATCTGATGCCCTTATTCTTTTGAATGATGGGGTCCGCAGATTTGGAAGGTGCCATTGCAGGAGTTCCTGTGATTTCTGCCATGCATCATATAAAGAGTACACACTCTGCATCTTTGGCGGAGAGAATGAATGGACAGAATGTCATGGATGGTGTGTTGATCAAGTGCGTTGCTTTACTGTGGAGCTTGTATTGAGCTTGATTGTTGCTAGAGTTGAACCATCCAGGCTAGTAGAGAATATTCAATCACACTCCTCAATATGAACGGAACGTGAATTAAAGTTGGCCAGGCTGTGCTGATCATTATTTATTTTGTAAGCAAGGACACCAACTTGTCATCACATTATGTGAAACTGCTGTGGTCTGACAATGCATCTGAACTTATTGTGGGTGTCACTGTACTGTCTTCGGGCATGAACTCTGCATTTAGATCAGCCAGCACTATGAGACAGACAAGTTGGTAATCTCCCACACTCTGAAACCCATCCTTGGTCTATGTGTCAGAAACTCAGACTCATTTCAGAGGGTAAAATCAAGGGAAACTCTACACAGTGAGACTGCAGGGAAAGTACAATGTTCAGTTAGTATTTACTGCTGAGTCGAAGCCAACACTTTTTCTGTTTAGAGCAGTTTTCACCTTGTCCAACAAAATAAAGAACTGTGGATGCTGGAAATCTGAAACAAAAACAGAAATTGCTGGAGAAACTCAACTGGTCTGGCAGATACTGTGAAGAGAGAGAGCAGTTAAAATTTTGGATCCAGTGACCCTTCTTCAGAACAAATCGTTCTATATCTTCTTGTTGTGAAAGATCACTGGACCCAAAATGTTAACTTGGTTTCTCTCTCCACAGATTCTGCCAGAGCTGCTGAGTTTCTCCAGCGCTGTCTATTTTTGTGTTACTGTGTTCGCAGTATCTCTCCAGCAAGGGATAGGAGAGACGGGGGGTGGGGGCATGGTGAGGGTAGCAATAACAAAGCTTCCTCCTCCTTATTCAGCTTTTATTCTCATCTTTATTACAAATGGTGGTGGTGGTGGGGGGGTGGGGGCAGGTGTGTTTGCAGGAGATGGATATCTCTCCAGAAAGTTTTGTTTTATTCATTTGAGGGGTGTGGGCATCGCTGGCTGGGCCCAGCATTTCTTGCTCAAACATAGTTGCCCCTTGAGAAGATGGGGAGGCGAGCTGCCTTCTTGAACCAGTGCAGTCCATATGCTGTGGGTTGACCCACAATGCCATTAGGGAGGGAGTTCCCAGACTTTGACCCAGCAATGCTGAAAGAACGGCGATATATTTCCAACTCAGGATGGTGAGTGGCTTGGAGGGGAACTTGAAGGTAGGGGATTTCCCATATGTCTGCTGGCCTTGTCCTTCTGGATGGAAGTGGTCATGGGTTTGGAACGTGCTGTTTGAGGATCTTTGGTGAATTTCTGCAGTGCATCTTGTAGATAGAACACACTGCTGCTACTGAATTTCGGTGGCGGAGGGAGTGGAATGTTTGTGGATGTGGTGCCAATCAAGCGGGGACTGCTTTGCCCTGGATGGTGTCAAGCTTTGAGAGTGTCATTGGGGCTGCACCCATCCAGGCAAATGGGGAGTATTCCATCACACTCCTGACTTGTGCCTTGTAGACGGTGGGACAGGCTTTGGGGAGTCAGGAGATGAGTTATTTGCCGCAGTATTCCCAGCTTCTGGCCTGCTGTTGTAGCCACTCTATTAATGCGGTGAGCCCAGCTGAGTTTCTGGTCAGTGATAACCTCCAGGATGCTGATAGTGAGGGATTCAGGGATCATAACACCATTGAATGTCAAGGGGTGGTGGTTAGATTATCTTTTTTTGGTGATGGTCATAGCCTGGCATTTGTGTGGCACAAATGTCACTAGCCACTTGTCAGCCCAAGCCTGGATATTGTCCAGATCTTGTTGCATTTGAACACGGACTGCTTCAGTGTCTGAGGAGTCATGAATGGTGCTGAACATTGTGCAATCATCAGCGAACATCCCCACTTCTGACCTTATGGTGGAGGGAAGGTCATTGATGAAGCAGCTGAAGATGGTTGGACCTAGGACACTACTCTGAGGAGCTCCTGCAGAGATGTCCTGGAGCTGAGATGATTGACCTCCCACAACCATAACCATCTTTCTCTGTGTCAGGTATGATACTAACCACTGGAGAGTTTGTCCCCCGATACCCATTGATTCCAGTTCTGCTAGGGATCCTTGATGCCACACTCGGTCAAATGCAGCCAAGATATCAAAGACTCTCACCTCACCTCTGGAATTCAGCACTTTTGAACCAAGGATCTAATGAGGTCAGGAGCTGAATGGCCCTGGTGGAACCCAATCTGGGCATCACTGAGCAGGTTATTGCTGAGCAGGTGCTGCTTGATACTGCTGTTACTGACACCTTCCATCACTTTACTGATGATTGACAAGACGCTGATGAGGCAGTAATTGGCTGTGTTGGATTTGTCCTGCTTTTTGTGTACAGGACATATTTGGGCAATTTTCTACATTGTCATGTAGATGCCAGTGTTGTAACTGTACTGGAACAGCTTGGCTAGGGGAGTGGCAAGATCTGGAGCACAAGTCTTCAGTACTATTGCCAGAATGTTGTCAGGGCCTGTAGCCTTTGCGGTCTCCAGTGTATCCAACCGTTTCTTGATGTCATGTGGTGTGAATGGAATTGGCTAAAAACTGGTATCTGTAAAGCTGGTGACCACGGAAGGAGACTGCAGGATCATCCTCTTGGTGTTTCTGGCTGAAGATTGTTGTGAATGGCTCAGCCTTATCTTTTGCAATGATGTTCTGGGCCCTTCCATCATTGAGGATGGAGACATTTGTGGACCCTCCTCCTCCAGTGAGTTGTTTAATTGCCCATCACCATTCACAACTGGATGTGGCTGGACTGCAGAGCTTAGATCTGATCTCTTGGTTGTGGGATCATTAGCTCTGTCTATCACTTGCTGCTTTCGCTGTTTGGTGTGCAAGTCCTGTTTGGTAGCTTCACCAGGTTGACATCTCATTTTCAGGTAAGCCTGGTGCTGCTCCTGGCATGCCATCTTGCACTCTCTCTTGAACCAGGGTTGATCCCTTGGCCTGATGGTAATGATTGAGTGGGGGATATGCTGGGCCATGAGGTTACAGATTGTGCTGGAGTACAATTCTGCTGCTGTTGATGGCCCACAGCGCCTCATGGATGCCCAGTCTTGAGTTGCTAGATCTGTGTGAATTCTGTCCCATTGATCATGGTGATAGAGCCACACAACATGATGGAATTTATTCTCAATGTGAAGGTGGGACTTTGTCTCCACATGGACTGTGCGATGGTCGCTCTTACTGATACTGTCATGGACAGATGCATCTCCAGCTGGCAGATTAGTAAGGATGAGGTCAAGTACGTTTTTCCCTCTTGTTGGTTCCCTCACCACCTGCCGCAGACCCAGTCTAGCAGCTATGTCCTTTAGGACCCGACAGTTTGATTTCATAAACAGGGCCAGGCTTCATTGAAGAATGAGATACAGCAACGTGGAATTGCCTGAGATCTCCCAGCACTAAGAAGACAACTACAAAGAAACTATTGATATTAATGCAGAACAGGGACCGGTGGGACAAGCTTATATGGTGGGCAGTGAGCTGAGGGGGCAAAGTGAACACCAAACTATATTCACGGGAGTTTAGAAGAATGACAGAGCAGTCTTGAGAACCAAGGCTCCCTCACACAGCCACATCTTCCCTGCCTGCTACGGACAAACATATTGATCACATGCAGTACGCATTCCTTAAACAATCTCCACATTTCAATGGTGCTGTTCCCTGACAGCATCTGTTCCCATTTTATGTTACCCAGTTCTTGCCTAACTGAATTGTAATTACCCTTCCCCCAATTATAAACCTTATCCTGTTGTGTGTATCTATCCTTTTCCATGCATATTGTAAAAGTAACAGAGTTATGATCGCTACTGCCAAAATGCTTTCCTACCAACAGGTCCAACACTTGGCCCGGTTCATTGCCAAGCACCAAAATCAAAATGGCCTCTCCTCATGTTGATCTATCTACATACTGTGTCAGGAATCCTTCCTGAATACATTGGACAAAATCTGCTCTATCTAAACTATTCCAACTAAAATGTTTCCAATCAATATTTGGAAAGTTGAAGTCACGCATGACTACAACTCTGTGACTTCTTCACCTTTCCAGTATCTGCCTCCCAATCCGCTCCTCCACTTCTCTGCAACTATTAGGGTGTCTGTAAAAAAAACCCCAACAAAGTAACTGCTCCTTTCTAGTTCCGGACCTCAACCCAAACTGGCTCTGTAGACATACCATATTCAACCTGCCTTTCAGTAGCTGCTATACTAGCCCTGACTAGCAATATCACTCCCCCGCCTCTTTTACCTCCTTCCCTATTTCTTTTAAAGCATCTAAATTCCGGAACTTCCAATAACCATTCCTATTCCTGAGTTACCCAAGTTTCTGTAATGGCCACAACATGATAGAATGATTCCAGGGATGAGAAACTTCAGTTGTGAGGATAGATTGGAAATGTTAGCATTGTCTTCCTTGGTGAGAAGGCTGAGGGGAGATTTGAAATAAGTTTTCAAAATCATGAGGAGTCCGGACAAAGTGGTCAGGGAGAAACTGTTCCCACTCCAGATCATTGACCAGACGGCCCAGTGTAATTGTGAAATGAGAAAATACCTTTTGACACAGTGAGTAGTTTATGGTCTGGAATGCACTGCCTGTAAATGAAGTGAAGGCAGGTTCAATCTAGGCACTCAAAAGGCATCAGATGGTAATTTAGACAGAAGCAATATGTGAAAAGGCAAGAGAGTAGCACTAAGTTAAAAAGCATGGAGAGCAAGCCCAGACATATTGAACTGAATTGTCTTCCTTCTGCATTGTAGTAATTCTGTGAAAGCGCATTATAGCCAATATAAGGTACTTTTTTTGTGATATAGGAAATGCAGCAGTAAATTGTCACATAGCAATCTCTCATAAACTGCAATGTGATAACAACCAGTTTTAATGATATTCTGGTTGTCAGGCACTGTGCAGGAAGTCCCAGCTTCATTGAGAGTAGGAGTAGAAGGCAGTGAAGAAGGCATATGGCATGTTGGCCTTCATAACAAGAAGGTTTAAGTGCAGGAACAGAGGTGACCCACTGCTTTGGTAAGACCACATGTGGAGTATTATGTGCAGTTTTGGTCTCCTTATCTGAGGAATGATGTACTGGCAATTCAGGGAGTGCAGCATGAACATATTGATTCCTAGGAAGGCAGGACTGATGTACAAAAAGAGATTAGATCGGGTAGGACTATATTCATGGGAGTTTAGAAGAATGACGGAGCTGTCTTATAGAAAACTATAAAATTTGAACAGCTATAAGCAGGAAGGACGTTTTCAATGACTGGGAAGACTGGGAAGGACAGAACAGAGTTGGGGCTCACAGTCTGAGGAAAAAGGGGTAGGTCCTTTAGGACTGCGATGAGGAAAAATTTCTTCATCCTGAGATTGGTGAGCCTGTGGAATTTTCTGCACAGGAAGTGGTTGAGGCCAAAACTTTAAATGCTTTCAAGCAAAAGATAGTTACATTTCTTGGGACGAGAGGTATTAAAGGATATGGGGGGAAAGGACGAACAGGGGATTGAGACAGTCATAATCATATTGAACAACGCAGCAAGCTCGAAGTGTTGAATGGCCTACTCTTGCTGCTATAATCTACATTCTTGTCTATCCAGTATTGCTGATACAAGTCAGACTGCACCACTGCTAAACTGGTGACACCATGCAAAAAGTCAGAAATTATCAAAACAGGATGTGAATGTGGAGCACATGAGAATCAGTTATTGCAGAGACCTGTTACACCACTGCCCCCATAACATTAATTTCTGGAATTTCATAGCCTACTTTTTCTGTTTCTTGATGATTGCTGGAATGGTGTCGTATAAGTTTAGGAGCCATGCAATGCTCTTTGTAAGAGAAAGGTGAAGTCGTCATAATCCCTGAAAGTTGTTCTGTTATTAGAGAGAATTTTATTTTAACCTGAAGCTCACTCTGCCTCGGGTGAGGGGTAAGTTTGAGAAAGTGGGATCTTCATCATAGCCTCAGTCAGAACAGGAACTGAACTGACTCTGTTGGTGTCTCACAAACTAACCGTACAGCCAACTGAGATATGTGACCCAAGAGCTGATGCAGACTCAATGGGATGACTCTCTGATGAAGGGTCTAGGCCCGAAACGTCAGCTTTTGTGCTCCTGAGATGCTGCTTGGCCTGCTGTGTTCATCCAGCCTCACATTTTATTATCAATGGGATGACTGCTCTGTCCTGTACAATTTCACAATTCTATACTGTTTTCCACTCACAGTTTATACCCATCCACACTCTTTCATTGTAGTGGCTTCTCAATCCAGCAAGCTGTTTCACAGCAAAAAACATGATTATCTCAAATATGGCAGGATATGGAAGAAACAACGTCATGAAAGTCATAGAAAAAGGTTTCAGGCAATTCTTTCCATTTATTTAGTTTCACTTGTACCAGTGATATTTGAACTACAGTGTTATGTTCCAGCTAATCTGTTTCATTGCTCATGGCTAGCCTGTAATTAGGAGCATGTTCACTAACAGAACTATGATCACCCCAGACTATTCCCTTCACACCACTGCCACTTTAGAACATAGAACATAAAACATAGAACATTACAGCACAGTACAGGCCCTTCGGCCCTTGATGTTGTGCCGACCTGTCATACCAATCTCAAGCCCATCTAACCTACACTATTCCATGTACGTCCGTATGCTTGTCCAATGATGACTTAAATATACTTAAAATTGGCGAATCTACTACTGTTGCAGGCAAAGCATTCCATTCCCTTACTACTCTCTGAGTAAAGAAACTACCTCTGACATCTGTCCTATATCTTGCACCCCTCAATTTAAAGCTATGCCCCCTCATGCTCGCCATCACCATCCTAGGAAAAAGGCTCTCCCTATCCATCCTATCTAACCCTCTGATTATTTTATATGTCTCAATTAAGTCACCTCTCAACCTTCTTCTCTCTATTGAAAACAGCCTCAAGTCCCTCAGCCTTTCCTCGTAAGACTTTCCTTCCATACCAGGCAACATCCTAGTAAATCTCCTCTGCACCCTTTCCAAAGCTTCCACATCCTTCTTATAATACGGTGACCAGAACTGTACACAATACTCCAAGTGCGGCCGCATCAGAGTTTTGTACAGCTGCAGCATAACCTCTTGGTTCCGGAACTTGATCCCTCTATTAATAAAAGCTAAAACACTGTATGCCTTCTTAACAACCCTGTCAACCTGGGTGGCAACTTTCAAGGATCTGTGTACGTGGACACCGAGATCTCTCTGCTCATCTACACTACCAAGAATCTTACCATTATCCCAGTACTTTGCCTTCCGGTTACTGGTCCCAGCTTTTAAAGAACGTCTTTACAAAAAACACTACAATGTCAAAATGAAATTCTAGTCAAAGTAAGTGACTCCTTAGCACCTGATAAACAGCTGAACTTAAATAAAAACGGAAAGAACTGCAGAAATCAGGAACAAAACAGAAGCTGCTGGAAAAGCTCAGCAGGTCTGGCAGCATCTGTGAAGGAAAAAAATCAGAGTTAATATTTCAGGTCCGGTGACCCTTGCTCAGAACTGAACCCGAAATGTTCTTGCTGTTCTTTGCTGTTCTTCAATTTTGCTGTTTTGTTCCAGGTTTTCGAGATGATACAATCCAGGCTAATCCTGTCTTTAAATGTTTACTTGAGGAACTTGCTCTGAAATGGTTTGAAAGAAGTGGAGTTCTATTCTTAAGTAATCTAAAGCCATTCTAGCAAGTGAACAAAGAAATTAAAAGCTCACAATTTTGAGTGTTACCAGTGACATCCTGCTGGTGTGTGGTGCTGTAATAAAACTGGGTCTCTGTACTTACTGCCAGAATGTCTAGCTTTGCTCCATTTAGATGCCCACTCTGTGAATAATGCTGTAAGCCTCATCTCCTTTAAATTACACCAATCCTTTCCTCCCTGATGTGTATGTGATAATGAAAGTTATAACTTGGCTGCTGCAGCAAAAGAAGTGACCTTACTGTTGTCGGTGAAGCAATCTCTTCTAGTTGCTGACCTGATCCCATCAGTTCAACCAACCCTCAAAGCAGAGGATTCAATTATGTTTCAGTGACTGCTTCATATCTCGGCACCTGCTCTGGAAAAATTCACTAAATGTTAATATTTCAAAATTGCGCCTGAAGAGCAAAAAGGTGAAATACCTGAGGCTCTTTTCCGCCTCTCAGGCAGCGGTCTGTCCAGCCAATGCAGGAGATGGCTGGTCTGAAGTTCAGCTGTTTATTAGGGGAGTCAATTACTTGCAGTAGAATTTGATTTTGGACATTGTGTTTTTTTTGTTAGAATTTCAAATTCGCTCTTTACATGCCTGTAGGTTGATTTTAATTCTGTTGTCTCTTCCATATGCAGCCATGTTTGAAATAAGGTCACACTTTGCCTTTTGCTGAAACAAATTGTTGGAACGAGAAGCCATTGTATAGAAGTTCAAAGACAGAAACAGAGAACGGGTCAATGAGTTTGTGCTGAGTTATACAGTCATATTGGCCTTGCCCATTCTAATTCCACCCTGCCACCTAATTCTTTCACAAAGTCTCCTTAAGTATGGCAATACTAGCTGCTTTAACCATTCCACGAGGCAGCAAGTCTACATTCCCACCACGCTTTGTGTGAAGGAATTCTCATTGACCCATTAAAGGATACATTATATTTATGTCTCTTGGTAACATCAACCTTTTGGATGGAGAGTACTTAGAATATTTAAGCAGGATGCAATCCCCACTGATTCCTGACCAGTGAATATTTTTATTAGGTGGAGAACTCCGTCCCACCAAATGCCCAACCTATTCCAGATGTGATTAATTTATAGCCAGGCCCTGATGAGAGATAAATTTAAAGTTATTAGATTTTACATTCATATATTTTGAATGAAGGGTAACAAAACAATATTCCTCTGTGATTAACCAAATGTAAACAATCAGAACAAAATGAATTGCAGTCTCAATCCTCCCTCAGTCTCTGTATCTTCAGCGTTACTCCTAGAAATTTCCTAAGCAATCTGTAATGCGTCCTCCATCAATAACCCTCTTAGCTGAAGCATGATGTGATCTCTTTACTGTTTGTAATGGAAAATCAAACCTCTGTCTGATGTTCGCTCCAACCAGTGACTCTCTCAGACTATAATCTAAGTGCTTGAAAGTGTGAATCAATCTCTCCACTTTGTGTCACTGTCGACCTGAACCTTGTTCAAGCCTCACATTTCTTTTCACAGGGAAGCATTGCATTTCACACAACCAGCATGGAATAAACAATGTCTTTCTATCTGTTGAAGGGTCTGATGAAGGGTCTAGGCCTGAAACGTCAGCTTTTGTGCTCCTGAGATGCTGCTGGGCCTGCTGTGTTCATCCAGCCTCACATTTTATTATCTTGGATTTCTCCAGCATCTGCAGTTCCCATTATCTCTGATACTATTTTAACCTCACTGCGAAGCCTCTTCCAGGGATGCCTAACCTGAAGAAGTTACCCTCCTCCCTCCGGACCAACCTCAGGGAATCTCTCTCCCATTGCAACTCTCTTGTAATCTCTTCGGCCTTGAAACTGCTCGACCATGTCCTGAAGCAAACCAGGTACCACAGCCACATCACCTTCCTCAGCACCTGCCTCTTCCTCTCACCCATCCCTTCCTCCCACACCAAGCCGCACCCCCAGCTACCTACTAACCTCATCCCACCTCCTTGACCTGTCCGTCTTCCCTGGACTGACCTATCCCCTCCCTACCTCCCCACCTATACTCTCTCCACCTATCTTCTTTACTCTCCATCTTCGGTCCGCCTCCCCCTCTCTCCCTATTTATTCCAGCTCCCTCTCCCCATCCCCCTCTCTGATGAAGGGTCTAGGCCCGAAACGTCAGCTTTTGTGCTCCTGAGATGCTGCTTGGCCTGCTGTGTTCATCCAGCCTCACACTGTATTATCTCGGATTCTCCAGCATCTGCAGTTCCCATTATCTCTTTCTATCTGTTCTTTGGTATTGTTTCCTCCTCCTCCCCCTCTCACGCCACTAAGGTTTGTGATTTCTACAGGTGGTCCCACCAAGACCCTCATTTAGAATCATAGAATCACAGAGATGTATAGCACAGAAACAGACCCTTCGGTCCAACTCAGCCATACCGCCCAGATACTTTGAATTTATCTAGCCCCATTTGCCAGCATTTGGCCCACATCCCTCCAAACTTTTCCTGAACACCCATCCAGATGCCTTTTCAATGTTGTCATTGTACCTGCCTCCACCATTTTTTCTGGCAGTTCACTCCATACATGCAACACCCGCTGTGTGAAAATGTTGCCCTCAGGTCCCTTTTAAATCGTTCCCCTCTCACCTTAAACCTATGTCCTCTGGTTTTGGACTCCCTTGGTTATTCACCCTATCCATGACCTTTATGATTTTATAAATCTCTTCAGTCACCCCTCAGCTCCAAAGAAAGTAACCATAGCATCTCCCTCTAGCTCAAATCCGCCAACCCTGGCAACATCCTTGTAAATCTTTTCTGAACCCTTTCAAGTTTCACACCATCCTTCCTATAGCAGGGAGACCAGGATTGAATGTTGAACTTTACTGAAAAATGTCAAGAAATATAAACTGATCAAAATGACCAAACAATCACATTTAGCACAAGTCCTTTGGAGTCCGTAGATTTCTTTAAGGAAGATCAGACCACCATAGGAGTGTGTCATATTTGTGAATCATAAAAATATTTTCTCCATATTTATGTGTGAGACTAGTTAGAAAGACAATTGTTAAGTATCTAATTGTGGTTTTGTGTTATTTCTTTGACCACGTTGGTTAAAAATTTACAACTTCCTTTGGATAGCACACAACCTCTTTAAAATATTGGATCATTCCAATCAATTCCGGAGAGATCGAAGTCATGTGAGGAGATCTGGTGAAGGATCAACATTTGAGATGACGGGATCAATGATAAAAAATAATTCCATGCATAATTTGTAATGTTTTTTATTCATCTTTTGACAGGCTGAAGTAAAAATGAATCCGAAGTCTAGCCTTACAGATAGTAGGAATAAATTAGCAAATAGAGGAAAAAATAGTTCAGAACAAGAATCCTTCTAACCCAGTCCACACTGGGCCTTGACTCCAAACCACATCAGGCTTTAGCTCGAGGCTCCTGAGGCTGAGAGACCGCTCTGGAATCACCTCAAGACCACAGGGTCCAGACCACGCCAAAAGACCATCATGTGCTACTGAAAAACCACCACACCGGGCCGAAAGACCACCACATACTGCTGAAAGACCATCATGCCAGGCCACTCAGAGACCACCACACCAGGGCCTTTTTTTTATTTTTCTAACTTTATTTTCCCTAAGAATTTAGACTGAATTGTGTGTACCTAGGGATTATTGTACCTAAGAGAGTGCCATAAGTGGCAACCTATAAACTTTCACTGGACTGATGTGAGTACATGTGACAATAAAGTTAATTCAATTTAATAGAATAAAGTGTGAGGCTGGATGAACACAGCAGGCCAAGCAGCATCTCAGGAGCACAAAAGCTGATGTTTCGGGCCTAGACCCTGCATCAGAGAGGGGGATGGGGAGAGGGTTCTGGAATAAATATGGAGAGAGGGGGAGGCGGACCGAAGATGGAGAGAAAAGAAGATAGGTGGAGAGGAGAGTATAGGTGGGGAGGTAGGGAGGGGATAGGTCAGTCCAGGGAAGACGGACAGGTCAAGGAGGTGGGATGAGGTTAGTAGGTAGGAGATGGGGGTGCGGCTTGGGGTGGGAGGAAGGGATGGGTGAGAGGAAGAACAGGTTAGGGAGGCAGAGACAGGCTAGACTGGTTTTGGGATGCAGTGGGGGGAGGGGAAGAGCTGGGCTGGTTGTGTGGTGCAGTTGGGGGAGGGGACAAACTGGGCTGGTTGTGTGATGCAGTGGGGGGAGGGGACAAACTGGGCTGGTTTTGGGATGCGATGGGGGAAGGGGAGATTTTGAAGATGGTGAAGTCCACATTGATACCATTAGGCTGCAGGGTTCCCAAGCGGAATATGAGTTGCTGTTCTTGCAACCTTCGGGTGGCATCATTGTGGCACTGCAGGAGGCCCATGATGGACATGTCATCTAAAGAATGGGAGGAGGAATTGAAATGGTTTGCGACTGGGAGGTGCAGTTGTTTATTGCGAACCGAGCGGAGGTGTTCTGCAAAGCGGTCCCCAAGCCTCTGCTTGGTTTCCCCAATGTAGAGGAAGCCACACTGGGTACAGTGGATGCAGTATACCACATTGGCAGATGTGCAGGTGAACCTCTGCTTAATATGGAAGGTCATCTTGGGGCCTGGGATAGGGGTGAGGGAGGAGGTGTGGGGGCAAGTGTAGCACTTCCTGTGGTTGCAGGGAAGGTGCCGGGTGTGGTGGGATTGGAGGGCAGTGTGGAGCGAACAAGGGAGTCATAGAGAGAGTGGTTTCTCCGGAAAGCAGACAAGGGTGGGGATGGAAAAATGTCTTGGGTGGTGGGGTCGGATAGTACATGGCGGAAGTGTCAGAGGATGATGCGTTGTATCCGGACGTTGGTGGGGTGGTGTGTGAGAATGAGGGGGATCCTCTTAGGGCGGTTGTGGCGGGGGCTGGGTGTGAGGAATGCGTTGCGGGAAATGCGGGAGACATGGTCAAGGGCGTTCTCGACCACTGTGGGGGGGAACGTTGCAGTCCTTGAAAAACTTGGACATCTGGGATGTGCGGGAGTGGAATGCCTCATCTTGGGAGCCTCATCATGAAACCTTTGAAGAGCAGGTGTGCATGCTGGAATGGATAGAGATAGAGGAAGCTGATGTGCTGAAAATTTTGTCAAACATTAAGATTGACAAGTCGCCAGGCCCGGACCAGATTTGTCCTCGGCTGCTTTGGGAAGCGAGAAATGAAATTGCTTCGCCACTTGCGAATATCTTTGCATCCTCGCTCTCCACTGGAGTCGTACCTGAGGACTGGAGAGAGGCAAATGTAATTCCTCTCTTCATGAAAGGAAATAGGGAAATCCCCGGCAATTACAGACCAGTAAGTCTCACGTCTGTCGTCTGTAAGGTGTTCGAAAGGATTCTGAGGGATAGGATTTATGACCATCTGGAAGAGCATGGCTTGATCAAATACAGTCAACACGGCTTTGTGAGGGGCAGGTCATGCCTCACAAACCTTATCGAGTTTTTTGAGGATGTGACTAGAAAAGTTGATAAGGGTCGAGCTGTGGATGTGGTGTATATGGACTTCAGTGAGGCATTTGATAAGGTTCCCCATGGTAGGCTCATTCAGAAGGTCAGGAGGAATGGGATACAGGGGAACTTAGCTGCTTGGATACAGAATTGGCTGGCCAACAGAAGACAGCGAGTGGTAGTTGAAGGAAAATATTCTGCCTGGAAGGCAGTGGTGAGTGGGGTTCCACAGGGCTCTGTCCTTGGGCCTCTACTGTTTGTAATTTTTATTAATGACTTGGATGAGGGGATTGAAGGATGGGTCAGCAAGTTGGCAGACGACACAAAGGTCGGAGGTGTCGTTGACAGTATAGAGGGCTGTTCTAGGCTGCAGCAGGACATTGACAGGATGCAGAGATGGGCTGAGAGGTGGCAGATGGAGTTCAACCTGGATAAATGCAAGGTGATGCATTTTGGAAGGTCGAATTTGAAAGCTGAGTACAGGATTAAGGATAGGATTCTTGGCAGTGTGGAGGAACAGACGGATCTTGGTGTGCAGATACATAGATCCCTTAAAATGGCCACCCAAGTGAACAGGGTTTTTAAGAAAGCATATGGTGTTTTGGCTTTCATTAACAGGGGGATTGAGTTTAAGAGTCGTGAGATCTTGTTGCAGCTCTATAAAACTTTGGTTAGACCGCACTTGGAATATTGCGTCCAGTTCTGGTCGCCCTATTATAGGAAAGATGTGGATGCTTTGGAGAGGGTTCAGAGGAGGTTTACCAGGATGCTGCCTGGACTGGAGGGCTTATCTTATGAAGAGAGGTTGACTGAGCTTGGTCTCTTTTCATTGGAGAAAAGGAGGAGGAGAGGGGACCTAAGTGAGGTATACAAGATAATGAGAGGCATAGATAGAGTTGATAGCCAGAGACTATTTCCCAGGGCAGAAATGGCTAGCACGAGCGGTCATAGTTTTAAGCTGGTTGGTGGAAAGTATAGAGGGGATGTCAGAGGCGGGTTCTTTACACAGAGAGTTGTGAAAGCATGGAATGCGTTGCCAGCAGCAGTTGTGGAAGCAAGGTCATTGGGGTCATTTAAGAGACTGCTGGACATGCATATGGTCACAGAAATTTGAGGGTGCATAAATGAGGATCAATGGTCAGCACAACATTGTGGGCTGAAGGGCTGTTTTGTGCTGTACTGTTCTATGTTCTATGTTCTATGTTCTATGCGGCAGAGGCAGAGGAATTGGGAATAGGGGATGGAATTTTTGCAGGAGGGTGGTTGGGAGGAGGCGTATTCTAGGTAGCTGTGGGAGTCGGTGGGCTTGAAATGGACATCAGTTACAAGCTGGTTGCCTGAGATGGAGACTGAGAGGTCCAGGAAGGTGAGGGATGTGTTGAAGATGGCCCAGGTGAACTTGAGGTTGTGGTGGAAGGTGTTGGTGAAGTGGATGAACTGTTCGAGCTCCTCTGGGGAGCAAGAGGCGGCGCCGATACAGTCATCAATATAACAGAGGAAGAGGTGGGGTTTGGGGCATGTGTAGGTGCGGAAGAGAGACTGTTCCATGTAACCTACAAAGAGGCAGGCGTAGCTGGGCCCATGCGGATGCCCATGGCCACCATCTTTGTCTGTAGGAAGTGGGAGGAATCGAAAGAGAAGTTGTTGAGGGTGAGGACGAGCTTGGCTAGGCGGATGAGGGTGTCGGTGTAGGGGGACTGGTCGGGCCTGCAGGACAGGAAGAAGCAGAGGGCTTTGAGGCCATCTGCATGTGGAATACAGGTGTATAGGGACTGGACGTCCATGGTGAAAATGAGGTGTTGGGGGCCAGGGAATTGGAAGTTCTGGAGGAGGTGGAGGGCGTGGGTGGTTTCACGGACGTAGGTAGGGAGTTCTTGGACCAAAGGGGAGAAAATGGAGTCCAGATAGATGGAGATGAGTTCAGTGGGGCAGGAACAGGCTGACACAATGGGTTGACCAGGGCAGGCAGGTTTGTGGATTTTGGGAAGGAGATAGAAACGGGCTGTGCGGGGTTGGGGAACAATGAGGTTGGAGGCTGTGGGTGGGAGGTCCCCTGAGGTGATGAGGTCATGAATGGTGTTGGAGATGATGGTTTGGTGTTCGGGGGTGGGGTCATGATCAAGGGGGCGGTAGGAGGAGGTGTCGGAGAGTTGGCGTTTGGCTTCGGCGATGTAGAGGACAGTGTGCCATACTATCACTGTGCCACCCTTGTCTGCGGGTTTGATGGTGAGGTTGGGGATGGAGCGGAGGGCAGCCAACTGTGCAGGGGAAAGGTTGGAGTGGGTGAGAGGGGTGGAGAGGTTGAGGCGGTTAATGTCTCGACGGCAGTTGCTGATGAAGAGGTCGAGGGAGGGTAGGAGGCCTGGGGGAGGTGTCCAGGAGGAGGGCTTGTGTTGGAGGCGGGTGAAGGGGTCAGTGGAGGGAGGGTTAGGTTCCCGGTTGAAGAAATAAGCGTGGAGGCGAAGGCGGTGGAAAAACTGTTCTATGTCCAAACATGACTGGTATTTGTTGATGTGTGGTCGTAGGGGGCAAAGGTGAGCCCCTTGCTTAGAACTGACCGTCCCTCCTCAGTCAGTGGGAGGTCTGGGGGGAAGGTGAAGATTCGGCAGGGTTCAGTGTGGCTGTCTCCTCTGGGGTCAATTTAATGCAGTCCAAGAAACTCCAATTCTTCAGGACTTTCACCTTCCATAGCTATTTTGTTCTCGTTTAAGTAATTTTATAGTTTTACTAATCACGTGAATAAGGAAGATCTAGATCATTGACTTGACACTTGTGATTAATGGTGCATACAATCCATATTATGATTCTTTGCTTAATTTAGTGGCAATTTATTTGAAATATCACAATGTGAAAATGTTTTACAGAAAAATCTTATCAATTTGAAGTTCTACACACATTATACCTGTTCCAATATATCCAAACAAGTAATAACTATTTTCTAACTCATTTCTCAAGGCAATGCCTTGATTAATCATGTTCAGTATGCCTGGTTTAAATTTAAACAAAACTTGGTAGTTAACTGTCAGTTATCATTTAGCTGATGTATTCTGCATGGAAATGCCTCTAACAATCAAATTCCACTTACCAGCAACCACAACTGTCTCCTCAAACAGTAGAAACTGCTCTTTCCCATTCACATTTGTATTTCTTGCAAGTTATCCTGATGAAACGAAAGACAGAAAGCTTCAAAAAAATGCATGGTATTTCAGCACTTCTGAAGTCCTGCAAAACCAATTGTTATTTGTAAAATTGGAGACAAGGCAGTATTTGGTATTTCTCTATGTATTACATATTTAATTGGAGTTTATTTATATTGTCATTGCCATCAGATATTACAAATCTAATATTCCAAAATTTGGAAATCAAACTCACTTGTTGCACCTGAGATCTAAATGCGATTTAGGAATATATGTTATGGAAAAGTAAACAGGAAAAATAATTGATGTACAACAATGGGGTGTGATCAACATTCACTCCATGAAATGAGTTGACTAGGGAAAGGCTGACATTCCATTTCTCAATGGGATCCTCTTTCACTGTGAGAATTTAACAACCAGATCCAATCAAGGTCCAATCTCAAGAACATCCCAGATCCCAACATCCCATGGTTGGATGCTCTCACACAAAGAAACAGGAGGTGTTTATAGCACATGGTTTTATTAATACTATAGATAACAGAAACCGTTCTGCCTAAGGGGAGGTTAGATTCATTTAACTTTGATCATTTGGCTCTGAATAAAAATAACTCAATCTCGTGAACCCTTTTGCCTTGTTACATAGAATAGTCCGAATGATGGAAAACCATATAGACTTTCTGACCAGTCTGTGATAGTGGTGTTATCACCAAACTATTAATCAGAGACCCTGGCAATGTTCTGGAGACCCAGGTTCAAATTCTGTTATGGTGGAATTTGAATTCAGTAAATATCTGATATTAGGAGTCTAACGATGATCACTAAGCTATTGCTGATTGTTGGAAAACCCCATCTGGTTCACTAGAGAACATCAGGGAAAGGAATTGCTGCCCATTGCTGGTCTGGCCTACATGTGACTCCAGGCCCCCAGCAATGTGGTTGACTCTTAACTGCCCTCTGGGCAATAAATACTGGTCTGCCAATGATATCCACATCCTGTCTGGTTAAGTGGATTGAGAAATAGCAGATGAATTTATAAAAGGTCCATTGGGAGTCATTTTAAGGATATGTCTATTTTTGTCTTAGGATTTTCCATGAAGGGCAACAGAGTGATAAAGGCAAATCTGAAAATAACAAGATTAAATAATTTTGAGTGCTTAAAAGTAATTGTTCTATTCTCTTTTTCTATGGGGCCGATGTTGTAAATTATACTGTCATCAGAGAGAGAGTTCTTCATTACCATTTTTAGCTTCTATTTATCCATTACCTTTACCCTGTTGATTGTGGGTGATCTCCCCATGAAACATTGATATGTACAATTCACTCCACCAGCAGCATGTATTTCCAAATTATCCCAAAAAATCCCCCTGTTATTTGAAAGGAAAGGAAGTTCCAGTGGTGTAATCAGTTGCATTCCCAGTTATATCCCTGAGGACATGGAAACTGGGTCAGCTATAACTCCAGAGATAATGGGAACCGCAGATGCTGGAGAATCCAAGATAAGAAGTGTGAAGCTGGATGAACACAGCAGGCCCAGCAACATCTCAGGAGCACAAAAGCTGACGTTTCGGGCCTAGACCCTTCATCAGAGAGGGGGATGGGGAGAGAGTTCTGGAATGAATAGAGAGAGAGGGGGAGGCGGACCGAAGATGGAGAGAAAAGAAGACAGGTGGAGAGGAGAGTATAGGTGGGGAGGTGGGGAGGGGATAGGTCAGTCCAGGGAAGACGGACAGGACAAGGAGGTGGGATGAGGTTAGTAGGTAGGAGATGGAGGTGCGGCTTGGGGTGGGAGGAAGGGATGGGTGAGAGGAAGAACAGGTTAGGGAGGCAGAGACAGGCTGGGCTGGTTTTGGGATGCAGTGGGTGGAGGGGACAAACTGGGCTGGTTGTGTGATGCAGTGGGGGGAGGGGACAAACTGGGCTGGTTTTGGAATGCGGTGGGGGAAGGGGAGATTTTGAAGCTGGTGAAGTCCACATTGATACCATTGGGCTTCAGCGTTCCCATGCGGAATATGAGTTGCTGTTCCTGCAACCTTCGGGTGGCATCATTGTGGCACTGCAGGAGGCCCATGATGGACATGTCATCTAAAGAATGTGAGGGGGAGTTGAAATGGTTTGCGACTGGGAGGTGCAGTTGTTTATTGCGAACCAAGCGGAGGTGTTCTGCAAAGCAGTCCACAAGCCTCCGCTTGGTTTCCCCAATGTAGAGGAAGCCACACCGGGTACAATGGATGCAGTATACCACATTGGCAGATGTGCAGGTGAACCTCTGCTTAATATGGAAAGTCATCTTGGGGCCTGGGATAGGGGTGAGGGAGGAGGTGTGGGGGCAAGTGTAGCATTTCCTGCGGTTGCAGGGAAGGTGCTGGGTGTGGTGGGGTGTGGAGAGAACGTGCAGTGTGGAGAGAGCAAGGGAGTCACGGAGAGAGTGGTCTCTCTGGACAGCAGACAGGGGTGGGGATGGAAAAATGTCTTGGGTGGTGGGGTCGGATTGTAGATGGCGGAAGTGTCGGAGGATGATGCATTGTATCCGGAGGTTGGTGGGGTAGTGTGTGAGAATGAGGGGGCTCCTCTTAGGGCGGTTGTGGCGGGGGCGGGGTGTGAGGGATGTGTTGCGGGAAATGCAGGAGATGCGGTCAAGGGCATTCTCGACCACTGTGGGGGGAAAGTTGCGGTCCTTGAAGAACGTGGACATCTGGGATGTGCGGGAGTGGAATGCTTCAACAGTGTATAACTTCATGTATAACTTCAACAGGAAAACTCCCTGTTTGAACTCCATGATGTTCAGGAACCATGCACTAAAAGGTAGCTAAGATAACAAAGTGTGGGGCTGGATGAACACAGCAGGCCGAGCAGCATCTTAAGAGCACAAAAGCTGACATTTAGGGCCTAGACCCTTCTGCTTGGCCTGCTGTGTTCATCCAGCTTCACACTTTGTTATCTTGGATTCTCCAGCATCTGCAGTTCCCATTATCTCTTATCACTAAAAGGTAGCTATCCTGTCTCATCATAAATAATAGTTGACCATCGCCACCTACAGTACATCTGTCAAAATCACTTCTTACCTCTTACCACCACAGTGTCTCATTGGATCTACCGGACTAAAGACAGACATGACAGAGTGAGCAGCCCCTGAATAGGTATCATATTAAGGCTGCCTTACAGAGAGGTTATGTACACTAGTTAAGCTAGAGATACCCGAAAGTAAAAATTATTCAGGAAATGGTGTCAAGGGGATTTATAAACAACAAAAGATTTAATGAACTAAAGAGGTGGATTCCCCACTTAAAATGAACACAGCCCTAAAACATAATGCAATGATGAAATTGAGTGACAAATATTATAATCATGGACTGGCCACTCTACAACAAACACTCACAAGGACTAAAGACCCCATTCCCACAACATGCAGAAACAACATGGTTTACAAAATACCATGCAATGCGACAAACATTACATCAGGCAGACAGGAAGGAAACTAGCCATCAGAATATGTGAACATCAATTAGCAGCATAACAGCATGATAAACTCTCCTTAATATCATTACACTCAGACAATGAAGGCCATCAGTTTAACTGGGACAAAGTAACCATAGTAACCCAAAACAAACATTGACATACACGGGAATTCCTCGAGGCATGGTCCTCCACCCATACCCATACAGAATTGGACCCCATATATACACCCATACAGATCAAAATCGGAAATGACAGTACTCACCATAACGGACCGGACAGTATAAATTCCATGCGGAGTAGAATAACATCGCTTCATCGGAGGATCCACTGATGATGTCCCCTAGCGTGGTGATGAAATGTCTGAACAAAACAAGCCAGCTCGGTGAGCAAATCAACAATCTCACCCAGAACCCGAGCTACAGATCTTTACCAAAGTTCTAAATCCTTCTCCGAGTTGATCCTCTTGATAATGCAGTCTTTTTGTTAAAAAAAAGTATTCAACCAAATGGCTTTTGTAGGGGATTTGGCAAGATTAGGTAAACCTTTCAATACTGTAAGTTAGGGTAACAAAGTGTGGAGCTGGATGAACATAGCAGGCCAAGCAGCATCTCAGGAGCACAAAAGCTGATGTTTTGGGCCTAGACCCTTCACCCCCTGATGAAGGGTCTAGGCCCAAAATGTCAGCTTTTGTGCTCCTGAGATGCTGCTTGGCCTGCTGTGTTCATCCAGCTCCACACTTTGTTATCTTGGATTCTCCAGCATCTGCAGTTCACATTATCTCTAATACTGTAAATTAGATCAGTTTTAATTATATCAAATTGTCTGGAAGGGATGGAAACTGATAACTTCCCCTCAAGACCTTAATCTGATAAAGCAATTTGGAGGCAGTTTGCTTTAAGTACATTTTGGAACTAGTATAATGTATATGCAAAAATAACAGTTCCTTGGAGCCTAATCAAAAGGTCATGGATGGAGACGCTGTAGGGACAGATCCAAATTCATTTAAACTCATCTTGTTTAGGACAAATATTGGAACCTACTCTTTGATATTGCTCAAGATGGCTTTTAGTATTATTCACAAAGCCTGGCAGATTAATAATTTTGTAAGTAAAAATTGCTATTGACAAAAGCATTAATTTCCATATAGATACCAGCCGGATCTTGGCACTGTCAACCAAGAGCTGAGCAAATGTTCTTTTTCTCACTGTTCTCCCTCGACAAAGAACAATATGACTCAAGCTTTTATTATGCAGGTTCTTTGTGATGTGGGTACGAGCAAAGTCATCTTCCTTGTTCAGTTTTCTGAAGAAGGGCCCAGATCCGAAACGTTAGCTTTCCTGCTCCTCTGATGCTGCTTGGCCTGCTGTGTTCATCCAGCTTCACACCGTGTTATTTCTTGAGGTAGTGCTAAATTGTTAGAGGTGCTGACATTGAGACAAAACATTAACCCAATATTTTATTGACTTCTTAAAGTGAATAGAAAGATACCACAGTAACTTAAAGAGGCGTGTCTTGGTCAATATTCCCTCTTCGAACAATGTAACACAGAAAACCAAATTGACTGATTATTTACCATTTCACCAGAAAACAGCAGTTACTTCGCAAGAACATAGGAGCAGACCATTCAGCCCCTCAAGCCTGCTCTGCCATCCTATAAGATCATGGCAGATTTGCCCCAGGCCTCAACTCATTTCACACCAGCTCCTCCCAGCCCTTAACTCCCCAATATATCAAAACTCTACC
This sequence comes from Stegostoma tigrinum, assembly GCF_030684315.1. Taxonomy (NCBI): domain Eukaryota; kingdom Metazoa; phylum Chordata; class Chondrichthyes; order Orectolobiformes; family Stegostomatidae; genus Stegostoma; species Stegostoma tigrinum. The sequence continues at coordinate 3,683,492 of NC_081378.1, forward strand.
CACCCCTTCTAAATACTTTCAATGATCTAACTGCCACAGCTGTCTGGGATAGAAAATTTCAAGCATTCACTAACCTCATAATCTGAGAATTAGCACCAGAGCACTCAGGAGAAATGTTAGGGAGCATTTTTACACACAACGGGTGGTAGATGTTTAGAACTCTCTTCCACAAATGGCATTTGATGCTGGGTCAGTTGTTAATTTTAAATCTGAGATAGATAAATTTTTGTGAAGCAAAGGTATTAAGGGAATGGGCCAAAGGCAGGGATATGGAGTTAGGCCACGGATCAGCACAATCTCATTTAAACATAGAACAGGCTAAAGGGGATGAATGGCCAACACCTGTCTTTATGTCCCTATGTTCCTCTGGGAGAAGAAATTCCCTTGCATCTCAATTTTAAATAAGTGTCTCCTTAATCTGTAACAATGTCCCTCATTTGAGATTCCTTCATTGTTGGAAACATCTTCTCAACATACACTCTATCAAGCCCCCCTCAGAATATTGTATGTTTCAAAAAGATGACCTTTCATTCTGCTAAACTCTATTGAATGAAGACCTTGCCTGTTTAACTGTTCTTGATCACCCAAACCCTTCAGCACAGGAATTAGCCAAGGGAATCTCTCCTGAACAGCTTCCAAAGTCAATATATCCGTTCTTAAATATCGGGACCAAAACTTTACACAATGCTACCAGTTGGCCTCCCCAACAGTCTATATAATTGTAACAAGACAACTCAACTTTTAAACTCCAGCCCCACTCACAATAAAAGCTAAAATTCCATTTCCCTTCTTAGTTACTTGCTATATTTCAGAATTGGGATAGATCTGAAGTGTTTTGAGAAAATCTCTCTGCATTGTCATCTTGTAGAGGGAATTTCATTGTATGGTATGAGATTCTGTACAGTCCGTATTACACCCCACATCATATGGGTACATTAACTAGTAATTTATCATCAGATGATTACCTAAAGGACTCTGACCTGAATCTCCTTTTCAATGTTTAAAGATGATATCTATTTTGGAGGAGGATTCATTCTCCTGTTCTTTGTATCTACTCCCAAATTATGAAATGTAAAACTAGGAATATAATAGCTGCCTTTTTTTAACTATTTAACCAAGTTTTTAAATTCATCCTGTTTAGAGATGGTATTACATGCTCCTGGAGCAGGTGGGACTTGAACTGGTCCGGGGGTAGGGACACCAGCCACCGGACCACAAGAGGGCCCCCCATTACAGTTTTAAAGCAAACATTTCCATTAAAACCACGTATGGATATAACTAATTGTTCAACTGATATATCTCTCCTAATCTCAGTTAACTAGAGATGAGAATTCTTGGTACTCCTAATTGTCTGAAAAGAATAGTTGTAGCTGGTGACAGAGTGCGATCTGAAAGGTTCCTATTCTTGGACAGCACAAACTAAGATGCCAACAGTGCATTCAATGTGAAAGTTTTAGGGTTACAAATTGAAGCAACACTAAGATGTTTACAGGCAGCCCTGGGTCTGGTGTCACACTCAGATACTTTGAATGTGGCCAATCACTATGCAAGACACTGCAGGCGCAACTTGTCAAGATAACAAAATGTGAGGCTGGATGAACACAGCAGGCCAAGCAGCATCTCAGGAGCACAAAAGCTGACGTTTCGGGCCTAGACCCTTCATCGGGTCTAGGCCCGAAACGTCAGCTTTTGTGCTCCTGAGATGTTGCTTGGCCTGCTGTGTTCATCCAGCCTCACATTTTGTTATCTTGGATTCTCCAGCATCTGCAGTTCCCATTATCTCTGCAACTTGTCAAGAGTTGTGAATTGTATACAGGGTTAATGAAACTGGCAGCACATCCTCACCATCGGATTAGCTTTCATGCGCAAGTGAATTAACTCTTAAATCTTACCCTTATATGTCTAAGTGGAATTGACAAGAAGCAGATGGGCATGTGTATGACAGGTTTTGTCAACACCCGCTGTCCATTCTCCAAAATAACATTTTTCAGAAATGTAGAATTGTTAATTGAGTTTGGGGAATCCCTTTTCCATAATAAATGGTACAATCATTCTCAGGATGTCTAGATATCTGTTAGATAGTTGTCGTCAATCTCACCCACATACTCACAGTCACCACAGTTAGCCTTCCCCACTAGGGAACAGAAAGCAAACAGGGAATTTTATCAGATTAATAGACCATAACTGAGACCAATCTTGTCCTCACTTGACTTGGCAGGAACCATTCCATTATGGATTGGGAGTGGAACCTCTGATCAGACGTAAAGATCCAGCGGATTGCAGCATTCCACTGAAGCTTCAGTTAAAAGCAGCCACCTCACCATAGAGAGAAGAATTAGAACTGGCGTCCATTTGGTTTGTAAGACAGATCTACCCACTGTTTCAACTGGCAAAGCAGCAGGGGGCCCTGTGGATGTACGTCCTGCAGAAACTCTGTATCTTTTTTGTGAAAAAGTAATATTTTTCCTTTCAATAAGATGATTGAAACCTTTCACACTGGATGACATAACTCTGATAGAGGTCATTCTCTATCGGATGTGAATCACTGAACCAGTCAAAGCATTTACCATGTTGGTGCACATTGGGAATTGACTAGTCGTTTCTAAAGGGCATGGACTGAAGTTTCTATCATTGCTAATAAACAGCGCCACTGAGCTATAGGTGCTTAATGCTTTAAGTTTATTTTAAATGCTTTCTGCTTTCTTTCTTTATCCACTCTCTCCTTCCAAACTTTGTTGAGTTTTCCACTATTTTCACTATCTTCCTCTCAATTCTTGCTGTATCTAGCAAACATGTAGACTTTGCACACATTCCTGGATAGTAGGAAGTAGCTTATGTGTAGCTTATCTGCAAGCTATTTGTGTAGCTTATCAACCTTTCCCATCCTGTAGTTAAAGCTATTAATATTTTAACCTGCAAATCAAAAAACAAAGCATGACTTTGAACAGCAGGGAGCACTGTAAACAACAAGATAATGGGAACTGCAGATGCTGGATGAACACAGCCGGCCAAGCAGGATCTCAGGAGCACAAAAGCTGACGTTTCGGGCCTAGACCCTTCATCAGTGATGTCAGCTTTTGTGCTCCTCTGATGCTGCTTGGCCTGCTGCGTTCATCCAGCTCCACACTTTGTTATACTGTAAACAACGACATGCCTTTGCCATGCTTTCTTAGCCACTTGTAGAGCAAGAAATTGTTACCTCTGACTTGGGATCTTTAGCCACAATATTTACACCATGACCTGGTTGTCCAGTGGTTAGCACTGCTGACTCAAAGCACCAGGGATCTGGGTTTGATTCCACCCTCAGGCAACTCTCTGTGTGGAACTTGCACATTCTCCCTTTATTTGCATGGTTCTTCTCCCACAGTCCAAAGGTGCGCAGGTTAGGGTGGATTGGCCTTGCTAAGTTACCCCAAGTGTCCAGGAATGTGCAGGTTACATGGATTAGCCACAAAAAATGCAGGGTTACATGGATAGGGTAGGGATTTGGGTGTGGGTGGGATGCCCTTTAAGAAATTGATGGGCTGAATGGCCTGCTTCTACTCTATGAAACCAGAAATCCTGTCAGCTGAGGTCCTTTAAATATTTTTTCCCATTTTGGCAGAGGGTAGCTATTTTAGTCTGGAGAAATGTCAAATGGTGACAAGTTACTTCCCAAAGCATGAAAGAAAACGAAGGTTTCAGAGTAGCAACGGCAAAAACGTTGGAAGTTAAACTTATTTTACGAGTAGAAGAAAATAACACAATGATTTAGCGACAACACTCACAAAGTCATTTCTCCATTAGACTTATTATGAAGCAGCTGGTTGGTTTTAAATTAGAATGAGTGGACCTCAGACTTAGAAGAGAAAATCAAGAAATTTCCACTTTGATTTCAGAAATTAAGTAATCTTTTTTCAATGTGCCTTCATTTGTAGATTGGTGTTCTAACGTGCCTCTCAAACATTCTGTCTTTGGGCCTGGATTTGGAATCACTTATTTCAAACTGTCCGATGTGTCTGAACGTATCTGTACATCTGTGTAACTGAGTATTCAACTGTTGTCATAATCCCAGCAGCATTGGAGGAATTGACATTTCATAGTCGTGGTTTGTGGGCATATGGGGAGAGGGCAGGAGATTGGCATGAAGGAATAGAACCAGTGCAGATGCAATGGGCTGAATGGCCTCCTTATGCACCATAATAAATCTGAGATTCTATCTAAAATAGTGACTCTTTGACTCCACAAAACTATTATAAGCCATTCTTTGAAAATGATCATCTACAATGTTTAACTTCCTGTGCTTTGGACTGGGATCTTGGAATAATCTGTCTTTTCTGTAAAGTGAATCCTGTGTTCTCAGTGGTTCAAGCAATTAAAGCAAAGTTCTGCTGGAAATTTGAAGTAAAAGCAGAACGCACCACGAATAATCCGCAGATCGGGCAGCCTCTGTGGAACAAGAAACAGCTAACGCCTATGTTAAAGTGACACCTCAGCTGAAACTAAACAAAGAACTGCAAACGCTGGAAACAAAAGCAGAAATTGCTGGAGAAATTCAACAAGCCTTGCAGCATCTATGGAAAGAGACCTTTGTTCAAATCCAGTGGGTCAGTGCTGACCTTTCAACTGAACTGTTCTAGAGCATAGAACATAGAACATTAACAGTACAGCACAGAACAGGCCCTTCAGCCCAAGATGTTGTGCTGACCATTGATCCCCATGTATGCACCCTCAAATTTCTGTGACCATATGCATGTCCAGCAGTCTCTTAAATGACCCCAATGACCTTGCATCCACAACTGCTGCTGGCAACGCATTCCATGCTCTCACAACTCTCTGTGTAAAGAACCCGCCTCTGACATCCCCTCTATACTTTCCTCCAACCAGCTTAAAGCTATCACCCCTCGTGTTAGCCATTTCTGCCCTGGGAAATAGTCTCTGGCTATCAACCCTATCTATGCCTCTCATTATCTTGTATACCTCAATTAGGTCCCCCCTCCTCCTCCTTTTCTCCAATGAAAAAAGTCGGAGCTCAGTCAGCCTCTCTTCATAAAATAAGCCCTCCAGTCCAGGCAGCATCATGGTAAACCTCCTCTGAACCCTCTCCAAAGCATCCACATCTTTCCTATAATAGGGCGACCAGAACTGGACGCAGTATTCCAAGTGCGGTCTAACCAAAGTTTTATAGATCTGCAACAAGATCTCACGACTCTTAAACTCAATCCCCCTGTTAATGAAAGCCAAAACACCATATGCTTTCTTAACAACCCTGTTCACTTGGGTGGCCATTTTAAGGGATCTATGTATCTGCACACCAAGATCCCTCTGTTCCTCCACACTGCCAAGAATCCTATCCTTAATCCTGTACTCAGCTTTCAAATTCGACCTTCCAAAATGCATCACCTCGCATTTATCCAGGTTGAACTCCATCTGCCACCTCTCAGCCCATCTCTGCATCCTGTCAATGTCCCGCTGCAGCCTACAACAGCCCTCTATACTGTCAACGACACCTCCAATCTTTGTGTCGTCTGCAAACTTGCTGACCCATCCTTCAATCCCCTCATCCAAGTCATTAATAAAAACTACAAACAGTAGAAGCCCAAGGACAGAGCCCTGTGGAACCCCACTCACCACTGACTTCCAGGCAGAATATTTTCCTTCAACTACCACTCGCTGTCTTCTGTTGGCCAGCCAATTCTGTATCCAAGCAGCTAAGTTCCCCTGTATCCCATTCCTCCTGACCTTCTGAATGAGCCTACCATGGGGAACCTTCTGATCAACCTAAAGTGAATTGATAGCTTTTCCAACATTTCCATGTGCATTTTAGATAATAAAAATCCTAACTGTTTTAAATTGAAATCTCTCACCTTGTATTGTGTTCCACAATTGTATCAAAGTATCATTTTTTTAATATTTGCAGTCATTAGTAATCTTGAATTGCACTACTGTTTGTTTCATCTTCCCACTACCTGGCTTTACAAGAATACTCAGGAGGGGTTGTTTCGATTTATCGCATGTATACCCTAACCACTTCAGACAGCAAATCCCAGAAGCATTGCTGAGAGGTAGTGGAACAGTCTCCACCCATGCTACACCAAAATATAAATAAAAATGATTCTTTGAGAAATGATTCTCACACAGAATTTGTTTGGAGGTTTGTACCAATTTACTGGCATCATGTGGGTGGAAATTCAACTTTAATATCACATCCTAAAGAACTATTTTCATGTTCCTTATGAAAGCTTGGAGACTTTGGAAATTGATACTGCATTCTGCAGGCTAAATGCAAATCCTTATCAAGCCATGGAAGTTTTGTACAATTCTTGAGGGTCACCCTCTGTCTTTCTGCAAAACATTGATTATTTCAATGACCTCTATTGCCAAGGTCATCCATCCTGAAGGCAATGCTGTACTCATTGAAGTTCCCTAATACCACATGATTTAAATTGCCCTCTCAGATACAACCCTTTGTAGCTTTGAACTACCATCTTATGTGACAGATTGTCTTTTCCAATCCATGTGTATCTGACTCCAGCTAAAACAGACCTGAGCTGCTGTTTACACTGTTTAATTTCTGTTACCTTAGTGGACTCTGGCGCTGGCCTAATCCAAGTCAGTCTGCGGGCAGTGATTTCCCGTGAGACCATCACTTTTTCTGAAGAAGGGTCCAGACCCGAAACATCAGCTTCCCTGCTCCTCTGATGCTGCTTGGCCTGCTGTGTTCATCCAGCTTCACACCGTGTTATCTCATAAACATGGTTGTTTGTTTTATGTGAGAGGCCAGGGAAGAACAGTGTCCACCTAGGGATATTTCTAATGTGGGTATTGCGTTCGTTTGACGCATTAAAGAAATTGATGGAGTCATGACAGTGAACATTGTAGATGGTCCATTCAAACAACTCAGAGACTAACAGAACTTTCATTTCTCAATAGATAACACAGTGTGGAGCTTGAGGAACACAGTGGGCCAGGCAGCATCAGAGGAGCAGGAAAGCTGACGTTGCGAGTTGGGAGAGATAATGGGAACTGCAGATGCTGGAGATTCCAAGATAATAAAATGTGAGGCTGGACGAACACAGCAGGCCAAGCAGCATCTCAGGAGCACAAAAGCTGACGTTTCGGGCCTAGACCCTTGCGAGTTGGGACCCTTCTTCAGATATGGGGGAGGGGGAAGGGAGCTCTGAAGTAAGCAGAGAGGGGACGGGTGGGGCTGGGACGGTAAGTGGGATGGTGATAGGTGAGTGCATCTAGGCAGACTCATTTCTCAATGTTCTTTTTTATATCTTCCTAATGTAGAAATTTGGAGCAAGCCATTCAGCTGTTCAGGCCTGGTCTGGCTTTCGGTGTGATATTGGTTGATTATCCAACTCCAAATTCTGTTCCTGCTTTCTCCCCATACCCTTTGATATCTTTAGAACTGAGAATGACACCATCTCCTAACTCTTAACAACAAGTTATCCTCAAAGATTCTACACAAAATTTGAAGACATCTTTATCTTCATGGTTGCTTGAAATGAAACATGTTTATCAGCATCAAGGCTAAACTAGGCAGATTTTTAATCAATAATGGAGTCAAGCATAATGGGGCAATTGCAGAACAGTGGAGTTGAGGATTGTCAAACGAACAGCGGACTCAATGGCCCAAATTGCCCACTTGTGCCCCTGTGTTTTATGGTCTGACTGTCTTATCCATGTTAGTATCACATACTGAGGGGGAAATAATTTTAGTACAATATTTTTTAGTCACTCATGAGGCACGGGTGTTGCTGGCTGGATCAGCATTGCCTGTCCCTAGTTGCCCTTGAGAAGGTGGCGCTGCGCTGCCTTCTTGAACAATTGCTTTCCACGTGGTGCAGGTAGATCCGCAATGGGATTAGAGAGCGAAATCCGGGATTTTAAGACAGTTTTTGGCGACGAAGGAGTGGACATATATGTGACAACACTGTGGCTAAAGAGGCTCCCTCGACAAGCTGGATACTGAGACCAAGGTAGGAATCCAGGCGATGTAATTGAAAGATTGGTGTAGAAGAATGCATTTCTAAATGCAATGTTCCAGATCTTCCTAGAAATGGGGTTGAATAAGGAAGCATAGAAAACACATAGCCAATTGTTGCACATCAAGGTCCCATGAATTTCTTCTTATGCAGCTCATGCTTATGTCTATTTCCAAAGCTGGAACAATTAGGTGGCCTGTCACCAGAGGCAGTATTGTGTGCTACTCTGCATCCAGAAAGACAATGAAGGGACTCTCTTACTCATATTGTATGCTGTATACAAAACATAATGATTTGCAGATGAATAATCAATCTGATTGGCCACATAGTGACCTTCCATGGTCATCAAATGGCTGACAAGTGGCAATATAACATTTGTGGCTTACAGTTTCCAAGCTATGACCATCTCTAATAAGAGACAATCTAACCACCACCCTTTGATATTCAACGGCATTACCATCACTGAACCTCCCACTCTCGACATCCTGAGGATCACCATTGACCAGAGACTCGCTGGACTCACCACGTAAGCATAGTGGCTCCAAGAACAGGCTAGGAATATAGTGGCAAGTAACTTACCTCCCAACTCCACATTGCCTGTCCACTGTCTGTAAGGCACAAGTCATGAGTGTGATGGAATACTCCCCCATTTGCCTGGATGAGTGCAGCTCCAACAACACTCAAGAAGCTTCACACCATCCAGGACAAAGCAGCCGACTTGATTGGCACCATATCCAAAGATATCCACTCCGTCCATCACTGAAGCTCAGTAGCAGGACAGTGCACGACCTACAAGATGCATTGTAGAAATTCACCAAAGATCCTTAGATAGCACCTTCCAAACCCACAAGCACTTCCATGTAGAAGGAAAAGGGCAGCAGGTATATTGGAACGTCACCACTTTCAACTTCCCCTCTGAACTACACACCAACCTGACTTGGAAATATATCATTGTTCTTCCAGTGTTGCTGGGTCAAAATCCTGGAATTCCATCCCTAAGGGACACCCACATGCCACAGATTAATCCAAAGGCCCTGAAATGGGACAGGAACCTGGAGTATCAGATCTAAAGGACTCACCACCGTGCCTCAAGACCTCTGCAGCAATGAAGTATGAGAGAAAACCATCTGTTTTAGGGTTTTTGGATGTTGACAGAGCTATCTTACACTTTTTCAGACAAGCTTCATGGATCTTATCAGCCCGTCCTCGCAAGAGCGGGCAATGCTTTGGTTTCAGTGAAACCGGACACTCCCAACAATGAAGCACTCCATCAGCTCAGTGCAGCAGCGTTTGGGCCCACAACCTCTCCGTTCAGACCAGGATAACCATGAACCAGGACTGATAGATAATGAAATATTTGTCAAAGATACTTAACCTAGCCACCTATTTTTAAGCACATTAATAGCATATCTCTTTCCCAACTTGTTTCTTTACACTTTACATGTTTAATGCAGTAAATTCATAACCAGCTACCTCAGGTGTCAATGAAAATGACCGAGTGCTGTAAATCCTAATTTAAGAGTATGATAGCAGAATGGCTGTTGGTAATCATCCTGCCTGCACTGATGATCTGGTGATACTGACTTCAAATTTCATTGCAGGCTACGAAGAATTTGAATGCAGTGCATTGAATAAAACCAGTAAACAAAAGTTATCAGTAGTAGGAAAACCCATCCATTTCGCAAAGTCCTTTTAAGGAACTCTACCATCTTTATGCAGTCTGGCCTACGTGTGACATACAATGTGGCTAACTCTTGCCTGCCTATTGAAATGGACCAGCAAGGCACTCAAATGTGCTCAAGAGGGCAGCTCACCACTAGCTCCTTGGGGGTGGGCTTGTCACAAATACCCACATCCCCAGGGAGAATAGAAAAAGAATTTAATGTAAAACAAAGGGCTGTAGATGCTGGAAATCTAAAACAAAACCAGAAATTCCTGGAAAATCTCAGGGTTTGATTAGTCTTCATCAGACTCTGGGGAGTGGAGCCATGGAGTGAGGGCACCGTGCCCCGCTGTGGAGTGGAGAGAGTGGGCCATGCCCCAAGGTGGAACCAGGACGGGCGGCATGGTATTGTCCTCTGGGTGTGCAGGCCCACCCCATGAGCCCCTGAACACCGCGAGCAGTGAGCTTTGGAGCAGTACATGGGCTGCGAGTCCTGGACGGAGACCAGTGTGAGGGGTCAATCTTGCCACTTACCTTGCAGCAGCTGAGTGCCAGTATGGAGCGGAATGGGGTTTAGAGTGGAACAGGGACAGCTGTTGGACTGGGGACTGGCGTGGGCGGTCAGACCATGTGCACAGGTACTGTGCTGAGCTGTAACGTCTATTAAAAATTTTCTACCAGACTGTAATGTTAACCCATTAATATTTGCTTATTTTTAATTTATTTTTCAACTCTGCAAATAATGCAATACTTTTGTTTCACTGCTATATCCAAGAATTGCACCTCAGTAATTGTACCCAAGATGTGACCATTAGAAGGCAGACATTGTAAAAGGTTTTCACTGTACTCCTATAATGGAATGCATGTTGCAATAAAAGGATATGTGTCCAAGTTCTTCAAGGACCGCAACATTCCCCCCACAGTTGCCGAGAACGCCCTTGACCGCATTTCCCGCAACACATCCCTCACACCCCGCCCCCGCCACAACCGCCCAAAGAGGATCCCCCTCATTCTCACACACCACCCCACCAACCTCCGTGACTCCCTTGTTCGCTCCACACTGCCCTCCAACTCCACCACACCCGGCACCTTCCCCTGCAACCGCAGGAAATGCTACACTTGCCCCCACACCTCCTCCCTCAACCCTATCCCAGGCCCCAAGATGACTTTCCACATTAAGCAGAGGTTCACCTGCACATCTGCCAATGTGGTGTACTGCATCCACTGTACCCGGTGTGGCTTCCTCTACACTGGGGAAACCAAGCGGAGGCTTGGGGACCGCTTTGCAGAACACCTCCGCTCTGTTCGCAATAAACAACTGCACATCCCAGTCGCAAACCATTTCAACTCCCCCTCCCATTCTTTAGATGACATGTCCATCATGGGCCTCCTGCACTGCCACAATGATGCCACCTGAAGGTTGCAGGAACAGCAACTCATATTCCGCTTGGGAACCCTGTAGCCCAATGGTATCAATGTGGACTTCACTAGCTTCAGAATCTCCCCTTCCTCCACCGCATCCCAAAACCAGCCCAGTTCGTTCCCTCCCCCCACTGCACCACACAACCAGCCCAGCTCTTCCCCTCCACCCACTGCATCCCAAAACCAGTCCAACCTGTCTCTGCCTCCCTAACCTGTTCTTCCTCTCACCCATCCCTTCCTCCCACCCCAAGCCGCACCTCCATCTCCTACCTACTAACCTCATCCCACCTCCTTGACCTGTCCATCTTCTCTGGACTGACCTATCCCCTCCCTACCTCCCCACCTATACTCTCTCCACCTATCTTCTTTTCTCTCCATCTTCGGTCCGCCTCCCCCTCTCTCCCTATTTATTTCAGAACCCTCACCCCATCCCCCTCTCTGATGAAGGGTCTAGGCCCGAAACGTCAGCTTTTGTGCTCCTGAGATGTTGCTGGGCCTGCTGTGTTCATCCAGCCTCACATTTTATTGTCTTGGATTCTCCAGCATCTGCAGTTCCCATTATCACTTGTACCTTATTCTGTGAGATCTGGCAGTGTCTGTCGGGAGAAAGCAAAGTTGACATCAGATTTGAAATGTTAAATGTTTCTCTCTCCAAAGATACTGCCAGACATAGAACATAGAACAATATAACGCAGAACAGGCCCTTCGGCCCTCGATGTTGCGCTGACCTGTGAACCAATCTAAGCCCCTCCCCCTACACTATCCCATCATTATCCATATGCTTATCCAAGGACCGTTTAAATGCTCCTAATGTGGCTGAGTTAACTACATTGGCAGGCAGGGTGTTCCATGCTGTTACCACTCTCTGAGTAAAGGACCTGCCTCTGACATCTGTCTTAAATCTATCACTCCCCAATTTGTAGCTATGCCCCCCTTGTACAAGCTGAAGTCATCATCCTCGGAAAAAGACTCTCACTGTCCACCCTATCTAATCCTCTGATCATCTGGTATGTCTCTATTAATCCCCTTTTAGCCTCCTTCTCTCCAATGAGAACAGACCCAAGTCCCTCAGCTTTTCTTCATAGGGCCTGCGTTCCAGACCAGGCAACATCCTGGTAAATCTCCTTTGCATCTTTTCCAATGCTTCCACATCCTTCCTGTAATAGGGCGACCGTATTGTAATAGTCTTGCCAGCAATTTCTGTTAAACAAAATAATTTACGCTGATCCATATAAGAATTGGTATTGGGCCATATTTATAAAGGAGACCAGAATTTGATCATTTGCACACCCTGCACGAATAAAACCAACAAGATGGAATTAAAAAAAAATTCAACAAGCTGTCTGATTAAAATGCAATGTTAGCTAAACGAAATTTAACTCTGGTTACCAGGAACCATGGAATGGAAAACCATACAAAATTATGTTTTCAATATTGCTTAATGTCTTACAACTGTACACAAATAAATAGTTTATCAAAGCAATGATCAATAACTTAATCCAGACTGAAAAGATCACAGCAGTCTCTGAGTTTATCTCCCAGTTCATCTTTAAATAGTCAGTTTCAGCGACACAGAGATAACAATTCTATGTTCTGTTTAATTCTATATGGTATTAATGAAGTAGTTTACAGACATTGTGTCTCCAAGATTGTTTGCTGTATTGAATTAAAATTAAACCAATTTGTATAACAATCTGGTTTTGCCCATTTGTCTATCATTATCTCCAAAGTGAATGACAATTAAACTGTGCTATCAGAAGTGCTCCATGATTATCTCTTGTTCCTGGATGCTCAGCTATTGTTTATATTTCATAAGCTTTAACCCACATGTGTGTCGATGCAATATCTCAATAAGACAAGGGCCTATGTCACTGGGTCACTGGGTCACTTATCAAATCCCCTGAGGACTGTCTCTCTGAGTTGAATTGTGCCATCATTGTCTTTTTCTCCTGTGTCTAGTAATAATAAGACAAACATGACCTTCTTTCTTATATTCCCGTGATTAAAATAGCACCAGGCAATTTGACCCGTCAATTACTTCCTTAAGACTGCAATAATTTATTTTGAATCAAATATTTTGGATTAAAAATCCTACATATTTGATGTTAATGACACTGTCAAATGGTGCCATTTTCTGAGACAAGGATAATTTAGTGTCTTTTTTAATCTTTCATTCAAGAGACAGGAATAAGACCATAAGACGTAGGAGTGGAAGTAAGGAATGTCGCTGTCTGGCCCAGCATTTATTGCCCAACATTAATTGCCCTTGAGAAGGTGGTCATGAACTACTTTCTTGAACCGCTGCAATCCACATGCTGTAGGCAGATTGACAATGACCTTCGGGATGGAGTTCCAGGATTTTGACCCAGTGATAGTGAAGGAACAGAGAGACATTTCCAAGTTAGGATGATGAGTGGCTAAAGGGGAATTTGTGGGTAGTAATATTCCCATGCATCTGCTGCCCTAGTCCTTCCAGATGGAAATGGTTATGGGTTTGAAAGGTGCTGTCTTAGGATCTTTAGTGAATTTCTGCAGTGTATCTTGTAGCCAGTACACACTGCTGCTGCTGACGGCCAGTGATGGGCAGAGTGGATGTTTGTGGATGTGGTACTAATTGAGCGGGCTGCTTTGTCCTAGATGGTGTCAAGCTTCTTGAGTGTTGTTGGAGCTTCACCCATCCAGACAAGTGGGGAGTATCCCATCACACTCCTGATTTGTGCTTGCAGTCAGTGGGCAGGCTTTGGGGAGTCAGGAGGTGAGTTACTTGCTGCAGGATTCACAGCATTTGATCCACTCTTGTCACTACTGTATTTATCTGGTGAGTTCAGTTGAGGTTCTGACCAATGGTAATCCCCAAGATGCTAATAGTGAGAGATTCAGCAATGATAATGCCATTGACTGTCAAGAGATCCTCCCCGGACTAACCTATCCCCTCCCTACCTCCCCACCTATACTCTCCTCTCCACCTATCTTCTTTTCTCTCCATCTTCGGTCCGCCTCCCCCTCTCTCCCTATTTATTCCAGTTCCCTCTCCCCATCCCCCTCTCTGATGAAGGGTCTAGGCCCGAAACATCAGCTTTTGTGCTCCTGAGATGCTGCTTGGCCTGCTGTGTTCATCCAGCTCCACACTTTATTATCAAGAGATGGTAGTTAGGTTTTCTCTTGTTAGAGGTGGTCATTGCCTGGCATACGTGTGGTTCAACTATAACTTACCACTTGTCAGTCCAGAGCACAGAAATATGAACTGGTAACAGGAAACGCTGGCCCCGGCTTATTGCTTTTCAAAAGTTTTTCTCAGAAACTGCACCACTTAAGTTTTATAGACATCTCGAGGGTTTATTTACTTCCTCTATCACTTGGTATTTACTAACTATAACCTGATTTATCTTTCAACATCTTAAATGGTCCAGTCTTTCTAAAACATTCTCCAAACTCACTTGGAGTTTTACAGCTTATGTTAATGGCTTCAGTTCTGATATTGGAAAGGTGTCTTTGTCAGCACATCCCACGTGTGTGTGTGTGTGTGTGTGTGTGTGTGTGTGTGTGTTTGTGTGTGTGTGTGTGTCAGTCTGTCTGTCTGTCTGTCTATATGTGTGTGTGTTACAGTAATATCAGACTCACTGTGTGCACAAGTCCTGGGCTTGGTGATACAAGAGACCTGCAGATAATTTGTGAAATAAATAAACCTCAGATATCTGACTGAATGTGAGCCCAACTATCTGTGATATGCGTTACATAAACTGAAAACAAAAACCACAAAGTCTGCTTATACCATAAAAATCAAGATTCCAGACTTAATAGACCATGATACAGACTGTGAAGTTCCCCAATTTGTTACAGTTCCAGGCAGGGCTTCTTTTCATTCACTCATGGGATGTGGGTATTACTGGCTGGGGCCAGCATTTACAGCCTGTCCCCAGACGCCCTTGAGAAAGTGGGGGTGAGCTGCCTTCCTGAACTGCTGTAGTCCATGTGTTGCAGGTAGACCCACAGTGTTGTTAGGGAGGGAGTTCCGGGATTTTGACAGTGAAGGAACAGCAATGCATAACCAGTCCTTGCCCAAGGCCTTAGCTAGTCACAGCATTGTTAGTTTAAAAAAGCTGATCCCTTCCCTTATGGATACTTTCCTCTCAACTGAGTTTCCATTTTAAAAAGACCAATTTTACCAAGCTTTCTTAAGTTAATGAAAGCGTGAGTTTATTAGTTACTAAATGGGAGAAGAAATAAAACTGTGATACACGTACACACAGATTTGGAATTCGCTGTAAGCCTCCTCAAAAAATGACAGAAATTAAAACTCAATATACAGATTAATCACTGAGTCATTGGTGAGCAGTAGAGAGTGGAACATTGTAACTGTTGGCTGATGTTGATCATTGAAGAGTTGATCTCAAGATTCTTGCGTTGTAATTTGATTAAAATCATTTAGCCTGGGTCCCTTTAAACAATGAAATACAACAAACAACTATGGATGCTGGAGATCTGAAATAAAAACAGAAATTAGAAACTCAGCAGATCCAGCAGCATCTGTGGAGAGACAAAAACCGAGTTAATGTTTTTGAGTCCAGGGATCTATTATAATGGGGGCAGGAGGGCAGATGTTTCCCAGGTCGAGAGGCAAAGAGCTGCTGACAGCATCACTTAAGCGATTGTTGGAGCTCACAAACCTCTCCATCCCATCAAGACAGCAATCCACAGAGGATTACAGTGAGCAAAAAGGGTTAAATCTACAGACAGAAGACCACAGGTCACCCTGACCTCTGCAATGTCATATAAATTTCTGAAGAGAATCCGGTCTGATTAAATTTGATAACGTTCATAATGAAGAGTGGGAAATATATTCAAACGTCAGCCCTTATTAAATCAGTTCTATTACTTTTATGAACTCTGTGTCTTTCTTTGTATGCACTTATATTTGCAAACTGAAACAGGAAACAACTGCTTTTAAATCAATTGTTGGAGGATGCTGCAAGTTTGAATAGCAAGTAACCCGACTCTCATTGCAAGCATTGTTTACATAGCTGCCAATTCCAGCAGTAGTTGTGGTGTAGTGTGCAGAAGGGCCAGAGCCAAAGGCTGTGCCCACATGTAGCTTTGGTTGAAAACAAGTGGCTGATTGGTTGGTGGAGTAGTGATCAGATATTGATGATAAAGGCCTTTAGCTGGTGACAACTATCTGATTGGCTCTCACCCTTGTTTACAAGTCTCTCCATCATCTTACTTCTGTCTTTCTCAATAATCACTCACAGCCACATAACCCACAAAAATATTTATTCTGCTCAAATTATGGTCACTTGTGTATCTCCAATTTGCATAACTCATCACTGCTGGCTGCACCTTCAGCAACTTGAACCCCAAGCTTTGCAATGCCCTCCCTAACCCTCTCTGCCTCCCCTCTGCCTTTTCCCCTTTAAATCGTCCTGTACCGATTTCTTTGACCATGTTTTTGATCCCCTGGACCATTATTTGCTTACATGTCATGTTTCATCTGTGTTGCACCCATGAAGCATTTTGCAACATTTTATTGCAGTGAAGGAGCTATATGAATATATATTGTTGTTGTTGAGCACTAGACAGAACATCTCCTACAGAATAAAACAAGTTACGTTCTATTAAACACGAAACCACAAATTGCTGAGAAAATTCAGCAGGCTGTCAGCATCTGTGGAGAGAAAGCAGAGTTAATATTCCTGATCCAATGATGCTTCTTTGTTTATTATGTACTTAACATTATAAAGCTCAAGCATAATTCACAAGAATCGAATGAATAAGGTTAATAAAAGGAATTCTGTTGCTAGGGTTTCTTCCTGAGATACATGAATAGTATAAAGTAAGTACTAAAAATGGCAATGAATTAAAAAGAGATAATAGGAGTGCCGATGCTAGAGAGTCTGAGATAACAAGGTGTGGAGCTGGATGCACACAGCAGGCCAAGCAGCATCAGAGGAGCCGGAAAGCTGACATTCCGAGTTTAGATCCTTCTTCAGAAAAAAAAGGGTCTAGACCCGAAACACCAACTTTCCTGCTCAGCTGATGCTGATGGCCTGCGCTGTTCATCCAGCTCTACAGCTTGGTGACTCAATGGATTAAAAAGGATGTTTGTTGGTTTTTGGTTTGAACTGGGGTAAGTGCCCCAACTGACGTGTAAATAAATGAATTTGCTCCATCACAATCTCCTGTACGTGTGTTTGACCATTTTTGGGATCCAGGTGCCAGTTCTTAAATTTCCATCCCTCTTGGTCTACCTGGGTCACATAGGGCCAGAATCCTGGAGTTCTGTCCCTAAGGGCATTGTGGACTGCAGTGGTTCATAGAGGCAGCTCACCCCCAACTTCTCAAGGGGGGCAACTCGGGATGGGCAATAAATGTTGGGCGCAGCCAGGGATACCCACATCCCACAGATGAATGAAAAATTGACCTCAGTGGACAATTGAAAACAAGCCACATTGATGCGTGCCTCTAGACAGGGTAAGAATGGCAGTTTTCACTCCCTGAACCATGAGGGAACCAGTTGAGTTTTTTTGACAATCCCATATTTTCATGGATTCCCAGCAAAATCCCAAAACTTGTAAATGTGCAAGCTTGGCTAAGGGCATGTTTTAGAGTCTTGTGATGAAGTGATATGTCTTTATAATTAGGCCAGAAGGTCTATGCTTAAGTCTCACCTGTCTCAGAGGTGTGTTAAAACAAGCTAGTTTAACAATATTTTTTAGAATGGATGTATTGAATCTGAAAATGAGGACTTTAGAAACATAGAAAATAGGAGCAGGAGTGGGCCATTTGGCCCTTCAGACCTGCTCCATCATTCACTGTGATCATGGTTAATCATCCAACTCACTAGTGAAATAACTTGACAGAGGCTGATATCCCATCACCATACAGCCTTTATTTACACATGCATATAACTTGACACAGCTCTCACAGCGAACAGAACCCCAACTCTCCTGCTTATATTTAACAGCCAAGGCTCCCTGATTAGACCTGGTTAACAGACCCAATTAGGGAACTCATATTCTCTAAGGTCGACCTGGCTGATCTCATCTGGTTATTGCCTCATTGTTTTGACAAAGGTTCTCCTGCAGGTATGTGGCATACACACTGTGAAGCCTCTGCATCAGAACACTTGATGATGTAAACCAGACAGGACTCTTCCAAATATAGAGTCAGACTTTTATTTTTTCTGGCACTGTGGCCCAATTATCCAAAACAGCAACATGTTTGGCAGAAATAAGATATAACTCAATCTATCAATAGCTCAGTCTTAAGTCATAATCGTTCTTTAGCATTTTATACATTAACTGAAGTTAAGCCCCTCCTGAACAAAGACAGATGTCCTCTGATGTTGTTTCAGAGATAGCAGGAACTGCAGATGCTGGGGAATCTGCGATAACAAGTTGTAGAGCTGGATGAACACAGCAGGCCAAGCAGCATCAGAGGAGCAGGAAGCCTAATGTTTCAGGCCTAGACACTTCTTCAGAAATGGGAGAGGGGAAGGGGATTCTGAAATAAATAGGGACAGAGGGGAAGGTAGATCGAAGATGGATAGAGGAGAAGATAGGCAGAGAGGAGATAGGCAGGTCAAAGAGGCGGGGATGGAGCCAGTAAAAGTGAGTGTAGGTGGGGAGATAGGGAGGAGATAGGTCAGTCCAGGGAGGACGGACAGATAGAGGTGATGTGATGAGGCTGGTACGTAGGAGATGGGTTGAGGCCTGAGGTGGGAGGAGGACATAGGTGGCAGGAAGGACAGATTAGGGAGGCAGGGACAGGCTGGGCTGGTTTTGGGATGCGATAGGGAGAGGGGAGATTTTGAAGCTTGTGAAACCCGCATTGATACCATTGGGCTGCAGGGTTCCCAAGCGGAATATGAGTTGCTGTTCCTGCAACCTTCCGGTGGCATCATTGTGGCACTGCAGGAGGCCAATGATGGACATGTCATCTGCGAAATGGGAGGGGGAGTTGAAATGGTTCATGACTGGAAGGTGCAGTTGTTTAGTGCGAACGGAGCGTAGGTGTTCTGTAAAGCCTCCGCTTGGTTTCCCCAATGTAGAAGAGGCCGCAACAGGAACAGCGGATGCAGTACACCACATTAACTGATGTGCAGGTGAACATCATGTTAGCTTTCCTGCTCCTCTGATGCTGCTTGGCCTGCTGTGTTCATCCAGCTCGACACCTTGTTATCTCTTCCTCTGATATTATTGCCCTGAAGCCAAGTCTATAGGGTTCCTGGATAATAAAGTGTGAAGCTGGATGAACACAGCAGGCCAAGCAGCATCTCAGGAGCACAAAAGCTGACGTTTCAGGCCTAGACCCTTCATCAGAGAGGGGGATGGGGTGAGGGTTCTGGAATAAATAGGGCGAGAGGGGGAGGCGGACCGAAGATGGAGAGAAAAGAAGATAGGTGGAGAGGAGAGTATAGGTGGGGAGGTAGGGAGGGGATAGGTCAGTCCAGGGAAGACGGACAGGTCAAGGAGGTGGGATGAGGTTAGTAGGTAGGAGATGGAGTTGCGGCTTGGGGTGGGAGGAAGGGATGGGTGAGAGGAAGAACAGGTTAGGGAGGCAGAGACAGGCTGGACTGGTTTTGGGATGCAGTGGGTGGAGGGGAAGAGCTGGGCTGGTTGTGTGGTGCAGTGGGGGGAGGGGATGAACTGGGCTGGTTTTGGGATGCAGTGGGGGAAGGGGAGATTTTGAAGCTTGTGAAGTCCACATTGTTACCATTGGGCTGCAGGGTTCCCAAGCGGAATATGAGTTGCTATTCCTGCAACCTTCGGTTCCTCCTGCCCTGACTGAGACCATTGCAGGCTGCACAAACCAGAGCATCTAAGTCTGTAAGTTTCAATTATTGCACCAGGAAAGGACATCAATTCGTTATTGTATTGCAGATCAAAAAACACAATCGTGACTGCAAATCTAACTGTCTATAGAATAAAACAGACAAAAGAACAGTGAATGCTGGAAATCAGGAACTAAAACAGAAATTGCTGGAAAACCTCAACAGGTCTGGTAGCAGCTGTGGAGAGAAATCAAAGTTAACATTTCAAGTCCGGTGACCCTTCTTCAGAATTCAGTTGAGTTTTTTCAACAATTGGACTCAAGACATTAGCCCTGATTTCTTTCCACAAATGCTGCCAAAGCTGCTGAGTTTTTCCAGTAGTTTCTGTTTTTGAGCACGACAGAATGCTGTTTATAAATCACACAAAATAACGAAATAACGAAGTACATTAATTGACGCTGAGGATGAGTCATTTTATTCATGAATGGCATGCCTTGAAATGGAAAATATGTGCACGTTTATCAATCTCATGCTGCATATACTTTTCAAACATGCATTTATTAAACAAAACCAAATAAAATTGCATTTTGTTTCTATATTAGATGTTTTATTCAAATCAGCAAACATGGGAAATTGGTGCAGGAATCAGCCATTCAGCCCTTCGGGCCTGCACCATCATTCAATATGATTATGGCTGATCATGCAATCTCAGTATCCCACTCCTGCTCTCTCTCTCTCTACAGCCCTTGATCCCGTTAGTTGCAAGGGCCATGTCCAGCTCAGATTTGAATATACCTAACAAACTGGCCCCAACAGCTTTCTGTAGGAGAGAATTCCACCCGTTCACAACTCTCTGAGTGAAGAAATTCTTCCCCGTCTCAGACCTGACTGGCTTATCCCTTATTCTTAGACTGAGTCTCATTCAGTAAGATTCTAACTATATCACTAAGACCGTTATGTTTGCAGCACAATCATTGCTGAAGTGTGCACAGCAGTCTGATAGCTTGCTATGTAGTTCTGTTCGTAAACACCACCTTCTGCTCCTTTCATGTATGCAACCACATACTGGTGTAATCCCCTCCCCAGATAGCTCCCCATCGAACTCGGAATCAAATCAATTTGCACAGCAGCCACTATAAACACTGACTGACATTGGCCCCTGGGCTCTATCCCAGTTACCCTGGTACAGATATTTTTCTGATAGTTATGCCCCGTATCCCGTTGCACACATCAGCCAGGACACTTGTGCCCTAGGCAACATCCACAACGGTCCGTCTATTAAACACTCAACATTTAACAGCGTTTGTATCTATGGCTGTTTTTAAACTCCGTGCGAATTCTTCTTCTTCCTCTAGAATGTGAGTCAAATCCATTTGGACGTACTTAGTGTGAAATTTTATTAGATATGTCCATCAAGTACTCACATTATCAGCTGCTATTTTATCATTACAAGTATATAAATGGTGATGACCACCCCTTCTGCACTACTTTTCATTTGAAAAGCGCTGACTCGTGAGTCCATTACAGCTCTGTTTTATCACATCGTTCCAGCCCTTTTATTATCTCATATGAAACGCATGCAGTGTATATATAAGTGGGAACATGAAAGAATACAGAGATGAGGATTTTCAGTAACAATTCTACTGCAGCACCAAAGCCTGACTTAGCAAAATGCCAAACCTTTAATCGTTACGAAACCTACAAAATTCTAACATCGTTATGTTCCACCACACTAATCTTTATTTTAATTCCTCCAACCTCCGCTGGGTCGTGCAATAGGAGCAAGGTGAAGAAAAAAGTCTTCCAGGAATCTACATATAGCCGGTGGATGTAAAACAGCTAGTACTGTATGCAATAAAGAGATAATGGGAACTGCAGATGCTGGAGAATCCAAGATAACAAAGTGTGAAGCTGGATGAACACAGCAGGCCCAGCAGCATCTCAGGAGCACAAAAGCTGACGTTTCAGGCCTAGACCCTTTTGTGCTCCTGAGATGCTGCTTGGTCTGCTGTGTTCATCCAGCCCCACACTTTGTTATCCCGTATGCAATAGAAGTTGCTACAATCTCAATGTGGGAATGTAAGAACAGGAGGAGGCCATTCAGCCCTTCAAGTCTGTACTCAGAGGAACAGAGACAAGACTGGACTTGCAAAGATTGTCTTGCCCGAGCAGGAGAGTAAGTATTAAATGCCCCATCTGAAAATGTGAGGGTTGGTAGGGCGGAGATTCATCGTCTGCGCCAATTTATACTGACCTGATTTTTAGCAATTTGATTCTGACCACTGGATTGCTATTAAAAAAGAGGAATGTGAATTTATATAGTGCCCACGGTATCTTTAGGAAGTTCCCAAGTCCTTAATAGCCAAAGGAATACTTTTGAAATATTATGTTGCAACTAATTTGCACACAGCAAGATCCCACAAGTCACAAAGTGCTCATCTGATTATGTGACCACATGAATAAACATTACTGGCCAAAGAAGAGCTGTCGTTCTTTGAAATAGTTCCATACCAGTTCTTACTCTCATTTTTGTGAACAGCTTAGTTTAACACCTCCCCTGAAAGGCAGCACCAGTATCTGGCTGAAATTCCCTCAGGATTAAACTGGATCACAGTCTGGCATTCCCTCAGGATTACAATGGGTCACAATCTGACATTCCCTCAGGATTACACTCGATCACAGTCTGACATTTTTGCGAGGTTACACTGGGCCACAGTCTGACATTCTCACACAGTTACACTGGATCACTGTCTGATATTCTCTCAGGATTACACTAGATCACAGTCTGACTTTCCCTCAGGATTACACTAGGTCACAGTCTGACATTCTCTCAGGATTACACTGGATCATGGTCTGACATTCGCTCAGGATTACACTGGATCACAATGTGACATTCTCGCAAGGTTACACTGGATCACAGGCTGAAGTTCCCTCAGAATTACACTGGATCACAGTCTGACATTCCCTCAGGATTACACTGGGTCACAGTCTGGCATTCCATCAGGATTACACTGGATCACAGTCTGGCATTCCCTCAGGATTACACGGGATCACAGTCTGGCATTCCCTCAGGATTATACTGGATCACAGTCTGGATGGCTATCCTCAAGTGTGTGGAGTGGGACTCCATCTGAGTAACCAATGAGCCACAGCTGAGAAAGGTATTTCCAGTAAATCTTTTCAGGAATGTTATAAAATGCCTGTGAAGTTGAACCTGGGTGTCCTGGCTCTGAGGTAAAGGCACTACTATTATGCCACAAGAACCTCCACAGCTGATGCACCTCAATGTGTTAATAGGATGCTGCTGTGTGCTATTCACAGTATGTAATAGTTTCAAATGACAGGGATTTACTTATACAGTGCATCTTCAAAGGAAACAGAGAAAATGTCAAAGTTAATTTTGAAAAATGATTTTTTCTCCTTAATGTTCCTTTCTAAATTTAGTTTGCAATATGTTGATTATCCGATCAACACAGAAACCCCGTGCAATCTGCCACAAATGCTGCCTTTGATCCATCTGTCTCCTGTTTATTTGCAAGGTCAAGTAGGATAACATTTTCTGATTTCCTTCCTCAGGGAAATGTACCACCCTGTTCATCCTGGAGGCTGTGCCAGTAGCTCATTTGGCAATTAACCTTTTAAATCTGGATATTAAAATTCTGACAATGCAGCTTCCCAATTTCAAAAATTTCTATTGTTAACTGATTCAGTTCAAAAGCAAAGACAAGGATTTGCACCCTGAATAAAATCACATGAGCTTTCTTCTTTGGTGTTGCAAAGCATCAGTGAAAAGATCGCTGCCACATGATTTATGCAGATTTCTGCATGTTGACAAGTGTTTTTGCATATTTCCTTGACATGTCTAAGTTTTGTGCTCATGTAAAACAGCTACTTGCTGATTAATCAATTGCTAACAGATTCTGTACTGTTTTGGAACTGAGTAACTGGCGAGAGCCTCTGCTTGCTGCTGGTCTAAGGATCGTGACACTTCACCACTAAGTTGGACAGCATGGCTCACACCTCAATTTGTGATGTTCAGTAATGGTGCCACGTAGATGCTATTTTTTTCATTAAACACCCAACAGGTTCACTGGAACCCTTTAGGGAAATAAATCTGTTGTGTTTATCCGGTCTGGCTGATGTGTTCATGATATTGAGTCATAGAATTGTACATCATGGAAACAGACTCCAGTCCAACTTGTCCATGCTGATCAGATATCCTAAATTAATTTAGTCCTGTTTGTCAGCATTTGACCCATATCCCTCTAAACTCTTCCTATTCATATACCAATCCAGATGCCTTTTAATTGTTGTAATTGTATCGGTCTCTACCACTTCCTCTGGCAGCCCTGAAATAGCCTACAGTACAAACGCTGACCTTGCCATGAGAAGAGATTTAAGATTTGAATTACCATTTGCATTGCTGTGATCCCTGTACCATTCAATTGCAAGGAATAGCTTGCTATCAGCAGCTGCTGCATCTGGATATATGCAGATATATCCAGATATATGGATCTATGACCCAATACCCACTGTAGATTAGCCTACACAGCAGTTAGCGGGCCAGCTGATGAGTGATGCCAAAACCATGGGTTCAATTCCCACACCAGCTGAGGTTACCATGAAGGTCACATGTTCTCAGCCTTACCCCTCTGCTGAAGCAGGGTCATCGTCAGGTTAAACTCACCAGAGTCGTCTCCCTTTAATGAGAGAGCTGCCCGACTGTCCTCCGGGACAACGGCAACTTTACCATCATTGTCCTCCACAGGTTAACCATGAAGGGAGCAGAAGGTGACTCCGTGAGTTGCACAGTTTATCCAATGCTGCTTATCACTTACCAGCACAGCTTCTCCAAGTGGGGAGATTAACACAGGCAGCAAAATGAAGGTCTCTTTCCTTGCAGGGCTAACATAAGGAGGAAATCTTTGAGAAGGGTGGACTGAATGCCGACTTGAATAGATACACGAACCAAATTGATTAGGAATTGTTACCTTTGCATTGTTGATCTATTAGCTCCACTATATTTTTTATGGGCATTACTGGCTGTGCCAGCATTTATTGCCCATCCCTATTTATAGAGTCATCTGGCATGGAAACAACCCTTCTGTCCAAACAGCCCATGCCAACCGAGCTTCCCAAACTAAACTAGTCCCGCTTGCCTGCATTTGGCACATGTCCCTCTAAACCCTTCCTCGTCATATCCCCATCCAAATGTCTTTTAAATATTGAAACTGCACCTGCATCTACTACTTCCTCTGGCAGCTCGTTCCACATTTAAACCACGCTTTGTGTGAAAGAGTTATCCTTCAGTTCCCTCTTAAATCTTTCTCCTCTCGCATTAAAAATATGCTCCCTAGTTTTGACTCACCCATCTGAGGGAAATTCTTGACTATTCAGCTTATCCATGTCCCTCATAGTTTCATAAACCTCTATAAGGTCACCCCCCAACCCCCTACACTTCAGTGTAAAAAGCCCCAGCCAACGCAGCCTCTCTCTAAAGCTCAAACACTCCAGTCCTGGCAACATCCTGGTAAATGTTTTCAGAGCTCTCTCCAATTTAACAATATCCTTGCTATAGCAGTACTTCAGAAGTGGCCTCACCAACGTCCTGTACAACCCCAACATGGCGTCATAACTCTTATCCTCAATGTGCTAATCCCGTGCTAAACGCCTTCATAGCCACAAACAAAAACAGAACATTGCTGGAAAAGTTCAGCAGGACTGAGGAAGGCTCATCAGACCCGAAACGTTAACTCTGATTTTTCTCTTCACAGACACTGCCAGACCTGCTGAGTGTTTCCAACAACTTCTGTTTTTGTTCCTGATTTACAGCATCTGCAGTTCTTTCAGTTTTAACCTTCCTAACCACCCTGTCAACCTATGTTGCAACTTGCAATGAATTATGTATCTGAACTTGGATGTCTCTCTGTTCGACAGCACTCCCCAAGGCTCGACCAAATCCATATGAGTCCTGACCTTAGAGATAATGAGAACTGCAGATGCTGGAGAATCCAAGATGACAAAGTGTGGAGCTGGATGAACACAGCAGGCCAAGCAGCATCTCAGGAGCACAAAAGCTGACATTTCGGGCCTAGACTCTCTGATGAAGGGTCTAGGCCCAAAACGTCAGCTTTTGTGCTCCTGAGATGCTGCTTGGCCTGCTGTGCTCATCCAGCTTCACACTTTGTTATCTTGAGTCCTGACCTTGCTCGTTTTGTCAAAATGCAACACCTCGCATTATCCAAATTAAAGAGCATCTGATGATCCTCAGTCCATTGGCCCAATTGATTAAGATTGCTTTGTAATCTTAGATAATCCTCTTCACTGTTGACTGTACCAACAATTTTGGCATCATCCGCAAATGCACTGCTAATGCCTCCTATTTTCTCATACAGATCATTTATATAAATGACAAACTGCAGGGGACTCAGCACCAGTCCCCAAAGAACACCTCAAGTCACAGGCCTGCAGTCTGACAAACAGCCCTCCACAATGACCTTCTGTCTTCTACCATCAAGCCAATATGATATCAAATTGGCAAGTTATCCCTGAATCCCATGTGATCTAACTTTAATCATCCAACCATATGGAATATTGTCAAAGGTTTCACTAAAATCGATGTAGGCAAATTTTACCACTCTGACCACATCAATCGTTTGTTTTTTTTTCCTCAAAAAGCTCACTCAGGTTTGTGAGACATAGTTTCTCAAGTACAAAGCATTGCTGGCTATCCCTAATCAGTCTTTCAGAATCCAGGCTCCCCTTCTCCCAGAATCCCCTCCAACTACTAACGCACCACTGATGTCAGACTAGACAACAGGTGTAGAGCTGGATAAACACAGTAGGCCAAGAAGCATCAGAGAAACAGGAAAGCTATGTTTCGGGCCTAGACCCTTTTTCAGAAATTGGGGAGGGGAAGGGGGGTTCTGAAATAAATTGGGAGAGAGGGGTAGGTGAATAGAAGATAAATAGAGGAGCAGATAGGTGGAGAGGAGACAGACAGGTCAAAGAGGCGGGATGGAGCCAGTAAAGGTGAGTGTAAGTGGGGGGTTAGGGAGGAGATAGGCCAGGGAGGATCGACAAGTCAAGGGGGCGGGATGAGGTTAGCAGGTAGGAGACGGGGGTGAGGCTTGAGGTTGGAGGAGGGGATTGGTGGGAAGAAGGACAGGTTAGGGAGGCGGGGACGAGTTGGGCTGGTTTTGAGATGCAGTTGGGGGGAGGGGAGATTTTGAAGCTGGTGAAATCCACATTGATACCATTGGGCTGCAGGGTTCCCAAGCGGAATGTGAGTTGCTGTTCCTGCAACCTTTGGGTGGCATCGTTGTGGCACTGCAGGAGGCCAAGGATGGACATGTCGTCCAAGAAATGGGAGGGGGAGTTGAAATGGTTCGCGACTGGGAGGTGCAGTTGTTTATTGCGAACCGAGTGTAGGTGTTCTGCAAAGCAGTCCCCAAGCCTCCGCTTGGTTTCCCTGATGTAGAGGAGGCCACACCGGGTACAGCGGATGCAGTATACCACATTAGCAGATGTGCAGGTGAACATCTGCTTGATGTGGAACGACTTCTCGGGGCCTGGGATAGGGGTGAGGGAGGTGGTGTGGGTCTGGTACAGCATTACCTACCGTTGCAGGGGAAAGTGCCGGGTATGGTGGGGCTGGAGGGGAGTGTGGAGTGGACAAGGGAGTCACAGAGAGAGTGGTCCCTCCAGAAAGCAGATAAGGGTGGGAAGGGAAAATGTCTTTGGTGGTGAGGTAGAATTGCAGATGGCAGAAGTGTTGGAGGATGATGTGTTGGATCCGAAGGTTGGTGGGGTGGTACGTGAGGGCGAGGGGGATTCTGTTTTGATTGTTATTTGGGGTAAGGGGGTCTGAGGGATGAGTTGCAGGAAATGCGGGAGACACGGTTGAGGGAATTCTTGACCACTGAGGTGGGGGGAGTTTGCGGTCCTTGAAAAACGAGAACACCTGAGATGTACAGGATTGAAATGCCTCATCCTGGGAGCAGATGTAGCGGAGGTGATTTGGGTATAGGGGATGGCATTTTTGCATGCGGGTGGGTGGAAGGAGGTGTATTCTAGGTAGCTAGGGAGTCGGTGGGCTATCAGTTTCTAGATGGTTACCAGAGATGGAGACAGAGATGTCTAGGAAGGAGACAGAGATATTAGAGATGGACAAAGTGAACTTAAGGTTGGGGTGGAAGGTGTTGGTGAAGTGAATGAACTGTTCAAGCTCCTCGTGGGAGCACAAGGCAGTGCCGATACAGTCATCAATGTAACAGAGGAAGAGGTGGGGTTTAGGGCCAGTGTGGCTTTGGAAGAGGGTTTGTTCCACGTAACCTACAAGGAGGCAGGCATAGGTTGGGCCCATGCGGTACCCATGGCCACCCACTTTGTTTGTCGGAATTGGAAAGTCAGACTCACAGGTTTATAGTTCCCAGGCTTCTTCCTCACATCACTTTTTAAACAAAGGCATAACATTAGCCACTGTCTAGCCATCCAGCACCTCATCCATAGTTGTAAATGATACAAATATTTCCAAAAGGGGCCCTGGAATTATCTCCCTAATTTCCCAGAACAACCTGAGATACACTAGATCAGGTCCTGAAGATTTATCCACCTTTATATGTAATTTATACCTATTGCTATAATGTAAGAAGACAGGTGCCTCTTCTAGCCACTAGTAGTTCATCCTCTACCACTGCAGACCAAAAGGACACTTAGAATCATTAGACAATAAAATGTGAGGCTGGATGAACACAGTAGGCCAAGCAGCATCTCAGGAGCACAAAAGCTGACGTTTCGGGCCTAGACCTTTCATCAGAGAGGGGGATGGGGTGAGGGTTCTGGAATAAATAGGGAGAGAGGGGGAGGCAGACCGAAGATGGAGAGAAAAGAAGATAGGTGGAGAGGAGAGTATAGGTGGGGAGATGGGGAGGGGATAGGTCAGTCCAGGGAAGACGGACAGGTCAAGGAGGTGGGATGAGGTTAGTAGGTAGGAGATGGAGGTGCGGCTTCGGGTGGGAGAAAGGGATGGGTGAGAAGAAGAACAGGTTAGGGAAGCAGAGACAGTTTGGACTGGTTTTGGGATGCAGTGGGTGGAGAGGACAAACTGGGCTGGTTGTGTGGTGCAGTGGGGGGAGGGGACGAACTGGGCTGGTTTTGGGATGCGGTGGGGGAAGGGGAGATTTTGAAGCTTGTGAAGTCCACATTGATACCATTGGGCTGCAGGGTTCCCAAGCAGAATATGAGTTGCTGTTCCTGCAACATTCGGCTGGTATCATGTGGCACTGCAGGAGGCCCATGATGGACATGTCATCTAAAGAATGGGAGGGGGAGTGGAAATATTTTGCGACTGGGAGGTGCAGTTGTTTATTGTGAACCGAGCGGAGGTGTTCTGCAAAGCGGTCCCCAAGCCTCCGCTTGGTTTCCCCAATGTAGAGGAAGCCACATCGGGTACACTGGATGCAGTATACCACATTGGCAGATGTGCAGGTGAACCTCTGCTTAATATGGAAAGTCATCTTGGGGCCTGGGAGAGGGGTGAGGGAGGAGGTGTGGGGGCAGGTGTAGCATTTCCTGTGGTTGCAGGGGAAGGTGCCGGGTGTGGTGGGGTTGGAGGGCAGTGCGGAGCGAACAAGGGAGTCACGGAGAGAGTGGTCTCTCCGGAAAGCAGACAAGGGTGGGGATGGAAAAATGTCTTGGGTGGTGGGGTCGGATAGTACATGGCGGAAGTGTCAGAGGATGATGCGTTGTATCCGGACGTTGGTGGGGTGGTGTGTGAGAACGAGGGGGATCCTCTTTGGGCGGTTGAGGTGGGGGCGTGGTGTGAGGGATGTGTTGCGGGGAATGTGGGAGATGCGGTCAAGGGTGTTCTCGACTACTGTGGTGGGAAAGTTGCGGTCCTTGAAGAACTTGGACATCTGGGATGTGCGGGAGTGGAATGGCTCATTGTGGGAGCAGATGTGGCGGAGGCGGAGGAATTGGGAATAGGGGATGGAATTTTTGCAGGAGGGTGGGTGGGAGGAGGTGTATTCTAGGTAGCTGTGGGAGTCGGTGGGCTTGAAATGGACATCAGTTACAAGCTGGTTGCCTGAGATGGAGACTGAGAGGTCCAGGAAGGTGAAGGATGTGCTGGAGATGGCCCAGGTGAACTGAAGTTTGGGGTGGAAGGTGTTGGTGAAGTGGATGAACTGTTCGAGCGCCTCTGGGGAGCAAGAGGCGGCGCCGATACAGTCATCAATGTAACGGAGGAAGAGGTGGGGTTTGGGGCCTGTGTAGGTGCGGAAGAGGGACTGTTTCACGTAACCTACAAAGAGGCAGGCATAGCTGGGGCCCATGCCGATGGCCACCCCCTTTGTCTGTAGGAAGTGGGAGGAATCGAAAGAGAAGTTGTTGAGGGTGAGGACGAGTTTGGCTACAATCATTTACAATCCGACCCCACCACCCAAGACATTTTTCCATCCCCACCCTTGTCTGCTTTCCGGAGAGACCACTCTCTCCGTGACTCCCTTGTTCGCTCCACACTGCTCTTCAACCCCACCACACCCGGCACCTTCCCCTGCAACCGCAGGAAATGTTACACCTGCCCCCACACCTCCTCCCTCAACCCTATCCCAGGCCCCAAGATGACTTTCCATATTAAGCAGAGGTTCACCTGCACATCTGCCAATGTGGTATACTGTATCCATTGTACCCGATGTGGCTTCCTCTACATTGGGGAAACCAAGCGGAGGCTTGGGGACCGCTTTGCAGAACACCTCCGCTCGGTTCGCAATAAACAACTGCACCTCCCAGTCACAAACCATTTCCACTCCCCACATGGTCATGACAATTTATATGCCAACATACAAATTGGGAGCAGGAGGTGGCCATTTGGCCCCTTAAGCATGCTCTGCCATTCAATAGGAACATGGCTGACATAATTGTGGCCATAACTACACATTCACGTCTACCCTTCATTAACTTTTGACTTATTAGGGATGGCATCCAACAGGAAATTAGAGATGTGCACAGTAAGGATACAGCATAATAATAAAATGTGAGGCTGGATGAACACAGCAGGCCAAGCAGCATCTCAGGAGCACAAAAGCTGACGTTTCGGGCCTAGACCCTTCATCAGAGAGGGGGATGGGGGGAGGGAACTGGAATAAATAGGGAGAGAGGGGGAGGCGGACCGAAGATGGAGAGTAAAGAAGATAGGTGGAGAGAGTGTAGGTGGGGAGGTAGGGAGGGGATAGGTCAGTCCAGGGAAGACGGACAGGTCAAGGAGGTGGGATGAGGTTAGTAGGTAGCGGGGGGTGCGGCTTGGGGTGGGAGGAAGGGATGGGTGAGAGGAAGAACCAGTTAGGGAGGCAGAGACAGGTTGGACTGGTTTTGGGATGCAGTGGGTGAGGGGGAAGAGCTGGGCTGGTTGTGTGGTGCAGTGGGGGGAGGGGACGAACTGGGCTGGTTGAGGGATGCAGTAGGGGAAGGGGAGATTTTGAAACTGGTGAAGTCCACATTGATACCATATGGCTGCAGGGTTCCCAGGCGGAATATGAGTTGCTGTTCCTGCAACCTTCGGGTGGCATCATTGTGGCAGTGCAGGAGGCCCATGATGGACATGTCATTGCGAACTGAGCGGAGGTGTTCTGCAAAGCGGTCCCCAAGCCTCCGCTTGGTTTCCCCAATGTAGAGGAAGCCGCACCGGGTACAGTGGATGCAGTATACCACATTGGCAGATGTGCAGGTGAACCTCTGCTTGATGTGGAATGTCATCTTGGGGCCTGGGATGGGGGTGAGGGAGGAGGTGTGGGGACAAGTGTAGCATTTCCTGCGGTTGCAGGGGAAGGTGCCGGGTGTGGTGGGGTTGGAGGGCAGTGTGGAGCGAACAAGGGAGTCACGGAGAGAGTGGTCTCTCCGGAAAGCAGACAGGGGAGGGGATGGAAAAATGTCTTGGGTGGTGGGGTCGGATTGTAAATGGCGGAAGTGTCGGAGGATAATGCGTTGTATCCGGAGGTTGGTAGGGTGGTGTGTGAGAACGAGGGGGATCCTCTTGGGGCGGTTGTGGCGGGGGCGGGGTGTGAGGGATGTGTCGCGGGAAATGCGGGAGACGCGGTCAAGGGCGTTCTCGATCACCGTGGGGGGAAAGTTGCGGTCCTTAAAGAACTTGGACATCTGGGATGTGCGGGAGTGGAATGGATACAGCAGTTATGACAGGTAACTTCAATCTGCATACTGATTGGCCTAGCCGACCTGGTATCAATGTGATGGAGAAGGATTTCCTGGAATGTATGATGGATGGTTTCTTCGACCAATATGTTGAGGAGCCAACTAGAGAGGAAGCCATTCTAGACTGCGTATTGCATAATGAGAGAGGTTAAATGAGCAACATTGCGGTGGGAGATCCTTTGGGGAAGATTTACCATACTATGGTTGAATTCTTCATTAAGATGGAGAATGGAACAGTCAAATCTGAGACTTAGTGTCTTGAACTGAAAGAAAGCTGGCTTTGAAGGTAAGAAGCGTGCATTGATTAATATAAACTGGCCAAGGATACTTAAGGGGTTGACTATGGATAAGCAATGGCAGACATAGAAGGAACACGTGGATAATCTTCAAAAAATTGTACATCTCTGTCTGGCATAAGAGTAAAACAGGAAATGTAGCTCAACCATGGCTGACAAGGGTTAAAGCCAAAGAGAAGGCAGATAGATTGGCAAGAAAAAGCAGCAAACCCGGGGACTGGGAGAAATTTAAAATTCAGCAGAGGAGGACAAACAGCTTCATTCAGAAGGGGAAAATAGAATATGAGAGTAAGCTTGTGTAAAACATAGAAACTGACTGCAAAAGCTTCTACAGATATTTGAAGGGAAAAAGACTGGTAAAAATAAATGTAAGTCCCTTGCAGCTAGAATCAGGTAATTTCATAATGGACAACAGAAAGATGGCAGACTAGCTGAACAAATACTTTGGATCTATCTTCACTGAGGAGGACACAAGTAGCCTTCAAGAAATGCTAGGGGGCAGATAGTCAGGCATGATGGAGCAACTGAAGGAAATACATGTTGGTCAGGAAATGGCACTGAGGAAAATGATGGAACTAAAGCCCAATAAGTCCCAAGGACCTGATTCTCTGTAACCTACAGTACACCAAGGAAGTGGCCCTAGACATAATGGATGCATTGGTGATCATTTTCCAGCATTCTGTAGACTCTGGAAGAGTTCCAGTGGACGGTGAATGTAACCCCACTTTTTAAAATAGGAGAGAAATGGAGAATGATAGGCCAGATAGCCTGACATCAGTGGTGGGGAAAATGCTGGAGTCAATTATTGAAGATGCAATGACAGAGCATTTAGGAAGTTGTGCAGGATTGGCCCAAGCCAGCATGGATTCACTAAATGGAAATCATGCTTGGCAAGTCTTCTAGTATTTTCTGAGGATGTGACCAATACAGTGGGCAGGGATGCATCAATGGATGTTGTGTATCTGGTCTTTCAAAAGACTTTTGACAAGATTCCACACAAGAGATTAGTAAAGAAAATTAAAGCTCATGTATCAGAGATAATGTATTGACATGGATAGAGAACTGGTTGGTAGTCACGAAGCAGAGAGGTGCAGGCAGTAAAGAGTGGGGTGCTGCTAGGTTCAGTGCTGGGACCCCAATTGTTCACATTATGCATTAACAGTTTGGACAAAGGAATTGAATGCAACATCTCCAAATCTGCAGATGACACTAAGCTGGGTAGCAGTGTGTGCTGTGAGGAGGATGCTAACAGGATGCAGCGTGTCTCGGACAGACTGGCTGAGTGGACACACACTTGGCAAATGCAATATAATGTGGGTGAATGTGAGGTTATCCACTTTGGTCACAAAAACAGGAAGGCAGATTTTTAGCGACAATGGGAACTGCAGATATTGGAGAATCCAAGATAATAAAATGTGAGGCTGGATGAACACAGCAGGAATAGCAGAACACAGCAGAACACCTCCGCTCGGTTCACAATAAACAACTGCACCTCCCAGTCGCAAACCATTTCAACTCCCCCTCCCATTCTTTAGATGACATGTCCATCATGGGCCTCCTGCAGTGCCACAATGATGCCACCCGAAGGTTGCAGGAACAGCAACTCATATTCCGCTTGGGAACCCTGCAGCCCAATGGTATCAATGTGGACTTCACCAGCTTCAAAATCTCCCCTTCCCCCACCGCATCCCAAAACCAGCCCAGTTCATCCCCTCCCCCCACTGCACCACACAACCAGCCCAGCTCTTCCCCTCCACCCACTGCATCCCAAAACCAGTCTAGCCTGTCTCTGCCTCCCTAACCTGTTCTTCCTCTCACCCATCCCTTCCTCCCACCCGAAGCCGCACCTCCATCTCCTACCTACTAACCTCATCCCACCTCTTGACCTGTCCGTCTTCCCTGGACTGACCCATCCCCTCCCCATCTCCCCACCTATACTCTCCTCTCCATCTATCTTCTTTTCTCTCCATCCTCGGTCCGCCTCCCCCTCTCTCCCTATTTATTCCAGAACCCTCACCCCATCCCCCTCTCTGATGAAGGGTCTAGGCCCAAAACGTCAGCTTTTGTGCTCCTGAGATGCTGCTGGGCCTGCTGTGTTCATCAAGGCAGATTTTTATCTGAATGGTGGCAGTTTAGGAAAAGGTGAGGTGCAACGAGACCTGGGTGTCATGGTGGAACAGTCGCTGAAGGTTGGCATGCAGGTGCAGCAGGCAGTGAGGGAAATTAATGGCATGCTGGCCTTCACAGCGACAGGATTTAAGTATCGGAGTAGGGATGTCTTCCTGCAGTTATACAGGGCCTTGGTAAGGCTACACCTTGAGTATTGTGTGCAGTTTTGGTCTCCCAGTCTAAGGAAGGACATTCTTGCTACTGAGGGTGTCCAGCGAAGGTTCACCAGACTGATTCCCAGGACAGCAGGATTGATATATGAGCAAGGACTGGATTGACTAGGATTGTGTCTGCTGGAATTAGGAAGAATGAGGGGGGATCGCATAGAAACATATAAAATCCTGATGGGTCTGGGAAGGTTAGATGTGGGAAGAATGTTCCTGCTGTAGGGGAAGCCCAGAGCAAGGGGTCACAGCCTAAGAACAAGGGGTAAGCCATTCAGCTCTGAGATGAGGAATAATTTCTTCACTCAGAGAGTTGTGAACCTGTGGAATTCTCTTCCACAGCAAGCTGTTGGGTCTAGTTCATTAGATATATTCAAGAGGCAGCTGGGCGTGGCCCTTCAGATAAAGGGATCAAGGGGTTTGGGGAGAGAGTGGAGATGGGATACTGAGATTACATGGTCAGCCATGATCATGTTAAGTGGTGGTGCAGGCTCGAACAGCTGAATGGCCTACTCCTTCCACGTTTTCTATGTTTCCTCATGTTGGAAGAATCTATCTACCTCGGCCTTTAAAATATTCAAACAGCCTGCATGGGGGAAAAGAATTTCACAGACACATGAGCCTCTGAGACAGAAGGAAGTCCTAATTTCTAACTTAGATGGGAGACCCTTCATTTTTAAAGTCTGTCCCCTGATTTTAGATTCCCCCACAGGGACAAACATCCTTTCCAGTCCCTCAGGATCAAACACTCGCTTTTATAAAACAAATGGTATAATCTTTAACTTATACAAGACTCTACCCACAGAGAGAATAATGTGAACTCGGATGGTCATATTGATGTATGAACAGAGACTGGATTAGATAGGATTATATTCACTGGAGTTTAGAAGGATGAGGGAGAATCTCATCGAAGCCTATCAAATTCTAACAGGGCTAGACAGACTTGGGAACTTCCTCTCCAACCCTTTGTAGGAGATGATCAGAAACAGGCTCAGCCCTCAGTTGGAGGGATTCAGTAAAGCAGAATTTGTCATACAGGAGGGCAGCCTGTTTGAGAAACCACTCTTCTCCAGGAGAGGAACCAGACACAAAACTAGATCTAAGATAACAGAGTGGAGATGGAGGAGCACAGGGGGCCAGGCAGCATCAGAGATGCAGGAAAGTTGACATTTTGGGTCGGGACCCTTCTTCAGAAATGGGGATGGGTAAGGGAGCTCTGAAATAAATAGAGAGAGGGGTGGGCCTGGGGAAGGTAGGTGGGATGGTGATAGGTGAGTGCAGATAGTCAGTGGTGGAGATTGGTCAGTGAGGTGGGAGGAGTGGATAGGTGGGAGAGAAGATGGGCAGGTC
The DNA here is from genome assembly GCF_030684315.1 of Stegostoma tigrinum. Taxonomy (NCBI): domain Eukaryota; kingdom Metazoa; phylum Chordata; class Chondrichthyes; order Orectolobiformes; family Stegostomatidae; genus Stegostoma; species Stegostoma tigrinum. The sequence goes on from NC_081378.1 coordinate 3,719,506, forward strand.
AAGGAGGCAGGGACGAGAAGGAGGGTTGGTCATGGGATAAGGCTGGGGGTGGGAGGTTTTGAAACTGGTAAAGTCCACATTGAGATGGTCCAAATGACAGCAGTTCTTGCTACCAAAGTAGAACTGAACTTCTACAGCTTAGAATTTTAACCCTGGTCACCTCTCAGCTGTTTAATTAAACTGGAAGACTAGGGTTTGGGGTTGTTTGTAGTATGGATTTAATAATGTGAGCAGGATACTTATGAGGAACTGTACAAGGAGATAGCAAGAACTGCAGACCAAAAACAAAGTTGCTGGAAAAGCTCAGCAGGCCTGGCAGCATCTGTGGAGGAGAAAACAGAGTTAATGTTTTGGGTCCAGTGACCCTTCCTTGGACGCACGAACTGCAGAAGCTGGAGTCAGAGTCAATACAAGGAAGGATATGTACAAAACAGAGAGAGTTCAGGAACATCGACTGTTTTCATTTCTCTCACATTTACAAATTTCAAAGGTTTTCTTTTTTCCAATATCACATTGTACAGCAGCAGAGTACAGTGGGGACGTGTATTAACACCAGATGTCCCATTAAATTGACCCTGAGGGCAGCTGAGAGAACAAAAGGTCCTGAATATTTTGACAGTGGGAGTCTTATCCCTTGGCCTAATGTGTTTGTGAAGATTCTAAATATAATTGTTACACTGAAAGAGTAATTAGGTGCGACTGTGATGACAGCAGATGGGCCTAATGTTTATTAGAAAGCTTTTAGGAAAGTTAGCTTCTTGATGTATTGACTTTGCTGATGACCGAAAAGAGCCAATTTCTTCAGGAGATTGTCCATTTGATTAACTCTGGATAATGGGGAGTTGATTACCTCAGAATGTGCTGCAGAACGATATGGGTACCAGCTTTTGGAAAGGCGCTCCCTCATTCCCTTGCCTTATGTTCAAATGCAGAGTGATATCCCCTCAATCGAAATGAAGAACTAATGGAGAGAGATGTTAATGATCTCTCATGAGCTATGGTTAATTATTACAGTACAAGAAGTTATTTTCAAATATGTAAACGGCTAATCAGATACACCATGTATCATTACACAGAGCGATGCAATGTCACATGATCTTGCTCTGTCTCTTGTACAGTTTTGGGTTAGCTATCCTAAGATAGGTTCCAATCAAGTTAGCACTTCACTCAGCATAGCATAGCATTCTCTTGAAGTGTCAATATTGTCAAACTACACCAAGAACACAGCCATTACAAAGGTTGGTTAGAGATAGTAGGAACTGCCGATGCTGGAGAATCTGAGATAACAAGGTGTGGAGCTAGATGAACACAGCAGGCCAAGCAGCATCAAAAGAGCAGGAAGGCTGACATTTTGGTTTGGAACCCTTCTTCAGAAATGGGGGAGGGGAAGGGATTTCTGAAATAAATAGAACTAGCAGGGGGGTGATGATGGAAGGTGGATAAAGGAGCAGATAGGTGGAGAGGAGGCGGACAGGTCAAGGAGGCGGGGATGGAGCCAGTAAAGGTGAGTGTAGGTGGGGAGTTAGGATGGGGGTTGGTCAGTCAAGGGAAGATGGCGGGTCAAGGAAGTAGAGATGAGACTGGTAGGTAGGAAGTGGGAGAAAAGACAGAGAGGTCAAGGAGGCGGGGGGATGAGCTGGGCTGGTTTTGGGACGTGGTCAGGGAGGGGAGACTTTGAAGCTTATGAAATCCACATTGATACCATTGGGCTGCAGTGTGCCCAAGCGAAATATGAGGTGCTGTTCCTGCAACCTTTGGGTGGCATCATTGTAGCACTGGAGTGTTGAGACAATGATGTGGAGCAATACCAGCAGGGAGAGTTCAATTCCTGTAACATCTGTGGTCATCATGAAAGAGTCCCTTTCTCAACCTCTCCTCTCACCTGAGGCATGGTGACCCTCAGGTTAAACCACCACCAGCTGTCTCTCTCTCTCTAATGAGATGGCAATGACTACTTCACTTTTACGGTAATTATCTGAGGGCTGCTGATTAAATCCTGCTCCAGATTTCTCTTTGAAGATTAATCTGCAAAATTCAAAGCTTTTCCACATGTTGCAGAAATCTTATTGGCAGGCAGAATTCTGAGACATACATCCATGACTGGGTTCATTTCCCAAATATCCCATAAAAGGATGGGCAAGGAGTCCTAGTGTATCGAAGAGTGGAATCTACTTCAATTTCAATTTGAAGGAAAGTAGCTAATTTCCTGGACCATTGGCTTAGAGTCACTGAATAATTTGCTTCAAGATTACATTACAGGGGATTGTGGGCTCTCTACTGGTGTTTTGGGAATTGCAAACCATTTTTTGCCTGTCTTTTTTTCCTAGGGATGGTAAATGAGGGACTTTGTTAATCCTCTCTGAGCATCTCTAAATAATATCCCTTGACAGATGAAATGATTTTGTGCTGCCCTTGTGTCAGAATATACAATGAAATACAAACTGATGTTTCCTGGCATTGAAAGAAATGTAAAAGGCAGGAATTTTGAAAATAAATGGCAGGGTTAATAATTTCAGAAAAGTAAATTAAGAGAAATTAGATTCTGGAACGGGATAGTACGGAATTTCATCAACAGTCTGGACTTTCAATCTTGCAGACTAAGGTACATCTCACATCTGTAAATGTTGGGGCAAGCAAAAGAAACAACTTGTCCACCATGCAAATAGAAGGACGTGCATTTATATAGCGCCTCTTGTGGCCACCAGACTTCCCAATGCTATTTACATTGTGTTGACAAGCATCAAAGTTTGTGATTGCAGTTCATCTTAGCTGTTGTCCCGAGTGTTTTATAAAATCTGACACCTCCAGCCTTAGTTGCTCAGCGACTAGACAAGGCTGGCTCGCTGATTGATAACATGAAAATACGTTTGCACCAGGGCTAAATGAGATGAGAAGGAAGGCTGGGTTACTGTGTATCTGACATGCCACATCACATTGCATAACTCAAACGGTCTCTCTCAAAGACCAGGTTCAGTACTTTTTGGATTAATCCAGAGGACGTACCATTGCTAGTCGTCAGCAACTATCACCTATCTAGAGTTACCCTTGAGAAGGTAGTAGGGAACCACCTTCCTCAATACAATGCAATGTCATGCTGACCACTGGAGTTTAGAGTCAACATCACATTGCTGTGGACCCAGATTCACATTTAGTATAGACCATGGTCAGGATAGCAGACTTCCTTCCCTGAAAAAGCTCAGAGTCAGCAAAAAATCCTGACAGAATCCAGACCCGGGCTGACACGCAGCCGGTAATATTAGTGCTGTATAAGTACCCCGAAGCAATAATGCTGAACTGTAGCCCCAGCAACAAATAACAGCATCAGTATTGCCCAGTCTTTGACCAGGAGCATCTTGGGGGTCATCACTGAGTAGATGTTCAAGTAGACTCCCCATATCAAAGAGGTTGGTTCAAAGAGGAAGTCACAGGTTGGGTGATCAGTGATGGACTGGTTGATTCCTCAAAACCCATCCACACTCAACAAGCCATAAATCAAGGCTGTGCTGGAACATTTGACACTGACCTGTGCAGGTGTAAAATACACACAGAAACTTGTTACTTTTCTAATGCTCACCTTTGTCCCCCTCCACCCACACATCAACGAATATTGGTCACGTTTGGATGTTGAACAGTTTTTCTGCCGCCTCCATGCTTACTTCTTTAACCGTGATCCTACCCCTGCCTACACTGACCCCTTCTCCCACCTCCAACACACCCCGTCCTCCTGGACACCACCCCAAGGCCTCCCACCTCCCTCGACCTCTTCATCTCCCAACTGCCATCGAAACATCAATCGCCTCAACCTCTCCACACCTCTCACCCACTCCAACCTCTCCCTGCAGAACATGCAGCCCTCCACTCCCTCCGCTCCAATCCTAACTTCAACATAAAACCTGCGGACGAGGGAGACGCAGTTGTAGTATGGCGCATTGACCTCTACATTACTGAGGCTAGCCACCAGCTCTCTGACACCACCTCCTCCCACCCCCTTGACCATGATCCCATCCCCGACCACCAAAACATCATCTCCCAAACCATCCACCACCCCATTGCTTCAGGTGACCTCCCACCCACAACCCTCATCATTCCCCAAACCCGCACCACCCGCTTCCATTTCCTGCCGAAAATCCACAAACCTGCCCGCCCTGGTCGACCCATTGTCTCCGCCTGCTCCTGCCCCACCAAACTTATCTCCACCTATCTGGACTCCATTCCACCTTTGTCCAGGAACTCCCTATCTACATCCATGACACGACCCACGGCTTCCACGTCCTCCAAAACTTCCAATTCCCCGGTCCCCAACACCTCATTTTTTCTCTGGACGTCCAGCACCTTTACCCCTGCATTTCCCGTACAGATGGCCTAAAGGCCCTCCGCTTCATCCTGTCCCCCAGGCCTGACCACTCCCCCTCCACTGACACTCTCAACTGCCTAGCCGAACTCGTCCTCACCCTCAACAACTTCTCTTTCAATTCCTCCCACTTCCTACAGACAAAGGTGGTGGCCATGGGTACCCACATGGGCCCAAACTATGCCTGCCTCTTTGTAGGATATGTGGAACAGTCCCTCTTCCACACCTACACTGGCCCCAAACCCCACCTCTTCCTCCATTACATCAATGACTGTATCGGTGCCGCCTCCCACGAGGAGCTCAAACAGTGCATCCACTTCACCAACACCTTCCATCCCAATCTTAAGTTCACCTGGACCATCTCTGATACCTCTCTCCTTCCTGGACCTCTCTATCTCCATCTCTAGCATCGGCCTGGAAACCGATATCCATTTCAAGCCCACCGACTCCCACAGCTACCGAGAATACACCTCCTCCCACCCACCTTCCTGCAAAAATGTCATCCCCTATTCCCAATTCCTTTGCCTCTGCTGTATCTGCCCCCGAGATGAGGCATTCCACTCCTGGACATCCCAGATGTCCTCTTTTTTCAAGGACCGCAACTTCCCCTCCACGGTGGTTGAGAACACCCTCAACTGTGTCTCTCACATTTCCCACAACTCATCCCTCACAGCCAGTCCATGCAATAACAACCATAACAGAATCCCCCTCGTCCTCACATACCACTCCATGAACCTCCAGATTCAATGCATCATCCTCTGACATTCCTTCCACCACCTGCAATCTGACCCAACCACCAAAGACATTTTTCCCTCCCCACACTAATTTGCTTTCCGGAGGGACCACTCTCTCCATGACTCCCTTGTCCGCTCCACAATCCCCTCCAGCCCCACCACACCCGGCACCTTCCCCTGCGACCGCAGGAAGTGTTACACCTGCCCCTACACCTCCCCCCTCACTCTCATCCAAGGCCCTAAGAAGACCTTCCACATCAAACAGATGTTCACCTGCACATCTGCTAATGTGGTATACTGTATCCACTGTTCCTATTGCGGCCTCCTCTACATCAGGGAAACCAAGGGGGGGCTTGGGGACCACATTGTGGAACACCTACAGTCGGTTCGCAATAAACAACTGCACCTCCCAGTCGCGAACAATTTCAATGCTCCCTCCCATTCCTTAGACGACATGTCCATCCTGGGCCTCCTGCAGTGCCACAATGATGCCACCTGAAAGCTGCAGGAGCAGCATCTCATATTCCGCTTGGGAACCCTGCAGCCCAATGGTATCAATGTGGACTTCACAAGCTTCAAAATCTCCCCTCCCCCGACTGCATCCCAAAACCAGCCCAGCTAGTCCCTGTCTCCCTGAACATTCCTCCCACCTCAAGCTCCAACCCCATCTCCAACCCACTAACCTCATCCCGCCTCCTTGACCTGTCTGTCCTCCCTGGGCCGACCTATCCCACTCCTAGCTCTCCACCTACATTCACCTTTACTGGCTCCAATGCCGCCTCTTTGACCTGTCTGTCTCCTGTCCACCTATCTTCTCCTCTATCCATCTATCTGCCTCCCCGCGTCTTCCTATTTACTTCAGAGCCCCCTTCCCCTCCCCATTTCTGAAGAAGGGTCTAGGCTTGAAACGTCATCTTTCCTGCTCCTCCAATCCTGCTTGGCCTGCTGTGTTCATCCAGCTCCACAATGTGTTATCTCAGATTTTGCAGCATGTGCAGTTCCCACTACCTCTGTAACATTTCTAATGCTTTCCATTTCTGATGAAAGGTCACAGACAATGGACATTAACTCTGTTTCTCTCGCTCTCTAACTCTCTCTATACAGAGGCTGCCTGAGTTGCAGTGCATTTCCGGATTTTGCTGCGCTCATTTCAGCGATTTTTCTTGCGGGAGAACTATTATGTGAGGAAATTCTTCTGGTAGGGAACAGTTAATGTTGTCAATGAGCTCGCATAGGGCCTGGAGAGTGTTATTTATGAGAAAACTACATTCTGTGATAAGAGGTGTGCAGGTTTGTCAGGATGGATGAGCTCTAGGCCCTTTGTAATCCATACTTATCTTGTTATCTTCCAATAATGTAATGCGACTATTTGTTAATCAGTAAAGCCCCCCAGAATGGCTCCTTTGTCATCTCATGTTGATTATTCCTTTCAGAGCTGTACATTGTATGTCTGATTCCCAGACCAGGTGACACATTACTCAAACAAACTCATAGAAAGGTAGATGCTGGAAGGCTGAAAGAAGACAGAAATTGCTAGACAAGCTCAGCATCTATGAAGAGAGAAAACACAGAGTTAACTGTGGATTACGAGAGAAATTGTGAGCACAGTCAAAGAGAAAAAGGAAGCACATGTAAGTTTTATGAAACTGAGGACAGACACAACCCATAAAGAATACAAAGATACCAGGATAGAACTCAAACAGGGAGTTTGGAGGCTAAAACGGAGTGGTCCCTCCGGAAAGCAAAGAACTGTCCTTGGCAAACATGATTACGGAAAATCCCGAGCTGTTTTATACATATACAAGGAGCAAGAAGGGGAGCTAGGGAAAGGGTAGGTCCTCTCAAGGACAAAGGAGGGAATTTGTACGTGGAGCAAGAGGAAGTGAGTGAGGCCCTTAATGAATACATTGCATTGGTATTCACAAGGGAGAGGGTCCTGTTGGATGGTGAATCTTGGGGGGATGGGGGTGCGGAGCATATGTTGATATTCTAGGGCATGTCACCATAAAAATGGAGGAGGTGCTTTAAAAAGCATTAAGGTAGATAAACTCCCAGGACCTGTTGGGATCTAAAAACAAAGTTGCTGGAGAAGCTCAGTAGGTCTGGCAGCGTTCGTGAAGGAAAAAACAGAGTTAATATTTTGGGTCTGGTGACCCTTCCTCAGAACTGATAGTGGCCGGGAAAACGTCAGTTTATGTGCAGAAAATAGGGAGGTGGGTGGGGTAGGGATTAAACAAAAGGATAGAGCCCAAAGAGAGAGAAAGACAGTTGGACAGACAAATGAGTTGCTAATGATCAGGCTGGGAGGGTGAATAGTTGTTAATGGGACTGTTAGTGAGTAACAACAGGGGCTGTGTAATGGCAGGCTATGTGGTAACAAAGCCTGGTGTGTGGGGTAGGGGGCTGGGGCATGGGAGAGTGTAGGCGCTAAAATTATTGACCTCAATATTGAGTCCAGAGGGCGGTAAGGTCCCCAAGTGGAAAATGAGGTGTTGTTCCTCCAGCTTGCGTTGGGCTTCGCTGTAACATTGCAGCAAGCCAGAGACACAGATGTCGGCCAGGGAGCAGGGTGGTGCATTAAAGTGGCAGGCAACAGGTAGTTCAGGATCTTTTTTGCGAGCAGAATGCAGATGTTCTGCGAAGCAGTCTCCAAGTGTACGCTTTGTACCAAAAGGATGTGGATGCTTTGGAGAGGGTGCAGAGGAGGTTCACCAGGATGTTGCCTGGTATGGAGGGTGCTAGCTATGAAGAGAGGTTGAATAGATTAGGATTATTTTCATTAGAAAGACAGACATTGAGGGGGAACCTGATTGAGGTCTACAAAATCATGAGGGGTATAGACAGGGTGGATAGCAAGAAGCTTTTTCCCAAAGTGGGGGACTTGATTACTAGGGGTCATGAGTTCAAAGTGAGAGGAGGAAAGTTTAAGGGAGATATGCGTGGAAAGTTCTTTACACAGAGGGTCGTGGGTGCCTGGAACGTGTTGCCAGCGGAGGTGGTAGACGCAGACACATTAGTGTCTTTTAAGATATATTTGGACAGGTACATGGATGGGCAGGGAGCAAATGGACACAGACCGTTAGAAAATAGATGACAGGTTAGACAGAGGATCTTGATCGGTGGAGGCTTGGAGGGCCGAAGGGCCTGTTCCTGTGCTGTAGGTTTCTTTGTTTCCCCAGTGTAGAGGAAACCACATTGTGAGCAGCGAATGCAGTAGACTAGATCCCTGATGGGATCTGTCCTGGACTGTCAAGTGAACCGGATAAGGAAATTGCTGGGGCCTTTTGCAAGAACTTTATGTCCTCTTTAGTCACAGGAGAGGGAGCGGAAGACTGAAGAAAAACCAATATTTGTTTTGTTTAAGAAGGGCAACAGGATAATCTGGGAAATTACAGACCAGTAAGCCTTACGACAGAGGTAGTGAAATTACCAGGGATAGGATTTACTCACATTTGAAAAAATATGGACTTGCATGGTTTTCTGGAGGAAAGTCATGCCTCATGAACTTAATTGAGTTTTTTGAGGAAGTGGCAAAGATGATTGATGAGAGTAGGGTGATTAATATTGTCTAAATGGACTTTAGCAAGACCTTTGACAAGGGCTTCTACCCTCATGGGGGCTGATACAAAATTGAAATCACATGGGATCTGTGGTGAGCTGTTAAAATGGATACAAAACTGGCTTATTCACGGAAGACAGAGAGTACTGGTAGAAGAATGTTTTTCTGACGGGAGATCTGTGACTGATCATGCTCCACAGGGATCAGTGCTGAGGTCCTTGTTGTTTGTAATATATGTAAATGATATCGAGGAGAATGTAGGTGGCCTGATTAATAAGTTTGTGAATCACACAAAGACTGGGGGAGCTGCAGAGAGTGAAGAAGAATGCCAGAGGATGCAGCAGGATATAGATCAATTGGAGACTTGGGTGGAGAAATGGCAGATGGAGTTTAATCTGAACAAATGTGAGGTGATGCATTTTAGAGCATCTAACGCACTAGGGAAGTAAACAGTAAATGGCAGAACCCTTAGTAGCATCAACATTCAGAGGGGTCTACGCCTACAGGTCCACAAAAGTGGATAAGGTGGTCAAGAGGACATATGGCATGCTTGCTTTCATTGGTCGGAGCATAGGATATAAAAATTGGCAGGTTGTGTTGCAGTTTTATAGCAATTTAGTTAGGACACATTTGGAACATTGTGCACAGTTCTGGTCACACACTACCAGGAGCAAGTGGAGGCATTGGAGAGGGTGCAGAAGTGGTTTCCCTGGATATTGCTGGTTCAGGGGGTATTAGTTATGAGGAGAGGTTGGACAAGCTTGATTTGTTTTCACTTGTACGTCGAAAGACGAGGGGTGATCTGATAGAAGTTTACAAAATTATGAGAGCTATGGATATATTGGATAGTCAGAGTCTTGTTCCCAAAATTCAGATATTATTTCTAGCTATTGTTTTCTTGACTGGAATTTCATTGGAGCTGGTGAGAAAAGATCAAGGTTCATCTATTTTTCCTTTACCCATCCCGTTTATAACCTGATACAATGACAAAGGATAGAAGTAAGATCACACAGATTACTGGAGGTCTGAAGTAAAAACAGAAAATCCAAAGAGCCATACGGACTCAAAACGTTAACTGTGCTTCTCTCTCCAGAGGTACAGCCAGATCTGCTGAGTTTCATCAGAAATATCTGATGAAAAGATTATTGATTAATCGCAGTGATAAATCTCTTATCAGAGAGTCTATCACTGTTCCACATATAAGGCAAGGAAAATCCACAATATTAGAGAGATTTGAAAACCAAAGATCCAATGTTACTTCTTCTACTAAAGTGTACTCCCTTGGCACATGATATGTTAAAAATTACTGATATATCGCTCCATTAGTCTTCACTCAATATCAGATGGAATGTAGTTTGGATGAATGCAAGGTAAACCAATTTTGGTTAACCAAACAAAGGCAGGAATTATACAATCAATGGCTGGGCCTTGGGTAGTTTCATAGAATACTCGGGGTTCAGGTTCATAATTTTTTGATGTTTGAGTCACTTGTAGGTAGGATGGTTCAGAAGGCTTTGAGTATGCTTGCCTTCATTGTTTAGACCATTGGGAAAAGAGTTGGGACGTCATGTTGAGGGTGTACAGAATGTTGGTGAGGCCTCTCCTGGAGTACTGTGTGCAGTTGTAGTCGCCCTACTATAGGAAGGATATTATTAAATGGAAGAGGGTTCAAAAATATTTACGAGGATGTTGTCAGAAATGGAGGGTTTGAGATAAAAAAACAGGCTGGATAAGCCAAGACATTTTTTACTGGAGTGTAGCAGGTTGAGGGGTGACCTTATGAAGGCTTATAAAATCATGAGGGACATAGATCAGGTGAAAGGCAAGGGACTTCTCCCTCCGGTGGGTGAGTTCAAATGTAATGGGGATATGTTTAAGGAGAGGGGAGAAAATTTTGCAAAGGACATGAGGGGCAACTTTGTTGGGCAGAGAGAGGTTCATGTGTGGAATGAACTGCCAGAGGAAGCAGTAAATGCATGTACAATTACAACATTTGAAATACTCTTGGGTAAGTGCATGAATAGATTAGATTAGATTCCCTACAGTGTGGAAACAGGCCCTTCGGACCAACAAGTCCACACCGCCCCTTGAAGCATCCCACCCAGACCCACCCTTCATAATCCACACAGCCCTGAACACTACAGGCAATTTAGCATGGCCAATCCACCTAGCCTGCACATCTTTGGACTGTGGGAGGAAGCCGGAGCGCCCGGAGGAAACCCACACAGACACAGGGAGAATGTGCAAACTCCGCACAGACAGTTACCCGAGGCTGGAATCGAACCTGGGTCCCTGGTGCTGTGAGGCTGCAGTGCTAACCACTGAGCCACCGTGCCGCCCCAAAACGAGACTTCCCGAGGCTCATCCCTAACTGGAGCAGGAACTAGCTGCACCCGGACTTGAACTCAGATCGCAGGGCTCAGAAACCAGCGTGCTGACCACTACACCACAGCAAATAGGGAGACTTTGAAGGGAAATGGGCCAAACACAGGCAAGTGGGACTAGTTTAGTTTGGGAATGTGGTTGTCGTGAACTTTTGGACTGAAGGGTCTGTTTCCATGCTGTAAGGCTCTATGGCTATGACTCTATAAGTGGAACAAAGTGTGCAGAGAACACAGAGTCTGCAGAGGGATATAGATAGGTTAAGTGAATAGGCAAGGGTCTGGCAGATGGGGTGCAATGTTGGTCAATATAGGGTTAGAATAACAGCATTTTGGTTGGAATATTTAAATGGTAAGAATTTACAACATGGTGCCATGCAGAGGGACCTGGGTGTTTTTGTGCATGAAGCACAAAAAATTGGTTTGTAGGTGTAGGAGGTAATTAAGAAGGCAAATAAAAAAAACGTTGTTCATTGCTAGAGGGATGGAATTTAAAAACAGGGAGGCTTTGCTGCAGCTGTAGAGTGTGCTAGTGAGGTCACGCCTGGAGTACTGTGTACAGTTTTGGCCTCCTTACTTGAGAAAGGATGTACTTGCACTGGGAGGGGTGCACGGGAGGTTTACTTGGTTGGTTCCAGACGGAGGGTTGGTTTATGAGGAAAGATTAAGTAGACTAGGATTATACTCATTGGAATTTAGAAAAATGAGGGGAGATCTTATCAAAATATATAAAATTCTGAAGGGAATAGATAAGTTAGAAGGAGGGAGTTTGTTTCCACTGGCGGAGGAAACTAGAACTAAGAGCATTGCATCAAAATTATGGGGAGCAGATTAAGGACTACATTGAAGAAGAAATTCTTTATCCAAAGGGTAGTAATGTTATGGAATTCCCAGCCCAATGAAGCAATTGAGACTACCTCATTGAGTGTTTTTAAGGCAAAGACAGTTAGATTTTTTAAACAGTAAAGGAATTAAGGATTATGGTGAGAGAGTGGGTAAGTGGAACTGAGGCCATGAAAAGATCAGCCATGATTTTATTGAATGGCGGGGCAGGGTCGAAGGGCCGAATGGCCTACTCCTGCTCCTGGTTCTTATGGCCTTATGTTGCTATGACCCTTACTGTCACCCACAGTCTGGTGATGTTGAGAAACCCCAAACCTTTCACAGGAAGGGGACACAGATGCCAATTTCAGAGCCTTATGATAAAGCGTAAGGATTAACACAGTAGCCCAAATCCTGTTCCCCAATCAATTTTTGGCAATTCAGTCATTCGGTGACCACTTGAATAGGAGCATTCCAGTCAGTCCCATGAAATGTGGAAAAGAGTCTGAGCTTGAAATTCCTGACCCACAGTTTCCCCATCACAGCTGTGACAGGATATAGCTGCTGGCTGTTAACAGGGCTGTAAGTAGCAGGAGGCCATTCAAGCCCTTCAGTCTGTTCCAATATTCATTGAGCTAACCGCTGATCTGAGACTTGATATCATTTACTTGCCTTCACTCCTTATCACTTAAAAGCTTTGGTGAACCAAAATCTATCGACTTAGTTAGACTTAAAATTACAATTGATCTTACATCAATTGCTGCTTGCGGGAGAGAGTTCCAAATTTATCCCACTCTCTGCCTGAGTGTTTCCTAATTCCAACCTGTGAAAATAGTTTTCATCCACCTTCCCTATCTGTTTTCCCACTATATCCAGGATGTTGCCTGGAATGGAGGGAAGGCCTTACGAGGAAAGGTTGAGAGAGCTAGGGCTTTTCTCTTTAGGCTGGTGAACCTTTGGAATTCTTCTCCCAGAAGGCTATGGGTACTTAGTCATTGTCCAAGTTCGAGACAGAAATTTCTTAAAATCTAGTGACAAAGGATGTCACAGGATAACTGGCATTGAGGTAGATGATGAGCCATGATCCAGAATAGCATGGCAGTCTTGATGGGCTGAATGGTCTACCCCTGTTCCTGTGTTCTTAAGTTCCTAAATTCATACTCAGTATTTTTGTAGAACTAGATACGGTTTCCCAAAACTGCACTGTCTCCAAATATAAGAATGTATTGACATACCCTGGTTAGCTGGGACTGCACAGTAGCATCTCCTCAGGACATTTCTGGCTGCACTTGTTGGATGTGATTTCTTTTTACTCATTCACCAGATGCAGGTGTCAAATTGGCTGGGCCAGCGTTTATTGCCCGTCCCTGGTAACCCTCGAGAAGGTGGCGGTGAGCTGCTGCCTTGAACCGCTGCAGTCCATGTGCTGTACATTGACTCACAATGCACTTAGTGAGGGAATTCCAGGACTTTGAGCCAGTAACAACGATATACTTCCAAGTCAGGATGGTGAGTGGCTCGAAGTAGAACTTGCGGGAGATGATGTTCCCATGTATCTGCTGCCCCTTGTCCTTCTAAATGGTAGGGGGGTAATGGGTTTGCAAAGTGCTGGAATTTCTGCAGTGCATCCTGTAGATGGTACACCCTGCTGCTACTGAGATAGGTGCGTTTAAAGTGATGGATAGGATGGGATCTCAATCAGGCAGATTGCCAACTCTTGGCACCAATTGAACCTGAAATAACAAGGTGTAGAGCTGGATGAACCCGGCAGGCCAAGCGTTATCATAGGAGGCGGAAGGCTGACGTTTCGGTCCTAGACCCGGAGCCTGTGCAAGTTCCGGTTTGCATGGAACTGCAATTAACGGAGGTATTTGCAATTGCACAGGACTGGACAGTACCACGAACAGATTTGTTTGCAAGTTCTTGAGTGCACAGAAGGTGCACAGTGCAGAGAATGGAGCTGTTTGCAGTAAAAGGGTTGAACAGGGTTGTGTGGATCTGAGATCTAAGGATTAGGGCTGCACAATATTGAAGAATTAAAGTAGGGATTCGGTAGATAATGCAGGATTTGCCTTTGAACCAGCGGGTGATTGACAGCTGCGCAACAGCACGCCCCTTGGGCGGAGTGTCAATGTTAGACCCTGTGTCTCTATGTCTCTCTGTCTGTGTGCGTGTAAACGCTCATCGGGACAGATTACAATCATGTAAACTCTTAGGAGGAACTGTGTGAACAGATGATGAAAATAGTAATGCAAATGGAGGTTTTCCCGTCCTGAAATATAAGGTATGTTTTTCTAAAAGAATATGTGTGTGTTACATACAAGATGCTAAGCAATTAAGTTTGCAGGAGGGGTGCTGCAATTTTGAAGGTTGAAACTGCATTTTTAATCCTGCTGTTTGGAATTAAAACCAGAGCACTCGGGAGAGAATATGTCTGCAAGCTGCATCCATACTGCTTGCCCTTGGTTCTCTGCTATGTGTAGACCTGTTGCATTCATTGTACCTGCTTGGGAGATGTGCTGCAATGCAGTCTTTTAACTGAGGATGCCAGCTCTGCCTTTTTTTTAAAAGGACAGATGAATTTTGAGCGTTTGGGATGTGCAAAGGACCCATGGGGTTGGCCGACAGTTTGCAAAGGCAGTCATTTCTCGAATTGGATTGAATTAAAATAGCAGCCAGACTGAAAATGTGGCGTTTAACTTGCTCATGTATGGTGAAGGGAGCCAAAGATAGTGTTTGTGTGGTTTCAAGGATTTCTTCACCTCTTGCTGCTCTTGAATTGCTGGAGAACTTTATAAAGTATGGAGTTTTGTTTCTGTTTTAGACATGTGTTAACATGTCAACCTTTGCCTAGTGTTAGATGTAGGTGAGTGAGGAGCAAACTCACCAGCCTGTTTTGTGTTGGTGCAGTTGTGGTCTTCTAACCCAGAAAGTCCTGGGTTCACAATCCCACCTGAGGAAGTAGAAAAACATAAAAGCAAAGCACTGTGGATACTGGAAATCTGAAATAAACAGAATGCTGGAGAAACTCAACAGGCCTGGCAGCATCTATGGATGGATCTAGAGACCTGCTGAGTTTCTCCAACATTCTGCATGTTGTGAAGATGAAGCTGATGTTGTAGTGTGGTGTTAGACTGTGGAAGGTGGTACCTTTTAGGTGAGCTATTAAACTGAGGCTCCAACTGTCAGTTTAGCTTATTGTCAAAGACCTAGTGGCACTCCATTATTGCTCGTGGGGGTCACTGTCTGGCCAGCATTTATTGCCTATTCTTAGTTGCCTTTTGAGAAGCTGGTGGTGAGCTGCATCCCTGAACCACTGCAATCCATGTGCTGTGTCGGTTGACCTACATTGCCCTTAGGGAAGGAGTTCCAGGATTTTGACCCCTATTTCATTTTGAAAATGAAGGCACAGTGATATATTCCTAAATGGGGTTGCTTGGAGGGGAACTTGCAGGGGGTGGTGTTCCCATGTATCTGCTCACCTTGTCCTTCCACGTGGAAGTGATCATGGGTTTGGAAGGTGTTGTCTAAGGAACTTGGTGAATTTCAGCAGTGCATCTTTGAGATAGTACACACTACTACTACTACTATCGATCATTGGTGGTGGAGGGAGTGCATGCTAGTTGATGTGATGCTAATCAAATTGGCTGCTTTATCCTGGATGGTGTCAAGCTTCTTGTGTTGTCGGAGCTGCACCCATCCAGGAAAGTGGGGAGTGTTTTTTCACACTCTTGCCTTCGGCCTTGTATATGGTGGAAAGGCTTTTGGGGAATCAGGAGGTGAGTTACTCGCCACAGTATTCCCAGCTTCTGGCCTGCTCTTGTCGGCGCTGTTTGTGGTGAGTCCAGTTGAGCTTTGGTCAGTGGTAATTCCAAGCAGTGGAGGATTTGGTAATGGTAATGCCATTGAATGTCAAGGGGCAGTGGTTAGGTTGGCCAACTCCAATAAGAGACAAGCGTGGACAGGTTTTGGAGAGTTAGGAAGTGAGTTACTGCAGCAGAATTCCAGGCCTCACTAATCAAAGAAAATCAGTATCCTGCCCAGTCACCATCACAATAACGGGTGACTTTGTCAACTTCACACTGTCTTCTGTCCTTGTAGTTTTTGGCAGAGTCTGGGTGTGAGTCTCTGATGCTGACACAACTAATGCAGGTAATTCTCGAGCTCCACCATGCCTGTGGAGAGAGCCAATAGGCCAGGACAGGTGACTGTGGGGGAGCACTTGCGGACCAGAGACCACAGTTATAATAATTTTAAAATAGTTATGGAGACAGACCTTCAGTGTGAATACCCTGTTGAAGGACTTGATGAAAGCACCTCTGGGTGTCAACAATATTTGGTTGCTGCCTTGTCCTGCCCAGTTTTCCAGCTCCCAGAGGAAGAGAAGGGGTGGGTTATGTCCTTGTGGTTTTGCCATGGTTTCAAATACCTCTGCTGATGAAAATCTGATTGATTTTACTTTCTCAGGCACCGTGACTGATGCATTTAAATAAAATGCCAATTAATAATCGAAGAGCTCTTCCTGAAGCTGTTGGCATTTGCTCCTTGTGGTTTGCTGTAATATAAATATACAACTTTTGTACAGTGTAGGCCATTCAGCCCCTCAGGTCTGCTCCATGGCTGATATCATGACCATATTCCCACCTCCCCCTGATAATCTTTCACCCTTCTTTTGTTTGTCAGGAATCTCCCCAGCCCCACTCTAAAAATATTTACAGGTACCATGCCTCAGGTGATGGGAGAGGTTGAGAATTAGGGTCGTTCATGGTAACTCAGCTGGTGTGGGAATAGAACCCATGCTGTTATCTCTACACCATAAAATAATGCTTTAATGGATATGCAACATGATCAGGTCCAGTCTTTATCCAGATTTCACATTGTAGCTCTGTAGTGTCACCCTGTGCAGTGCTGCTGGGTGTTAATGATTTGCCATGAAGCTGTGTGAATGTTGTCTGCCATGATACTTTCAGAATGGAGCTACCATCCAGCCTGATGGGCGTGTGATGATTTGCAGTTCGAATATGTTGCTAATTTCTTTCCAGGTTTTGACTATTTCCCATTGCAACATGTGTGACCTGGGCTGTACTTGCCCCATGGACCCCTGTATTGATCTGAAAAATCTCAAGCTTGTAGGCACTGTCGTGGTTCTAGTTTGAATCACTGACCATGTGTTCGTTGATCATACTCCTGTGCTGCCTTCTTTTTTTTTGAACCTGGTACACACCTGGCTGGGTAGTCAGTGTGGAAGAGGAGAACTGTGTGGATCTCTCGGCCAAACATGAGAGCTGCTGTTAAAGGGAAACCATTGCCTTCAGGGACAAATTGAACATTGCTGTCCAGAAATCTTGGCAAGTTCGCTTTACTCTTGACCATCATGGTTTTTACTTTACAAACTCTGCATTCTCTGAGCTTGCAGACACAAACAGAATAGGAGTTGGAGTAGGCCATTCAGCCTTTCAAGCCTGTTCTGCTATTGGTTATGGCTATGCCTGTTCCTGCTCCTCTCCCATACTCATTTTTTTAATCCCTTCAGCCCCAAGTACTATGTTCAACTCCTTCTTGAAGCCGTACAATATTTTGGCCTCTATTGCTTTCTGCGGTAGTGAGTTCCACAGGATCACCACCTTCTGGATGAGGAAATTTCTCCTCCTCTTAGTCCTAAATAGTTTTCCCCATATCCTGAACATAGCGAGGAGAATAGGTCAAATGATAAATGCTCCATTTCCTGCCTGCCTTGGAAGGTATGCACGTGAACTGCAGATAATTGTCAGACACGATTTTTTGAGGAATCCTGAATAGCCTAACTTTGGCAGCATGTGTCAGCAGCTGTTGCTATCTTGGAATCTATGAAATGCCCTACAAAAGGGGGTTTAATGAAATTGGCACTATAATGCAGTTATGTCCTTGGACATGGGAAGTATCAGTAGTCCCTTGGCTCGGAACGAGTCTCAAATGTTGATTTTTCTGTAAACTGGGATTGGTCCTTGCTGTCATGCTGCTGTGGGACATTGTGTTGCATCTTGGGTTGTTCTAGGCAATTAGATTTCTGGCATATTCCTGCCCAGTACTGCATTGTGGAGCATTCCATTTGTCACAAACTGCTGGACATTGTCTTGGTGCATGAGACAATCCACAAATCGTACAGTGGATGCTGTACTGAACCCTGTCCAATGGTTATTGTAGATTGAAACCCATAAGCATACTGCTTTCCAATTTTCTGCTTCAAAGTTTTGTTCTTCTGGCATTGCACTGATATTAATTGTCGCAGAGGGCCGCTCTCTCATTCGAGAGAGATGACACCTGGTAGTTTAACCTGAGGGTCAGCATGCCTCTGGTGAAGGGAGAGGTTGAGAAGCTGGGGCCTTCATGGTAACCTCAGCCATTACTGGAATTGAACCCATGCTGTTGGCGTCGGTCTGTATCACAAACCAGCTGTCTGCACTAACCACCCACTCCTATACCTATTTTCTGGAGTATTTAATGGGGGAAGGACCAGAAAGTGGATGTGAGGAATGTCAGAGCAGCCATGATCCTATTGTATAGTGGGACAGGCTCAAGGGGCCAAATGGCCTACTGGTTCCTATTTCTTAGGCTTTTTGTTGTAGAAAAGTGGACCAGTTCCAGAAGTCTCATTTCTGTACCTTTTCATTGCAATTTGTGTATATTTTGTTTAATTGTTGAATTTGGCTGATGTTAGTATCACAACCTGGAGGCTGTGCCTCCTGATATTGACTCAAACGTTAAATTGATATTCTAAAATCTGGCAAGTTCTGTCAGAATCTTTATGGAAATCAGTAAAAATACCAGTGGATTTGACTTTTCTTAATCCTTCATTTCCCAAAGTACTTAGGAAATCTGACTACCTTACTTTTTAATAGCGATCTGTTGGCCGAGGAAGTGAAGATTGATCTATTCTTTGTATAACTGCAATTCTGACAGCATGCCAGTGGAGTGACAATCCATGCTCAAATGTTTGCTTTCCATTTTCATTTTTTATGGTTCTATATTCTGAAATGCCAGTATAACAAAATTTGTATTGTGATGTAATGTTTTTTCAGAAGTTTTTGTTTGTTCTGTCTTTTTGGTGCGTTAGAGGTTAGCATTTCTTTTCTGGAAGCAGTAGCTGGGCATTGCCTGCAAGTTGTACTCAAGTCATGAAAGTGTCAGACTGAAGTCAGGTGTGTTTACTCTGCTTTTGCAATGTTTTTGAGTAAAATAAAAAGGCAGAATACATCGGCGAATGTGCACATGTAAAACCTTAAGGGTAATTTTAGAATTATTTTTCAAATGCTTGTGCTGTACTTTGTTCTAGGATTACTTTGTCACATTGGAGCTGTCCTGGGCCTCTTGTAAACTGCCATTTTTAAAATCTGACACCGCGTCCACTTGTTTTTCTTTTGAGAGAGAGATTGTACTCAGCTGTTCTTTGGTTGTGATGCTCTGCCCCAGTTTTCAGTCATGTTTGCTGCTGTAAACTTCAGCTCTGAACTTCAGGTCAATGGTCTTTCTTAGGAAAAGAACTCTTCACATATACCCCAACTACCTTGACCTCTAGGATCAACTAGCTGCCACTCGCTAACACTGGTGCCTAGTTCTGCTGTTCTGACATTCTGATCACTTAATGTACACTATCAATGTTCCCCTTTCTCCCAGCACTCTCAGCACCACCCTCCACTAATCACATAAATACTGCCCCTTTTGCACTACACTTCATGTCTGATGAAGTGCCATCTAGACTTACAATGTTAGCTTGCTCTCTCTCCATGGATGTTGCCTGACCTGCTGTAATCTCCAGCGTTTTGTTGTTTTCCATGCAGATTCCTACTGGTACCCAGTTCCTGCTGCATAGTTTCACAGCTCAGACATCAATGCCAGTCTGTGGTCTGACTGCTTCCCTATAGGTCTACACATACACCTAGTTTTTGTGATAATAAATGTTGTATTAACAACACCAACTAGTTACTCTGTTATAATACCCGAGATGTGCACATAACCTGGGGTTTTATGCTTCCTGACTATTACTGTCGTACTACACGTACATTAGTAATTTGACTGAACAAAGTACACAACCCCTTTGCACCGAGCAGGGAGTCACTAAGTGAGGATCTCTGCCCAAACATATCATGATCTCATAACCATCTTAAATTAAATGAGGCATATCCATTCAAGCCTTGATACAATAACAGCAGAATGGGTGGTACGTAGTGGTTGGCACTGCTGCCTCATGGCCCCAGGGACCTGGGTTCGATTCCAGCCTTGGGTGACTATCTGTGTGGAGTTTGCATGTGTCTGTGTGGGTTTCCTCCAAGTGCTCCGGCTTCTTCCCGCAGTCCAAAAAATGTGCAGGGTAGCTGGATTGGCTAGGCTCTAGTGCCCAGGGATGTTTAGGTTGGGTGGGTTAGACGAGGGAAGTACAGGGGTACGGGAATGGGTCTGAGTGGAATGCTCTTTAGAGGGGCAGTGTGGACCTGTTGGGCTGAATGGCCTGTTTCCAAACTGTAGGAATTCTATGATAGCACAGTAGAGTACTAAAGGGGATGCGGAGACACAGATTCCCTAGTAAATATGCTCACAGGTTGTTGATGATAGCAGAGCAGTTAAGATGGGAAACAAGATTCTGGGCTTTATAATTGGCAGCATAGAGTACCAAATCTTTTGAATTAAGGTGACTCTTCGCTAAATACTGGGTCAGCCTCAGTAGAAGGAATCTGCCCAGTTATGGGTGTCAGCCTTTAGGGAAATGCTAAGGCTTTCGCGAAGGATTCGTGAGGTTGGTTCCATGGATGATAGAATTCAGTGACGTGGATAAGTTGGTGAAAGTGGGACTATTCTCCCTGGGGAGAGCGAGGTGAGGGGTGGTTTGGGACAAATGTATTCAAAACCATGAGGGTTTTAGGCACAGGCGAGAGACTGAAGTCGTTCCCATTGTGGGAAAGGACCAGAGCTCTGAGATTAAAGTTAGTTGGCAAAAGAACTGAAGACCTGATGTAGGAGAGCTTGTCGGCAGTCAGTGGTCTAGATCTGGAATTTGCTGCCTTAGAGTTTGGTAGAGACAGAATCAGTCGAGGTTTTTGAGGAGGAATTAGATATGTGCCTGAATGGAAACAATTTGAAGGGTTCTGGAGAGAGGGTGAGGCAATGGGGCATGCTAAATTCCTGTAATGGAGAGCTAGTATGGACTGGCCAGCCTGAGTGGACTCTGGTTTTGTCACTGTTCTCTGAACTTTGCAATGTCAGAATCCTTCTTCATTGGTCATATGGTTTACAATCTGTAATTTGATGTTGAAATGTTTTGGATGCAGTGCAAAAATTCAATTACAGACAGCATTATAACTTTTGCTGAGAATGATGTGCAATATTTAACCAGAGATGAAGATTTGAAACGAAAACAAATTGCTGGAGAAACTCAGCAGGTCTGGCAGTATCTTTGAAGAGAGCGAGATAAAAGTTTCTAGTCCATTGACTCTTCATCTGAACTGGGCTTGAAACATTAACTCTGTTTCCTTCTCCACAGATGCTGCCAGACCCGCTGAGTTTCTCCAGTAATTTGTTTTTGTTTTGAGTTGAACGTCTAATTAGTTTGGGCAAAGACGCATTTAAAAATGATGTACTGCACAATAATGATGCACATTTATCAAAGGGAATTGATTATGTTTTAATGTAAATTAACAGTAATGCAATTTAAAAGCAGCTGCCAATGCTTTATATTATAGTCCAATCTGTCAGCAATCTGATCTCTATACCCTATTAATTGGTAAAAGCACTATTAAAACTTACAGTAGCAATTAAGTACAAGTGGAGTTGTTTATGGAACTCACAGGGTTTGGCTAGATAATAGTAGGATGATCAAAGTTTTAACAATGTTCAGGATTGCCCTTTACAGATTATACTCATGACCTTAATCATTTTACTAGACAAATAAGATAGCACAAAACCATTAGATGCTTAGCTTTGGGTAGTGCAGAAATCAAACCTCAACTTTTAACTTCCTTTTTTTATTCATTAATGGGATGAGGGCATTGCTGGCCAGGCAGCGTTTAATCCCCAGCCCTAATTGCCCAGAGGGCAGATCAGAGTCAACCACACTGTGGGTCTGGTGTCACATGTAGGCTAGGCCAGACCAGGTAAGGATGACCGTTTCATTCCCTAAAGGACGTTAGTGAACCAGATGGGTTTTTCTGACAATCAACAGTGGACTCATGGTCATCATTAGATTCTTAATTCCCAATATTTTATTGAATTCACGTTCCACAATCTGCCGTGGCAGGATTCGAACCCAGGCCCACAAAACATTGTAGGGGTCTCTGGATTAACAGTCCAGCAATAATACCACGAGGCCATCACTTTCCCTATTCAAACCAATATACACCAATTAGAAGATCATTAATACTTTGAATGCAGTTGTTTTATAAAGATGCGGTAACAGTGAAGGCATTGTGACTCAGGATGTTGAGTGGGTTGGAGGGGAACTTGAAGTGGCAGGTGTTGCCATGTATCTGCTGCCCATGTCCTTCTAGGGGCTACAAGTTGCAGGTTTTGAAGGTGCTGTCAAAGGAATTTTTGGTGCGTTGTGCACTGCATCTTATCGATGATGCACACAGCATCAACTGTTTCATTGGTAGAGGGTGTGAATGTTGAAGTACGTGGATGTGACGCCTATCAGATGGACTGCATTGTCATGGATGGTTTTGAGCTGCTTGTGTTGTTGGAGCTGCTTCATTCCGGATAAGTGGGGAGTATTCCATCACACTCCCATAGTTACAGGGAGAATGGAGAGTATTTAATCTCCACTCTTCACATGTGCCTTGCACTCAACTCTGAATTCTCAGCCTCTGACCTGCTCTTGTAGCAACAACATGTACATACTAGATTGAGCTACATTTCTGGCCACCTTTTTTGATCCCCAGGGAGTGGACAGTGGGGTGTATCAACCCAAGGGTGTTGACAGTGGGGTGTTTAGCAATGTTAATCAAGTGGAGATTTTCTCATGTTGTAGCTGGCCACTTTCTGACCCTTGTGTGGTGTGAATGTTATTGTGCACTTATCGAGCCAAGTATGAATGCTGGACAGGTCGTCCAGCACATGGCCAGAGGAAGGCAGCTGAAAATGTTTTACCCTGGGACCATGCCCTGGAGTTCAGATAATTGACCTCCAACAATCTCAACCATCTTGCTTGATGTTAGTGTAGCTAGCAGAAAGTTGATTTCAAGCTTCACACTGCCTGAAACCAAAGTATCAGAAGAGATTATTTAGTCTTTAATGTTGTCCTCGCACATCTATGTTTTCTTTATCTTTCTTGTTTTAATTATAACATACAGTTTACATAGTTCTATTAGAATGGATTGCCTGTCAAGATTAATATTGACGTTGGAGATTATCCTAAGGATGATTTCCACAGATCATTGATTAACATTTATAGTAATCCTTGACTGGAATTATTGATACCTGCTCTAAAAGGAGCAGGTGTTTATAAAAGATTCTGTGCTGGTGACAATCAATTGACGACAACAACAAGAATGAAATACACAGACAATAACATTGGAACTAGGCTAAACTCAGAGTTAGTGTATGCAAATAACATTGTTTAATTTCACTAAGACCCCCTCCCCCCCTTCCCCCCCCACCCCAGTTGTACTTTGTTCCACCCTCTTGCATTGGGCAGAAGTTACAAAAATTTGAAAACAAAACACTGGTAGATTTAGGAACAGCTCCTTCTCCACTGTTCTCGGACTTGTGTATGGACCTCTCATATTAGCGTGGATCTTTCTCTGTAGCTGCACTCTGTTCTATTACCCTGATGTGTTTATGTATGGTATGATCTGCCAGGGTAGCCCACAAAAACAATACTTTTCCATGTATCTCAAGTATGCGTGATGATGATCCTAAATCAAATCCTGGCAGGAAATGTTCAAATGTTGGGTCTTTTAAAGTTATGCCCCATATGGAATTGTGTTTGTAAGTGTGAGCATTTGAGTCTGAAGTTTGTAAATCTGGGACTCTCTGTATGTCACACCTTGTCAGTGTAATATCCTACCTCCTGTATGTACTGAAGGAGAGATTTGAGCATTTTGTACACTTTGGCAGTCCACTGTCTCAAAAAGCCATAATTGCTGACGGAATCCAGGACCAGCTCAGCTGTTTACAAACTGACAGTGAATGTTGGAGAACACAGGCCAGCACCATGGGACCAAAGTCCCAGATCACAGAGCAGCTCCATGAGCACACTGCTGTCCTGGGTTATGTCTCAGTGACACATCGGGGCACACGAGAAATTCCTTCAGCGATGCCTCGTTGCATTCTCCAGCCAGTCTTCCCAGACCATCATACAAATGAGTGTCCATCTCAAATCCAGCTCCACATAAAGTAGATTAGACTCTGGGCATGGGAAGGCAAACAAGAGTTGCCCTAGTTTCAGATAGCTAATGTTTCAGGGGAATGTCAAAAGCGTTTAGCAATTCCTTCTGTGCTGCAGCATTAACAGTAATGACTGTGGGGAGCCAATATTTGAAGTGGAAAAGACTTGACCATTGAGCTGCATCACTCCGAGTGCAAACCCTACAACAATGAGGTGGCACAGAGACAGAAAGGAAGCAAATCCTGCTGAGCGAGTCTTGGCCCGTTTGGGATGTCCTGCCCTATTTGCTCAAGAATCAGTCTTTCTGGTACATGAGGTCCCAGTCAGAAAAAAGATAAGATGGCATCCTCAAACTGATGGATTAGCAGCATTGGATTCTGCTCCAGACTAGTAGTGCACTTGTGCTCCGGTAAACCTGAAACTTTAGCTGCATTTGCAGATTAGAATATGGCATTGAAGAAGACCATTCAGCCCATCAAAGTTGATTTTGTTAAAAGCAGTTCAGTTAGTTCCATTTTCTCATCCTTTCCCTCCTCTCTGCTGTCACAACTCCCTGGGAAACACCATTGAAATCAAGCCTGTCTCTTCCCAGAGTCGTGATATATGTGAAAAGATTTAATAAAACCGTTCAAAGTCTGCAATTTACCTGACTGATTAACCCAAGTTAAAAGAAAATCTGAAGTCTCTCAATACCGGGTTATTGTCCAATGGGTTTATTTGAAATTGCAAGCTTTTGGAGTCTGAAGAAGAACTTTCTGTCGCGATTTCCCTTAGTCATTCTGATATGACTTGTACTTCACTGAGCCTGAAATAAACCACATCCTGCTTAAGGCAGGAGTCTCTTACTGGAGTACCCATTGGGTTCTCTCCATACCAGACCAAATGGACCCTGCAACTGCCACTCATAAAGGAGGATTGTGGTAATTAAGTCCATCAGATGTGTCTCACACTGGGGTGACTTGGTAAGAATTCCTCAGACAGCATGGTGTTGATTTTTGACTGCACTGTTAATGTCAGTCAGACCAGGTAAGGAAGCCAATCACCACCTCCTGAAGGACATTAATGAAGCAGGCGGGGAGCTTTACACAATTGGTAGTACTTGTCCTGGTCACCATTTACTGACAGGAGCTATCAGTCTCACTGTGGGATGTCAGTTCCTGGCTCCAGAATGTTGGCCTGGGTTACTATCCAGTGACATTTCCCATCACCATGTGACCTGCTGTGAGCCTGTTGTTGGTGCAGTTGGGTTCATTTGCAGCTTTAGTGAACAGGTCACCGACTGCTTGATCCCAAAGCACCAACAGCTGTCCTGGTGAGGAGGACATTCAGGATCTCCCTCGGGAGAGGAAGCTGGAGAACATTTTTTTTTGAGAATCAACCTTGCAGAAAGCTGTGTTTTTAAACTGGCTGCTGAAATCTGAGCCCTAAAAAAGAAAATGGTCAGTCCAGGGAAAGCGTGGAGCAGGATAAATTACTGAAGTCATTAATTTTTGTGGCTTAGAGGCTTTTCAGTGATCCACATTAGCAAACTGCTGCATCAAGGTGCACATCTCCTTTAAGTTCCCCTCCAAACCACTCGCTATCCTGACTTGGAAATATATTGCCGTTCCTTCAGTGTTGCAGGTCAAAATCCTGGAACTCCCTTTTTCTTATAGCAATGTGGGTCAACCTACAGCATATGGACTGCAGTGGTTCAAGAAAGCAGCTCATTTACCACCCCCCCCCCCCCCCCGCAACCTTCCCCTGAGTTTTGTGGGTAAATCAGCGCAAACCGCTTTTAATTTGGCTCCTTATTAAGAAACCTCACAGACAATCAAAGACTGAAACAATTATTTACACTGTGGTAGCTCGCATCCAAAATAAGGCCCTCCAGGTAAGCAATTAAAGCTGCACATATTAACTTGGCTATTACCTGATTTAATGGTAGCATTTGGCTCTGATTCCAACTAACAGTAGTCTGTGATAATAGGAACTGCAGATGCTGGAGAATCCAAGATAATAAAATGTGAGGCTGGATGAACACAGCAGGCCAAGCAGCATCTCAGGAGCACAAAAGCTGACGTTTCGGGCCTAGACCCTTCATCAGAGAGGGGTATGGGGTGAGGGTTCTGGAATAAATAGGGAGAGAGGGGGAGGCAGACCAAAGATGGAGAGAAAAGAAGATAGGTGGAGAGAGTATAGGTGGGGAGGTAGGGAGGGGATAGGTCAGTCCAGGGAAGACGGACAGGTCAAGGAGGTGGGATGAGGTTAGTGGGTGGATGGGGGTGGAAGAACAGGTTAGGGAGGCAGAGACAGGTTGGACTGGTTTTGGGATGCAGTGGGTGGAGGGGAAGGGCTGGGCTGGTTGTGTGGTGCAGTGGGGGGAGGGGACGAACTGGGCTGGCTTTGGGATGCGGTTGGGGAAGGGGAGATTTTGAAACTAGTGAAGTCCACATTGATACCATTAGGCTGCAGGGTTCCCAGGCGGAATATGAGTTGCTGTTCCTGCAACCTTCGGGTGGCATCATTGTGGTACTGCAGGAGGCCCATGATGGACATGTCATCTAAAGAATGGGAGGGGGAGTGGAAATGGTTTGCGACTGGGAGGTGCAGTTGTTTGTTGCGAACTGAGCGGAGGTGTTCTGCAAAGCGGTCTCCATGCCTCCGCTTGGTTTCCCCAATGTAGAGGAAGCCACACCAGCTACAGTGGATGCAGTATACCACATTGGCAGATGTGCAGGTGAACCTCTGCTTAATGTGGAATGTCATCTTGGGGCCTGGGATAGGGGTGAGGGAGGAGGTGTGGGGGCAAGTGTAGCATTTCCTGCGGTTGCAGGGGAAGGTGCCGGGTGTGGTGGGGTTGGAGGGCAGTGTGGAGCGAACACGGGAGTCACGGAGAGAGTGGTCTCTCCGGAAAGCAGACAGGGGTGGGGATGGAAAAATGTCTTGGGTGGTGGGGTCGGATTGTAGATGGCGGAAGTGTCGGAGGATGATGCGTTGTATCTGGAGGTTGGTGGGGTGGTGTGTGAGAACGAGGGGTATCCTCTTAGGGCGGTTGTGGCGGGGGCGGGGTGTGAGGGATGTGTTGCGGGAAATGCGGGAGACGCGGTCAAGGGCGTTCTCGATCACTGTGGGGGGAAAGTTGCGGTCCTTGAAAAACTTGGACATCTGGGATGTGCGGGAGTGGAATGTCTTGTCGTGGGAGCAGATGCGGCGGAGGCGGAGGAATTGGGAATAGGGGATGGAAATTTTGCAGGAGGGTGGGTGGGAAGTGTTGTATTCTAGGTAGCTGTGGGAGTCGGTTGGTTTGAAATGGACTGTATGGACATTGATGACTGTATCGGCGCCGCCTCTTGCTCCCCAGAGGAGCTCGAACAGTTCATCCACTTCACCAACACCTTCCACCCCAACCTTCAGTTCACCTGGGCCATCTTCAGCACATCCCTCACCTTCTTGGACCTCTCAGTCTCCATCTCAGGCAACCAGCTTGTAACTGATGTCCATTTCAAGCCCACCGACTCCCACAGCTACCTAGAATACACCTCCTCCCACCCACCCTCCTGAAAAAATTCCATCCCCTATTCCCAATTCCGCCGCCTCCGCCGCATCTGCTCCCACGACAAGACATTCCACTCCCGCACATCCCAGATGTCCAAGTTTTTCAAGGACCGCAACTTTCCCCCCACAGTGATCGAGAATGCCCTTGACCGCGTCTCCCGCATTTCCCGCAACACATCCCTCACACCCCGCCCCCGCCACAACCGCCCAAAGAGGATACCCCTCGTTCTCACACACCACCCCACCAACCTCCGGATACAACGCATCATCCTCCGACACTTCCGCCATCTACAATCCGACCCTACCACCCAAGACATTTTTCCATCCCCACCCCTGTCTGCTTTCCGGAGAGACCACTCTCTCCGTGACTCCCGTGTTCGCTCCACACTGCCCTCCAACCCCACCACACCCGGCACCTTCCCCTGCAACCGCAGGAAATGCTACACTTGCCCCCACACCTCCTCCCTCACCCCTATCCCAAGCCCCAAGATGACATTCCACATTAAGCAGAGGTTCACCTGCACATCTGCCAATGTGGTATACTGCATCCACTGTACCCGGTGTGGCATCCTCTACATTGGGGAAACCAAGCGGAGGCTTGGAGACCGCTTTGCAGAACACCTCTGCTCAGTTCACAACAAACAACTGCACCTCCCAGTCGCAAACCATTTCCACTCCCCCTCCCATTCTTTAGATGACATGTCCATCATGGGCCTCCTGCAGTGCCACAATGATGCCACCCGAAGGTTGCAGGAACAGCAACTCATATTCCGCCTGGGAACCCTGCAGCCTAATGGTATCAATGTGGACTTCACCAGTTTCAAAATCTCCCCTTCCCCAACCACATCCCAAAACCAGCCCAGTTCGTCCCCTCCCCCCACTGCACCACACAACCAGCCCAGCCCTTCCCCTCCACCCACTGCATCCCAAAACCAGTCCAACCTGTCCCTGCCTCCCTAACCTGTTCTTCCACCCACTAACCTCATCCCACCTCCTTGACCTGTCCGTCTTCCCTGGACTGACCTATCCTCTCCCTACCTCCCCACCTATACTCTCCTCTCCACCTGTCTTCTTTTCTCTCCATCTTCGGTCCGCCTCCCCCTCTCTCCCTATTTATTCCAGAGCCCTCACCCCATCCCCCTCTCTGAAGGGTCAAGGCCCGAAACGTCAGCTTTTGTGCTCCTGAGATGCTGCTGGGCCTGCTGTGTTCATCCAGCCTCACATTTTATTAACAGTAGTCTGTCTCTGGATGTGCCCAGGCTTAATTTCTGTGCATTTCTTTGAAGTCCTGCTGAAGGAGTGTTCTGGTGTTGGATTTTTATTCAATTTTTGTTTTCATCTTTCAGGTCTATGATGTGATTTTTTTTTAAAAATCGCTTTTTTTAAACCCCCAAATAATGCACATTTTACCGCGTGTCATCTTATCAGAAGTAGCTTCCCTGTTCCATGTTACATTTACCGTTTAACTGTCTGGTTGAAGACACAGCTTTCCTAAATCCTTCAGCAGGGCTGCCCTTGTCCTTTTTTGTAGTGTGAAGTATCCTGTTTAATCAGGCAGCTGTCAAAACAGTTTTTTTGTTTGTGTAACCTCTCCGTCTTCTCCGTTCTCTCCCCCCCCCCCCCCCCCGACCCCGGTTTCTGTCTGGCATAAAGTGTGGAAGCAGGCAGTTGAATCCATGCAGCCCCCTGAAGGGCGTCCGACCCAGACCCATTCCCTATCCCTGTAACCCTGCATTTCCCATGGGCTAGCCCCCTTAGCCTGCACATCCCTGGACACCATGGGGCAACTTACCACGTGCAATCCACCCAACCTGCACCTCTTTGGACTGTGGGAGGAAACCGGAGCAAACCCACACAGACTTGGGGAAAATGTGCAAACTCCACACAATCGCCTGAGGGTGGAATTGAGCCCAAGCCCCTGGTGCTGTGATCTACCGTCCATCCCAGTGATACCTCAAGGGTAACTAGGGATGGGCAGTAAGTCATGTGATGAAGAAATGAGCAAATATTGTTTTCCACATGACAAAGACCAGATGGACAGTTACATCATTTAGGAAGTGGAGGTGCGTACCTTAAAAGAAATTACACACATCCATTTCCCAAAGCCCCAGTGATACTGCCAGCTTTTCCCAGTTTACAAAGTTTGTGTGGGGTTAGTGTACACGACAGTGCCCCTGCGCTCGTGCCAGATACCTAGCCTAATGCAGTCACCCTGGTCTCATGTTTAGTCAGATATAGCAGAAAATGTGACACAAATATTTTGAAGAGTTGCTGCGGTATTTCCTCCAGTCATGCAAACAAAACCCACATCCTCAAGAAATATAGCCACTGGTGCGAAATCATGAAAATCCAATGATCATCTTCGAAGTATAAATGAAGCAAACATTGTTTGATTGCCCATCCCTGACCTGTATGAAAACAGGAAGACTGACCTGTGATAAGTTCCACGTTGTTGTCTGATCTATGGCTCAATTATTGGGTACATGACCCACTGGAGCATTGCAACTGTCATTTACAATGATGCATAAACCCCTGTCAGATATATTTAACCCGAGAAACTCCAAACCAGCTCGACTGCATTTAGTTTCCATCAATAGCCATGACTTGTAACTGTAAGCTCATAAATCACAAATTTTTACGCACTGTTTTCAAATCCGAGCCCCCATGAGGAACATGCTGGAGGATGTTGGAGACCCTCAATGTGGAACAGCCCAGTCTGGTTATGCAGAATCGTTCTGTTTTCAAACTACTAGACTTTAAATTATACAGAGGACACAGATTGTAGTTGACTAAAAGCAAGATGATGGGGCACCTTTCTTTATATAACAAGTGAGAAAGACTTTGAGCAATGCCTGGAGGGGGTTGGGGACAGAGATTCACCGGTGGCCTTGAAAACGAAATTGTATAAATACTTGAAAGTTGCGGGGGAGGGGGGGGCGTTCGTGTGGTGGGTGGGAGTGCACTGTAAAGGTCACTTGTATTTGTCTAGATTGTAGACTAAAAATAGAAAAAGTAACTGCTTTGGTCCAAGGGAATTGTAAGCATCTTTTTCCATTCTTAAAGAAACACAGGTTATTGGAACTCATTGTGCCTTGGATCTACAAGGCTCCCTTATCCAACCAGGGAGGGGCGACACTAGACTGAGGCTTGGTGATAACAAGCTGTGGAGCTGGATGAACACAGCAGGCCAAGCAGCATCGTAAGAGCAGGAAGGCTGACGTTTCGGGCCTAGACCCTTCATCAGAACACGTCAGCCTTCCTGACCCTAAGATGCTGCTTGGCCTGCTGTGTTCATCCAGCTCCACACCTTGTTATCTGATTCTCTCATCTATAGTTCCTTTTGTCACTGAGGCTCGGTGGGTGTTTGCTCAGTGACAGATACTTGATTTGGTTTTTCAAGCAGGGCCAGTTGCACGTCTTAAGAAGTACTCAGCATAATACCAACTTCTTGTCTGACTGGTTGCTGGATGCGTGGATACAGCTTTGTGTTTGGACAACATAACAAACATCCAGACCATGAGGGAGAAAGTATCTTCCTCTGTGTCCTTTCTGTGAGTGGAGCAGCTGAAAATAATACTGAGCAGCTCATCACCCTCTATCCCTCTGCAAGTTTCCACCCAGAAAGGTAAACGGGAAAACACCTTCAGACACTGAGTGCATCTTCACTTGAAGTTCAATGTTGAGAATCCATGTCCATAATCTCGTTCCCTCTTCAAAGAGTCAAAAGAAATTGGAAGGGAGCTGAAGGAAAACATCTCGGTGATTCCTGTAATTGAGACACATGCCAGAACTGTGCTTCGTTGAAATTTTTTCACCGCTTCCCCACCCATTGTGTATTTCTTATCTGTGTCTGTTTAATGTAAGTTTTTTTACTTAAAAGGATGCAGTTTGGGTTATAGGGAGTTATAAGTTAACAATTTGACCTTTTTTGACATTTAAAAAAAACTTTGTTGTAAATAGCTGTAAAGACTAAAGGTGGTGTTTTCTTTTAACTTGATGTGGACATGCCAAATGTTGGACTGGGGTGAACAAGGTCAGGAGTCACACGACACCAGGTTTATAGTCCAACTGATTTTGTTTGAAATCACATGATTTTGAACCCTTCCCCACTGCCCCCAAGTTGAAATGACATGATCACTTTTAAGCATAGCTAAATATTGCTTACTGAAGGTTGAAGCAAGGATCAGACAGGGTGTAGAGGTCTACAAGGTAGCCAGGAGGGAACTGAGGAATGGACTTAGAGCTAGAATGGGGTATGAGAAAATCTTGGCAAATAGGATCAAGGAAAACCCCGAAGTGTTCTATACTTGTGTGAAGAACAAGAGGATGGCCAGAGTGAGGGTAAGGCCAATGAAGGATGGTGAAGGGAACTTGTTTGTGGAGTCAGAGGAGGTAGGGAGGTCCTTTTTTTTAGTGAATACTGAAGCAAAGTATTCACCAGTGAGGGACCTTGACGTTCGTGAGGACAACGTGAAACGGGCAAATATGCTCGAACAGCTTGATGTTAAGAAGGAGGATGTTCTAGAAATCTTGAAAAACATGACGATAGATAAGTCCCCTGGGCCAGATGGGGTATACCCAAGATTTCTATGGGAAGAGATTGCCCCTTTGGCGATGATCTTTGTATCCTCACTGTCCACTGGAGTCGTGCCAGAAGATTGGAGTGTGGCCAATGCCATTCCCTTGTTCAAGAAAGAGAACCAGGATAATCCTGAGAATTACAGACCAGTCAGTCTGTCTTCTGTGGTGGGTAAATTTTATTGGAGAGGATTCTGAGAGATAGTATTAATGATTATTAAGGAACATTGTGGCTTTGTGAGGGGCAGGTCATGTTTCATAAGCCTTATTGAATTCTTTGAGGATGTGACAAAACACTGACGTAGAGCAATGGATGTGGTGTATATGGATTTTAGCAAGGCATTGGATAAGGTTCCACATGGTAGGCTCGTTCAGAAAGTAGGGAGGCATGAGATTTGGGGAAACTTTGGCATCTGGCTGTCCAATATAAGTCAGGGGATGGTAATAGATTGGAAGTATTCAGCCTGAAGCTTGGTGACCAGTGGTGTGCTGCAGGGATCTGTTCTGGGACCTCTACTGTTTGTGATCTTGGATGCGGAAGTGGAAGGATAGGTTAGTAAGTTTGCCAATGATGTGAAGGTTGTTGGAGTTGTGGACAGCGTGGAGGGCTGTTGTAGGTTGTAACAGGACATTGACAGGATGCAGAGCTGGGCAAACAAGTGGCAGATGGCATTTAACCCAGAAAAGTGTCAAGTGATGCATTTGGAAGGTCGAATTTGAATGCAGAATACAGGGTTAATGGCAGGATTCTGGGCAGTGTGGAGGAACAGAGATCTTGGGGGTCCATGTCGGTAGATCCCTAAAGTTGCCACCCAAATTGATCGGGTTGTTAAGAAGGCATATGGTGTGTTGGCTTTCATTGGCAGGGGTTTGAGTTTCAGAGCTGTGAAGTTATACTGCAACTCTATAGAACTCTGATTAGACCACACTTGGAATATCGTGTTTAGTCTTGTCACCTTTATAACAGGAAAGATGTGGAAGCTTTAGGGAGGTTGCCGAGGAGGTTTATCAGGGTGCTGCCTGGACTGGAGGGCAGGCTTTGAGGAAAGGTTGAGGGAGCTGAGGCTTTTCTCATTGGAGGATGAGAGGTGACTTGATAGAGGTGTACAAGATAATGAGAGGCACAGATAGTAGATAGCCAGACATTCTTTCCCAGGGTGGAAATGACTATTACGAGGGGGCATAGTTTTAAGGTGATTGGAGGAAGGTATAGGGGAGATGTCAGAGGTAGGTTCTTCACACAGGGAGTGGTGGGCGTGTGGAATGTGCTGCTGGCAGTGATAGTGGAGTCAGATACATTAGAGACTTTTAAACAACTCTTGGATAGGCACATGGAGGATAGTAAAATGTAGGGTATGCAGGGTAGTTGATCTTAGGATAATAAGTTGGCACAACATCGTGGGCCAAAGGGGCATGTACTGTTCTTTGTTCTATGTTCTAGACTTGTCAATTCTCAAATTGACTCACTTGAAGGGTGGATTTAATAGTTGAGCCTCATTTATTCACAGACTATCACACATGTACCCTCTTTGAACAGAATACTTCCCCCTTTTGCCTGGATGGATGCAGCCACAAAAACACTTGAAGCTTGGCACTATCCAGGATAAAGCAGCTCCCGCTTAATTGTCGCCACGTCCACAAACATCCACGGTCTCCATCAGCAACACTCAGCCTCAGCAGTGTGTACCATCTACAAGATACTGCAGAAATTCACTGAAGATCCTTGGACAGCATCTTCCAAGCCCATGACCACTAAAAGGACAAGGGCGGCAGATACATGGGAACACCATCCCCTGCGTGTTCCCCTCCAAACGACTCACCATCCTGACTCAGAAATATATCACTATTCCATCACTGTTGCATATCAACCCTAGAACTGCCTCAAATGGTCTTTGTGCAACACATAGACTGCAATGATTCAAGAAGGCAGCTCACTACCACCTTCTCCAGGGCAGCTAGAGAAGCGATTAAATACTGGCCCAGCCTGTGATGTTGATGCCCCGTGAATTAGTGTGTAGATCAAGTCTCAGTTACTTATTGTTATCTGAGAGTTGCCCTGGATAATATTATCTCCACTACCTGACGATGCTAGAACCCAGCAGCCAATCCCAGTTGTACACATCAAAATCAAATAAATCAGACAGTGCAAGAGAAACTCAACATGCCTGACGGCACTCTGGAGAGAGAGAGAAAGCAGAGTTAATGTTTCTGAAGAAGGGTCTCTGTACTCAAATCATTAACTCTGTTTTCTCTCCACAGACATCCTGGACCTGCTGAGTTTCTCCAGCTGTTTTTCTTTGTTTCAGACTTCCAGCCTCCACAATTCTTTCCTTTTAATTTAGCATGCACGTCATAGACTGTTTAAACCTGGGAGATTGTACTCTCCAACATGCAAGACATTATTTAACAAATTCTGCTGCTTTCGCATAATTTCTTATCAGAGGTGACTCCAAACCTTCACGTTGCATTGCAACAGGAGATGATTGAGATGAGCAGATTCTCTGGTCAATACAGGAAGCAGTCAGTTAGGTGCACTTATGACACTGATTTCTTATCTACTTGTTAGGCTTGCTCTAGAAATGAGCTTTTGTTCAGGGAGATAATAAAATGTGAGGCTGGATGAACACAGCAGGCCCAGCAGCATCTCAGGAGCACAAAAGCTGACGTTTCGGGCCTAGACCCTTCATCAGAGAGTTCTGTTTAAGAATGCCAACCAGCAGCAAAGAAAGCATTTACCAGACTTTGTAGTTGTAAGTAGCCAGAATAAATGGTGACTGGGTTATTGTTAGTGGCCTGTTCATTCTCATTGATACCAATGTAAGCATCCATGGATATTTAAGAAGCTGGTTTGTTGGTGATCTATGATGAGCTCTTCTTCAGAGGAAGTTTGTTTTTTTTTGTCATATATGGAGTGTAAGCGATGTTTTCCAAAATGTAGCAAGTGGCAGGGCAAACATAGACACCAAAAGGTGTAAAGTACAGTCTTCAGTCAGAGGTCTGGAGTATTGTGCACTTTTGGCCTCCTTCGCTGAGGAAGAAATGTACTGGCTATGGAGGGAATTCTTTGTGGATTTACCAGACTGATTCCTGGATTGCAGGACTAACCAGTGAAGAGAGACTGGATTAGTTCAAACTATATTTGCTGGAGTTTAGAAGAATGAGGGGGGACTTCTCATTGAAATCTGTAAAATTCCAACAGGTTAGACAGCAGGAAGGATGTTTCCGATGCCCGGGGAGTCCAGTCTGAGGAAACAGGGAAGTCATTTAGGACTGAGATGAGGAGAAATTTCTTTACTCTGACAGCGTTGAGCCCGTGGGATTCTCTGCCACAGAAAATAGTTCTATTTGTTAACGTCTTGCACTCTGTTTGCATGATGAAATATTTTTTGTTTCTAAATGTGTTGCTGAAAGGAGTTCTACTCTTATGAAGTATTTTTACCTCCTACTGGGATTGGGGTCTGTCAAAGTAAGTGTCAAATTCAACCTATCAGCGACTCTCATAATCAAACAAAAACAGAAATTGTCAGAGAAATGCAGCAAGTCTGGCAGTATCTGTAGAAAGAGAAAGTTACAGTTTTGTCTGACACGTCCGTGGACACGAAACATTAACTGTGTTTCTCTCTTCACAGATGCTGCCAGACCTGCTGAGTTTCTCTTTGTTTCAGTAGCCAGCGTCCACTTTGTTTTTTTTTCCCAAATGAAATAAATGCTTTGATGGATTAGCTTGACCTGGCCTGTAGATCTGATGAAATGAGGCAACAATCCCCAGGACTCGGATGGGGCATTGCAGAGTGGAAATGATGGCGTTTGATAAATGGCACAGGAGAGCAAAGTGACTGGCGCTGGAGCGGATCAAGGTGTTGCAGCTTGAGAGGGTGACTGCAGTTTGGGGTTGGAGACCCAAAGGAGGTCAATTGATTTAATAGAATTAGGAACTTTAGGAGAAACGTCTTGGGGAGTAGAGGGAGGGATAGGACTTGTTGGGATGGGGTGATTTTGCATGACTTTAGGAACCAACACTTCCAATAAAGGAAGAGCTGCAGCAATGTAATGACTTCCCCTCCATCATGAGGTTAGAAGTGTGGATGTTTGCGAATGATTGCACGGTGTTCAGGACCATTTAGAACTCTCAGATCCTATGTCCAGATGCAGCATCACCTATACACTATCAAGCGTTGGGCTGAGATATGGCGAGTATTTACATCACAAGTTCTAGATAATTCGCATCTCACAAGAAGAAACAACTTCACCTTGTCCCCTTGCAATCCAAATGGCATTACTATTGCTGAATAATCCACAATCAACCACTCAGCCATATAAATACTACAGCGATAATTCACCTCCTGGCTCCTCAAAGCCCATCCCCGTTGAAAAGGCACAAGTCAGGAGTGTGAGGGAATACTCCCCACTTGCCTGGATGCCTGCAGCTCCAACAACACTCAAAGCTCTACACCGTGCAGCATGAAACCATTTGATCAGTACCCCATTCATCACTTTCAGCATTGATTCCCTTGATCACTGATGCTCAGTAGCAGTAGTGCATAGCATCTATAAGATGTACGGCAGAAATTCACCAAGGTTCCTTGCACAGCACCTTCCAAACCTACAACCACTTCCAGACAGAAGGGGAGGGACAGCAGATATGCCAATACTTGCAGGCTCCCCTCCAAGCCACTCACCATCCTGACCTGGAAATATATTGTAGTTCCTTCACTGTTGCTGGGTCAAAATCTGAGAACTCCCTCCCTAAGGTTTACCTACAGGACAAGGTCTGCATCCTTCTCAAGGGCAACAAGAGAGGGGCGATGAAAGCTGGCCCAGCCAGTGATTCTTCTGTCCAATGAACAAAATCATGTGTTTTGATTTTGTATTTTGTTTTTAAATGTTCTTCTGGTAATATTAACATAGTTTTAGAAGTTACTGTTGAGTGTACTTTATTTAACAAAATTCAGTTATTCTTGACCTCCTCATTTGAGATTAATTAACAGAAAATCCCAAATAAGTGATGAGGGGAAATCCCAAGCAAGGAGAGATAAAGATGGTCCGGGTTACTGCCAGCATCACCTTATCTTATCGAACTGATCACATTTCAAAAAGTCGTGTTGACACGAGGGCAATTTTTTTTTATCACCATTGTTCATGGTAATCCCTTCCTGTATTACATTTTTATCTTGGAATTGCACCAGTTTAAAAAAATGTTCAGCTGACAGGATACACAGCTGGAAGCTTAAATATACTCCTGTGTCCCAGTAATAAGCATTAGATTGAATGCGTATGTGATAGTACCACTTTCTGGATTACAGCAGCTGCTGTAGCTGGACAGGCTGTGATCACAGGAAAAAAAATTTCCAGTTCCTTTACCTCTGCATTTTTTATTTAACAAGACTTACTCAGATAGGAAAGGCACATTTGTCAGTTACATCTTGTGCTATTTTAGTTACTGCTATTGCCTGATCTGGAGTTCCCACTGTACTACCCCTGAACCATATAAGGAAATGTTTGCAGATAATGCTGGAGAAACTCAACAGGTCTGGCCGTATCTGTCAACAGAAGTAACGTTTCAGGTCCAGTGACAGAACAATTCTTATGTCTTATTTCCAGTACATCTTCTCTGGTACTCGTGCAGGGTATTTGGGATAAATTTTCCATACAGAGCTTCAACACTCCTGGTAGCAAATGTCGTATATTTTGCAGGTTGTTTTATTTACCACAGTTTCTCGCCTAGTTTCCTCGGTGAGACTACAAGGGAGTGGACTTTAGATATCCCTCTGTGTTGCCATGGTGATGAGCAATCTCCTGGAGCCTGGCACAGTGTGAGGCTGAGACTCGAACAGAGATATATCCTTTGGGCATTCTCTGAGAATGACAGTGGGGGAGAATGATGGCAGTAATGAAAGAGGAAATGCGAGGACAAAAGATTTGCAATATTTCGGGACAACCCGAAGTGCCTTACAACCAATAAAGGACTTACAAAGTGTAGGTCACTGTTGTTACAAAAGGAACACACCAGCTAACTTGGGCATGGCAAGTTTGTACAAACAGCAATATGATATTAAGCAGAGATAGTAGGAACTGCCGACACTGGAGTCTGAATCATCATAGAATCCCTGCAGTGTGGAAACAGGTCCTTCGGCCCAACAAGTCCACTCCGATTTGAGCTAACGAGGTGTAGTGCTGGATGAACACATGCAGGGTATTTGGGATAAATTTTCCATACAGAGCTTCGGGCCAAGCAGCATCAGAGGAGCAGGAAAAGTCCAGACCTGAAATGTCAGCTTTCCTGCTCCTGTTATGCTGCCTGGTCTGCTGTGTTCATCCAGCTCCACGCCTTGTTCCTATGATATTGAGCAGACTGTCTGTCTGATTTAATTGTGCTGGCTGGCTCGCTCGCTCCCTCGCATGCTCGCTCTCTCTCTCTCCGCGTGCGCTCTCTCTCTCTCTCTCTCTGCGTGCGCGCTCTCTCTCTCTCTTGAACAGACACACACACACACACACACACAAACAGAGGAAAACCCAGGAAAGATAGTTCTATACCCCTTGTTCACAAGATCTATTGAGTTGGTTCTAGCTGATCAGATGGTTTCAACTCGCCGTTCCTTTTCTCGAAGATTCCGCTGGTTTTCAGGAGGCACAGGGTGGCAGGTTCACTGATAAAAGGTCTCTGACTTGTCTTACCTTCAGCAGGTGTTTCTAAAAGGTAAAGTGGCTGACTGCAGAGAATGGAGCTAGAGCCCATGAGCTGGGTCAGACCTGACGATTTCTGTCTATCCCAAGCTGTTCATATGGCTGTTGGCAGGCAGAAGACCTTTACCATTGATAACTGGTCACTATTCCTCAAACCAATCAGGTTCTTGTTGCCAACCAAAGCTCTATCTGTGTACAACCCCATGGTTCCAGTTAATCTGCAAACCCTGCTTTAACACAGATGTACAAACAGTATTCACAATGAGGAGCAATTGCTTTCAAACCATACAGCTGCCAGGATAGTGGGGGCTTTTAAAATATTTCTTTCCTCATTTAATTAAAAATAATTTAAAAAACACAGGAAGATGAAAGGACATGGCTTTCATCATCATTTTCTGTTAATCCGTATTGATAGCAGTATACTTGTTCAGGTTGGCCACTGAATTCTGAATATGGACCAACCCATCAACTCTAAGCAGTCGCATAGAAGCTCCTGCTTTAACCTTACTCCATCACTGCACTAGTTTCTCTGCTGCATCGTCATGCTTTAATTTCTGCTTATAAGCCAGGAGAGGAAGGCAGCTTCGTGATCTAATTTTCCAAAGTGGTGGTGGCAATGCTAGGGACAAATCCGATCCCCTCATGGGAAATGATAACAACATTCTATTAGCTTTCCCAGATGGGGGATGGAACGACAAACACCTTTTGGTTGTGTAGCAGTGGTCAAGGATGTTTGGACCTCTGGTGGGACAGGAGACATGTTGATGATATTTTGGGAGAATGTTATTGAGGTTGGCCTAGTCTGAGACTAGGATGAGCAAGGCCTTGGGGTATTCTGTCTCAAGACTGTTTGTGGCATTGTATACTTCATCAAGTGCAATCTTCACTTCTGCTAGGAGAGGGATATAGACCACTGCCAGGATAGCAAAGGTGAATCTGTGTGGTATGTAGTAGGGATGGCACTTCATTGTTACATAGTCTAGGTCCGGGAAGCAGTACCTCACCAGGGTCACCATGTCTGAGCACCAGGTAGTGTCAATTAGGTGGCAGGCCCCAAAGCCCCTTGCCTTACCCGAGGTCCGTTCAGTGAACTGAGAAACCCTGAGGTTGTAACGCACAGTCGGGTGTAGCAGGAGTGAGCCATGTCTCTGTCTCTCAGTTCCCTTTGGAAACTGGGTCTAGCTTTGAGGTCAGTGGCTTGAACGTTTGCCAGGAGTGTGCTGGGTAGGGGGATCTTCAGTCCCACCTGAGATCCAGGGCATCTCCTAGGTAGGTGGCTGCTCTCAGTAGGTCCCAGACATCGGTGAGGAGAGTCTGCTGCGCCGAGAGGTAAGTGTGTGCTCTCAATGGGATCCTGGGAACCAGTAATGGCCTTGAGTGTTCCAGGAGGTCTTGTGGCCATTTTAGTCGGGCCTCCATGTTGTCCAGTCGCTGTGGGGTCAGGTCTTGTTCCTGCATTGGTTGGGCCCCTGTCCCACATTTCCATGAGGAGGCTAGGCCTGCAGGAAGCCTGTAGGCCCTAATTCCTCTGGATTTGTGGTTCTAGCATCAGTAATCTGGCCTCGTCAGGCAGAGAGTCCTTAAACCTGAAAGTAGATTTAGGAGAACATTGTTAGTGATTTTGATAGACTTGGAATTGTGGTTTAGAAGAGCAGAAAACAATTACAGAACTTGTAAGGAAATGTTACCATACTCTGGCATCATCTTAAAACAAGGAAGTGCTGGCAATGCTAGTGACAAATCAGATCCCCTCGTGGGAAATGATGACATTCTATTAGTTCTCCTAGTTACTTGTTATACCTGCAGACTGACCTTCCGTGAATCGTGCATTAGAATGCCCAGATCCCTCTGCATCTAGGAACTCTGCAATCTCTCATCGTATAAATAATGTTTTTTTTTTAGTTCCTCCTGACAAAATAGACAGTTTTGGATTTTCCACAGATGATTTGCCATACCTTTGCCCATAGCTCAGCTCACTGGGTGGCTGAGTTTGTGATATCAACGGTGCAGGTTCGATTCCCACGTTGGCTGAGGTTACCGTGAATGTCCTTCTCTTCTCTTGCCTGAGGTTAAACCGCAGCCTGTTGTCTCTGTAATGAGAGAGTGAGACTGTGCTGACTTTACCTCTTTTAAATATACGTTTTCAATTTTAGCCAAACATGAAGTCCAAAAGGAGACTAGCCACTGTTGTTCCCTTTTTATTAAAGAAGGACAACAGGAGTAATTCAGGAAATTAGAGGCCCATGAGTTTACTATCAGTGGTAGGGAAATTATTGAGGTAGTTTCTTAGGGACAGGATTTAGTTGCATTTGGAAAAGAATGGACTCATTAGGAATAGTCCGCATGGCTGTGTGCGGGGGACGTCTTGTCTCTCAAATTTGGTTGAGTTTTTTGAGGAAGTGATGAGGATGGTTGATGAGGGTAGGGCAGTAGATGTTGCCTACATAGACTATACTCCAGCATTTGACAAGCTCCCTCAGGGTAAGCTGGTCCAGAAAATTAAATCACATGGAATCCACAGTGAGTTCATTAGTTGGATATACAATTGGCTTGGTCATAGAAAACAGAGGCTAGCTGTGGATAGGTGTTTCTCTGACTGGAGGTCTGTGGGGAATGGCATTCCACAAGGATCAGTGCTGGGACCTCCGTTGTATGTAATATGTATCAATGATTTGGATGAAAATGTAGGTAATCTGATTAATGTGTTTTGCGGATGACATGGAAATTGGTGGAATTGTGGATATTGAGGAAGGTTGTCACAAGATACAACAGGATATAGATTAGTTGGAAAGTTGGGCGGAGAAATGGCAGATGGAGTTTAATCAGTAGAAGTGTGAGGTGATGTATTTTGAGAGGTCAAATGCAAGAGGAAAGTTTGGAGTAAGTGGCTGGACCTTAGGAGCTTTGATACAGAGGGATCTTAGGTACAAGTCCATAGCTCCCTGACAGTAAGGAGCAAGGATAAGGTGGCAAAGAAGATGTAAGGCATGCTTGTCTTCATCAGTCAGGGACACAGAGTATCAAAGTTGGCAAGTCATGTTGCAACTTTAGTTGGGGCACATTTTGAAGTATTTTGTTCAGTTGTGGTCACTACAGTACAGGAAGGGCGTTGGATGCTTCGGAGAGGGTGCAAAAGAGGTTTACCAGGCTGTTGCTTGGATTGGAGTGTATTAACTATAAGGAGTTTTTGGATGAACTTGGACTGTTTCTGCTAGAGCATCAGAGGCTGCGGGGTGACCTGATAGAAGTGTTATGATAGGCATGGACAGGGTGGACAATCAGAGGCTTTTTTTCCAGGGTGGAAACATTAAATAATAGGGGCCATAGGTTTAAGGTGTGGGGGGGATGAGAGAGAGTTTAAAGAAGGCACGTTTTTCTTCCATAGAGGGTGGTAGGTGCCTGGAATGTGCTGCTGGGGAGATGATAGAAACAGATACAATACCAACATTTAAGAGACATTTGGACAGTCGGTGAACCGGCAGGGAATTGAGGAATGCGGATGATGTGCAGGCAGATGGAGTTAGTGGCATCATGATTGGCACAGACACAGTGAGGTGAAGAACCTGTTCCTGTGCTGTACTGTTGTATGTTCTAAAAAGAACTTACAATCCCATGTTAAACAAATGTCCCAGTGTTGGCCTTGCTTAGTTCCTGCGCTACAGACATCCATCCAGGATTTCCCATTTCTCACTGATTGTGCAGTCTCGGTTGTCTGGTTGATACTATCACTCGCTTCCTGGCTTGGACTGTTCTCCTGGTTTCATTCTTTATCCTGTCCATCTGTGAATCTTCTGTTCTGCTTCTTCATGCTTGCATTTTATCTTTCTGTAAGTCACTTATAATTGAAATTATTTTACCCTTACAGAGAAATAGGTTTGAATAGGTGTTCGGGAGGACGAAAAGGGGGAGAATGCATTTTAGAGTTTAAGACTTCAGCCACCAAAGGCTCTTCCTCCAGCTGTGAACGCGTTAAAAGTGCCAGGAGGCACTGAGTAAAAGTGCAGATATGCGGCGGGGATGTGGTGCTGGAGGAGGTGACAGCGATGGAGAAGGGCAGGTCACAGGGGGTGTTTAGAAAGTAAATGCATTTAGGTGCTGCTTAACTGGAACCCTTTGTGGGTCAGTGGACAGAAGGCAAGACACTTCGAACATAGAACATTACAGCACAGTACAGTACAGGCCCTTCGGCCCTCAATGTTGTGCCAACCTGTCATACCGATCTGAAGCCCATCTAACCTACACTATTCCATGTACGTCCAAATGCTTATCCAATGACGACTAAAAGTTGGCAAATCTACTACCATTGCAGGCAAAGCGTTCCATTCCCTTACTACTCTCTGAGTAAAGAAACTACCTCTGACATCTGTCCTATATCTTTCACCCCTCAATTTAAAGCTATGTCCCCTCGTGCTCGCCGTCACCAACCTAGGAAAAGGGCTCTCCCTATCCACCCTATCTAACCCTCTGATTATTTTATACGTTTCAATTAAGTCACCTCTCAACCACCTTCTCTTTAACGAAAACAGCCTCAAGTCCCTCAGCCTTTCCTCGTAAGACCTTCCCTCCATACCAGGCAACATCCTAGTAAATCTCCTCTGCACCCTTTCCAAAGCTTCGACATCCTTCTTATAACGCGGTGACCAGAACTGTACACAATACTCCAAGTGCGGCTGCACCAGAGTCTTGTACAGGTGCAGCATAACCTCTTGGTTCCGGAACTCGATCCCTCTATTAATAAAAGCTAAAACACTGTATGCCTTCTTAACAGCCCTGTCAACCTGGGTGGCAACTTCCAAGGATCTGTGTACATGGACACCGAGATCTCTCTGCTCATCTACACCAGCAAGAATCTTACCATTTGCCCAGTACTTTGCCTTCCGGTTACTCCTACCAAAGTGCATCACCTCACACTTGTCTGCATTAAACTCCATTTGCTACCTCTCAGCCCAGCTCTGCAGCTTATCTATGTCTCTTTGCAACCTACAGCATC
Organism: Stegostoma tigrinum; assembly: GCF_030684315.1. NCBI lineage: Eukaryota > Metazoa > Chordata > Chondrichthyes > Orectolobiformes > Stegostomatidae > Stegostoma > Stegostoma tigrinum. The sequence goes on from NC_081378.1 coordinate 3,763,497, forward strand.
CTTTGTCACTATCCACAACTCCTCCAACCTTAATGTCATCTGCAAATTTACTAACCCATCCTTCTACGCCCTCGTCCAGGTCATTTATAAAAATGACAAACAGCAGTGGACCCAACACCGACCCTTGTGGTACACCACTAGTAACTGGTCTCCAGGATGAACATTTCCCATCAACTACCACCCTCTGTCTTCTTTCAGCAAGCCAATTTCTGATCCAAACTGCTATATCTCCCACAATTCCATTCCTCCGCATTTTGTACAAGAGCCTACTGTGGGGAGCCTTATCGAACGCCTTGCTGAAATCCATATACACCACATCAACCGGTTTACTGTCATCTACCTGTTTGGTCACCTTCTCAAAGAACTCAATAAGGTTTGTGAGGCACGACCTTCCCTTCACAAAACCGTGCAGACTATCCCTAATCAATTTATTCTTTTCTAGATGATTATAAATCCTATCCCTTATAACCTTTTCCAACACTTTACCAACAACTGAGGTAAGGCTCACTGGTCTATAATTACCAGGGTTGTCTCTACTCCCCTCTTGAACAAGGGAACCACATTTGCTATCCTCCAGTCGTCTGGCACTATTCCTGTAGACAATGATGAGTTAAAGATCAATGCCAAAGGGTCGGCAATCTCTTCCCTGGCTTCCCAGAGGATCCTAGGATAAATCCCATCCGGCCCAGGGGACTTATCTATCTTCACCCTCTGTAGGATTTCTAATACCTCTTCCTTGTGAACCTCAATCCCACCTAGTCTAGTAGCCTGTATCTCAGTATTCTCCTCGACAACACTATCGTTTTCTAGAGTGAATACTGTTGAAAAATATTCATTTAGCGCTTCCCCTATCTCATCTGACTCCACACACAACTTACCACTACTATCCTTGATTGGCCCTAATCTTTCTTTCATCATTCTTTTATTCCTTAAATACCTATAGGATCAGGGTAAACCCTCAGGCTTTCTATCTGCCAACAACTTCTCATGTCTCCTCCTGGCTCTTCTGAGCTCTCTCTTTAGGTCTTTCCTGGCTACCTCGTAGCCCTCAAGCGCCGTAACTGAGCCGCCTTCACATCTCATCCGAACATAAGCCGCCTTCTTCCTCTTGACCAGAGATTCCACCTCCTTCGTAAACCACAGCTCCCGTGCTCTACAGCTTCCTCCCTGCCTGACAGGTACATACTTATCTAGGACACACAGGAGCTTTTCCTTGAATAAGCTCCACATTTCTAATGTGCCCATCCCCTGCCGTTTTCTTCCCCATCCTATGTTCCCTAAATCTTGCCTAATCTCATCGTAATTGCCTTTTCCCCCAGCTATAACTCTTGCCCAGTGGTATACACCTATCCCTTTCCATCACCAAAGTAAACATAACAGAATTGTGATAGCTATCACCAAAGTGCTCACCAACTTCCAAATCTAACACCTGGCTGCGCTCATTACCCGGTACCACATCTAATGTGGCTTCGCTCCTTGTTGGCCTATCTACATGCTGTGTCAGGAACCCCTCCTGCACACACTGGACAAAAACTGACCCATCTATAGTACTCAAACTATAGTGTTCCCAGTCAATATTTGGAAAGTTGAAGTCCCCCATGATATCTACCCTGTTTCTCTCACTCCTATCGAGAATCATCTTTGCTATCCTTTCCTCTATATCTCTAGAACCATTGGGAGGCCTATAGAAAACTCCCAACAGGGTGACCTCTCCTTTCCTGTTTCTAACCTCGGCCCATACTACCTCAGTTGACGAGTCCCCATACGTCCTTTCTGCAACTGTAATACTGTCCTTGACCAACAATGCCAGACCTCCGCCCCTTTTACCATCTTCTCTGTTCTTACTGAAACATCTAAAGCCCGGAACCTGCAACAAACATTCCTGTCCCTGCTCTATCCATGTCTCTGAAATGGCCACAACATCGAAGTCCCAGGTACCAACCCATGCTGCAAGTTCACCCACCTTATTCCGGATGCTCCTGACGTTGAAGTAGACACTTCAAACCAATGTGTTTAGTTAAAATGCTCCTTGCCTTGATTACTGATGCTGCAGAACCTGCGTACAGCTCGCTGCACTGGTGAGAATGCCTAATTGGAGAAGATTTCTCTGCTGAACGAGCTTGGGAAATGTTCGTGGGAGGTGTCCGTGAGAGCAGCACAGCAAGCTGTCCCTTCGCCGTTGAGACCAAAGCCTGAGCCAGTACATTTTTAAGCATGTCCGTTCTGAGACATCTTCCTGAGTTGTTCGTGAAAGGTTGTGGCATAGAACATAGAACATAGAACAGTACAGCACAGAACAGGCCCTTCAGCCCACAATGTTGTGCCGACCATTGATCCTCATGTATGCACCCTCAAATTTCTGTGACCATATACATGTCCAGCAGTCTCTTAAATGACCCCAATGACCTTGCTTCCACAACTGCTGCTGGCAACGCATTCCATGCTCTCACAACTCTCTGCGTAAAGAACCTGCCTCTGACATCCCCTCTATACTTTCCACCAACCAGCTTAAAACTATGACCCCTCGTGCTAGCCATTTCTGCCCTGGGAAATAGTCTCTGGCTATCAACTCTATCTATGCCTCTCATTATCTTGTATACCTCAATTAGGTCCCCTCTCCTCCTCCTTTTCTCCAATGAAAAGAGACCGAGCTCAGTCAACCTCTCTTCATAAGATAAGCCCTCCAGTCCAGGCAGCATCCTGGTAAACCTCCTCTGAACCCTCTCCAAAGCATCCACATCTTTCCTATAATAGGGCGCCCAGAACTGGACGCAGTATTCCAAGTGCGGTCTAACCAAAGTTTTATAGAGCTGCAACAAGATCTCACGACTCTTAAACTCAATCCCCCTGTTAATGAAAGCCAAAACACCATATGCTTTCTTAACAACCCTGTCCACTTGGGTGGCCATTTTAAGGGATCTATGTATCTGCACACCAAGATCCCTCTGTTCCTCCACGCTGCCAAGAATCCTATCCTTAATCCTGTACTCAGCTTTCAAATTCGACTTTCCAAAATGCATCACCTCGCATTTATCCAGGTTGAACTCCATCTGCCACCTGTCAGCCCATCTCTGCATCCTGTCAATGTCCCGCTGCAGCCTACAACAGCCCTCTACACTGTCAACGACACCTCCGACCTTTGTGTCGTCTGCAAACTTGCTGACCCATCCTTCAATTCCCTCGTCCAAGTCATTAATAAAAATTACAAACAGTAGAGGCCCAAGGACAGAGCCCTGTGGAACTCCACTCACCACTGACTTCCAGGCAGAATATTTTCCTTCTACTACCACTCGCTGTCTTCTGTTGGCCAGCCAATTCTGTATCCAAGCAGCTAAGTTCCCCTGTATCCCATTCCTCCTGACCTTCTGAATGAGCCTACCATGGGGAACCTTATCAAATGCCTTACTGAAGTCCATATACACCACATCCACAGCTCGACCCTCATCAACTTTTCTAGTCACATCCTCAAAAAACTCGATAAGGTTTGTAAGGCATGTCCTACCCCTCACAAAGCCGTGTTGACTGTATTTGATCAAGCCATGCTCTTCCAGATGGTCATAAATCTTATCCCTCAGAATCCTTTCTAACACCTTGCAGACGACAGACGTGAGACTTACCGGTCTATAATTGCCGGGGATTTCCCTATTTCCTTTCTTGAAGAGAGGAATTACATTTGCCTCTCTCCAGTCCTCAGGTACGACTCCAGTGGAGAGCGAGGATGCAAAGATCTTCGCAAGTGGCGAAGCAATTGCATTTCTCGCTTCCCAAAGCAGCCGAGGACAAATCTGATCCAGGCCTGGCGACTTGTCAATCTTAATGTTTGACAAAATTTTCAGCACATCAGCTTCGTCTATCTCTATCCATTCCAGCATGCACACCTGCTCTTCAAAGGTTTCATTCACTACAAAGTTGGTTTCTTTCGTAAAGACAGAAGCAAAAAACTCATTTAGGGCTTCCCCTACCTCCTCAGGCTCCTCACACAAGTTCCCTATGCTATCCCTGATCGGCCCTACTCTTTCTTTGACCATTCTCTTATTCCTCACATAAGTGTAAAATGCCTTTGTGTTTTCCCGGATTCCTTCTGCCAAGCCTTTCTCGTGCCCCCTCCTGGCTCTCCTCAGACCATTTTTGAGCTCCTTCCTTGCCTGCATGTAATCCTCTCTAGCTGAACTTGACCCTAGCTTCCTCCACCTTATGTAAGCTACCTTCTTCCTTTTCACTAGAAGCTCCACCGCTCTCGTCATCCAAGGTTCCTTAATCTTACCCCTTCTTGCCTGTCTCAGAGGGACATATTTACTCATCACTCCCAACAACTGTTCCTTAAACCATCTCCACATGTCTATAGTTCCCTTACCATGGAACAACTGCTCCCAGTCCATGCTTCCCAACTCATGTCTAATCGCATCATAGTTTCCTCTTCCCCAATTAAATATCCTCCCATTCTGCCTAATCCTCTCCTTCTCCATAGCTATGTAGAATGTGAGGCAGTTATGGTCACTATCACCAAAATGCTCTCCCACCACAAGATCTGATACCTGCCCCGGCTCGTTTCCGAGCACCAAGTCTAGAATGGCCTCTCCCCTCGTCGGCCTGTCAACGTACTGCGTTAGGAAACCCTCCTGAACACACCTTACAAAAACAGCTCCATTCAAATCTTCTGCTCGAAGGAGGTTCCAATCAATATTAGGAAAGTTAAAGTCACCCATTACAACAACCCTACTGCGTCCACACTTTTCCAAAATCTGTCGACCTATGCTTTCTTCAATCTCCCTGCTGCTATTGGGGGGCCTGTAGTAAACCCCTAATGAGGTGACTACTCCCTTGCTGTTCCTAATTTCCACCCATACTGACTCAGTAGGCAGATCTTCCTCGACAAAGGAAGCTTCTGTAGCTGTGATACCCTCTCTGATTAGTAGTGCTACACCCCCTCCTCTTTTTCCCCCCTCCCTATTCTTTTTAAATGTTCTAAACCCTGGAACATCCAGCAACCATTCCTGCCCCCGAGAAACCCATGTCTCTGTTATGGCCACAACATCATAGCACCAGGTACTGATCCATGCTCTAAGTTCATCACTTTTATTCCTGATACTCCTTGCATTAAAGCAAACACACTTTAACTGATCCCTTGGTTCCTTCCCAGGAAAATCCTTCCCACTAGCTGGTCTACCTCTTGCTACTGCCTCACCTGCATCAACGCTCACCTCTGGTATACAGCTCAGGTTCCCACCCCCCTGCCATACTAGTTTAAACCCTCTCGAACTACTCGAGCAAACCTTCCACCCAGGACATTGGTCCCCTTCCAGTTCAGATGCAACCCGTCCTTCTTGTACAGGTCCCACCTTCCCCAGAAGGCATCCCAATTATCTACATATCTGAAGCCCTCCCTCCTACACCAGCTGCGTAGCCACGTGTTCAGCTGCGCCCGCTCCCTGTTCCTCACCTCGCTATCTCGTGGCACTGGTATTAAACCAGAGAACACTACTCTGTTCGTCCTGCTCTGCAGCTTCCATCCTAACTCCCTGAAATCACTTTTTATATCCTCAAACCTATTTCTGGCTATATCGTTTGTGCCAATATGTAACACGATTTCTGGCTGTTCGCCCTCCCCTTTTAGAACTTTATACACCCGATCGGAGACGTCCCGGACCCTGGCACCAGGGAGGCAACATACCTTCCGGGAATCCCGATCTTGCCCACAAAATCTCCTGTCGATTCCCCTAACTATCGAGTCCCCTACCACGAGTACTTTTCTATTCGGCCCCCTTCCCTTCTTTGCCAAAGTGTCAGGCTCAGTGCCAGAGAACTGACTACTATGGCTTTCCTCTGGTAGGTCATCCCCCCCAGCAGTATCCAAAACGGTATACTTATTGCTGAGGGGAATGCCCACAGGGGATCTCTGCACTGTCTGTCTGTTGCCTTTCCTCCCCCTAACTGTAACCCATCTATCCTCGTCCTGAGCCTTAGGAGTGACCAACTCCCGGTAACTCCTCTCAATTACCCCCTCTGCCTCCCGAACGATCCGTAGTTCATCCAGCTCCAGCTCCATTTCCCTAACACGGTTTTCAAGGAGCTGTAGCTGGGTGCACTTCCCGCAGATGTAGCCAGCGGAGACGTGTGCCACATCTCCCAACTGCCACATTCTGCAGGAGGAGCAAGCAACTGCCCTAGCATCCATACCCCTCTTATCTGAACACCCACTCAATACTAAAGTAGAGAGCTTACGTCAAGTAATAATAACAAATTAATAACAAACTTATATTCAATAGAGAAAGTTTAGAATGAACCTTACCTTATTAATGAGGTTAGAGGAGGAGGGCGGGTGGGAGACACTACAGTTGTAGAGTCTCGGGTTTAGCCGCCTTGCTGATCTATATGGTCACTGCTTTCCTTCCCGGCTGCCCCTCTGGTCCTCGTCACTTCCTCTGGTGCTCCCGCTCCTTCTCTGAAAGAGGAAAAAAAAAACACCGCTGCCCGCTATCGGTAAGTAATTTTAAAAATAAACTGCTTTACCTTAGCTGCAGTCTTCCGGATCTTTGGAAAGAAATTGTGAATCATTCTGTTTCTTGTCCTCGGGGATACCTAACAAGTAGGCCATTCAGCTCCTTGAGCCTGGTCCCCATTCAATATAAAGTTGTCTGTTCATTCAACTCAGTCCCCTGTTCCTGCTTTCTCCCCTTTCATCCTTTTAGCCTTAAGAATTATATCTAACCCCTCCTTGAAAATGTTCAAGGTTTTGGCCTTGACTATTTTCCAAGGCAGAGAATTCAACAGGCTCACCAATCTCTGGGCACTCCCTGATCCATAAGGAGTTTCTAACAATGTAAGTGGAAGACATTCTCACCATTGGCTCCTGTTTGCTCAGAGGTTGTCTGTCGGTTGAGGATAAACTCACTGTGCTGATATCAGTCTGTCCGGCCGCCCTCAGCAGTGAATGACTGATTCCCGGGATAATAGGACTGACACGTGAAGTAAGACCGAATCAATTGGGCTTGTGCTCCCTGGAATTTAGCGGAATTTAGCAGAATTGAGTGAAGCCAGGGTGTGAAATCTTATGGAAACATCAAATCCTGATGAGACTGGACAGGCTAGATGTGGGAAGAATGTTCCTGATAAATGAGGGGTCTCAGTCTAGGAATAAGGAGTAAGTCATTCAGGTCTGAGATGAGGAAGAATTTCTTCACACAGTTGTGAACCTGTGGAATTCTCTCCCACAGGAAGCTGTTGGGGCCAGATCGTTAGATATGTCTGAGAGGAAGCTGGACACGGCCCTAGTGCCTGAAGGGATCAAGGTGTATGCAGAGAAAGTAGGAGTGAGATACTGAGATTGCATGACAGCCATGATCATTATTGAATGGTGTGCAGGCCTGAAGGACTGAATGGCCTAATCTGGCTCCTGTTTTGTATATTTCTGTGTTTCTGCACACAGACCAAGGTCTCCAGCCTCCATCACAACTTCCCTCGTAGCAAGGGAAAGGGAACTAGATTTTGCATGATGTTCAGATTTTGGTAAAGGTTGGGAATCAAAAGTGCTTCTTTAAAGGAACTGGTCAACTAGTTAAAATGTGGGCGTTATGACAGAGTTTACAAAGGCTGCACCTCCCCACAGAATCTTATCAGCTGCGAACTTGAAGGGACTTCACTGATGTGATTTAGTGTCTGCCCCATCTCAGTGGGTATTGAGCCAAAAGGCTGTGGGTTCAAGTTCCAAGACATTTATGCATAGACACTGCAGCAGAAGCTCCCAGGGGTACAGAGAGAATGCAGCACTGTTTGGGGTGCTGTCTTTCAGATGAAACATTACCCTGAGGGTCTGTCTGCGCTGTTAAGTAGGTGTGAACAATCCAGTGGCTCTAGGTTGGAGAAGGGGGGTGTTTGCCTAGTGTCATGGTCAATATTAATCAGTTAACACATTAAAATAGATAACCTGATCATTATCATCCTGCAAGTTGAGGGAGCTTGCTACATACAAAATGACCATTGCATTTCCTACATTCCAACAGTGACTACACTTCAGAAGTGCTTCTTGAGCTGCAGATTGCTTTGGGAAGTCTGAAAGGCACTATTTAAATGCAGTCCATTTTGTTTTTGTCATTCAGATGGTGTGGAGATCACAGATGTGACGATAGAATCAGTGTGTGATATTGTGTTTTGTAGTATTGCTGTTGTGTGGATGTGTTGAGAATTGAATTGAATACAGATTTACAAGCGTAATCCTTTGCAAGGAATAACAAGCACTGCATTGATTCTGAACTCTTTCTAAAGGGATCAAAAGTGACATGGCTTTTCTGTGCGTTATTAGTAGCAACAAGAGAGTAACTTGCCCAAAATTTGATTTTAAACAAAGGCGTATCGTTTAAAGTGAAAGGCAGTATGGTCAGAGGGTATTTGAGGCAATTAAATCTTCCCCCAGAGGGTGGTGAGGGGTTCTGGAATATGCTTCTTGGGAGGGAAGTTGAGGAGGGAAGAAACCTTGCAACATTTAAAAAAATATTTGGATGAGCACTTGAAATGTCATAACATTCAGGGTTATGGACCTTGCTGGGAAAATGGGATTAGTATATTTTTGGCGGTACGGACACAAGGGCCTGTTCTGTACTGTATGATTCCTTGAAATAGTTGTACCACAAGTGCTTTTAATGCTTTGCACATGAGCATTATCTAAAAAAAAAGACATGAAGTAAGGAGATATGAAGACAAATGAGCAAAACTGTTGTCTGAGAGAGAAGCTCAAAGAAACATCTGAAAAGAAGAAAGGTTAAGAGTGAGACTTAGGGAAGGGGTTCCAGAATCTGGGGCTTGGGCAGCTGAAGGAACACACCAATATTGAAACATAAAGTTAGGGACGTGTGAGAGGCTAGAATTAGATGGACACAGCTGTAAAACTGGAGGAGATTCCGGAGATAAGGAGCGACGAGGCAATTGATGTAAACAGCAATGTAGATTTTAAATTCAAGGTTGTTGCTTTCCTGGGTTTGCTTTTTAAGGTGAGAGGTGGTGGGTGAGCAGCATTGGGTATCAGCTAAGGATGCCAGCAGCAGATTATAGAATTGTACAGTGCTGGAGACCAGTCAGGAGCATTACAAACTCATCAAATTTCGAGATGAGCTGTTGTGGGAGTGAAGATAGCTGATGTGTGGTGGAACATTCCCCACTTGCCTGGATGAGTGCGGCTCCAACAACACTCAGGAATCTCAATACTGTCAAGGTCATAACAACCTGGTGAATTGGTTTCCCATCTGCAACTTTCAACATTCATTCCCTCCACCACAAATGCACAGTAGCAGCAGGAGTCAGTTAGCTCAGTTGGCCAGATAGCTGGTTTGTGCTGCAGACAGCCACCAATAACAGGGGATCAGTCTAGCATTAGGGTCCCACCTTCTCAACCTCATGTCTTACTGACGTGTGGTGACCCCTAGGTTAAACCACTGGTCATCTCTCTCTCTCGCACGCTGTCTCTCTCGTGCTCTCCCGAGTCCTGACAAAGGATTTTGTCCCAAAATGTTCACTTTTCTGCTCCTCTGATCCTGTTTGACTTGCTGTGCTTATCCAGTCTCATACCTATAGACTCTTACTCAGTGAAGCTTCTTCAGCTCAGGGGTAATGCCTCCCTGCCTGGCTAGGTATCCACTATTTGCTAGCCTGCTCCAATTCCCTTTAACATAGAACATTACAGCACAGTACAGGCCCTTCAGCCCTCGATGTTGTGCCGACCTGTCATGCCGATCTCAAGCCCATCTAACCTACACTATTCCATGTACGTCCGTATGCTTGTCCAATGACAACTTAAAATGTACCTAAAGTTGGCGAATCTACTACCGTTGCAGGCAAAGCGTTCCATTCCCTTACTACTGAGTAAAGAAACTACCTCTGACATCTGTCCAATATCTTGCACCCCTCAACTTAAAGCGATGCCCCCTCATGCTCACCGTCACCATCCTAGGAAAAAGGCTCTCCCTGTCCACCCTATCAAACCCTCTGATTATTTTATATGTTTCAATTAAGTCACCTCTCAACCTTCTCTCTAATGAAAACAGCCTCAGGTCCCTCAGCCTTTCCTCATAAGACCTTCCCTCCATACCAGGCAACATCCTAGTAAATCTCCTCTGCACCCTTTCCAAAGCTTCGACATCCTTCTTATAACACGGTGACCAGAACTGTACACAATACTCCAAGTGAGGCCACACCAGCGTTTTGTATAGCTTTACCATAACCTCTTGGTTCCGGAACGCGATCCCTCTATTAATAAAAGCTAAAACACTGTATGCCTTCTTAACAGCCCTGTCAACCTGGGTGGCAACTTCCAAGGATCTGTGTACATGGACACCGAGATCTCTCTGCTCATCTACACCAGCAAGAATCTTACCATTTGCCCAGTACTTTGCCTTCCGGTTACTCCTACCAAAGTGCATCACCTCACACTTGTCTGCATTAAACACCATTTGCTACCTCTCAGCCCAGCTCTGCAGCTTATCTATGTCTCTCTGCAACCTACAGCATCCTTCGTCACTATCCACAACTCCACCGACCTCAATGTTGTCTGCAAATTTACTAACCCATCCTTCTACGCCCTCGTCCAGGTCATTTATAAAAGTGACAAACAGCAGTGGACCCAACGTCGACCCTTGCGGTACACCACTAGTAACTGGTCTCCAGGATGAACGTTTCCCATCAACTACCACCCTCTGTCTTCTTTCAGCAAGCCAATTTCTGATCCAAACTGCTATATCTCCCACAAATCCATTCCTCCACATTTTGTGCAATAGCCTATTGTGGGGAACCTTATCAAACACCTTGCTGAAATCCATATACACCACATCAACCAGTTTACTGTCATCTACCTGTTTGGTCACCTTCTCAAAGAACTCTAAGGTTTGTGAGGCACAACCTTCCCTTCACAAAACCGTGCTGACTATCCCTTTCTTGTTCCCTAGCCAACAACAATGACTTCACTTTACATTTACTCTTTTTATTCATTAATGGGATGAGGGTGTCACTGACCAGGCAGCATTTATTGCCCATCTGTAATTGCCCAGAGGGCAGTTGAGTGTCAGCTGCATTGCTGTGGGTCTGGAGTCACATACAGGCCAGACCAGGTAAGGACAGCAGTGTCCTTCCCTAAAGGACATTAGTGAACCAGATGGGTTTTTCCAACAAATCAACAGTGGATTCATGGTCTTCATTAGATTCTTAATTCCAGATATTTTAATGAATTCAAATTTTACCATCTGCAGTGGCAGGATTCAAACCCAGGTCCCCAGAATATTATCTGGGTCTCTGGATTAACCTACTTCCTACATAGGTTCTGGTAGTCTGCTTGTTCTGCATCCTGTGCCCCTGGCCCCTTGCCTCACCTTCCCAGCTTGCCAAGGACCTGATGTGCAACACCCACCCCCGGTTGTTGGAGACCCTGTTCAGCTGGTCTAGCCAGCATCCCATCACCAAGTCACCCTTTATTTACACCTGTACAGCACATAGCACTGACCCAACTTACATAGAGCCAGCTCTGAGTGAGTGGACACTCCTGTTTATATCTGTCAGCCAGGGCCTCCTGATTGGGGCTGTTAACCTGGTCCAATCAGTGATCTCATTGTATGAGGCCCAGCTGCTTGACCTCGTTACACTAACAACAATGCCCACATCCCATGAATGAATCAATCAAAATACTCACCTCAGGACCAGTGTGGTGAGGAATTTGGATTAATCTCAGATGGCTGAAGGGAGACACAATGACTTCTGAACAGAATTCAGAGCAGGCAGTAAAGACACTGATAGTAGGAACTGTAGATGCTGGAGAATCTGAAATACTAAGGCATAGAGCTGGATGAATACAGCAAGCCAAGCAGCATCAGAGGAGTAGGAAAGCTGACAAAGGGTCTAGGCCCAAAACGTCTGCCTTCCTGCTCCTTTGGTGCTGCTTGGCCTGCTGTGTTCATCCAGCTCTACACCTTGTTATCTCCAATAAAGACAATGACTTCACTTTGCTCAGTAACTAATTGGAAGAAGTGTTAGCTCAACCAGGACTCGAGAGAGAGATAGAGAGAGAGAGAGTGTGAAGCTGGATGAACACAGCAGGCCAAGCAACATCTCAGGAGCACAAAAGCTGACGTTTTGGGCCTAGACCCTTCATCGGAGAGGGGGATAGGGAGAGAGGGGGAGGCGGACCGAAGATGGATAGAGGAAAAGATAGGTGGAGAGGAGAGTGGAGGTAGGGAGGGGATAGGTCAGTCTGGGGAGGACGGACAGGTCAAGGAGGTGGGATGAGGTTAGTACGTGGGAAATGGAGGTGCGACTGGAGGGATAGGTGAGAGGAAGAACAGGTTAGGGAGGCGGGGATGAGCTGGGCTGGTTTTGGGATGCAATGGGGGGAAGGGAGATTTTGAAGCTTGTGAAGCCCACTAGAGTACCCCCTGCAAAAATACCATCCCCTTTTCCCAATTCTTTGCCTCTGCAGCATCGGTTCCTAGGATGAGGCGTTCTGCTCCCGCACATCCCAGATGGCCGCGTTCTTCAAGGACCGCAACATCCACCACCCCCCCCCCGACCCCCGCAGTGGTCGAGAACGCCCTCGACCGTGTCTACAGCATTTTCCACAACACATCCCTCACAGCCCGCCCCCGCCACAACCGCCCCAAGAGGATCCCCTCGTCCTCACATACCACCCCACCAACATCCGGATACAGCGCATCATCCTCCGACACTTCTGCCATCTACAATCTGACCCCACCACCCAAGACATTTTTCCGTCCACACCCGTGCCTGCCGTCTGGAGAGACCACTCTCTCCATGACTCCCTTGTCTGCTCCACACTCCCCTCCAACCCCACCACATCCAGCACCTTCCCCTGCAACTGTAGGAAATGCTACACTTGCCCCCACACCTCCTCCCTCACCCCTATCCCAGGCCCCAAGATGACTTTCCATATTAAGCAGATGTTCACATGCATATCTGCCAAGGTCGTATATTGTATCCACCGTGCCCAGTGTGGCTTCCTCGACATCGGGGAAACCAAGCGGAGGCTTGGGGACCGCTTTGCAGAACACCTCCACTTGGTTCGCAATAAACAACTGCACCTCCCAGTCGCGAACCATTTAACTCCCCCTCCCATTCTTTAGATGACATGTCCATCGTGGGCCTCCTGCAGTGCCACAATGATGCCACCCGAAGGTTGCAGGAGCAGCAACTCATATTCTGCTTGGGAACCCTGCAGCCCAATGGTATCAGTGTGGACTTCACAAGCTTCAAAATCTCCCCTCCCCCCACCGCACCCCAAAACCAGCCCAGCTCGTCCCCTCCCCCCACTGCATCCCAAAACCAGCCCAGCCTGTCTCCGCCTCCCTAACCTGTTCTTCCTCTCACGCATCCCTTCCTCCCACCCCAAGCCGCACCTCCATCTCCTACCTACTAACCTTATCCCGCCTCCTTGACCTGTCCCTCTTCCCTGGACTGACCTATCCCCTCCCTACCTCCCCACCTATACTCTCCTCTCCACCTATCTTCTTTTCTCTCCATCTTTGGTCCGCCTCCCCCTCTCTCCCTATTTATTCCAAAACCCTCACCCCATGCCCCTCTCTGATGAAGGGTCTAGGCCCGAAACGTCAGCTTTTGTGCTCCTGAGATGCTGCTGGGCCTGCTGTGTTCATCCAGCCTCACATTTTATTATCTTGGATTCTCCAGAATCTGCAGTTCCCAGTATCCCTGTGGCAATGTGTAATGCTGTTCTTTCATTTTCAGAGTGAATCAGAAACTGTTTTTATTAGCCAGTAACAAGATCTCATCGCTTTTACTGAAGAAGAAGCAGTTTTAGGGTTGTTATGGGTGAGATGCAGTTGAGTTACAGTTGAATTACACTTCAGTTCTTGTTGAGTTACGGCTCAGTCATGGTTGAGGTACTGTTGAGCTATGGTTCAGTTATGATTGAGTTACAGTTCAGTTATTACCAATGACCAATTGAGTTACTGTTGAGTTTACACATACATTGTATCGAATGTCCAGTGAAAACATTGAACTGCCCACCAGTGAACCAAGAGAGGTATTTCGAAGTTTCTGGACCCAGTTAGAGAGCTGTACGTCAAGGAATGGCCAGTCACAACAAGGTCATGACTTTTGGGTGAAGTGATACTGCAGTGATCTTGGCGAAATTCAGCTTGAGCTTTAAAACATTTTTGTCATTCCTTCTATTATTTTTGCATCTTTATTCTTGTTTTGTGTTTTCATATTTACCTGAGTTAATGTAAAATTGACTTTAATGTGATCTCTGGATTTGACTTTTATATAACAATGCAAGTGCTAACTTTATAGAATGCCTTCAGGCTGTGTTGGATCAGGGATATCTGTAATACCATCTTGTTGGGTGCAGGTTGTATTATGCCAGAAGTTATCTTGTTTACCTAAATAGAGTGGCAGCCTGTTGTGTGTTGTTTTCAGTCACAGTGTGTCCAATCAAGCTGCTGCGCAAATTGTACACAAACCTGAAATCCTACTGTTGGCCAGCTTGTGCAGTAAGATAATGTTCAGACATGGATTATTGATGTGGGATTTTATTTGTCCCTGCAATTTAATGCTTCAACAGGAAGTTATGTGGTTTGTGAAGGTTTTCGGTATTCAATGGGAGATAATGTGTGAGCAACAGAGAATTGAATGAGTGACCATTGGTGCAGGGTTGGAAGGTGGCCAGATGAGAATTGAGAACATGGGAAACCAGGATCAGGGTATTTGGCTCACTGAGCCTGCTCCACCCTTCTATAAGATCATTGTCCATCCTTAGCCTGAACTCCAGTTTCATGGCCTCTCAATACCAAACTTGCTCAGAGCAGGGCAGCTCTTCTCAAAGAAAGGACGATCACTCATTTAGAATGCAAACTAAAAAGGTTTGTTGGGCAGCAAAGATTGATGAATGAGTTCAGTAGGTGTTGACCTGTCTTTCTATAGTTTCCAGGAATGCTGGGCTGCTCTCGATTTAGTTTCTTGAAGTTCTGGAGTCATGACATCCTATGAGATTTTAACTCAGTCAACTTAACTCTAACACCTATTGAAACCTTCAAGATGTTAAGACATCAACTCTGTTTGATCCTTATCTTGCTCACTCTCTTCCATCTCCCTCCCTTTCCTTCTTCTTACTCTTTTGTCTCCTTCTCAATCTCTGTCTCTGACTCTAACAGAGACAATTTTCTAAAAAAAACTATTCACTTTCTCTTAAGGAGCCAAAGACAATTACCTTATACAAGGTTACACTGGACTCTTACAGCAATCCCCAACCCATACACATTACCTTTCACCTGGCAATGCTTCACACAATGGCTAACTTCAGGCAAGTGCTCTCTGAATGTCCCCAGCAAGTGCATGAATGCTTTCTCTTGGCAATCGCGAAGACCCCAGTGATGTTGCGCTAATTGATGGCCTTAACTGCAGGAAGCTCTTACAGTCTCTTGCCCAGGGATGTGCATCTGTGGTCAACACAACTCTCAACTTCTCACCAAATGTTTGCAATCCTCGTCCAGTAGGAAGAAATCTTTGTGTTTGTTTAACCAGGGACATTAGTATCATACCCTAGCCCTTGGTGTATCTGCTGAGTCATCAGTATTACAGCCTTGGTTGCTTTTCATTGCTGAGGGTGCACTCACAGGTGCACAAACTTGCAAATGTTCTGCTGAATAACTCCACACAGTTGTTCTTAAAGCAGTATCACAGTACTCTGGCACTTAAAGAGATGCCAACTTTAATATTTTGTTAAGAATGTTCCAGTGATGTATACAAATTGTGGCTGTCTATCACGAAGTTCACGCACAGGACAATTTGATAAAGTAAACCTTTTTAATGACGCAAATGTATCAAGAGGGTGAATTTTAACATCCAATATCCCCTCATACTGGGAGGACAAAAATCTTTGAAACTCAACCTTACCTAGACTGATAGTGCATTTCCAGTCCTCTGGAGTGTGAGATTAGGCAGCTCTGGAAGTGGCAAAGGTGAAGATGAAGGCAACCAGAGCAGGGGGATTCTGTTATTAGAGGAATTGAATAAAAATCATGGACAGGGAATAGACCATCCCTGCAACAGAAAGGACAAAATGTCCATAACCCAGTTTGAGGGTCAGGTGACCCATTGAGGTCATGAACAGTTTGATTCAGCGTGGATCAGTGGATGGGGAGCTGATGGAATGAATGATAATGAATACAGAGTATTTGAAAGGGACCGTATGTGATGGCTTCAGTCTTCGTGATGTTGAGTTGTACAAAATTTATGTTTCATCTCAAGACTGGGTGTTGGACAAGTAATGTAACAGCTCACAGCTGGTAGAGGGCAGAGATAGACTGGCCGTGCAGGGAATTGGGAGAGCTTATAAGTGCACCATGAACAGTTACACAGAGCTGTCAGTACCCTTTGTGTCCATAGTCTCCATGGGAAAGAATCTCCTCAAATCCTGCTCCCTTGTGGCCAAATGGAGAGGCTAAGAGAAGCTGTTGTCAAGTTGTCATCAGATGCCAGATCAAAAGAACAGTCTAACCGCTCAATGTCCCGCCTGTGACTCCTTACTCAGAACCTTGTGGGTTAGGACGGAAGTTGAACTAGCAGGGACTGCAACAGGCAAACCCGTGTGGGCTTTCTTACCAAGAAACTTGGCATTGAGTCCCCAGTGATCAGCCTCCTACAACACACACACAGACACACACACATTCAGAGATATTTCTCATACATTTGCCTGCATATGCAAACACACAAGCAATGTACACACTGTACAGACACACACGCACACATTAACAGATACAGATACACATACCCAGCGATCCCTAATCCACTATCATCCCATTGCTCCAAAGTCCCTGTGACCTAATGCCTCCTGTAGGTGTAGTACTAGCAGCAGCCACCAGCTCCTAGTGGTGCTCGCTCACAGCTATTAGCATCTGATTGACCAGCAGCTTTGGGGGGAGGCTGCTTGATGCCAGGGTTTATCTTGGCATTGGCCTCTCAGGGCCTGAAGGACATGAGGTGGACATTGCCACTGGCTCTCCAGCCAAGGTCTCTGTTGATTTTGCCCCTCTGTCACGCACACATAAAACCTCTGACTACACGTGAAAGATAATTCATGGGTTTTTTTTAATATCAATGCACGAGATGTGGGCATCGCTGGCTAGACCAGCATTTATTGCTCATCTGTAATCGCCCAGAGGGAATTTAAGAGTCAACCACAGTGCTGTGGGTCTGGAGTCACATGCAGGCCAGACCAGGCAAGGATGGCTGATGTCCTTCCCTGAAAGACATTGGTGAACCAGATGGCTTTTTACAGCAATCACCATTAGAATCTCAGTTCTAAATCTTGATTCAACTCAAAAGTTATGTTTGCATTGGTGGGATTCTGTAGTTGGAATGAGCTTTGAAATATCCAGAATATGTGAAGGCCCATACAGACATTCCAGGGCTACGGGGCATCTGTGACACAGGTCTGGGCCTTGCACCTGGGCAGCCAACCAGGGAGCTTTTGGTGGAAGTGATAATGGGAGGAGGCAAGAACAGCAACTCATATTCCGCTTGGGAACCCTGCAGCCCAATGGTATCAATGTGGACTTCACAAGCTTCAAAATCTCCCCTTCCCCCACCGCATCCCAAAACCAGCCCAGCCTGTCTCTGCCTCCCTAACCTGTTCTTCCTCTCACCCATCCTTTCCTCCCACCTCAAGCCGCACCTCCATTTCCTACCCACCACCTCCTCCCGCCTCCTTGACCTGTCCGTCTTCCCTGGACTGACCTATCCCCTCCCTACCTCCCCACCTATACTCTCTCCACCTATCTTCTTTTCTCTCCATCTTCGGTCCGCCTCCCCCTCTCTGCCTATTTTATTCCAGTTCCCTCCCCCCATCCCCCTCTCTGATGAAGGGTCTAGGCCCGAAACGTCAGCTTTTGTGCTCCTGAGATGCTGTTTGGCCTGCTGTGTTCGTCCAGCTCCACTCTTTGTTAGCTTTTGGTGAAAAACTGGCCACGCATTTTGCTGTCCCTTCCACACCATCGCTCTTCCTTTGCCCCCCCCCCCCACATTCACCATGCTGTTTATCACCTTTAATCATCCTGTGCTCTGGCGAACCCATTCCTGTTCCCTGGTAACTGCCAAGTCATACGGACTCTGCAGTCATTCTCACTAATATCTACAGGCAAAAACCCAATTTCTGGAAAACATTATTAAAACACTCAGACCTTCCCTATTTTGAATTATAACTGAGTCAAGGTGGTAGAAAGCCCTGTTGTTACTAATCCATTTGGGAAAGGGGCCATTTCAAAAGACCATGAGACACAGGAGAACTAGGCCATTCAGCTCATTGAGTCTGTTCCACCGTTACGTGAGAGCATGGCAGATCTGATAGTCCCCAACTCCACTTTCCTGCATTGTCCCCATAACCCTTGATTCCCTTGCTGATTCAAAATCTATCTGGCTCACCTTGAACAGACTTACTGACCCAGCCCTCAGTTGCCTTCCGGGGTAAAGAATTCCACAAATTCACTCCCCTCTGAGAGGAAATTTCATCTCATCTTTGTCTTAAATCTGGGTTGGAGGGTTTGAGTTATAGGGAGAGGCTGAATTGGCTGTGGCTATTTTCCCTGGAGCATTGGGGGATGAGGAGAGACCTTTATAGAGGCTTATAAAATCATGAGATGCTGCTCTAACTCAGCTAGTCTCTCCTTTCATTGCAACAAAAACAGAAATTGCTGGAAAAACTGGCAGCATCTGTGGAGGGATATCAGAATTAAAGTTGCGGGTCCGGTGACCCTTCCTCAGAACAAAAAGCTCCACTTTGCTGAGCTAGGAATCAATTGAAATAAAACTGACAGGGTGAGTAATGCCAGCTCTGTATTAAACTGGATTTATTGCTCTTCAGCTTGTTTGAGATCCTAGCACATTACAGACCGTTCAAAATTTTCAGTTTCCCCAGTTCTCACGACAGCCTGTGAACAGTCCACGGAAATATTTACATCATCAGTGCTGATGTATCTACAGTAAACACCAGCCCCCAGCCCTGCTAGGTCTACACCATCCCGCCCCAGACATCCCCAATACTGAGGATGAACAGTCAGTCCTCAGTAAAGGACTCAACCTTATCCCCCTCCACCATATGTCAACGAGTACCGCTCACAGCTGGACATCGAACAGGTTTCCTGCCACCTCCACCTCAGTGCTTATCTCTTTAACCACAAGTCTACACCCCTCCTCTACTGGCCCTTTCTCCCACCTCCAACACACCCTGTATTCCTGGACGCCACCCCGAAGCCTCCTACCCTCCCTCGACCTCTTCATCTCCAACGATCGTCGTGACATCAATCGCCTCAATCTCTCCACTCCTGTCACCCGCTCCAACTTCTCCCCCGCAGAACGTGCAGCCCTTCGCTCCCTCTGCTCCAACCCGAACCACCTGCTTCTGTCTCCTTCCCAAAATCCACAAACTTGACTACCCTGGTCGACCCATTGTCTCCACCTGCTCCTGCCTCACCGAACTTATATCCACTTACCTTGACTCTATTTTCTCTCACTTGATCCAGGAGCTCCCCACCTGCATCCAGGACACCATCCAGACTCTCCACCTCCTCCAAAACTTCAGATTCTCTGGCCCCCAACACCTCATCTTTACCGTGGACGTCCAATCCCAGTATAATTGCATTTCCCATGCAGACGGCCTAAAGGCCCTCTGCTTCTTCCACTCCCACAGGCCCAACTAGCCCCCCCGCCTCCTCCAACACCCTTATCCACTTAACCAAACTCGTTCTCATCCTTAACAACTTCTCTTTCGACTCCCCCCACTCCTTACAGACAAAGGGGGTGGCCATGGACACCTCCATGGGCCCAAGCTATGCCTGCCTCTTTGTAGGGTATGTGGAACAATCCCTCCTCCGTACCTACACAGGCCCTATCCCCTACCTCTTCTTCTGTTACATTGATGACTGTATCGGCATTGCCTCGTGCTCCCACGAGGAGCTCAAACAGTTCATCCACTTCCAACCCAACCTTAAGTTCACCTGGACCATCTCTGATACCTCTCTCTCCTTCCTGGACCTCTGTCTCCATCTCTGGTGTCCACCTTGAAACCTATATCCATTTCAAGCCCATAGACTCCCACTGCTACCTGGACTACACCCTCTCTCACCCTGATAATAAAATGTGAGGCTGGATGAACACAGCAGGCCAAGCAGCATCTCAGGAGCACAAAAGCTGACGTTTCGGGCCTAGACCCTTCATCAGAGGCTCCTGAGATGCTGCTTGGCCTGCTGTGTTCATCCAGCCTCACATTTTATTATCTTGGAATTCTCCAGCATCTGCAGTTCCCATTATCTCTGATACCATTTTACCCTCTCACCCACCTTTTTTGCAAAAATGCAATCTCCTACTCTCAATTCCTCTGCCTCCACCGCATCTGCTCCCAAGATAAGGTGTTCCACTCCCAAACATACCAAATGTCCTTGTATTTCAAGGACCACACCCCCCCCCAACCCCCAGTGGTTGAAAATGCCCTCAACTGCATATCCTGCATTTCCCGCAACTCATCCCTCACACCCCCTCCCCACAATAACAACAAAGACGTAATTCCCTTGTCCTCACATATCACCCCATTAACCTCTGGATTCAATGCATCACTCTCCGCCACTTCCACCTACAATCTGACCCCACAACGAAGGCTATATTTCCCTCCCCACCCTTATCTGCTTTCTGGAGGGACCGCTCTCTCCGTGACTCCCTTGTCCACTCCACACTCCCCACCATCCTGACCACCCCCAGCATCTTGCCCTGCAACCGCAGGAAATGCTACACCTGCCCCCATACCTCCCCCCTCACCCCCATCCCAGGCCCCAAAAAAGCCTACCACATCAAACAGATGTTCATCTGCACATCTGCTGATGTGATATACTATATCCGCTGTTCCTGATGTGGCCTCCTCTATATCGGTGAGACCAAGTGGAGGCTTGGGGACCATTTTGTAGAGTACCTATGCTCAGTTTGCAACAAACGGTAACACCTCCCAGTTGCGAACCACTTCAACTCTCCGTCCCACTCTCTGGATGACATGTCCATCTTGCGCCGCCTCCAGTCTCACAATGATGCCACCTGGAAACTGGAGGAACAGCATCTCATATTCCACCTTGGAACCCTACAACCCAATGGTCTCAATGTGGACTTTACTGTCTTCAAAATCTCCCCACCCCTGACCTCATCCCAAGACCAGCACCCCCCCCATTCCAGCCTCATTGAGTTGTCTGTCGTCTCTCCCACCTATCAGCCCCTCCCACCTCACTGACCAATCCTCACCACTACCTACCTACACTCACCTTTACTAGCTTCATCCCCGCCTCATTGACCTGTCGTCTTCTCTCCCACCTAACCGCTACATTACCTACCTGCTATCACCACCCGCCCCATTTATTTCAGCACCCCCTCCCTTCCCCCATTTCTGAAGAAGGGTCCAGGCCCGAAATGTCAGCTTTCCTGCTCCTCTGATGCTGCTTGGCCTGCTGTGTTCATCCAGCCCTACATCTTGTTATCTCAGACTCCAGCATCGGCTGTTCCTGCTATCTCTGTGTTGATGTATAGTAGCCAGGCTGTATAAAACTGCTGTAGATTGGTCTCTGTTTCTGATGTCCAGTAACTTACTGTTGTCAGGGAAGACTTCTCCGTCCTTAATTATGGTGCACCGTGTTAATTAATCAGTTGGCTTTGAGGAGCCTCTGGATCTGTAACAGATCTTGAGTGATTATTGTCAGAGTTCACCTCGGGCAGCATGTGTATTCCACAGAGCTTTATGGAGTTCCAGTTGGTTTGGCAGTTCCACAGGGGGTTGAATTGATGAGGAAGTTAGCTTAGTGCGCTTGATGGCTGGATGGTGATACAGAGCATGGATTCAGTTCCCAGCAAAGGCTGCCAGAAGGATTCTCCTTCTCAGCCTCTTGCCTCACATGACCTTCAAACTGTCACCAGGTTTTCCTATCCACTACTAAGAGAGTGGGAGCGTGGTGACTGCACCTTTAGGCCTAACAATCCATTTTTGAAGGAGGATGAGATGGAGAGTTTGTTCGGGTGAAGAGCCATGAATGAACCCAGTTTGTATTTCAATACAATCGATAGAAAATCCCACAGAAGTGCTCAGTTGCTGAGATTAACCTGCCTACAAAGTATTTCTGGTGCCCTGTAAGTTGAAAAGTTCCCTGGTGTGCACCATAGTTGAAGCTGAAGCTCCATTGGTGTGCTGACCCACTTTACATTTTCTGTTATTGGTGTTAAAATTGGGACAGTTTGTTGTGGTGAGCGCTCAGAGAGTTAATGAGCATGTGGAGGTGTTTACTTATATCACACAGTGTCAGTGCATGGTAACTGCTCTCTTATTGCTGCTGAATGCCTGGCTAGCTTGCATTGTGCTTAAAGATCACTGCTATTTCAAGAATCTTCTCTGAAGCCAGCTGCTTCAAGGTTGAGCTAAGAGATGTAGTCACTGTTCTTTTATTTTATCTAATTAAGCTTTTCTCTCCCACCGCCCCCCCCCCCTCCTCCCACCAATCAGTCCCTCCCTGTACTGTTTTTTTTCTGTTGCATAGCTGATTGCAGGCTGTATTTAAGCATTGTTCTGGCATGTCCCTTTTTTTTGTTTTCTGTTGCTGATTCTAGGTGCATGGATGCTCTTCAAACAAGAAAACAAAGGTCAGAAACTTGCTTAATGTGAGCGGGTTTACACATAAATCGGCTGGAGGACAGGACCATGGCGGTGCAACTTGCTCATGAGCCTACTTTCAGTTTACTCACGGTAAGCAATTCTGCTGAACTGACATATTCTGCACTGCTGTGATTTCACACCGTCCCTTCAAAGATTTGCCTTGTATTTTTCAGCAACATTTAGGTTTGTTGTATATGGTGCGTATAAGCAGATGCGTCATTTTGCTTTTGGACCTAGTCGTGTAATATAGGGATGGGGTTTTTATGGCTTTAAGCAAATAAATGAGTGAGGACCCGAACTGATCAGGGTTTGCCACCTAAAGGAGATGTCATCATTTCTCAGGGGAGTGCTCTGCCTGGGCTCATTAGGCAGCTCGTGAGAGAAAGCCATGTAAAAGAGATGCTACATTACAGCAATATTCTTTGTACTTACAGTCAAAATCTTTAACTACCTTTACATCTCCACTTGATTAGTGTGGTTTGGTTTAATTTATATGGACCAGATGAAATTTCTATTGTGTGTGTGTGTGTGTGTGTGTGTGTGTGTGTGTGTGTGTGTTTGTACATGTGTACGTCTGTGAGTCATACAGCATGGAAACAGACCCTTCAGCCCAACCAGTCCATGCCGACCATAACCCCAAACTAAACTCTTGCCACCTGCCTGCACATGGCTCATATCCCTCCATAATTTCTTATTCGTGAACTTATTAAAATGTCTTTTAAATGTTGCAACTGTACCCTCATCCATCACTTTTTCTTTGTAAGTTCATTCCACAGACAAACCACTCTCTGTGTAAAAAGATTGCCCCCATGTCTTTTTTTTATATCTTTCTCCTCTCACCTTAAAAATATGCCCCTAGCCTTGAAAACTCCAACCCTAGGGAAAAGACACCTACCATTCACCTGATCTGTGCCCCTTGTGGTTTTATAAACCTCTGTAAGGTCACCCCTCAATCTTTTACACTCCAATGAAAAAAGCTGCAGCTTATCCAGCCTCTCCTTATAACTCGAACCCTTCGGTCTGACAATACCTAGGTAAATCTTTTCTGAACCCTGTCCAGCTTCATAATATCCTTCCTATAACTGTTTGTGTAGAAGTGTTTGACAGAAACAACAGTATACTGAATGATATTAGGGCTTAGGAGAGTGCCTTGAGTAACCCTGTGTTATTTACATCCCTTTCTGTTGGTAGAGGAAGCCATTCTCAATTGTCCTCCTGATGAAGGGCTTTTGTACAAAAACAAAGGCTGACAGTCTGTTTATGGCAAGGAGCAAAGTCATTGTACCAAGCTGTGGCAGCCTTCGACTGGGAGATCCACATGATGTCATGCAGTGTATCTTGCTTACTCTGTCAATTTGAGAATCTCAGAATTAAAGCATGATTGCGTATCGTCAACACAAAATAAAACCCGAAAGAATTGCCGATGCTGTATATCAGGTTCAAAAACAGAAGTTGCTGGGAAAGCTCAGCAGATCTGGCCGCATCTGTGAAGAGAAATCATAGCTAACATTTCGGGTCCAGATCTGAGGAAGGGTCACTGGACCCAAAATATTAACGGATATTTCTTTTTTTGTTGTATACAGTGAACACAATGATTTTCAATATTGTTTTGTAAGCAAACTGTTGCTGATTTTGCTTATTATTCTGTGATGTCATGTAAGAGGAAGTAAAGAACTCCACTGCCACTGAATTGATTTGGTTCAGAATCTCATATCTACAGCTGACAAACATTGAAAGGCAGCAAAGTGTTTTGGTTGTGAGCTTCCTTTTAACATGAGATCATTCGGGAGGGTAGCAGTGGAGATCAACAACTGTTTCACGAGTGACTGGTGATACTGCACTGGTGGGTACCTCATGGTGTGGTGCAGACCAACTGATGGGGTGGCCCCAGTCACTTTGTACAGGACTGATGTCTTTAAGGTGACAGTTGGGCCAAGAAAAAGAAGCCCAGTAGACACCAACAAGGCACTTATTAAACTGCATCAGTGATAGTGGGAACTGCAAATGCTGGAGAATCCAAGATAATAAAATGTGAGGCTGGATGAACACAGCAGGCCCAGCAGCATCTCAGGAGCACAAAAGCTGACGTTTCGGGCCTAGACCCTTCATCAGAGATGGGGATGGGGAGAGGGAGCTGGAATAAATAGGGAGAGAGGGGGAGGCGGACCGAAGATGGAGAGAAAAGAAGATAGGTGGAGAGAGTATAGGTGGGGAGGTGGGGAGGGGATAGGTCAGTCCAGGGAAGACGGACAGGTCAAGGAGGTGGGATGAGGTTAGTTGGTAGGAGATAGAGGTGCGGCTTGGGGTGGGAGGAAGGGATGGGTGAGAGGAAGAACAGGTTAGGGAGGCAGAGACAGGTTGGACTGGTTTTGGGATGCAGTGGGTGGAGGGGATGAGCTGGGCTGGTTGAGGGATGCAGTGGGGGAAGGGGAGATTTTGAAACTGGTGAAGTCCACATTGATACCATTAGGCTGCAGGGTTCCCAAGCGGAATATGAGATGCTGTTCCTGCAACTTTCGGGTGGCATCATTGTGGCAGTGCAGGAGGCCCATGATGGACATGTCATCTAAAGAATGTGAGGGGGAGTGGTAATGGTTTGCGACTGGGAGGTGCAGTTGTTTGTTGCGAACCGAGCGGAGGTGTTCTGCAAAGCGGTCCCCAAGCCTCTGCTTGGTTTCCCCAATGTAGAGGAAGCCACACCGGGTACAATGGATACAGTGGCAGATGTGCAGGTGAACCTCTGCTTAATATGGAAAGTCATCTTGGGGCCTGGGATACGGGTGTGGGAGGAGGTGTGGGGGCAAGTGTAGCATTTCCTGCAGTTGCAGGGGAAGGTGCCAGGTGTGGTGAGGTTGGAGGGCAGTGTAGAGCGAACAAGGGAGTCATGGAGACAGTGGTCTCTCTGGAAAGCAGACAAGGGTGGGGATGGAAAAATGTCTTGGGTGGTGGGGTTGGATTGTAGATGGCGGAAGTGTCTGAGGATGATGCGTTGTATCCGGAGGTTGGTGGGGTGGTGTGTGAGAACGAGGGGGATCCTCTTAGGGCGGTTGTGGCAGGGGCGGGGTGTGAGGGATGTGTTGCGGGAAATGTGGGAGACGCGGTCAAGGGCGTTCTCGACCATTGTGGGGGGAAAGTTGCAGTCCTTGAAGAACTTGGACATCTGGGATGTGCGGGAGTGGAATGCCTCATCGTGGGAGCAGATGCGGTGGAGGCGGAGGAAGTGGGAATAGGGGATGGAATTTTTGCAGGAGGGTGGGTGGGAGGAGGTGTATTCTAGGTAGCTGTGGGAGTTGGTGGGCTTGAAATGGACATCAGTTACAAGCTGGTTGCCTGAGATTGTGACTGAGAGGTCCAGGAAGGTGAGGGATGTGCTGGAGATGGCCCAGGCGAACTGAAGGTTGGGGTGGAAGGTGTTGAAGTGGATGAACTGTTCGAGCTCCTCTGGGGAGCAAGAGGCGGCGCTGCTACAGCCATCAAAGTAACGGAGGAAGAGGTGGGGTTTGGGGCCTGTGTAGGTGCGGAAGAGGGACTGTTCCACTTAACCTACAAAGAGGCAGGCATAGCTGGGGCCCATGGCCACCCCCTTTGTTTGTAGGAAGTGGGAGGAATCTAAAGCGAAGTTGTTGAGGGTGAGGACGAGTTCGACTACGCGGATGAGGGTGTTGGTGGAGGGGGACTGGTCGGGCCTGCGGGACAGGAAAAAGCGGAAGGCCTTGAGGCCATCTGCATGCGGAGTACAGGTGTATAGGGACTGTACGTCCATGGTGAAAATGAGGTGTTGGGGGCCAGGGAATTGAAAGTTCTGGAGGTGATGGAGGGCGTGGGTGGTGTCACGGACGTAGGTAGGGAGTTCCTGGACCAAAGGGGAGAAAATGGAGTCCAGATAGGTGGAGATGAGTTCGGTGGGGCAGAAACAGGCTGAGACAATGGGTCGACCAGGGCAGGCTGGTTTGTGGATTTTGGGAAGGAGATAGAAACGGGCCGTGCGGGGTTGGGAAACAGTGAGGTTGAGGCTGTGGGTGGGAGGTCCTCTGAGGTGATGAGGACTCCTCAAGGCCCTCCGCTTCTTCCAGTCCTGCAGGCCCGACCAGTCCCCCTCCACCGGCACCCTCATTCGCCTAGCCGAACTCGTCCTCACCCTCAACAACTTTCCTTCTGATTCCTTCCACTTCCTACAGACAAAGGGGGTGGCCATGGGCACCCACATGGGCCCCAGCTATGCCTGCCTCTTTGTAGGTTACGTGGAACAGTCCCTCTTCCGCACCAACACAGCCCCCAAACCCCACCTCTTCCTCTGTTACATTGATGACTGTATCGGCGCCGCCTCTTGCTCCCCAGAGGAGCTCGAACAGTTCATCCACTTCACCAGCACCTTCCACCCCAACCTCAAGTTCACCTGGGCCATCTCCAGCACATCCCTCACCTTCCTGGACCTCTCAGTCTCCATCTCAGGCAACCAGCTTGTAACTGATGTCCATTTCAAGCCCACCGACTCCCACAGCTACCTAGAATACACCTCCTCCCACCCACTCTCCTGCAAAAATTCCATCCCCTGTTCCCAATTCCTCTGCCTCCGCTGCATTTGCACCCAAGGTGAGGCATTCCACTCCCGCACATCCCAGATGTCCAAGTTCTTCAAGGACCGCAACTTTACCCCCACAGTGGTCGAGAACGCCCTTGACCGTGTCTCCTGCATTTCCCGCGCACATCCCTCACACCCTGCCCCCGACACAACCACCCAAAGAGGATCCCCCTCGTTCTCGCACACCACCCCACCAACCTCTGGATACAACGCATCATCCTCAGACACTTCCGCCATCTACAATCCAACCCCACCACCCAAGACATTTTTCCATCCCCACCCTTGTCTGCTTTCCAGAGAGACCACTGTCTCCATGACTCCCTTGTTCGCTCTACACTGCCCTCCAACCCCACCACACCCGGCACCTTCCCCTGCAACCGCAGGAAGTGCTACACTTGCCCCCACACCTCCTCCCTCAACCCCATCCCAGGCCCCAAGATGACTTTCCATATTAAGCAGAGGTTCACCTGCACATCTGCCAATGTGGTATACTGTATCCATTGTACCCGGTGTGGCTTCCTCTACATTGGGGAAACCAAGCGAAGGCTTGGGGACTGCTTTGCAGAACACCTCCGCTCGGTTCGCAATAAACAACTGCACCTCCCAGTCGCGAACCATTTCCACTCCCCCTCCCATTCTTTAGATGACATGTCCATCATGGGCCTCCTGCAGTGCCACAATGATGCCACCCGAAAGTTGCAGAAACAGCAACTCATATCCCACTTGGGAACCCTGTAGCCCAATGGTATCAATGTGGACTTCACTAGCTTCCAAAGCTCCCCAACCCCCACCGCATCCCAAAACCAGCCCAGTTCGTCCCCTCCCCCCACTGCACCACACAATCAGCCCAGCTCTTCCCCTCCACCCAGTGCATCCCAAAACCAGTCCAACCTGTCTCTGCCTCCCTAACCTGTTCTTCCTCTCACCCATCCCTTCCTCCCACCCCAAGCCGCACCTCCATCTCCTACCTACTAACCTCATCCCACCTCCTTGACCTGTCAGTCTTCCCTGGACTGACCTATCCCCTCCCTACCTCCCCACCTATACTCTCCTCTCCACTTGTCTTCTTTTCTCTCCATCTTCGGTCTGCCTCCCCCTCTCTCCCTATTTATTCCAGAACCCTCACCCATCCCCCTCTCTGCTGAAGGGTCTAGGCCCGAAACGTCAGCTTTTGTGCTCCTGAGATGCTGCTTGGCCTGCTGTGTTCATCCAGCCTTTTATTTTATTGTCACTTATTAAACTGCCCTCTCTTTCTGCCCGCAAGAAGATAGACAGGACTGATTTGCCATTTGAAGTTTGTAGACACTACAAGGTGCTGCGGGAAGAAGCTGAGAATGCCAGTGCCTTGAGGGCCTACAGTTCCCAGCCACACACCCAAGACCACCTCACAATTCTTCAGAAAGTTTGGGTGACAAGGAGGTCCGTGCTGGTTTCGTGGTGGACTGTAAACGGTTGACTGTAAACGGTTGAACAACTAAATTTGACAAAGAAATTAGTGTTTCCTCATTGCCTGTATCATCAACACTGCATGTAGGATTTGCAAGACTGGGGTCAGATGTACTGGAGACTCTGATTTGGATGACACATATTCCAGTGACTGTTCCCTTCCCCAAGCTGCCTGGACCCAAGTGATGGGGCAGCTCCACTCCGCCCATGGAGTGCTCCAGCTAGTGGTGTGGCTGGTCATAAGCTGGATAAGGAGAAGACTGGAAAATGGGCACATTGACGGCAAAGTTCAGACACCCAACAACAAACTCATCCTCTAAACTCGAGACCTAGCCCTGGCTCCAACAACTCCCCCCGCCGTAACTAGATCCTCAACTTCCTAACCTATAGACCTCAATCTGCAAGAATAGGTGACAACATCTCCTCCACAATAATCCTTAACACTGGTGCCACACGGCTATGTACCCAACCCCTAACTATACATTTTATACACTCATGACTGTGGTTAGATTCCACCCCAACTCCATTTAAGAGTTTGCTGACAACACCACCAACAATGAGATAGACAGCTTAGAGTCATGGTGTAAAGACAACAATCTCTCCCTCAATGTCAGCAAAACGAAGGAGCTGGTCATCAACTTCAGGAAGTGAAATGGAGGGCACGTCCCTGTATCAAAGGTGCTGAGGTGGAGATGGCCAAAAGTGATCACCAACAATCTATCCTGGTCTGCCCACGTTGATGTGAAGATCAAGAAAGCACGATAACTTCTCAACTTCCTCAGAAGACTAAGAAAATGCAGCATGCCCATAAAGACTCATACCAATGTATATAGATGCACCATAGAAGGCATCCGATCTGGATGTATCACAGCTTGGCAGAAGATATAAAAGTTTGAGGACGCTTACCAGCAGATTCAAGAACAGCTTCTTGCCTGCTGTTACCAGACTTTTGAACCGCTGTCTCAAATGTGAATGTTGATCTCCCCTTCCAAATCTTCTCTGCAACTGTAACACTGAACGCTGTTCTGCTACCCTGATACACTTTGTATGGTACGATCCTCCTGTGGAGCATGCAAAACAACACTTTTCACTTTATCTTGCTACATGTGACAACAATAAATCAATCAGTGAATAAAACAATCAGTCAATCACTATAAGTCCGCCATTCAGGCTGCGCTCAAAGGAAGTGAAGAAGCCACATACAGATAAGTATCATGCATTTATCTCTTCAGTCATTGCTACTTTCCAAATCCCTGTGTCTTCCTCTGTTGGTTTTTCTATTTCCCCTGGGTCTAATGATAAACTTGTGCCCCACTCAGTAATAATGATGGGAAAATGAAAGGGGTCTAAGATTATGAGACAGTGATACAGGTTTGTCCCACATTCCTGCTCTGCAGCAGCATTAGTGAGCTGACTACACCCGTGGGAAAGTTGCTGCCCCATTGGGAGTGGCGTTTACTTTAAAGTAAATATTGTGTCTTCACTGACATCAAGATGTTGCATGAAGAGGCATTCAACATTCACGCATTTACTCAAACACACACACACTCAGAGACACACACTCCCTCAAATTCACATACATATACTCAAATTCACACTCATTCACTCAAATTCACGCACACAATCACAGTCTACACACACACTCACAAGTATGCACACACTTATAAATCCACACACAATCAGATTCATATACGCACATACACTCTCCATCACACACTCACTCACACATGCACACTCGCCCACTCACAAATAAACCCCTGATCATTAACGCAGACCAAAAGTGCCAAACCTCTTTATGTTCTCACACACACACACACACACACACACACACACACACACACCTACATTTGAAGGTTTGCTGCAGAGAGTAGAGCTGATGTGTCAGAGTCATTATCCCGATTTTTTTCATTATTCCTGCTGAAAGTTTTTGTGAACTTTAAAGAATGTTTATTTGTTATACATTTTCACTGTTTTAATGAAATCACAATATCTTGCTCACTTTGCCCACTGACACTAACACACAGAAATTAAATACAACTAAAGAAATAAGTTGCAAAGAGCTCTTTGTCTCATGCTGTCTTTTGTAGCAGGCCTGTAGTTTCTTAGTTGCGTTGATATTTTGGCTGGAGTGAAGGTCTTGAAAGGCAAAGATTTCTCAGTGACCTGTAGTTGTAGTTGACTTGCCAGGAGGTTATGTCTGTTCACATGAAATTGGAACATTTTGGAAGAGAGTACCCCATTTCAAGGGATTGTTGTTTATTATCTTTACCTTAGCTGCCTACTTGCCTGCAGTTAGTCTCCTGGATTCTGATAATCTTTGTATCATTGCTTTGATGAAATTCTGTCTTTATAGCATCTGTTGTTTATCTTTTAAAGCAGCTGACCAACATGGTTGCCTTATCCATGTGACCTTGTAATAAGTGCTTATTCATTTTCTAAAGGAAGTGATGTATTAAATCCGGCAGCATTCTTTGGGGGTTGTAGCTTTTCAAACCTTACAGTTTGATTTTGCCAGTGTCTTTGTGGTTAGAGAGAAGGCCATCATAGTTCAATGAACAGTCGTTAAACTTTATTTGTAAAAGTGTCGCATACATGGAGTTTTTATAAGGTCTGAATTAGTGTTGGAGATTGAGGGGTAACATTATAGAAGTTTATAAAATCATGAGGGGCATGGATAGGGTGAATAGTCAAGGTCTTTTCCCCAGGGTAGGGGAGTCTAAAACCAGAGGGCATTGGCTTCAGGTGAAAGGTGAAATATTTTAAAGGGACCTGAGGAGCAACACTTTCATGCATAGAATGGTGTATGTATGGAATGAACTGCCAGAGGAAGTGGTGGAGATAGGTACAATTACATTATTTAAAAGGCATCTGAGTGGGTACATGAATTGGAAGGGTTTAGAGTGACATGGGCTGGTATATGGGATTGGATTAATTTGGGATATCTCGTTGACAAGGGCGAGTTGAACTAAAACGTCTGTTTGCGTGCTGTACAGCTCTATGACTCTATAACGAGCATGGAGTTTAATGTTAAGGTCCCAGCTGATGTTACTACTGGACAAATCAGATTCTAGACAGAAATCTTGGCCAGATGGATGATTTTGTTTTGGTTTTAACCAGGTCTTTCCCTGAAATATAAACACACAGTGCTACTGATTGGGGCTTAACAGTAATGCAGATATTTATTACATAAATGAAATGAAGATAAAACAAAATAAATAAAACCATTCACATACAACCTCTTCTTGCATATAACTGAGTTGAGACTTTCTCAGCTTCAAGCAATCCCTTCTGGGTTTTACTAAATACTTCTGATCTGGACCTTTCTAAATTAAACTCCTAACACTGAGATCACCTCTTTCTAAACAGTCCCACACTACCTACCTTCCCCAGGAGCAACTGTTTTATACATCCAGCTTCAGACTAGACCTTGACAATAACTGCCAAACTGAAACACGAAAGCTTCTTTTCAAGCTTCGGGTGTTTCC
Organism: Stegostoma tigrinum; assembly: GCF_030684315.1. Lineage (NCBI taxonomy): Eukaryota > Metazoa > Chordata > Chondrichthyes > Orectolobiformes > Stegostomatidae > Stegostoma > Stegostoma tigrinum. Next base: position 3,795,688 of record NC_081378.1, read on the forward strand.
CTCAAGCTCCTAAACAAAATTTTATCTTCGACCTGAAAATCTAATGCACTTCACAGCTTACTTTCTCACTTGTAAACTCTCATAATGTAAATAAAACCCCATTATGCTCTGTAAAGTTTCATTTTATACTGGCTTTAAAAGAATTCACCGTGGTTACACAAAGGGTGGCACAGTGGCTCAGTGGATTAGCACTGCTGCCTGATAGCACCAAGGACCTGGATTGGATTCCATGTGGGTTTTGGCGGGTGCTCCAGTTTCCTCCCACAGCCCAAAGGTGTGCAGATTAGGGTGGATTGGCCGCGCTAAGTTGTTCATTGTGTCCAGGGATGTGCAGGCTGGGTGGATTAGCCATGGGAAAATGCAGGTTTACAGGGATAGGGTAGGGGATGCTGGGATGCTGTTTGAAGGGTTGGTGTAGACTCAATGGGCTGAATGATCTGTTTCCACACTGAGCGATTCTATGATTTAAAAAAAATGCTTCCAAATTGATCACTCAGCCTCTTCAGCTGCACAGACCAAACATACATTCCACTTGTTCAAAACCTAATCTCTAAACTAAATGATACTAAAATACATATAAAACACACAACATCAACTTAGAATGTAAAAACTGAAAGAACTGCGGATGCTGTAAATCAGGAACAAAAACAAAATAGCTAGACAAGCTCAGCAGGTCTGGCAGCATCTGTGAAGGTTGAAAAAACAGAGTTTAGCAGCACCGTAGCACAAGTGGTTTGCACTGCTGCCTCACAGCACTGTAGACCCAGGCTTGATTCCAGTCTATGACTGTCTGTGTGGAGTTTGCACATTCTCCCCGTGTCTGTATGGGTTTCCTCCAGTGCTCCAGTTTCCTCCCACAGCCTAAAGATGTGCAAGTTAGGTTAATTGGCCATGCTAAATTGCCTGTAGTGTTCAGGGAGGTGTAGACTAAGTGGGTTATGGTGAAAGAGTCACTGGATCTGAAACGTTGACTCTTTTTTTTCCTTCACAGATGCTGCCAGACCTGCTGAGCTCCTCCAACAACTTTGGTTTTGTTCCATCAACTTGGAATGTGTTGTTTTGCTTCCTGTTGAGGTAGTTTTATTCATTGAGAGAAGTCAGGTGATCCTTGCGCAGCCTCATTTTGCTGCCTTTATCATTTACCTTTTTAATGTAGCTTTAAGAAAGGCCTGAACATTTATAATACTGTCACAGCTGTTGTGTACATTACATAACAAAAATGCTCATTTCATATCTGTTCAGCATCTCAGTTAATTTCACTGAAACATGAAACTGTTACAAATTGGTGCAAAAATAGGCCATTTGGCCCATTCCATTTGCAGTGGCTCCTCAAACAAGCATCATTACCTAGTGCCAGTCTCCTGCCTTTATTCATACACTGACAGGCTAATTTTATCCAAATAACCATCTGATGCCCTCCTGAATGCCTCAATTGAACCTGTCTCCACCATATTTCCAGACAGTTCATTCCACACCCTAATCACTTTTCCTCACGTCACCCTTGCTTCTTTTGCACATGACTTTACATCCGTGCTCCTCTTGTCCTTGTTCTTTTTTCAACATTATAAACATCGCCTCAGCTCAGACCATGGTTCAAATTCTGTCCTATCACAGAAAGAGCTGGAAGAACTCAGCAGGTCGGACACTGTGCGTGGAGAGAGAAACAGAGTTAGTGTTTTGAGTCTGATTTAACCTTTAAGAGTTCTGAGGAAGAGCCATGCCAGACTGGAAACGTTCAAGAATTTACCTTTCTCATCCTTGGATACATTCAATGGCCGATTGTTGATTAGCATTTGGGAACATTAACAATCTCCTGAGATAGGAAATTCCTCCCCTACCTTCAATGGCTAATGCCTTATTCCAAATTTCTGCTCCAAACACCAGATTCACCTGTGAATGAAATCATCCTCCAGTTAAAGATAGTTCCAGGTAGAAATGATACGTTGCCAACTATATGAAATGGTTTGGTACTTGATCTGCAGAATCAGGGCAGTTTCACACTGAGATTGCAGCTGATTGTGGTGAATATTCTGAGTGATGGTTAAAACTGTTCTGAGCTTTTTCTCACTAACCCTTTGGCGAGGCTGGAGGAAGCATCATTCAGCCTTTTCTTAATTGAGTCCAGTGTCCCCAGTGATTGAACATCTTGTTTATGGAGAGAATTGACTTTGAGCTCTGAACTGCCTTTCCACACAGTTGCTGCTGTAAATGCAGAAGAGGTCAGATCCCAGAAGGAAAACCCACATGTTAGATCCTAACAGCCTTTTTTTTTGCCATGGTGATCAGTTACTGAACACATTCGCAAGAGGCTGCCTATGAACTTGTAACACATGGAATAAATCATATTAAACAAGAAAAGAAATTAACTGTATTACACTAGGCAAAAAGTTGGAAAGATTTCTTTACAAACACCTGAAAAGGGCTCAAATTCACATGATTTCTTTTATCCCAGCAATATCACCCAAAGCTCAGTGAAGGTGTTTATCATCTCCATGTGAGTGCTTCATACTAGGGCTGGTACTGCTGCACATGGTTTCCTCCTGGTGAATTTCTGTTCATTTATTAGATAATTCTTTCGCAGCTGGGATCTCTCCAAGAGACACCTCAAATAAATTGCAAACTAAACTCACTGTTACTTTAATTTCAGAGCTAACACATGAGTTCCCCGGACTTGGTACCCAGCAGCCTTGCAGGATTTCTTATTCAAGAGCCCTCCCTTCACTCTGTAGTGCTCCCACCCTTCTGGAGTCTTCTGTCATTTTGTGTGTCACTGGATGCTGTTGCTGTAGGACTTTTTTTCTACCTTTTAATCACTATTCCCCCATTTCCTCACCGTAAGGATTGTAAAAGGTTATTAAAAATGCATGCAAACAAACAGGCGTTCAGAACACTCAGCACCAAGTCTGCAAAAACAACAATAAAATGAAATGAATATGCATCTCTCTTTCATAATACAGAAAATATAACTTCAACTTCAAATTAAACATTGTTCCCACCAACAGCCAGTGCTTTCCTTTGAGGGCAAATGCCTGTTGGTCATTGTGCATCTATGGAGTTGCAGATAATGACCTTGGACTGGGGCTAGGTGAGCCCAATACGCTAGGCATGTCGAAAAGATAAGAAGCAGTGTTTTGTACTTTCTGCAGTGAGAGGCTCTGCAGTGAGAGTAAGGAAGGCAAGAAAGAGAGGCAGGAACAGGGCAGATGTTCTGTTGAGTCTTCTGTAACGTTTAGATCATTGCTGATTTTACTTTCCCCTTCCTGAAGTATCTCCATATCTCGATAACTCTCTCAGCAGCCAAAAAGCTGAATGATGGAGCATTCACCACTGTCTGTGATCAAGAATTCCACAAAGATTTACAACCTTTGTAGTGAAGAAATGTCTCTGGTAATGGAGGGGAGTGCATAATGCAAAAAAAAGTTCTTAAACCACTAAATGGAAGTCTATAAAATTATAAGATGCATAGATGGAATGGGATGGTCAGAATCTTTTTTCCCCAGAGTTGAAATGCCTACAACTAGGGGAATGCATTTAAAATGAGAGGGGGAAAGTTAAAAGGAGATGTTAGGGGCAAATTTTTTACAGAGTGGTAGGAGTATGGAACGCTTTGCCAGGGGTGGTGGTCATGGTGGATATGATAGGGCTGTTTAAGGGACTTTTAGATAAGCACATAAATTTGCAAGGAATGGAGGGGTATTGGCCAAGGGTAGGCAGAACGGATTAGTTTAATTTGGCGTCATGTACACCAAAACATCATGGACTGAAGGGCCTGTTCCTGTGCTGTATTGTTCAGTTTTCTAAATATACATGAGTTTTCCTTGGAAAATCACCAATTCCCTTGATGCAGGGAGTGTGCTCTGATTGCTAACCTGCAGCTTCAATTTAATTTCCATCATTGCATATGGACAATAAAGTGGAGGTCAAACAGGACCCTTTATATTTACAGACAGCTGCCATGAACAGTGATTTCTCATTTGCACTGCTGTCTAATGGCCTACTGGCAGATGCTCAAGGCTCGGACAGTGCCACTTAGGCACAGTGTCAACATTGAACCCTACTTAACACGTACAGTCCACACAGCATTTCATAGCAATATGCATCGTTCCGCAGTAACACAAATATATCCCTCAGTAAATGGACTGCAACTTGACATTGCAGTAAGCATGTGCAGGGAGGAAGCAAAATTCAGAATAAATTTAACATCACGTGTAAAAATAAAAAAAATAGAAATTTGTAGTGCTGAAGGTTGATCGGTGTCTGAACATTGGAGATTGGTTAACATTTCTCACCAGAAATGACAGAGCCAGAAGTCACACAACACCAGGTTATAGTCCAACAGGCTTATTTGAAATCACAAATTTTTGGAATGCTGCCCCAGTCCAACACTGAGACCTCCACATCAAAAATAACCAAGAATCGTTTTTTTCAAACTTTGATGGGATTGGGGAAGGGTTAAATGAATAAACATTGGTTTGTACTTCAATGGCTGCAAGGTGAATATTATTTTCTGCCAGTGCTCAGCGCACTGCATGTGATCAATAGATTTTGCTTATCCTTTAAGTGTTCCGATGTCATTACAAATCTAATCAAAGCTTGCATTTTGATACCTGTGGTGCGCATTTTCTTCATTACTCGGGGTTCTGAGCTGTACTTTTACAAAGAAAAGTCAGATATGATGGATCTGGGTAAAAACTGCATTGATTGACAAAATGCATTAACTCTCCCAGTGAATGAGGTCATCGAACCTAATCATGGAAGAAGAGTTTACAGGAATCCTGGGTCTTTGTCTTTGGGAGTTGTGCAGAGAACTGTAAAACATTTGATCAAGGTTAGGAGCCCATTACACTTGTAGTGAGTAGGTGTCATACTGTTTGAGAAGAATGAGCTGGGAATTCAGATTAACAGGATGTATTGTGATTGTGTCATTACGTAAATACAAATATTCAACAATATATTTTGTAAGAAAGCATCAATTCAATTTCGATATATTTGCAAAGGCAGATGCTGTTATAACTGTTAGTTTTGTGTGCACCTTATTATTTCACTGGTTTGCATTTGCACAAAGCCTCCCTTTCAGTCGAGAGTAAGCAGCTGTTCATTGTAGTCCTAATAGGTTAAGTGCTACCATTTGTGATAAATACTTTTTCTGAATGATTCAGACATTGATGAGGTTCCTTCATCATGTACTTAAAACCTCTGAATGGTAAATAGATTAGTAATGATCTTTGTCACTGTCCAGGACTAGAGGACCAAGTCACTGCTCTCGTTACAATGGTTAAATGGATTTCTCTGTAATAGTGGGGAAAAAAACTTCGAACAAAAGTTCTGTACTGGCTGGTTTGTAGCTCAGCCTACCTGTGGCTTTCATTTGGCACATACATAATACTTTGTTCGAAATTGGCAAGAAGTATTTAAAAAAACACTGCAATGATGTGATAACAGTGAGAATCGACACATCATACAGAAGAGAAGAGGCCCATCGACCAATCAAGTCTGTTCTGTTAAAGCTGCTCCCAGTCTGTGCTAGTCCCACCTTCCAGCACAAGGCCCATAGCTTTCAATGTAATAATGTGCTTGGCTGTAATTTATTCTCTGTCCACTATTTTGATAAGGTATGACCCTAAATGAATTAGTATCATGCTAAGATAGCAGGTTAACTTTAGATAAATGTATTGCGTGTTCATTATTATCTCTCAATGCAATTTTACTAATAAAAACCGTATGTGTATCGTTAATTTGCCTGCTTGCAGTGTTGGTCTGTGTCGACTCTTCTGGGTTTGTTTATTTAAAAAGCTTAATAACAGAAATTTCATATCAATTCTAGGAATTGAATTAAATGCTTCAAAAGATTTAAAATTCTTTCTAAGTGGCCAGTGTTCTATATCTCCAGTGAATGTTGTAGGAATACATGAGCCAGGAGTTACAGTGTTGGTTGATCAGTGCTACTTTGGGGATGTTGAGAGTACCCAATTAGATCAGATACATCCTACTAATGTTTCTTAAACACTTCTGATCAAGAACAGCAGGCAAGATTTGTAATTGGAACATTCATTCATATGGCTCAGTTCCGTGGAAATTATAAGCTGTTGACCCATTTAACTTTATTGTTCTTTCCAAATGAAGTTACCTTGGCAAATATGCAGGAAGATTGGTGACTTTCTCATCCTGCTAAAGGGGCCCAGTGCAGACTTGGATGTTTGTGCCATTCGTTAACATAAGAACATGAGAACCAGGAACAGGAGTAGGCCATTCGGCCCTGTCATTGCAACTTGTCTTGTCCCGTTTATTCTATGTGGGGAATCACTAATGTTAACAGTGACATCTCAAATCTATTTCCAACAGAACAGAAGATCTCTTCAAATGCACATTCCAATCAGATTTCTTGTTACTTTTTTGGGAGGGTGAGGATGTGGTTTGTGGTGTACCAGAGACTTACAGATATCTTGCAAATATGATGTAAATAATGTAAAAGTACTAAATTAATCTGTGGGCAGAACTTTGAACTATTTGAAACAAGTGTATTTTTAGACGGGATTGCTCATTTGCACAGATTTTTCTCAGTTTACAGTTAACAATTTATTTAAAGAGCAGAGGTGTGATTGATTATCAAAGATAATTGTTGCAGGAAACTGCTGTTGTGTTGCAGTTTCCTGAAGCTTGACTCTTGACAGTTGGGTTCCAAGTAAATGTTAAACTCATGGACTCTTTTAAGGACAGCTTTATTGGTAGACCGATTTGAGCTCGTGGTCCTCCCTCAAGTCTTTACTGTATGTGTTTCAGGAACTGTTGATTTACAGGTGATTGTTGGGACCTGAGAAGATGAGTGCACCAGAACTGATGAAGAGGAAATTTGTTTTCGTTCATTCAGGGCCGTGGGTTTTGCTGGCTAAGCCAGGTTGAAATACAATGAAGACACATCGGAAAACAGCTTGCAAAGAATTACTGCTGTCCTTTGTGAAATAACTCCACAGAGACCAGTATCCCATCACCGAGTCACCCTTTATTTACTGGTACACAGTGCATGATACTGACCCAGCTAGCCCAGAGCTGGTTCTTACATTGAGCACAATCTTTGATTCTCCTGTTTATATCTGTCAGCCAGGGCTCCCTGATTAGATCAGGTTAACAGCCTCAGTCAGGGAACTAATAATCTGTGAGGTCCACCTGACTAACCTCATTCCAATCACTACACTTTGCTTTGATTTGCCCGCTTAATCCAGTAAGGTTATGATGTTGTTTGTGCTAACTTCATCCTCTGCTGCATGCACACACTGCTCTGAATGCTGACATTGGGGGTCACTTTGGCATGAGATCCAATTGCATTGGTCCCTAGTCTTGAAAGTGATTGAAGGTAAACTAAAAAAACACTGATGGTTCCAACCAGTAGACGTTCAATAATCCCACCCATCAGTAATGGTCAAGATATACTGATGTTCCCAACAGATCATTTAAAAGTGCTGTAATGGCATAGCTCGTTGTCACAAAAAAAATTTCAGCCCCATTTGTTTTTGGTCTCTGTGACTCTGAATATCTGTCAGGGTCACTGGTTTCCTGGAACGATGCTGATCACTTCCATGGGATTACATAGAATCAATAGCACAGAAGCAGGCCATTCAGCCTAACTTGTTCATGCTGTTGTTTAAGCTTTACTTGAGACTTCTCCTACCTATCCTTGTTTAACCCTGTTAGCATAACCCACATCTCCCCTTCTCCTTCCTGTGATCTTTGAGCCCCTTCCTGTGCTGGCGGTTCCTCTTTCTTACACATAGAACGTAGAACAGCGCAGGAACGGGCCCTTTGGCCCACCGTGCCTTTACCAACCATGATGGCATTCTAAACTAGTCCCATCTGCCCGCATATGATCAGTATCCCTGCTTTCTCTGCCTGTTAAATGTTGCAATTGTATCTTGCTTCTCTCCCCTCCCCTGGCAGTGTGTTCCAGGCACATACCACCCAGTGTGTTTCTTAAAAAAAAAGTGCCTTTAAACTTTCTCCCTCTCCCTCAAACCTATGCTGTTGAATTATTGACATTTCCACCCTGGGAAAAAGACTCTGACTATGCACCTTACCCATGCTGCTCATAATTTTACACACTTCTTCTATCAGTTCACCCCTCAGCCTCCGAAAACAAACCAAGTTGGTCCAATCTCTCTTTGTAGCGAGTACGCTCCAATTGAGGTGACATCCTGCTAACCCTCGTTTGCACCCTCTTCAAAACCTCCAACATCCTTCTGATTGTGTGGAGACCCGGAACTGCGCACAATAATCGAAATGTGGCCTAATTAACGTTTTATACAGCTGCAGCGTGATTTTTATGCTCAGTGCCCAGACACTGAAAAAAAACATACAGTGTGCCTCCTTTACCACCCTGTGTTGCCACTTTCAGGGAGCTGTGATTACATCTCACTCTGCTCTTCCCCACCAGTGAAAACCTTCGCCCTTAGTCTAATCAGAAAAACCATTAATCATTTTAGGGACTCGCACTGCTCACTCTGGCAGGATGAAGGAAAGCAGCATGATTTTTTTGGGGGGAGTGGGAGGGAGGGGGCAGTGTATGGGATTGGAGGTTGTGGTGAATGGAAGGCAGAGTGATCAGAAGCAAGGTCAGAGGAGTGGCTCCCAGAGGAGACTCCTCTGCCCAGAGTGAAGACACTGAGGGAACTTGTTCTCCCCTTTTCCCTTTCCCACCCCTCCCTCTTCAGCACCTCCTCCCCCTTCACCACCCTCTCCCCTTCACCCTGCCTTCTTAAAGCTGTCTAAACAGTGTGACCCCTCGGGTGGGAACATGCCACTCGATCCGTGGTAATTCCGAAGGCGGGGTCTGAGACCCAGACGTGATTGTAAATTGGCCACTCATTTGGTGATGAGGCAGGAAGGTTAATGATTGGACAGGACAACTGATGATTGAAAATCGAAAGAGCTGCAGATGTTGGAAAAGCTCAGCAGATCTGGCAGTGTCTGTGAAGAGATATCAGTGTTAACGTTTCGGGTTGTGTGAGTCTTTCTCCAAATGATTGATGGTTGGTTGGTGATGGAAGAGGATGGATGATATTGGTGAAGGGACGGGATGGTTAATGATTGGCAGTTGACAGGACAATAAGGTTAATGACAGGTTTGTGATGGTACAGGAAGGTTAACGGTTGGTTGGCGATGGGACAGAGAGATCGATGATTGGTTGATAGTAGAACAGGATGATTGATGATTGGTTGGTGATGGAACTGAAAGATAGACATTGGGCCTGTGTGCCCCAGACTGAATTCCTGTGGAGGGGGGACAGTGGCATGGTTTGGGTTTTCCATCACCCTCCTTGATTAAATACCCTCACATCAAATCCAAACTGCTTGTAATTGACCACCAGAAACTTCCACCCATCATGGGCTGTGTCCTCACTTAGCATGATAAACAATGCCACTTCTGAAGCAGCATTGCTACCGTTGCAACTTATTTTGGCTTTACATCCTCCTGAAATACTTTCTTGCTGCAAAATCTGCTTGTTTGTCAAGATAAATATATTTCTATTTTGCCTAAAATGATCATCTGAGAGAAAAGTGCTTCAGTGTGGATCATGCCTTGTCCTCCTACAGCCTCCCACACACAGACATTACTGCTGTCTTTATCAGATTGTATTTGAATTCACTCTACAATTGATTGATGCAATAGGGTCACAGATATCAGGTTAAATACCCTGGTGAATCTAATTGAATAGGACAGATGTGAAATTATAAGCATAGAGAAGTCCTCCTTGTCGAACTATAAGTGATTTTAGAGTTTGTCTCGCTCTTGCAAAGACCACAGTCACGCTGCAAGCCTTTCTTTATTCATTCCTGAGATGAGCGTGTCTCTGGGTGGACCAGCATATATTGCCTGCTCCTAATTGCTCAGAGGGCAGTTAAGAGTCAACCACTTTGGCTTTAGGCCTGGAATCATGAATAGGCCAGACCACGTGAGGATGACAGTATCCTTCCCTGGAAGCAGTGTAAACCAGATGGATATTTCCAACAATCGACATTGGATTCATGGTCATCATTTGACTCTTCATGGTCAGATTTTTATTGAATTCAAATTCCACTGTCTATAGTAGGTTCCCAGAGCAGATCTCCCAGATCTCTGGATTGGTAATACCACTAGGCCATCTCTCCCCTAAAACTTATTGTGCACATGACCCTTCTACCTGAAATGATCTAACCTTTCCTCCTATAAAATACCTTAAATAAACTCTGATTAAAAATTGCAAAAGCTTGTTGGTGGTTTTGAATTTTCCTCCATTTTACAGACCCATTAGGCAGCGTGAGTTTATTGCTGTGAAGTCAGGGTTCTGTTGCCCATTTGAGTGTTTCTGGAAATCTTCTTATGAAACACACAAAATAAAGGTGACTGAAGATTTTCATTCCAACAAATTTGCATCGTTGAGTTGGGTATAGTTTGGCAATTTTTAGATTCATTCACAGGAAGAGGGTGTCGCTGCTTAGACCAGTATTTATTACCCATCCCTCATTAAGTTGAGAGATCCATTGCTGTGGGTCTGGAGTCACATGTAGGCCAGACAAGGTAAGGATGGCAGTTTCCTTCCCTAAAGGACATTAGTGAACCAGATGGGTTCCTTCCAACAATCAACAATGGATTCAGTCTCATTTCATTAGATTCTTAATTCCAGACTTCTGTTGAATTCACATTCCACCATCTGCTGTGGTGAGATTTGGACCCGGGTCTCTGTACTAACAGTCCAGCAATAATACCACTCGACCGTTATGTTGAGAGTTCTCTGATTTGGTCACATTTAACCCTGTGTTTCAACATCACTGAAAGGAGATAAGAAGTGGAAGCTTCTTATTCTGACTCATCAGAATGAGGAGTGAGAAACAGACTTGGAAAAAAGAGATAGCTTTGTACACAACATGCTGATTGGTTGGGTCTTTTCCATTTCTCATTTCCATGGAGATGGAACCAAGACAGTTAACTGCCAATTTTAATTCTCAGACCAGGCAGGTAGATTTTGATTGGTCAGGGTGTTGCCATGGGGATGCAGTAGATTTTGGTAGTCTCTGTGAGCTGTCGTTTTTGACAAAGGTGCAAAGTATATACATACTTCCGTTCACTGATATAAGTCAGGGTCCTGTGTTATGTTTGGAGCTTTGAGCACACACACACACAAGGTCCTTAGGCCCAAAAAGCCCACTCCACCTCACAGACTGATTCCCCTATAATCCACCTAATCTGCACATCCCTGAACACAATAAGGCAATTTTCCATGGCCAATCCACCTAACCTGTACATCTTTGAATTGGGGGAGGAATCTGGACCACCTGGAGGAAACCCGCACAGACACAGGGAGAATGTGCAAACTCCACACAGACAGTTGTCCAAGGGTAGAATTGAACCCACGTCCCTGGCGCTGTGAGGCTGCAGTGCTAACCACTGTGCCACCGTGCCACCCTACCTTCCCTATTACCTACTGAATTCAGATGAAAGCATTTTGTGATTCAGGGGCAAGGACTCCAAATGCCTCTGTGTTGTAGTTTTCTCCACTCCTTCTCCATTTAAATAATATTCACTTTCTCTTTGCTGCCTGTCAAAGTGCACAATCTCACATTTATCCCATTAGAACATTGAACAATACAGCACAGGATTGGGCCCTTCAGCCCATGATGTTGTGCTGAAAATAGTGCCAAATTAAACTGATCCCTTCTGCTTGCCCCTGGTCCATATCCCTGCACATTCATGTGCTTATCTAAAAGTCCATTAAATGCCTCTATTGTATCTGCATGCAGAACGCTGCGAGCCTAGCCCAGTGTAACTCTTAGCACAGTCTGGAATATTTAATAAACTATCTCCAGCAGTGGAATCACATCTAATCGTGGATATGCTTCACCGAGGCTTGCCATCATGGGATGGTTGAGCTTAATTGGCTTGCTCCCCAAGAGTGGACCATGGGATGTATTATTTGATTCCTGTATAAAATGGTGTCTGTTTCTTTCTTCAGTCAGAGGATGTGGGCATCACTGGCTGGACAGCACTTCTTCTCTAGCCAGCAATTAATATGCAACTTTATTGCAGTAGTGGAGTCGTGTGTAGTCCAGACCTGCAGTTTTCTTCCCTAAAGGGCATGAGTGAACCAGATGGGCTTTTCCTGACAATCAGCCAAAGTATCATGCTCATCATTAGACTCTCAGAATCCCTATAACCCAGAAAGAGGCCATTCAGCCCGTCATTTGTAATTTCTGAACAACTTTGCAACGAAGTGAGTCACAAAGGATGAACTATAAACAGAGGAAGCAGAAGAACTGATGGTTTTCAAACAGTGATGCAGCAATTTTTCAAACCAGGACCAGCAGTGGAATTCACTGGCTGACAATCGCCTGCCATGTGGTTGGCATGGTAACAGTTCAGATACAAAATAGAGGCTGACGGAGGCCACTCAGCCCCTTGAATAACTTCTGTCATTCTACCAAATCACGATTTTGTGATTTTCTGTTATTTGTGGCTGATGTAAATTAGGTGGGGTCTGGATGTACGCACAGAGGGGCACTGAGGACTTGTTGGGCCGCAGGGCCTGTTTTCACACTGTAGGGATTCTGTGAAGGATTGACTACATCCCAGTTTCCCAGGGAGTTAAAATGGAGGGTGAAATTTCATCCAAGTGTGCTTGAGAATTGCAGTTGGGGTATCAGTGAGCTGAATGAAAGTTCCCAACCATTCCCAGTAACACACCATTGAACTGTAGCATTGCTGCCACACCTCGGTTGAATCACTTTTTAGAAAGACCTGTGTTGGAATTCCTGCCGTTGCAGATACATACTGTTTTCCACTTTTTCTTGAAATTGCTTGAGCTGTTTATATGTGAATATGCTACAACACAAAGGCACCGTCCTAGATGGAAAGAAACTTCTCCCCCTTGATAGAGAGATCGGGGGCATAGATTGAAGGAAAAAGGCAGGAGGTTTAGTACGGGGGAGAGGAAAGCCTTTCTCCCCCAGAGGCTGGTGGGAATCTGGAACTCACTGCCTGTAAAGGTAGCAGAGGCAGTGACCCTCACAATTTTGAAGAAATATTTAGATGTGCACTTGCAGTGCCAAGGCCAACAAGGATTTAGGTCAAGTCCCAGAAAATGGTACTTGATGGGCCTTTTCCTTTGCTGTAGATCACTGTGACTCCGTTTACGTTGAGATCGTACGATATATTTGATTTAACCAGAATCCCCTGATTGCTAAAAGCCAGAAGGGGTCAGAAATCCAGCAATACTTCAGTTATTGTGTGCATAAAATAAAACGCAAGATACCCTGATTCTTCTGTCTACGTTGTACACAGTAAGAAAAGAAGTGCACTTTTCAGTCACTATTCCTTTCTAGCTTACAAACCTAGTCCCCGGTGAATTCCACTGCTGGTCCAGGTTTGAAAAATCGCTGCATCACTGTTTGAAAATCCTCAGTTCTTCGGCGTCCTTTGTTTATAGGTCATCCTTTGTGTCTCACTTCATTGCAAAAATTACAAAAAGGTGCATTCTGCGATACAGAGAATCTTGAACAAATGAATCGATGTTAGCTGTACAGCAAATAAGCAAATAAAAATGAGGCTCTTCTTCTTGCCACAAAACCATCAGGACTATTTTTTTTAAACTCATTCGGATGATGTGGGCACTGCTGGCTGGGCCAATGTTTATTAACCATCCTTAATTGCCCAGAGTGCAGTAAAGAGTCAACCACGTTTCTGTAGATCTGGAGTCATGTGCAGGTAAGTTGGTAGCTTACTTCCCTAAAGCACATTGCTGCCTCACAGCGCCAGGGACCCAGGTTTGATTCCACCCTCGGGCGACTGTCTGTGCGGAGTTTGCACATTCTCCCTGTGTCTGCATGGGTTTTCTCTGGGTGCTCCGGTTTCCTCCCACAGGCCAAAGATGTGCAGGGTAAGTGGATTGGCCATGCTAAATGCCTGTTGGGTTGAGGGTGGGAAATGCAGGGATAGGGGAGGGGGTGGGCCTGGGTGGGATGCGGTTCAGAGGGCTACTGTGGACCTGGTGGGCCAAATGGCCTGCTTCCACCCTGTACGGATTCAATGATTCTCTGATGATTCAGTGACGTTAGTGAAACAGGTGGGCCTTTCGCCCCACAATGAGCAACAGTTTCCTGGCTGTGGTTAAATTCTGAATTCCAGACTGTTATTTCCAGATCACTGGTGGTGTGATTATTCTACTAGGCCGCTGCCTCCCCATAGATCAAAATCTGAATCTAACAGTAACATACAGAGTAGCTGTTGAAGTTCAGCTGTCTGATCCTGAAGCACAACACCCTGATCACCTGTCAGCAATCTCATCAGGAGGTTTTCACATTTGGGATTCAGTTTATGAAGGATTATAGGCACAGCTGCAGGCTGTGTCCTTCAGGTGTTGCTCTTATTTCATTGTTAAATATCCTGCCATAAACAGTGAACTGTATAGTTTAATTATGTCACAGATTTTAAACAGAGATGAGGAGAAATTACTTCTCTCAAAGTGTGGTGAATGTGTGGAACTCACACCCCCAGAGTGCAGTGGATGCTGAGATGTGGTGTAAATTTAAGGAGGAGATAGAGAGACTTTTAATGAGTAATAGAGAGTTGATGGAGACTAGGCAGGAGAGTGGAGTGGAGGTTGAGATGAGATCTGCCATGACTGTGTGAAATAGCAGAGCAGGCAGGAGGGGCTGAATGGCCTCCTGCTCCTGGTTTTTATGAGAGGAGAGGAACAGGCAAAGGGGAAGGACTTCCCCCATGTGTTGTCATTTTCTCATTCTGAAGATCAAACAGCAGGTATCCTAAAGTATTCCTGATTTAATCAGAAGGGGAATGTTTTGTGAACTTTCAATAATGAAACTTGGATCAATAGTATCCAGGTCCAAAGGATGTCGCCTGAGCAGAAATTCACCAGAGTTCCTCAGGCACCACCTTCAAAACCCACGCCTACTTCTACCTCGTAAACATGGACAGCAGATACATGGGAAAATCTCCACCTTCAAGTTCCCCTCCAAGCCACTCAGCATCCTGCCTTGGAAATACATTGTTGTTCCTTCAGTGTTGCTGGGTTGAAATCCCGGAATTCCCTCCCTGAGGACATTGTGGGTCGACCTACAGTGTGTGGACTGCAGCGGTTCAAGAGGCAGCTCACCCCCACCTTCTCAAGGGCAACCAGGGGCAGGGCAATAAATGCTGGGCCCAGCCAGCGATACCCACAGCCCGTGAAAGACTAAAATAAAAGCAGCCCACATGATGACAAGGCCTGTTGTGTGGGCATTGAGGCAAGGACGTGGAAGAAGGTGTTCAGGCCCTATAATTATTGCACTCAGTGTTGAGTCCTGAAGGCTGCAGGGTCTCCAAGCAGAAAATGAAGTGTTGTTCTTCCAGCTTGCGCTAAGCTTCGCTGGAACATTGCAACAAGCCTGAGACAGAGATGTTGGCCAGGGGACAGGGTGGTGTGTTAAAGTGCCAGGTAGTCGAAAGCTCAGGGTCATTCTTGCGGACAGGATATAGGTGTTCTGTAATGTGTTCGCCCAGCCTGCGTTTTGTCTCCCCAGGGTAGAGGAGACCACATTATGAGCAGTAGATTAGATTGTGTGAAGCGCAGGTAAAGTGCTGCTTCACCTGGAGTGTCTGGACCCTTTGGATACTGACAAGGGAGGAAGTAACTGGGCAAGAGTTACACCTTCTGCGATTGCAGGAGAAGGTGCCGCAGGGTGTTGGAGGTTTGGGGGTGTTTGGGTTGGTCGTAGTTAATGGGACTGGAATCCATGCCCTCTCAGGACCAGTTGTGTTTAGCAGTGAGTGAATCACTGTCCCCAGCTGGGAGAAGCTGTAGAAGAGCAATTTGGAGCTTTTCCACATGGCATAGGCCATACCAGAGCACGCTCACCATTTTGCTGGTCAGTCAGAGGCCGGCACCTTCTGGGTCCTAAAGAGCTCCAGTTGAGGAATTCTTCAGGAAGTGTGAGAAAGTCAGGAGTTTCTCTTTGCCTCTCACGGGGCTGTGGTCACAGGGGGAGGTGAGTCAGTGGGGGTTAGAGGCAAGGACAAGGAGATGGATTTCATAGGCCACTGTTTACCTACCTTCTGCGTCTCCAATGGCTCCTGGATTGGGGCACATGACCTCAAATGTGCCACTTCCTCAATCACATTTTTCCAACAGGCAGGTCACCTCAGGTGTGGCCTTTAAATGTCTGTGTATTGATCTCTTCAGGGCCTTAGTGGCTGACCAGTGAACAAAATCCCCAATGGTCAGATTGCCTAAAACACAATTGGTTTAAGGGGGGATGAATGAACGAACACTTTATTATCACATATAAGCAGGGGGATACAGTGAAAAGTGTTCTGTTGCCACAATCTGACTCCATTTTGAGGCGCAAAAGAATAAAACGAAAGAACTCATACAGAGGTAATCTTCATTGGCCAGGGTCCCAAAGATGGCTGCAGGACTTCAGCAAGGTTCCTGAGCCAACCTCCCACAGCCAGGAGTCCCCATTCTGACATCACTGCAGCCAACACCCCTCCACCAATTCCAGGAGGCCATGCATCATGCTGAGGAGCCAGGAGTTACTGCTGACACCACTTGGCCAACACGACTCCAGTGAAACAACTGCAAAGAATGTGTTGGGAACAGTCTCACCAGGGTCAACATGTCCAGTTATTTCCCTGTCTCACTGCCCCCAGGGCAGTGGGGGAGTTTCACCCCAGAACAGTGAGAAACTGCTTCCCTTGGTTGAAGGGTCAATAATCGGAAGGTGTCTATTTAAAGCACTGGACTGATCATAGGAAATCTATTTTTAGACAATAGACAGTAGGTGCTGGAGTAGGCCATTCGGTCCTTCGAGCCAGCACCACCATTCATTATGATCATGGCGGATCATCCACGATCAGTATCCTGTTCCTGCCTTATCCCCATAATCCTTGATTCCACAATCTTTAAGAGTTCTATCTATCTCTTTCTTGAAAGTATCCAGAGAGTTTGGCCTCCACTGCCTTCTGGGGCAGATAATTGTCATCGAACAGTACCAAGCACATTTTGTAACACATTAAAATATGTTAAAAGGCATCTGGATGGGTCCTTGAATAGGAAGGGTTTAGAGAGATATGGGCCAGATGCTGGCAAATGGGACTAGGTCAGATTGGGACGTTTGGTCAGCATTGGATGAGTTGGACCAAAGGGTCTGTTTCTGTGCTGTGTGATTCTATAATTGCTCAGATTTTGGAATGCACTGCCTGTTAGAAGATCAGCTAAATGAGGGTTTTGAGAAAAGAATTAGAAAAGTATGTGTAAGAGAAAAATGTTGCAGAAATATGTGGCAAGAGTGAGGTATGTGAAAGAGCTGGAATGGACTTGATGGACTGAATGGTCTTTTTGATGCTATAATATTTGATCATTGTACAAATGCATGAGTGATACCGCAGCTACTGGAGACATCTGATAAATATAAAATTCACCAGTTTAGTTTTATTCTGTCTTTGTCTTCTTCAACGTAGCTTTGCTGCAACCTGGTGCAGAGTGGTTATGGTGTTTTATGAAGAAATTTATCTCCTCCACTCCAGAGATGGGTGTGAGTTTGGTGGAACTGAAAACGAGCACAATCAGGGCAGCTACCCAAAAAAAAGGGATAAGTCTGTAAATGCGCCACAATTTTAATTAATTGCATCGCAGCTCACCCTCTGTGTCTTGAAATATGTGCATTTAAGTAACTGAAATTTTGAAAGAACATCAATGGTTTGAAGTGAACTCTTCAAATTTTACAATATACTTATTTTAAATTACTTTTCATTTATGTAAAATTGCTTGTTGCTCCCCTCGCATTGTGCTGAGGAATGGCCGCTGGGAGTCTGAGTTGCTTCTCTGAACATGCCCAGGTCATTTCTCTCCCATCTTACTGTATTTGTTGATCATTTTGTTACTGTGAAAGCTTGCAGTAGCTGTCTGTCTCACTAAGTGGCCTCATTGCTGTGTAAAAAGATTACTTGACAAAGAAAGCCTGTGTTTTACCACTCTATTTAATTGGCGATTCTGCCAAAGATGTACAAACATAATCTTTGAGCAATAGAAATGTGAGAATTTGAAGTTCAATTGATTAATTCCTTTCAAAGAAAATTGTCAGAGCATCTGTGTAAATTTATTTCTTTTAGGAGATGTGCGGTGGAGAAGCAAAAAAAGCTAAAGAAATTTGCTTCTGTTTGCAGATGTGCTTCAATTTTTCTGTTCACGTCTCTCAAAGAAGTGGCCTATTGGCAAAGCAAATCAAAAGTGCTATCATAGCCTTGATTTTGAGCTGCTTGAATTGTTTATGACAATGACATGTGATTTATGGTATGACAAGACCTATCACTACAATATGTCAAAAGTCATAAGTATTTAAACATGATAGATCTTAGTTTGTGGCATCGCTTGTCAAACTGTCCTGTGCAATGTCAGAGGTAGACTTTATTTGATGTAGTCCAGCATTTAAGGATCGCAAACAAAAACAGAAGTTTCAGGAAAAGCTCAGCAGGCCTGGCAGCATCTGTGATGAGAAATCAGAGTTAACTTTTCAGGTCCGGTGACCCTTCAAGATACCTGAAATGTTAACCCTGATCTTTTACTTCACAGTTGCTGCCAGACCTGCTGAGATTTTCCAGCAACTTCTGTTTTTGTTACTGATTTACAGCATCTGCAGTTCTTTCGGTTTTTAATTTGCATTTAAGGATGTTCTCTGTGCTTCAGGAGTTAAATTGTGAGAAGAGATTATTCAAATTAGGCCTGTTTTCTCTAAAATTTAGGTTAAAAGGTAATAGAACATAGAACATAGAAAAATACAACGCAGAACAGGTCCTTCGACCCTCGCTGTTGCGCCAACCTGTGAACTAATCCAAGCCCATCCCCCTACACTATCCCATCATTATCCATGTGCTTATCCAAGGACTGTTTAAATGCCTCTAATGTTGCTGAGTTCACTACATTGACAGGCAGGGCATACCACGCCCTTACCACTCTCTGAGTAAAGAACCTGCCTCTGACATCTGTCTTAAATCTATCACTCCCCAATTTGTAGCTATGCCCCCCTTGTACAAGCTGACGTCATCATTCTCGGAAAAAGACTCTCACTGTCCACAAATCTGATCAAAGTCTTCAAGATATTAACAGGAAAAGACAGTAGATAAAGATAAACTATTTCCCCTGGTTGGGGATTCTAGAATAAGGGGGAAAACCTGAGAACTAGGGCCAGACCATTCAGGAGAGATGTTATACACACAAGGGTGGGAAAGGTTTGGAACTCTCGTCCACAGATGGCAATGGAGACTGGATCAGTTGTTAATTTTAAAACTGAGGTAGGTAAGTGTTTGTGAAGCTAAGCAATATGGGCCACAAGTAGATTTATGGAGTTGGGCCTCAGATAAACCATGATCTCATTGAATAGCAAAACAGGTTCAAGGGGCAGAATGGACTACTTCTGTTCCTATGTTCCAGTTTATATTGTGACTTCCATTGTGCTTAGCTGTAAAGCTCTTTGGACATCCTGTGAAGTATATTTTGAAATGAGGTGGCTGTTTTAATAGGAGCAAAGCAAAGAGGAATAGGCTATTCAGTGCTATACAACTAGGGCAATTATTAATGTAAAAGTTTGATTTGAAAATCAAATCTGATCATTAATGACAAGTTTATTGTATTAAAAACCAAGTTCAGAGGAGGGAGTCACTGGACCTGAAAGGTAAACTCTTGACTTTTTTTTCCCCACAGTTTCTTGTATTGTCTTGGCTACAAAAGTGAAGTGGCTGCATTGGCTTTTGAAATCTGAAGCAAATTTGTAGCTGTAACCATGAGCCAGCCTGAGTTCAGTGACAGCTCTCAATCTCAGTAATTAAAAAATGCAATAGCTCACACCCTATTGCAGACAGTGCTGGCAGGCTCAGCGTCCTGGCTTCACCTCCAGCTGGCTCCCCCACTCCGCTGTCCGGGCTGTACAACACAGAAAACACTCTGACCTTGTCACGTTGCACCTAGTTTGTTGATGGTTACAGTTGGTAGTGGACTCGGGCTGTGTGACCTATCTGACCACTCCCTGAGGGACGAATATGAATATGCAACACAGGTCCATAATAATTGCAACTAAATCCAAACATTCCTTTAACTACAGCATCCCCTCCTTGCCTGCCATTTCCCCCCAGCAAAAAAAATGTATTCTGTCCTATTTCAAGAAGCCACTGTCATTTCTGCTTTTCCCACATCACTCGGTCTCAGTGAGGGACGTGAGGGAAAGAGGTGATGCCAGGCACTGTCTGCTCGAAAGCTCCTCCAAGGTGTACAAAAGTGCCTAAAATTGACTTTTGAATGTTTCAAAGCTCACTGCAACTGCATCTATGACCAGAAACTCAACTGGATTTGCCATATACATACTTCAACAAGAAGAGCAGGCCAGAGGCTAGGAGTACTGCAGTGAGTAACTCACCTCCTGACTCTCCAAACGCTGTCCACAATCTCCAAGACACAAACGAAGAGTGTGTTGGGATACTCGCCACTTGCCTGGATGAGTGCAGCTCCAGTGATACACAAGAGCTTGACACTATCTGTGATAAAGTGGCCCATTTGATTGGCACCACATCCTCAATCTTAAAAATTAATTTCCTTCATTGTTGCACAGTCCCAGCAGGGTATACCATCTACATGATGTGCTACAGCAAATTGTGAAGGCTCGTTCAGAAACACTGTCCAAACCTGTGACCTTTTCCATGTAGAAGGAGAAGGGCAGCAGATACATGCGAACACCATCCCCTGCAAATTCTCCCCCAAGCCACTCACCTACCTGACTTTGAAATATATTGCCTTTCCTTTACTGCCACTGGGTCAAAATCCTGGAATTCTCTCCCTAAGAGAATTATGCTGCACATGGACTGCAACAGTTCAAGAAGGCAGCTCACCCCCACCTTCTCAAAAGCAATAAATGCTGGCCCAGCCACTGACATCCACGTTTTAACAATGAATTTTAAAAACCCCACAGCACTGTAGCTAAAATCAGAGTATCTTGTCCTGAAATCTCTGCTTGCAGTGAAATGAAAATGGTGATTTTTTTTGACAGCTTTACTTATATAAATTATGTTGTCGCTTTGAAAGATCCCTTGAGAAAATGCGGATCTGGTTCTAGCCTGGATTTTGATTTGTACGGCTCAATCCGGGCTGACTTGACACTTTGGAAGAGCCTTGACTGCAGCTGCTTATCAGCATGTTCCTTCAGATCTAGCCCACACCTTGTGCTAATTCAACTCACTCCATAGGTAAAGCTTCCCAAACGTTTGTACAGAATGTATGAACAGCTATTGAACTGTGTAACAGCTGTCTGCTTTGTCAGCAGATCACAATTTACCACCTCATTCCAAATCTGAGAGGTTTTATTAACACATGATAAAATTCAGAGCTTGTCTTTGAATAAACCGCACACTAAACAAAAAGATAGCATTATGACAAGAATGTCTTATTCTCAGATAGGAAAAAAGTGTGCTACTTTCAGGAATATAAAGTCGTCAGAAATAGTTGCTGGTTGAATGGGCCAAAAATATCAACCAAGCCAACTACTGTTTTCAGTTAATACTTTTGTCCTTAAGGACATGATTCTTTCACCTGTCAGTGAGATGGCACTGCGATGATATCCAGCACCTTTAATTTTTGAATCCAGTATTGGGCATCTGCTGCATTTGAGGAATAGCAAGCAGAATATGTAGGTTAGAGCTCCTTCTAACTTTCCCTACCACTGCTTAGAAGTTAGCAGTGCATCTATATGAATGCTTATACACCACAGAACAGAATCATCTTGTCCAGACCCCAGCTGGTAAGAGTCCACTTCTCACTGTGATACAGGATGGAAGTGAATAAAGGCTTTCCTGTGTGCTTTAGCTGTATTACTGCAGCCAAGGTGCCATCTTTAACACAGCAAACTGCCGGGAGTGCTTATCAAACGGACCTTGGCACTGGGAGATAGGAGCCTCAAGGACCCAACCTTGGTCAAAGAGTTAAGTTTCGAAAGAGTGTCTAAGGAGATATGAGAGAGAGAGAGAGAGAAAGAGAAGTTGGGTGAAGGATAGCCAGAATTTCAGGACAAGGCAGCTAAGGCACAACCACCAGGGATGGAGCAGTTAATATCTGGAATTTGAAAGGTGCAAACTGGAGGAGAGCAAAGATCTCGGAGTGTTGGACTACTTACAATTTAGGAGCAGGAACACACACACACACACCCCTTATCATGAATGAATCTCCCATTGGATGGAGGAGATTGCAGAGAGAGGGAGGAGTGGGGCCATGGAGATATGTGAAAACTATGAACATAACCTTCAAATGGAGATGTGCAGGAACAGTAGGTGAATTGAAATACAATGCAGGTAACAGAGTTCTGGACAACTTTCAGTCAGTCAATGAAGAGTGGATGGCCAGGTGGGATTGTAAAGAGTTAAACACATCACGTTATTCATGAATGAATTTCGATTATTTTGTGTTCGATCACTAGATGGAGCAGCTCCCTGCTGACAGAACACAGAACAGTACAGCACAGAACCAGGCCCTTCGGCCCACCAAGTCTTAGTCAACAATAATGCCATTCTGAACTAATCCCATCTGCCTGCACATGGACTGTAACCCTCTATTCCCTGCTAATTCATGTGCCTGTCCAAATGCCTCTTAAATGTTTCTGTCATAACTGCTTCACCCATAATATTTCCAACCCAGAGGAACCAGTAAGGCTTAAGCATCAGAGCTAACCTGCTCCACACATCAGTACCAAACTGACCTCAGCAGTTGCAAGCGTATGATTGAGGCAGGGAGCAGATGGAGAGTTAACTAGCTGGGCAAGCCAGTAGTCTCAAGAATTACGGCCCAGTGTCAGGCCACAAGAGTTTAACTAAGCTGTCAACTAAGTTAACTGAGCTGTCGTCATGGTGATGGAGAAAATACCCAAAGTGAAGATAGAGGAGTTTAACTAGTTACGCAGTTGTCACTGGGATGGAATTGGTGAAGCGGGGCAGATTTTCGCCAAATGGACCAGGTGTTGTTTTCTAATAAAACTCCACAGGTGACCCACAAATCTGTTGGCACTGCTTGGAAAAGTATCGGAATTGGTTACTGGGAATGAGGTTAAGGATTCTCTTAGTGATAATACCCCAGTAAATAGCATCAACATGAAAAGCGAAGTCTCACATTTTTAAGTAGGTAGCATTCAGCACATGGACTTTGAAAAGTCCTTGGACATGGTGCACCGAGATTTCCAAAACCCATTTGACTGAACCAGCTGAGAGAATATCATCAGGGACACACAACGTGGACAGACCACCAAACAGTGACATCTCGCAATCAAAACTTTAATCCTGTTTCTGTCCCCATACATGCTGCCAGACCTGCTGAGCTTCTCCAGCATTCTGTTTGTTTTGGATTTCCAGCATCCACACTGTTTTGCTTTGATTGCAGTGAATGTTCAGCTGCTTAGCTCATCGAAGCCATACACAGACAGAGAGGTTCGCTTGGAAGTTTTTGAAAGTAAATAGTATAAACTTTGTTACATACTGCACTCAAGTTAAATGCAAGAAGGAATGTTCTGCCTCACACACACATTTAATGAATGTCTCACACACAGACATGTACATATGCATACATGCACGCACGCACACACACACACGCACACAAACACGCAGACATGGAAGGATACTCATGCACACAGCATATGAAAATTACAAAGTGGGAAGATCGATGAAGTTAGTTTTAAAAATCCGGAAAGCCATGTGTCTGTAGGTTTGGCAGATTTTTAATATTTGTTCATGGATTGTGGGTGTTTCTGACTGGGCCAGCATATATTGCCCCTTGAGAAGGTGGGGGTGAGCTGCCATCTTGAACCACTGCAGTCCACGTGCTGTGGGTTGACCCCTGATGCCATTAAGGAGGGAGTTCCAGGATTTTGATCCAACGACATTGAAGGAATGGTGATATATTTCCAAGTCAGGATGGTGAGTGGCTGGAGGGGAACTTGCAGCAGATAGTGTTCCGGTATTTGATGCAGGATTGAGGATTTGGGTCAGTGCCTGTTTGGGAGCCAGGTCAGATTGAGCTGGAGTGAGGGGTCCAGGTAAGTGCTGGGACTTCAGAAGCCATCACTGGGGAAGGGGTGGCCTGTAAGCCTGGGAGTGTCCTCTGACCCAGGGGCCCATGGGAGAAGGACTCCCCCTGTCCCCACCACCATCCCAGACAGAGAGGCTCAATGGCTGGCCATTTCCATGGGCTTCTCCCACCTCTCATTTCACCCCAACAACAGGATTAAGAGCCTTTGTTTGATGGGAGCTGGTAGCCTTGTGGTATTGTTGTTGTATGGCAGTAATCCAGAGACTAGATAATGATCTGGGGATCTTGGTTCGAATCCCACCATGGCAGGTAGTTTAATTTGAATTCAACAAAAATCAGGTGTAAAGATTCTGATGATGACCATGAAACTGTTGTTGATTGTTAGGGGGAGAAAAAACCATTGCGTTCACTAATGCCCTTTAGGGAAGGAAATTGCCCATCTTTACCTGGTCTGGCCTACATGTGACTCCAGATCCACAGCAATGTGATTGAATCTTTACTGCCCTCGGGGCAGTTAGGAATGGGCAATAAATTTAAGCCAACCAGCAGCGTCCATATCCCATGAGTGAAAAAGTAGTATTAATTGTCCAGTGAAAGGCCTTGATTGGCTCACTTGCTGGCAGGCAGCTTGATGCCATGTTAAATACCAGAGGTCAGAATGTTGGTTGGGTAGAGTCTGGTCATGCACTTTTCCAGTTAAGGTCTTATTTAAAAATTTGGAAAATAGGAGCGGGAGTAGGCCTTTCAGCCCTTCGAGCTTGCTGCACCATTCAATACGATCGTGGCTGATCATCCAACTCAGTCCCCAGTTCCTACTTTCTCCCCATAGCGTTTGATGCACTTGATCCTAAGCACTATTTCTAATTATGTTTTGAAAATATTCAATGTTCTTGACACAACCAGTTCTTGTTACAGTGAATTTCACAGGTTCACCACTCTCTGGTTGATGAAATCTTTACTTGTTTCAGTCCTGAATTGCCTACCCATATCATTATCTCAGGTCTTAGTCTCCCCGGTCATCAAGAACTTCCTTCCTCTGTTTGCCTAGTCTGTCCGTGTTGGAATTTTCTAGGTTTTGGTGAGGTCTTCCCTCATGCTTCTCACCTTCAGTGAATAAAGTCCTAACTGATCCTATCTCTCTTCAAACATCAATCCTTTTTTCCCAGGAGTCAGTCTGGTAAACCTTTATTGCATTCATTCCGTAGCCTGACTATCCTTTCTCAGATAAGGAGATTAAAACTGCAAATAATATTCCAAGGCCCTGTCTAATTGCAGCAAAACATCCCTGCTCCTGTACTCTGAAGGCCTGCATACCATTTACCTTTTTCAGTACCTGCCACACCTACATGTGTACTTTCAGTGACTAGTGTACAAGAACTCCCATCCAGCCTGCACATCGTGGGCAATTTCTCATGGCCAGACCAGCTAACGTCCACATCTTTGGACTGTGGGAGGAAACCAGAGCATCAGGAGGAAACCCATGCAGACACAGGGACAACGTGCAAACTCCACGCGGACAGTCACCGAAAGGTGGAATCGAACCAGGGTCCCTGGCACTGTGAGGCAACAGTGCTAACCATTGAGCCACCGAGTTACCTGTAGTTTTCTTTTTCCTTTTTGAGAAAAGCATATTTTGGAATTAAATGGGAAGAAAGGAAGGATAACAGTTACTATTTTGGGATTTTGACCTGTCTTTGTAACACAGGTAAGATGCTGCTAAATGTTTCTCCTAGTCGAGGATCAGTAGATACAACTTCAAAATAAGGGACAAACAGAAACAGAAATTGCTGGAAGAACTCAGGAGTTCTGGCAGCATTAGTGGAGAGAGAAACAGAGTTAAGGCTTCAGAACCCTTCCTCAAAATAAGGGACCAAAAAGAGGAAAATTTCTTTATTCGGAGGATTTGTGAATGATTCAAATGACCTACTCCTGACGATGGTCACTGTGTAAATTTAAAGTAGAGATTGACAGACTCCTGAGCACAAGTGATGTCAAGGGATATTGAGAGAGTGTGGGAAAAAGACATTGAAGGGGATGATCAGTCACCATTGTATGGAAGATAACAAAGTGTGGGGCTCGATGAACACAGCAGGCCAAGCAACATCTTAGGAGCACGAAAGCTGACTTGTTGGGTCTAGGCCTGAACCTTCAGCTTTTGTGCTCCTAAGATGCTGCTTGGCCTGCTGTATTCATTCAGCTCCACACTTTGTTAACTCGGATTCTCCAGCATCTGCAGTTCCCATTATCTCTGATCACAGTTGTATGGATCACTGGAGTAGCTTGATGGGCTGAATGACCTATATTCTTTGACCCTAAGAAAGATCATGATTCATTCTTTAATTTGGAATGCATATTGTGAGAGAAATATTTAAATTTTCAGTGACTTTCTATCTTCCAAACTCTCAAAATCTTTTTCTTCATATGTCATGTGAATGCTCGAAGGAACCTAAAACATTCAAGTGACACTCTGTTCAATGAATGTTTATTTCACTGAAAGACTGGCTGAAGATGGAATGTGAGGTGTGATTTGATCATTCAGCATTCCCAGTGTTTCCACACGTTGCATCTCAGGAATTCACAGCAATACATTCAGTCCCAGAGAAATTACTGGCTTAAAACACAGAATCACAGGCTAAACAGCACATATTTTACAGGAAGCTTTATAAACCAGCTGTTTGTTTTGAGGGAGGTATAGTTGTGCCAGTTCCTTTTTAGCTTCCCACAGATCTGCCTTTTCCAACTGTGCACCTTTGACTAGGAACAAGAACCCCATGTCTGACACTGATATTGTTTCTGATTATCCAATACTGAGGCTGTAACCTGGAGCAGTAAGTGCTCCTGTGTTGTTAGTGTTGGAATTGTGGAATTTATTGCAAGGGGAATAGAGTTTTAAAACAGCAAACATCAACTATATCAGTGAAAGGAGGCTGAGAGCACTGCGCTGGTCTCCTTACTCAAGGATGGATAAACTTGTGCTGGAGGTGGTTGGTTCAGTGATGATGAATTTGGTTGATTCCTGCAATAAAGGACTTTGATGTATGCAGAAATGTTGAGGAGGTTGGAGTTTGAATAGAACGAGAAGTGACCCGAATGCAAGATCAAAGATTCCGAGAGGCGGTGACAGGATAAATTCTGAAAGGGTTTCTCCTCCCCCTCTTCTATGAGGAGAGGACTTAGTTTCAGACTATGAGTCTGTGTTCCCAGTATGAATGGTGACTGTAAATATGGTGATCTCCATGATGTCACATTGACATGACAGGAGCCCTGTTACCATTGGCACATGATGTGGAGGTACCAGTGTTGGACTGGGGTGGACACAGTTGTGTGATTTCTGACCTTGACCATGTGCACGTGCAGAGATGAGGTCAGTGCCCGTGCATGTGTTGATGTTTGCTATCCACGAGAAGTGCTGATCCTTCCCCTGATGATTTGCACAAGAAAGGAAGAACACGTGTGCACCCCTCCCTCAGCACCACTGCCAAGGGCTCTTTACACAGTCATAGTGTCATACAGAATGGAGACAGGCCCATCTGGCCAACTAGCCCATGCTGACCATGTTCCCAAACTAAATTAGCCCTACTTGCTTGCAGAAATCCAGGCTCCTTAGACAGCACCTTCTAAACCACAACCACTTCCATCTAGAAGGACAAGGGCAGCAGATTCATGGGAACACCACCCCCAGCAACTTACCCTCTGAGTTACTCACTGTCCAGACTTGGAAATACCTCACGGTTCCTTCAGTGTTGCTGGATCGAAATCCTGTAACTCCCTTCCTGAGGACATTGTGGGTCTATCTACAGCACGTGCACTGCAGCGGGTCAAGATTTAGAATGCCTAGCATACAGACTGAATGTGCTTCCAAAGAGAGAACTGGGTAAAAGGTTGTAGGAGAAAACATTACAGACTTTTGTGAAAGAAAAGGGTATGCTGTTCGATTCTATGATTCTGCAATGCCTATGTCAAGAAGCAATATTCCATTTAGTTTGTATTTAATGATCAGCTGCACTTCAGAGAAGGAATAATCTTCAGTCATCTCTCCTCCTCACCCTCAACCCACACACTCCTTAATCCTGCCCATTACATACCTTCATCCCCTTATCCTCCTTTGATCCATACTACCCTGCCTCTTACCCCCACCCCCCCAATCCCTTGCTCCTATCACATCCCCATCCCCACATGCCCTTCACCCTTTCAGCATTAAGCACGAAGGGTTGAACTGAGGCCCAATTACAGAGTGTATTTATTGGAGTTTCAAAGGTGGAGGGGTGAATTTTATGACATTACAGGAGAGCAGTCGGAGACATAGAGACAATGTGCCTCATTGGTTTTAGAGATTCTTGAACTGGGAGCAGAGTCTAAAAACTGGATTCTGTCCTTTCAGAAGAGAGATTTAGGAAGCAGGCCCATATACCAAGGCTAACTATAAAAGGACAAAACTCAAAAAAGGCAAACTACAAGTTTGTAGGAATCTGGAACACTCTTCTGCAAATTGCAATTGATGGCCAATGAGTTGTTCAGTTTACATATGAAATTGACTGAAGGGAGATTGGGAGGGAGCTGGGTTTAACCAGGTTGGTTACAGGTGAGCGCAATCTCACTGAATGGCAGAACAGGCTCAGAGGGCCGAACGGCCTTCTGCTGTTCCTGTGTTTCAGTGGCTTCGGTTTCACAGATATGAGCAAATATTGATGCCGTGGAGAGTGTTTCTGTTACAGTGAAGAACATGAAGAAAGATTCGACCAATGACATTAAAAAGTAATGTGCAGCATGCCCAATTTAACAGTGTAGTTTGAGATTTATTGTGGAGAGCCTCTGAAGAGATGAAATCTTTTGTTTTATTAATGTATGGAAACAAATTGGCTTTGCTGGCTCAATGGGCTTGTCATTCTGAAGATTTCTGCAGTCACTGATGGGTGGTGGAGCGAAGTTTGCATTGGTTGAGCAGGAGCTTTTTGCTGTGTGTGTAATGAGTTGACTTAATAATATATTTACTGTGAATAAATGTATTTGTTCAATGGATGGACTGTGGCATCGATTGCAGTAAACATTTCCACATAGCATACTTGTTACTGATTTAAGTAATGAATAGCATTTCACTCAGTTTATAATGTACAGATAAAGCAATATATAACATTTGTACTGTCTCATTTTTAATAATCAGGTTGATGTAATATCACAGACTGTTGAGGTCAGAGTGTAAATTTATGATAGAGTGCCTGTACTGTATCACAGTTATAACATTATTCAGAGAAAGTCACATTGTTTCATTCCCTGGGTTTGACAAAGTGTAGACGTAGAGCTGATATTTCCTCGTGTGGGACAATTGGGAATGAGAGGTCATAGGTTTAGGATAAGGGGTGGCAGATTTTAAACAGAGATGAGGAGCAATTGCATCTCTCAAAGGGTCATGAATCTGTGGAATTCAGTCCCCCAGAGTACGGTGGATGCTGGGACACAGGGTAAATCTAAGGTGGAGGTCGACAGACTTTAATTATTAACAATCCAAAAGAGAAACTACCAGAGAAACTCAACAGGTTCAGCAGCAGCATTGAAGAAAAACTGAGTTATTGTTTCAAGTCCAGTGGCACTTCTTCAGATTGTCAGATTAGTAACATGTTAAAAGGTGATGGGAAGCAGGGAGGAAAGTGGGGTTGAGGCTGAGATGAGCTCAGCTATATTTGTATTAAATGGTGGAGCAGGTTTGAGAGGCTGAATGGCCTACTCCTCTCCTAGTCTTTAACATGTACTTACAACAGCATTTCTTGCATTTTTTCATGGGATGTGGGTGTTGTTAGCTGGGTTAGCATGAGAAGGTGGTGCTGAGCTGCTTTCCTGAATGCCGACGACACTGGCACATTTTATAGCCTCGTGGTCTTGTCACTAGAATGTCAATGCAGAGATCACGGTAACGTTCTGAGGACCTGGGTCAAAATAAATGGTGAAGTTTGACTTCAATACAATTTTGGAATTACTACAGAAGACCAGGAAATGTAATTGTTGCAGAAAACCTCCTTGGAAAGGTAGCTAGTCTGGCCTACCTGTGCATGCAGACCCACAGCAATGAGTTTAACCCTCTGCACCTCAGCGCAGTTGGGGATCCCCACATCATGTGAGTGAATTACAAAAGAAAAAAAGTTTATCTGGCATCAGTAAGAGTTTAATTGGACTTAACTTGGCTATTTCGGAGTCTGGTCAAGAGTCAACCCCATTGCTGTGGGTCTTCAGGAACATGCAGGCCAGATTGTGTACAAGTAATGAACTCCTTTCTTTGTAGGGCATTAGTGAACCAGTCTCCATAAGGCCCGGAATCCTCACCAGGGTTTCTGTCCACAATTACTGCCTGACCTGCTGAGAACTTCCAGCCTTTTCTGATTCATAGATTTCACACAGTACAGAAAATGCCCTTCAGCTCATCGAGCCTGCACCTACATAATTACCACTAAAGGCCTGTTAACCCCAATTTCTTGCACTTGTCCCAAATCCTTGAGTGTTATAATATTTGAATTACTCATTCAAACATTTTTTTAAGGGCTAAACTGAAAGAACTGCGGACGCTGTAAATCAGGAACAAAAACAAAGTTGCTGGAAAAGCTAAGCGGGTCTGGTAGCATCTGTGAAGGAAAAAGCAGAGTCAATGTTTCGGGTCCGGGTGACCCTTCCTCAGGACAGGAAGAGTTTTACCCACTGACAAATTAGTGCGAGACAGAATTCTGACCTGCAGCAAGGATTGTTTTGACCTTGTATGCCACTGCAATGAATTCTAACAAAAAATATTCGAGGACTTGCCAGGGTGGATGCAGAAAGGGTGTTTCCCCTTGTAGGAGATTCTAGGATCAGAGAGCCTCATTTCAGAATAAGGGGCCACTCATTGAAGACAGATGGGGAATTTCTTCTCTGAGGGGAACAAATCTGTGGAATTCTTTACCGTGGAGGGCATTTGTGGCTGGGTCAGTACAACTATTCCAGACTGAGATAGATGGATTTTTAATCAGGAAGGGAATCTAGGGTTATGGGGTAATGGCAAGAAAGTGGATCTGCGGATAATCAGATCAGCCAGGATCTTGCTGAATGGTGGAGCAGACTCAATGTGCTGCATAGCTTATTTCTGCTCTTCTGTGTTATGATCTTAAGTCCTCTAACATTTATAATTCTAGCTGGATCTGACCTTGCTTTCTTGGGTGCCACAGTGGTGGATCAGAATTGTGGATCAGGGGAATTGTTAATTTTTAAGGCCAAAATGTGTCTCTGAACAAAATGATTGCAAGTCATTCAGTCATGATCTGGCAAAGTCCTGTGTGGGACCCATGGAATGTTGCACTTGTAGAGTGTCAGGGAAATGTAAGTCAAGAGGGAAACGTAACAAGATGAGATAATACAGGCTCATGAAAAGTTTGGATGTTGAAGTAAAAACAGCTGGAGGAACTTGTGAGTCTGGCATCAGCTGTAGAGAGAGAAACAGAATAGTCTTATTGGATGTGAATTGTTGACTCTGCTTCTGACTCCACAGACGTTGCCAGTCCTACTGAGATAAAAAGGGAGTCTGAGAATCTCTGTACCCCCATCCCTTCCTCAGCAGAAAACAAGCTACTGCAGAATATTTACATATTAGCCTTTCAGGATTATATAAAATAACGGGGGTTAAATGTTCTCTGTAACTCTAGTCTCCACATTACAAAATCAAATCACTGATATACACAGACTGGAGTGTTGTGAGGGCCACAGCTCTGAGAACAACTCCATAAAACACCCCTGCACTGCAGCTAAAGAAAAATGGTAAGTGCTCTCTCATACTGCAAATGCTGCTGGTCAGCTGTTGCTGAACAAAAGAGATTCAATCAACCTATCGAGCCAAAAGTCTTGAAATGGTCTGTCCAGCCATCAATGTCCTGGCTACCAGTGTCATCCATTGCAGAATCCAACTATCAGCTCTTAGTGAGCCTTTCAGAGACTGCTCTGTGTATCTGTGTTTCAACTTTTACCTGTTTAGACTCACCTCCTATTTTTAATCTGTGTGTATGTGTTCCGTGTTACTCGTTCTTCTTATGTTTAACAATTCAGAAATTCACTACTTTTGCTAATTTCAGAAATTAGCTTCTTTGAAAACACGCATTCATTTAGCTTTGGGGAAAGGTAAATTGAAGGGAAGGGATTCTCTTTCTAATTGATGTTGTTGTTAGTGATTGTGGAAGCTGGTGAATAACCGAGAGCTAGTTCCTCACTCTCCACTTGGGAGCTTAACTGAGGTGCCCCAGCTGGATCTGTAACAAACTGGGGAACCTTATCTGGGGACTGTCATAACAGTGTAGCTGAGCTTCCATTCCCAGGTGTGTGTGTACAAGCTTTAATCCTCTGTGAGCTGGCATTCTCCCTAGGGTATGTACCTGAGCGATGCTCACTTTCCACTGTGACCCTTGCTATTCGGAATTCCTCCTTTGTAATACCTTTGCTTTATGAGCAGTAAGAGAGTCCTAGCCTGCTGACCATGTTAGGGGAGGAATCAGAAAATCCAACGACATACCAACACACTGCAATGAAACTCCCACCCCCACTGCCTACCAATTGTGATCACTCTCAGGTTAAACCATCACCATTGATTCTCCCTTTTACTACATCAGATCACTCCTCAGCCCCACCCACGTTCTGTACAAACAGGTTCTTGCCTGTTTCAAAAACCATCTTGTGGTAATCGTTACTTCTTTGCAAATTTCCTGAACGACCCTCAGGTGTAGCAGGTGACGAGAAGTCAGACCAGCCTTGGCTGCTGTCACTGATACCTGACAGATTGCAGGCCAAGAGTCCTCGTTACAACCCACACACGAGCAAGCAAGCTGGAGCACATATGAAGTCAACGAGCTGGCCTTTAGCTTTTGGGTATTTGATCCCCTGCAGCAAAGATCCATCTACAGTCATTCTCCCTAGTTCTCCTGTAATGAGGTATCTGCCTGATAATCCACCCTGTTTGCATGTGAAGGGTCAGCCCTGCTCTCTCACCTTTCGCAGGAGTTCAGGATCAAATGCTCCAACTTGGGGCTGCACTTTAGATTCAACGATTCATACAATGCAGAAAAGGCCATTTGGCCCATTGAATCTGCACTGATATAACTAACCATTAAAAGTGCTCTAATCCCAATTTCCTGCACTACTTTATCTTTCTTTAACAGAGTTCGGATGTTGACTGAACCTGTATGCCCATCGGTTCACACAAAATAACATTTCATCTACTGGAAGCTATTGCTGCTCTGAGTTGATTAGAATCAACCACTTTGATTTCAGCCTGAAATCAGAGCTGTCTCAGGCAAACACAAGATTCAAGAATTATCCTGTACTCTGAGGACAGTGGGAGATAAACCTCCTCTATCATCTTCCTTTGAGAAGCTTATTTCCGAAATCTCCTGCTGATGATGGTTGTCAGGTAACTAGAAGCAGGAAATAGCATCATGTTGAGCTTTCACTAACATTTATTCTGGAAATTAGATGAAAGATGCTCGACAAAAACAGAAATTGCTGGAGAAACTCAGCAGGTTTTGCATCATCTGTGGAGAGAGAACAGAGTTACCGTTTCGGACCTAGTGACCCTTCTTCAGAACTGTTTGAAAAGGTGATATTTATGCTCACAGTGGGTGGGGTTGGGGGGTGGATGTGGAGGAGGAGGAGAGTAAGCAAATGGGTGGAAATGGAGCCCAGCAAGAGAGAGAAAGTTCAACAGACAAAGGGATGGTTGATTACAAGCCAGGGAAGGAGAAAAGCTGAAAATGGGAACAACAACTGGGTGAAAAAGGGTTAGCCTTGGGTGTGAGAGTGGGTAAAGGACACGGAAGGCGAATGTTATGAAAGATGTGCTGTCGAACTTGAAAACAAAGCAGCTAAACTGTTCACATTGTATATTTTTTTAAAAATCTGCTTATATTGTGAAAAAGTTGTTCAGGTGGGTTTGAAGAGGTTATTGATTAGACCCAAGTGTTTCTGTTTTGAGGATACTTCATTGTCCTTCAGCCTACCCAGAAGAATCTGATTTGACATCTTGATTTGCCTAATCCTGTGCAGGCATTGCAAGTGAAGCACTTCTCCTTGTTTCCATTAATTGCCACAGTGTAATCTGTGGCTCAGCCAGCAGAGTGCATCTCAGTCACAAGGCTGTGGGTTCGAGTCCCACTCAAGGATTTGAGGGTGAAAGTTAAGGTTGGCCCTTCAGTGAGTGTTGGGGTGAGCTGCCCTGGTTCTGGTTCCATCCTTAGAAGGCGATGTTGAGCTGATATATGTCTGCTGTGGTGAATGTGATAATGAAATGGCGCTGTGAGAGCAGGGAGCACTCCCTAGCGTTGTAGCCAATATGTATTACTCAGTCAACCTCACCAAAAAAAGATATCACATTGCTGTTTGTAACAATAGAATCATAGAATCCCTACAGTGAGGAAAGAGGCCATTCGGCCCATCAAGTCTGCACTAACCCTCCACCCAGGCCCAGCATCCCACCATAATCCTGCATTTACCGTACTTGATTCACCTAATCTGCATATCAATGGCCAATGGGAGCAATTTAGCATGGCCAATCCATCTTTGGACATTTGCACATCTTTGGACCGTGGGAGCAAACCCACACAGACACCGTGGCAATGTGCAGACTCCACACTGACAGGCTGGAATTGAACCCATGTCCCTGGCACTGTGAAGGACATCAGTGCAAACCGCTGTGCTGCCGACTGATTAAGCTCAGTAACTTCATTTCAAGCCCATAAAGTCAAGTTTGTCATAAACAAGGGTAGGTTGATTAGTGACGATATTAATGAGGTGATAATCCAGAGGAACAATGATTTGTCAAGATGAGATACTATCGCATCTCAGCAACTGGGTGGAGATTCAATTGAAATAATTAGACCAATTGGAGTACAAAGCTAGAGGGAGTAATGGTGAACATGAAACTACTTCAGGAAGGAATTTTTTCAGATTAGATTCCCTACAGTGTGGAAACAGGCCCTTCGGCCCAAAAAGTCCATACTGCCACTTGAAGCATCCTATCCAGACCCATTCCCCTATAACCCACACACCCCTGAACACTACGGGCAATTTAGCATGGCTGATCTACCTAACCTGCACATCTTTGGGCAGTGGGAGGAAACCGGAGCACCCAGAGGAAATCCACGTAGACATGGGGAGAATGTGCAAACTCCACACAGACAGTCGCCTGAGGCTGGAATCGAACTCAGGTCCCTGGGGCTGTGAGGCTGCAGTGCTAACCACTGAGCCACCATGCCGCCCCGGCAGAAATCTGCCATCTTCACCCAGTCTGGCCTACATGTGACTCCAGACCCACAGCAAAGTGGTTGACTCTGACCTGCCTTCAGAAACAGTGAAATGAGCGACAGTTGAACTGTGCTATAAGAGACCCTACTGGAAAATCCTACACCCTAAGAATAATTAGAGAAAAAAAATGGGCCCCATGTTTTTGACTCTCACATTTGTTTACTTTCTCATTGACCTATCCTGCGTGGTCTGAAGCTTGTGTGGGGGACTTTGTTTCTGTCGTTTATTGCTGAGGGCAACGTTCTCTGCTTGATTGCTCTGACATGCCGTTCCTGTGGAGAGCTGAAGCCTTTGGTCTAGATGCTGTACCTGATTTTATCACTGACTACATGGAAACAGGCCCACAGCTGTTACCATTACAAGAATCCAGATTGCCATATGGACAGGCAAAATGAAAATGAGGGCACCAGTGACAGTTTTGGATCGTCATGGTAACTGGCATCTCTCAAAGAGAGCTGTGAGGCAGAAGCAGAAATCAGACGCTGGACTGTGCAATCAAACGAAACAGCAGGTGTCTGGATGAGCTTTGCTGAAATATCTACAATATCCAGGTCACTTCCTGGAATCGGTATGATTTGAATGTAATTAATTGATATGACTTCACCAATCGGCTGGCCTTAGAATCTGACCTTTCTAAAACAAGCCTGCCACCAACGTCACAACCAACAGAGGACCCTTATTAATGATGTTCTGATGATAATAAATAAATTGACTTTTGGATTAACCTGTAATCCTCTAAATCATTCATAAATCAAATTTCCATATTGATTTACTTATTAGCAGCTATCTATTTGCATGCTGTTTGTCACCTATTAGGATTTACAGATGGGTTGCTTTTTGCTAAGTACATTAGATTAGATTCCCTACAGTGTGGAAACAGGCCCTTCGGCCCAACAAGTCCACACTGCCCGTTGGAACATCCCACCCAGACCCATCCCCCCTATAACCCACACACCCCTGAACACTATGGGCAATTTAGCATGGCCAATCCATCTAGCCTGCACATCTTTGGGCTGTGGGAGGAAACCGGACCAAACCCATGCAGACACAGGGCGAATGTGCAAACTCCACACAGACAGTTACCCGAACCGGGAATCGAACCCGGGTCCCTGGCGCTGTGAGGCTGCAGTGCTAACCACTCAGCCACTGTGTCGCCCCACTTGCAACATTGAGGGCCGAAGGCCCTGTACTGCGCTGTAATGTTCCGTGTTCTGTGTTCTATAAAGTAGAGCTGTACCCAGACTCAAATCGTTAACTCTCTTCTTCCTTCCACACATGATGCCAAGTTTCTCCAACACTTTCTACTTTTATTTCATATTTTCCACATTGTTTTGCTTTGATTTCATACATACCTAAAATCCCTACAGCGTGGAAGTAGGCCATTCAGCCCACAGAGTCCACACTGACCCTCTGAAAAGCGTCCCATCCAGCCCCATCCCCTGCTGTATCACTGCATTTTCCCACATCTAATCCACCTGAACTGCAACATCGCTGGACACTATGGAGCAATTTTGCATGGCCGAGCCACTTAACCTGCATATCTTTCGGCTGTGGAAGGAAACTGGAGCAACCAGAGGAAGACCACACAGACACAAGGGAGAACATGTAGACTCCACACAGACACTCACCTGAGGGTGCAATCAAACCCAGGTCCCTAGCATTTTAAGGTAGCAGTGCTAACCACTGAACCACTCTTGGAGTCATTAAAAAATGACATCATCTGTGGAAGGAGGAAGAGCGTTTATAAAAATTTATAAAATAAGGAGAGGTATAGATAGAGTTAATGGGAGTAGCCTTTTCCCTAGGATGGAGGATTTTAAGGTGAGAGGGAGAGAGATTTAAAAAAAGACAATAAGAGGCAAATTTTTTACACAGTGGTTTGCATGTAGAATGAGCTTCCTGAAGAAGTGCTGGATGTGGGCACAATTACTTTGTTTAAAAGACGTTTGGATGGATATATGAATAGGAAACAATTGTAGGGAGATGAGCCAGGAGCGGTTAGATGGGGCTAGTTTAGTTGGGGTTACGATTGTTTTAAGGTCTGTTTCCATGCTGTATGACTCTTATGTTGGTGGCAACATTAAAATGAAAAATGCACCAGCTTCATCATATTCCATTAGTAGACCATGTGAGGAGGTGAATTTCCAATTTGGCTGGTAGACTGCCTGTGGCCCCAGCAGTGAAAACAATCACTTTTGACGGAGCGTAAAATGATGACTTGTGGGGAGGAATTTCTTTTCTTTATCTTGGTTTTAATTGTTTAAGTGAGTGATGTAACTGTTTCATGTCACAACTGAAGTATCAAAAAAACATAGGATGTATCCAAGGAGATACACTGGGAACCAGTATTCATGCACCAGCCCCAGAGCATGATCCCATGGCATGGTCATTGATGACTGTGAACGTTTGCAACTGTTAAAGAGCTTTGGATTAGCTCATTTGCCCAAAATCATTGAGAAGGTGGCCTTGTGTTCTCAACACAAGGACAGCACGGTGGCACAGTGGTTGACACTGCTGCCTCACAGCGCCAGGCACCCAGGTTCCTGAGGACGTGACAAAGTTAGGGCGGCACGGTGGCTCAGTGGTTAGCTCTGCGGGCTCACAGCACCAGGGACCCAGGTTTGATTCCAGCCTCGGGCAACTGTCTGCGCAGAGTTTGCACATTCTCCCCGTGTTTGCGTGGATTTCCTCCGGGTGCTCCGGTATCCTCCCACAGTCCAAAGATGTGCAGAGTAGGTGGATTGGCCATGCTAAATTGCCCGTAGTGTTCAGGGGTGTGTCGATTATGGGGGATGGGTCTGGATGGGATGCTTCAAGGGGCAGTGTGGACTTGTTGGACCGAAGGGCCTGTTTCCGCACTATAGGTAATCTAATCTAAAAGTTAATTGATGAGGGAAAGGCTGTAGATGTAGGGACCCAGGTTTCTGAGGACGTGACAAAGTTGATTGATGAGCGAAAAGCTGTAGATGTCATATACATGGACTTCAGTAAGGCGTTTGATAAGGTTCCCCATGGCAGGCTGATGGAGAAAGTGAAGTCACATGGGGTCCAGGCTGTGCTAGCTAGATGGATAAAAAAAACTGGCTAGGCAACAGGAGACAGAGAGTAGTGTTGGAAGGGGGTTTCTCAAGTTGGAAACCTGTGACCAGTGGTGTTCCACAGGGATCTGTGCTGGAACTGCTGTTGTTTGTGATATATGTAAATGATTTGGAGGAAGGTGTAGGTGGTCTGATCAGCAAGTTTGCAGATGACACTAAGATTGTTGGAGTAGCAGATAGTGAAGGGGACTGTCAGAGATTACAGCAGAATATAGATCGATTGGAGAGTTGGGCAGATAAATGGCAGATGGAGTTCAATCCGGGCAAATGCGAGGTGATGCATTTTGGAAGATCTAATTCAAGAGCGAACTATACAGTAAATGGAAAAGTCCTGTGGAAAATTGATGTACAGAGAGATCTGGGTGTTCAGGTCCATTGTTCTCTGAAGGTGGCAACGCAGGTCAATAGGGTGGTCAAGAAGGCATACGGCATGCTTTCCTTCATTGGACGGGGTATTGAGTACAAAAGTTGGCCGGTCATGTTACAGTTGTATAGGACTTTGGTTCGGCCACATTTGGAGTACTGTGTACAGTTCTGGTCGCCACATTACCAAAAGGATGTGGATGCTTTGGAGAGCGTGCAGAGGAGGTTCACCAGGATGTTGCCTGGTATGGAGGGTGCTAGCTATGAAGAAAGGTTGAGTAGATTAGGATAATTTGCATTAGAAAGACTGAGATTGAGGGGGGACCTGATTGAGGTCTACAAAATCATGAGGGGAATAGACAAGGTGGATAGCAAGAAGCTTTTTCTCAAAGTGGGGGACTCAATTACTAGGGGTCATGAGTTCAAAGTGAGAGGAGGAAAGTTTAAGGGAGATATGTGTGGAAAGTTCTTTACGCAGAGGGTGGTGGGTGCCTGGAGCACGTTGCCAGCGGAGGTGGTAGACGCAGACACATTAGTGTCTTTTAAGATGTATCTGGACAGGTACATGGATGGGCAGGGAGCAAAGGGATACAGACCCTAAGAAAATAGATGATAGCCATAATTTTCTTTGTTCTTTGTTCTTGTTCTTTGTTCAATTCCACCCTCAGGCGACTGTCTATGTGGAGTTTGCACATTCTCCCTATGTCTGCGTGGGTTTCTTCTAGGTGCTCCGGTTTCCTGCCACAGTCCAAAGATGCGCAAGTTAAGTGGACTGGTCATGCTAAATTGCCCATAGTGTTCAGGTGCATGTAGATTAAATGGGTTATTGGGGAATGGGGCTAGGTGGGTTGCTCTGAGGGTCGATGTGGACTTGTTGGGCTGAAGGGCTTGTGTCCGAACTGTAGAGATTCTATAAAAAGAAAAATCCGTTTTTGGGCAATAACTACTGAGGATGATACTGAGGGTAATACTGAGCTAATGATCCATGGTTAGTGCTGTTGCTCACTTTGGCCGGAGATGGAAGAGAATCCTGCTGCCGATACAGACTGAACCATTTAAGTGAAGGAGGAGTAGCTGAAGGTCAAGTTCAGAAGATTTATGTTAAGAAAGCTGCAATTTCAGGGTTCAATAACTTATTACGTTTTTCAAGAGAGTTGTAAACAGCTTAGGTGTGGCTGGTACACCCACCGTCGTCACTGGTAGTTGTTAGTTAAATGGAATAACTTCATGAGGCTGGTATCTGACACTCAAGAGTCAGTCTCTAGACTGTGGAGAATCTGTGACTTTCCATTTATATCTGTCAGCCAGGGCTCCCTGATTGGCTCGGGCTAACAGCCCCAATCAGGGAACTCATACCTAGTGAGATCTACTTGGTGAACCTTGTTCCAATCACTATTCTCACGACTCAGTGCACTTTGACTTTCATTTCGGTATAAGGTTCATAAACACACTAATGCATCAACAAAGGTTTTTTAACCCATCGGGGCATTGTGGGTCTAACTACAATAACAGAGAGTACAGTGGTTTAAGAAGGCAGCTCACCACCAGCTTCTCAAGGGCAATAAATGCTGGACCAGCCAGAAACACCCTCATTCTATGAACAGAGAAAACAAACTGGTTTGGATTTGGAAAACTGCTTGATTGGATGTTGGGTACTGAGTGAAATAAGTGAATTTGATGGATAAGGAAGTATTGGTAAGGGCAGGGGTTTGGGACTAACTAGACTGCTCTTCAGCTGAGCTGGAGAAGATTTGATGGGCGGAATAACCTCCTTCTATGTTAGGTGTATACTGTCATCTACTGTGATAATCTCTATACTTCTCTAAAGTCCTTGTCTTGACAAATTGAGTGAGGCCACAGTGGATTCAGTAGATCAGATTTTGTTGGTGATTGATGTTGCAGTTTTTTGATAATGGAGGTTCC
The DNA here is from genome assembly GCF_030684315.1 of Stegostoma tigrinum. Lineage (NCBI taxonomy): Eukaryota > Metazoa > Chordata > Chondrichthyes > Orectolobiformes > Stegostomatidae > Stegostoma > Stegostoma tigrinum. The sequence continues at coordinate 3,836,446 of NC_081378.1, forward strand.
TGAAAGGTTTGATGCGAAGAGAATAACTGTCCTTGCAAACTCCGTTTCAATCAGAATATAGTCAGGATCCTAAAATTTTGAAAGTACAATAGCTGTCTTAATGGGGTAATGCACTCAATGATTATCTGAAGCTGGAAGACTCGTTTTGTAGGAAAGATCTTTAGCTATTCTGATGTTACTGTAATTGCTATTTGATTGATGAGTCCCTTCCAATCCAGTGAAAAGTTATTGAAAATACAAAATTGAAATGCTGCTTTTTGGAAAAACATAGCTGCAGCTTTGATGAATAATGCAGTGAATATATGAGCAGGTGAACAGGGTGGAAGAAGCTGCAAACCAGCCAAGAAACTTGTAGAGAGGCTTAGACAGTGAGGGCATGTCCTCCCAAGGCCAAACTGGGAAAGTGTGAAAGCTGACACACTAAAACTACTTTAAGTATCGACCTTATGGTATGTGGCCATTCACTGGTTTTTCAAATTATAAACTGCACATTGACCTCATACTCTGTCATTTTTACTGAGAAACTAAAGGGTAAAAATGATGTTTGTGACAAGGCTGAATCTCAAATGTGGTGGGCAAATCTGAACAAAAAAGCCCTAAGATTTATTTTCTTGGAAGACCTGAAGCTGTTCCCAGAAACCAAATTAACTTCACAACTGAAATAACTCCGCAGAGGCTGGTATCCTGTCACCAAGTTACAATATTCCAAAATTCCCTGGACGTGGGAAAGGTTCCAGTGGATTGGAAAAATTTGCAAAACCCTTATTCAGAATGGGAGGGAGGCAATGTGTGGGAAATGACAGACCAGTTACTTCAATATCCGTTGTTGGCAAAGTGTTAAAATCAATTATCAAGGAAGCAATAGCAGGACATTTGGAAAGTCAAAACACTGTCTGTCAGAGCCTCCATGGTTTTATGAAGGGCAAATCATGTTTGATTAATTTGGTAGCGTTCTTTGAAGAGTAACAAGCAAAGTGTATAATGGGGATTCTGTAGATGTAATATATCTGGACTTCCAGAAGGCGTTTGATAAGGTGTTGTACAAAAGGTTAATTCACAAAGTTGGATCATATGGGATTAGGAGTAATCTGTTTGCTTGGATATGTGACTGGCTGATGGACAGGAGACAGAGTTGGGATAAATGTTTTATTCTGGATAATAAGAAGTAGCTAGTGGGGTGCCACAGGGTTTGGTCCTTGGACCCCAGCTATTTATAATCTACATTAATGACTTGAATGCAGGGATAGAAAGCTCTGTAGACAAATTTGCAGATGACACAAAAATTGGTGGGATGGTAAATTGCAATGAGGAAATAAGAACTTTACAAATGGAAACAGATAGGTTAGGAGAGTAGGCCTAAATGTGGAGTTTAATGTGGATAAGAGTGAGGACATGCATTTTGGTCTGAAAAATGGGAACCTGACCTATTATCTAAATGGGGAGAAATTTTGGGGTGCTCCGGTGCAGAGGGATCTGGGTGCCTCCGTTTATGAGTCACAGAAAACCAGCATGTAGGTACAGCAAATAGTAAAGAAATCAAATGGAATATTGGCTTTTATAGCTAAAGGAATGGAATGTAAAGATAAAGAAGTATTGTTGCAGCTAAACAAGGCATTGGTGAGACCGCACCCAGAGTATTGTGTGCAGTTTAGGTTCCCTTATTTGAGGAGAGATGTGGTGACATTGGTGGCAGTTCAGAGGAAGTTCACTAGATTGATCCCAGCGATGAGTGTTTGTCGTATGAAGAACGATTGAACAATTTAGGCCTATACTGTCTAGAATTTAGAAGAATATGGGGAGAACAAATTGAGGTGTTCAAGATGATAAAAGGCATAGATGTGGAGTGGATACTTCTCTAGTGGGGTATTTTCGGATGAGGGGTCACAGTCTTCGAATAAGGGGTAGAAAATTTGAAACAGAGCTGAGGAGAAGTTACTTCTCCCAAAGGATTGTGCAAGTGTGGAATTTGCCACCCTGAAGTGCGCAGGATACTGGGACAGTGAGTAAATCTAAGGAGGTGTTAGACAGATTTTTAATTAGTAATGAGTTAAAATGATATGGGGAGAAGTCAGAAAAATGGGTTTGAGGAGCATGTCGGTCATGATCAAATAGCGGAGCAGACTTTGATGGGATGAATGGCCTAATTCTGCCCATATGTCTTACGAACTCACGACTGAGTATATCAGCTGACAGTAACCCTGAGGAGCTGAATGTACACATGGCTCAGATTGTACACATCAGACATTGGGAAGATGTAGGAGAGGGATATCAGTGAGCTGGATAGCTAGTGTGTGGTTCAGATGGCCACTGACAGTGTGTAGCTTGATCCCTGTTTTGTTCAGAGAGGCATGTGACCCTGCGTTCTTGCCTGCAGGAAAATCGCTGACGAAACACAGCTTCAGTGACTCTCACATTAGCAGGGCTACTACCTAGAGAAGGATCAGTCACATAGGATAGGACTCAAGTATAGGCCAGACTGGATACACACAGCAGATTTCCATCCTTAATGAACCACTTATTTTGCTTTAGCAACAGTTGGCTTCATAGTCACTTTAAGTTTTATTTTTAATTTCCAGAATTTTGTAACTGAATTCATGTTCTCAAACTGCTGACGGTGAGATTTGAACTCCCCTGCCCTGAATTATTAGCTCCTGTCACTGGATAATGAACATCAGCAGCTCCATGTTCTGATGCCTAGAGAACATTGTGCAGACACTCATGTAGGTTGTGAGCAAAAAATTGATCCAGGAGAGCCGATGGACGTAATTTACTTGGATTTTCAGAATGCTTGTGATAAAGCTGCGCACAGGAAGCTGGGTAGAGAAGTTAAAGCACATGCCACAGGAGGTAATGGACCAGCATTGATTAATGAATGGCTAACAGGCAGAAAACAGAGAGTTGGAATAAACAGGTAATTCTTACACTGGCCAACTGTGACTAGTGGGGTACCGCGAGGATAAATATTTGGACCCCGACTATTCACAGTACATGATGATTTGCACTTGGGATCCAGTGTAATATTTCAAAATTCTCAGATGATCTAAAGTGGGAATAGGTGTTGTGAGGAAGATGTGAAGGTGGTTTGGGAAGATTTAGACAGACTTAGAGTTGGGTATGAACATGGCAGATGAGAATAGATGTGCAGGGTATTTTATAAACACTTCAATGCGTTTAGGTCACCCCATCACCCACCACACCAAGGGGAATCAGCAATTCTTTAATCTTTACCTGATACATACTCAATGACCAAACTTTCCCAGCGGTGAAAGGTTGGAAAGTGTAGATATGCAACCTCCATCATCTTACCTCCATATAAGATATTTAAGATATATTTGGACAGGTACATGGATGGGCGGGGAGCAAATGGACACAGACCCTTCGAAAATAGATGACAGGTTAGACAGAGGATCTCGATCGGCACAGGCTTGGAGGGCCGAAGGGCCTGTTCCTGTGCTGTAATTTTCTTTGTTCTTTGTTCTTTGTTCAAAAGGACTTAGTTTTCAAAGGGTAAAATGCAGGTGCAGCAAGCCGTTACGAAGACTTACGAAGGTTAATAGGTCAGTCTTCATCATAAGAGGATCTGAGTTCAGGAGTAATGAAGTCCTGCATCAATTATATAGGAGTTTGGCTTGATCTCACCTTGAGTACTGGGTGCTGTTTTGATCTTCTTATCTCAGGAAAGATATTATTGCCATAGAGTGCAGTGACTCTTCACCAGGCTAGTTCCTGGGTGATGGGATCAAACATATGAAGATAGATAGAGCAAATTGGGCCTCTATTCTGTAGAGTTTCAAAGAATGAGAGATGTCATCATTGAAACATACAGAATATTTCAAAGGACAGTTGGAGTAGATGGAGGTAAGATGATTCCCTTATTTGGGAAGTCTAGAACCAGGGACACAATTTAAAAGCAAGTGGGATGCCAATTTAAGACCAAGATGAGGAGACTTTTTTTTTACTGAGAGGATTGTGTGAATTTCTGTCCCAGAGGGCTGTGGAAGCTCAGTCTTTGAACTTGTTGAAAGTGAAGATTGATCGGTTCTTGATTACAAGTGAGGTACAGCATTATGAGAATAGGATGAGTAAAAGATGTTGAAATGTTTAATCAACCACAGTCGTATTGAATGGCAGGCAGGGACAGTAAGCTGAATGACCCCTCCTGCTCCTGTGTTCCCAACACATGGTACACCCAGACTCCAGGTGAAGTTCCCCAATATGTTACAGTTCCAGGTGGAATATCTACAATCATTAAGCTACTGGCTGAGGAGGGATGAACTGGTCCTTTTGCTATCCTCACCTTTGGTTGCAGTGAGGTTAGTTTAAAAACAGATGCCTTCCCTTGTGGATAATTTTCTCCTAGACTCAAATAATTTCATGTTTCAAGAACAGCCAATTTAACCAGGCATTCTTGAGTTAACAAAGAGTGAATGTATTAATTACTAATTGCAAGAAGATTTAGCAATGGGACACACATACATACAGATTAGAAATAAGAAATAAAAGATCAAAGTTTAAGAAGCGTAACGGCTCAGTCTCTGAGCTATTTGCGAAGAGCAGACAGTTGAATGTTTTGACTATTGCAGTAGAGGTTACTGATAGTGTTGATCTTTGTAGTTAAACAATCAGTTTTGAAGTTCTTAGTTTTGCAGTTGGTTGAGATTCTGATGTTCCGTGTCCTTTCAACAGTGACTGCACGGCAACATTCAGAGTGGCCTGTTTGTAGCCCTGTTTCCTTTTGTTCTGGTATGTTAGTTAGCTGATTTCTACCACTTAGAGCAGCAAGTCATTTTACGTGCCACATGGGATGACTAGGGAATATTCTTCAACTGTGACCTTCACAACACACTAGTGCTCAAACCAAGGCTAGTGTGCATGGATACCTATTAGTGCACAGGCGTCCCACCAGCACACCGCAGTAGACTTTTTAACCCTGTCCTTGTAAAATATTCAAAAGGAAAAACACACTAAAAAATGTCTACAGTTTGGGATGAACTTGTTTGCAGCTGAGTGGGGTGTCTCCTTCTCCAGTTTATTCACTTTTACAGTATCTGGATGTGAGTTTGCTCGCTGAGCTGGAAGGTTAGTTTTCAGACGTTTCGTCACCATTCTAGATAACATCATCAGTGAGCCTCCGACGAAGCGCTGGTGTTATGTCCCGCTTTCTATTTATCTGTTTAGGTTTCCTTGGGTTGGTGATGTCATTTCCTGCTCTTTTTCTCAGAGGATGGTAGATTGGCTCCAAATCAATGTGTTTGTTGATGGAGTTCCGGTTGGAATGCCATGCTTCTAGGAATTTTTGTGCGTGTCTCAGTTTTGCTTGCCCTAGGATGGATGTGTTGTCCCAATCAAAGTGGTGTCCTTCCCCATCAGTATGTAAGGATACTAGTGATAATGGGTCATGTCGTTTTATGGCTAGTTGATGTTCATGTATCCTGGTGGCTAGCTTTCTGCCTGTTTGTCCAATGTAGTGTTTGTCACAGTTCTTGCAAGGTATTTTGTAGATGACATTTGTTTTGCTTGTTGTCTGTATAGGGTTTTTTAAGGTCATTAGCTGCTGTTTTAGAGTGTTGGTGGGTTTGTGGGCTACCATGATGCCAAGAGGTCCGAGTAGTCTGGCAGTCATTTCGGAAATGTCTTTGATGTAGGGGAGAGTGGTTATGGTTTCTGGGCCTGTTTTGTCTGCTTGTTTGCGTTTGTTGCTGAGAAAACCCAAACAAGCAGACAAAATGGGCCCAGAAACCATAACCACTCTCCCCTACATCAAAGACATTTCGGAAATGACTGCCAGACTGCTCGGACCTCTTGGCATCATGGTAGCCCACAAAAACAGCAGCTAATGACCTTAAAAGACCCTATACAGACCACAAACAAAATAAACATGATCTACAAAATACCTTGCAAGAACTGCGACAAACACTACATTGGACAAACAGGCAGAAAGCTAGCCACCAGGATACATGAACATAACTAGCCACAAAACGACATGACCCACTATCACTCGTATCCTTACATACAGATGAGGAAGGATACCACTTTGATTGGGACAACACATCCATCCTAGGACAAGCCAAACAGAGACACGCACAAGAATTCCTAGAAGCATGGCATTCCAACCGGAACTCCATCAACAAACACATTGATTTGGAGCCAATCTACCATCTTCTGAGAAAAAGAACAGGAAATGACATCACCAACACAGGAAATGACATCACCAACCCAAGGAAACCTAACCAGATAAATAGAAAGCGGGACATAACACCAGCGCTTCGTCGGAGGCTCACTGATGATGTTACCTAGAATAGTGACAAAACGTCCGAAAACTAACCTTCCAGCTCAGCAAGCAAACTCACATCCAGAACCTCAACCTGAGCTACAAATCTTCTCAAAACTCACTTTTACAGTATATTTGGCTGCATCAACCCTCTTTAACAACACATTTCAAAATTACAAGTTAAAAATGACGATAGTACTATGGAGTTCTATTCCATGGTAATAATACACTTTTGGTCATAAACTTACAGGTAGGAAAAGGTAAACGAGTCCAGTCATGTTCTCAGATATGGATGTTTTACACAATCGAACCATTGCCTGTAGCACTGCCATTGCTGGAGTACCACCCGATGTTGCACAACTCTGAACTTTGCCCAGTTAACTCCTGGCACAGTCTGGAACTCAGTTACCAGGCTCACGTTGGCCATTGTACCAGCACCTGCAAATGTGACTACTGCTATCCATGTGGTTTCTCTCAGATGTTGCTCTGTGAGGTGAATTCAGATGCCACCTCTGTTAATCCTATTTCTGTTTCGTTTACATAACAATAATTGGACTCATTAGTGTAGGTAGGCTGCAAGAAACATTTCTCCAATTGCAGTAATCAGTACATGGGCACATGGTTTGTTAATGCTGCATAATAGAATATGACATAAGGGAGTGCTTCTTCTTCACAATGTTATAAAATATAATTAGTTCAGGGCAGGGCATCTTGTTATTCATGGACTTAGAGCTATAGTAAAATTCCAAATGTCACAATTGATTTCACTGTTGTATTGTTATGGTGCTTCAAGAAGTAACGCCTTCTAGACAGTACATCACTCAGTCAGCTACACCCTGCCCTCAAACCAGTGGAATAGGTGACAGTCACGATGTGTGCAGCGCAGATCTCTGATGCCAGGCATTGGAAAATAAGTAGGCATTTTCATGGAGTCTTTTGTAAACTTGAGCTTAAGTTCGAAATCTTAAAATTCCCTTTGCACCGAAGAATCAAATCAAGCATTTTCGAGTTCAGGATGTGCACGATTAATGCACTTTCACTTAATTTGGAGATGTTCAGGAATGTAACTACCGTAATTGGTTGAGGACTAACTGAATGATCATTATGCAGACAACGGGTTAATGTAATTCCATGGATACAGACATGGAAGCAAAGGACTGCAGTGCTGTAAAGCTGAAATAAAAACATTAGTGCTGGATATAGTCAGTAGTGTTAGGGAAGAGAGAAACAGTGAACCGGTGAAATTTAACGATGCCCTCGGAGGTGGGATGGGGCATGAAATTCCACTGAGGCCTCTGTAATTCAGTGTCCTTTCAGCAGAACCAAGAAAAGTTAGAAATGTAAGAGGTGATGATAATTTGAAACTCGAGGAACAACACCCTATCTTCAGTATTAGGCACTTTGGAGGCTTCCAGATACAATGTTGAAACATAGACCAGGAAGAGGAGCAGGCCATTCAGCCCTTTGAGCCTGCTCCATCATTCAATGTGATCATGGCAGATCGTCCAACTCAGTCCCCTGTTTCTGTTTTCTCTTGCATCCCCTTTGATCCCTTTAGCCCTACTGCTTCTTGCAAACATTGAATTTTGGCCTCACCTGCTTTCGGTGTCAGAGAACTCCTCAGGCTCATCACTCATCATCTCAGTCTGAAATTGCCAGCTTGGTCTGCTTCATGACTCCATGAAAATGCCTACTTATTTTCCAATGCCTGGCATCAGAGATCTGCGCTGCACATATTGTGACTGTCACCTATTCAACTGGTTTGAGGGCGGGGTGTAGCTGACTGAGTGATGTACTGTCTAGAAGGTGTTACTTCTTGAAGTGACTCTTGGTTCTGGACTCTGCCAGTATCGAGTCTGTAAGAATTTTCTGTGTTTCTACAAGGTTCTCCTCGTAGCAGCCCCCCCCCCCCCCCCCACTTTTCTGTTCTAAACTTCAGTGAGTCTAGTCCAAACTGACCAAATCCTAAAAATACCAGACAGTGACCATCTCCAATAAGAGAAGCTAACCATTGCCCCTTGTCATTCACTGGTGTTACCATCACTAAGTCTCCACTGTAGAGACCCTGGGGATTTCCATTGTCCAGAAACTCAACTGGGCAATGGCACATAAACACTGGCTACAAGAGCAGGTCAGAGGCTGGGGATACTGTGGTGAGTAACTCACCTCCTGTCTCCCCAGTGCCTGTCCATCATCTACAAGGCACAAGCCACGATAGAATACTCCCCACTTGCCTGGATGAGTGCAGCTCCAACAACACTCAAGTAGCGTGACATCATCCAGGACAAAGCAGCCTGGTGGGTTGGCACTACATCCTCAAACATCCGCTCCCTCTATCACTGACACTCGGTAGCAGCAGTGTGTACTATCCACAAGATGCACTGCAGAAATTCACCAAGTTTCCTTAGACAGCACCTTCCAAACCCATGACCACTTTCATCTAGAAGCACAAGGGCAGCAGACGTATGGGAACACCACCACCTTCAAGTTGCCCTCCAAGCCGCTCAGCATCCTGACTTGGAAATATATCACCATTTCTTTACTGTTGCTGGGTCAGAAATCTCGGAAATTCCTTTTTGATGACATTGTGGGTCAGCCTACAGCACAGAGACTACAGTGATTCAGGAAAGTATCTCATCACCACCTTCTCAAAGGCAATTAGGGAGGAGAATAAATGCTGGCCCAGCCAGTAATACCCATAACTAATGAATGAGTAAAGATAAATCTCTTTGTATGTCAGTTCAGACTGGAATGTCTGTCCCCATTTTGTTTCTGTTCTGTTTGGTTTTACTGTCTTGTCTTTTTCTTTGCTTTCAGATGGCAGGTGTACAGCACTCCGACATTCACACTTCATTTAAACACCAGCTTTGTTTCTTTACTGGTCTCATTGCCAATCCCTTTGATCTTTCAACACTAATAAACTGTCCAGTCTTCCACCTAATTCCCTTTTGCTCTTTCCAAACTCCTACTTTTACTTGCTTAAAACTTGAAAACATTGACTCTGTTTCTCTCTCCACTGATGGTTCAAATCTGGTGAGTTTTTCCAGCATTTTCTGTTTTTATTCCAAGACACTCCCACCTTAGTGCAGATAAGACTGTAAGATATAGGAGTAGAATGAGACTATTTGGCTGAACAGTTCTGCTCCACCATTCTCCTGCCTTCTCCACATAACCTTTGATCCCTTTACTAATTAAGAACCTATCTCTCTCTGTCTTCAATACACTCAATGACCTGGCCTTCACAGCCCTCTGTGGTAGTGAGTTCCACAGATTCACCACCCTCTGACCAAAAAAATTCCTCCTCATCTCAGTTCTAAAGGGTTGCCCCTTCACTCTGAGGCTGTGCCCTAAGGTTCTAGTCTCTCTTGTTAGTGGAAACATCTTCTCCACATCCACTCTGTCCTGTCCTCTCAGTATTCTGCAAGTTTCGGACTTCATTCTTCTAAACTCCATTGAATGTAAACGCAGAGCCCTCAACTGCTCCTCATGTGACAAACCCTTCATCCCTGGGATCATTCGTGTGTACCTCCTGTGGAACCACTCTAACACCAGCGCATCCTTCCTCGACTATAGAGCTTAAAACTACTTACAATATTCTAAATGTGGTCTGAGCACAGCCTTGTGCAGATTCAGCATTACATTGCTGCTCTTGCATTCTGGCCCTCTTGAAATGAATGCTGACATTGCATTTGCCTTCCCAACTGCCAACTGAACCTGCAAGTTAAATGGTCAGTCATGTGAAAAGGTGCTTTCTTATTTAAATTGATTCCCCTTTCCTTAGTTGAGTGCCTCATGTTGACCACTAACCTCACTCTGATCAAAGTGTTGTCTGTTTTCTAATGTTTCTGTGAAGTCTCTTGGGAGCTTTCACTACTTTAATGGTGCTGTATGTATGTAAATTGTTGCACTACCTCTGGACTTCCATGAATTTTGTATTTGAGTCCATCCTAGAGGAAATATAATTGATAACTCTGGTTACAGTTCCATGCTATTTCTGAAAGTCAGTGGATCACTGTGTGTGTTCCTAATGAGAAATTTACATCTCTGCAGTGCCTGCTCTATTACACACTATAGTTCTGATTTAAAATAAAATAGATTTTCCCCTCTCCTGCCACCAGTCACTTCTGTTGGGGTCTGTTTTACAAACATAACAGCAATTAGTTGACATTTCACCAGGTTTCAGCAACACATAGTAATTGCTGTGCTCACTTCGTGAGAATGCTGATCTGCTAATTGTTCCTTAGTCAGAAACCGCTGGAGTCAAATCGATGGGAATGGCAAATTGATATGATCATTAAAAGTGCAATGTATTAATTTCTGTTCTTAGATTTTTAAAAAAACTGCTTTTCTGCATTTCTTTGCATACGTTGTAAAGGCACTTATGGCCATTTTTTCTTGGAAATATGTCAGATCTGTGCATATTGAGCAGACTGTGCCATATCTAGATGCTTATCGTAATTGGAAAGTGACCTTTATTTAAAATAGGCAGGATCAAAGCTGCAGAATCATTTAGCAGAACAGTTTTATTCACCATTTGTATTCACAGTGCTACACTGCACATTATTCCAGCAAGTTATGTCTTGTGGAAAATAATTACAGGTCAAGATATATGGAATATTGGATCCTTGATTACTGTGTGAACAGAGCTCAAGTGAATTTAGACGCCTTGACTGAACCTGAAATTAGATTGCAGCCTTTAATGTAACCAAATTAGTGGAGGTGGAAAAACCACTTGAAATGATTCACTTGAATTTTCAAAAGGCTTTTTTTAAAGGATTGGATTGAAACATGGAGATATGGGGATGACTAAGTAAATATTTTAAGAATGAATACTCTTCGAGCCTCAGGGCTGAGGTTGAGGTTTTCCCTGTTCATGCTTCCTTAATGCTGAAAGCTGTATTTTTTTTAGTTGCTGGTGGTCTTGGTTCTTTAAAAAATCCCAGCATTTCAGCAGAGAAGGAAAATGTCTTGGAAAATGAAAGCTACACACTCATTTGTGGCAAAAGTTGGAGCTGAAGATAAAAAAAATTCTAGAAACATTCTGCAGGCCTGGCAGCCTCTGGGGAGAGAGAAACAGAGTTAATGTTTCAGGGCAATGACCAATGATCAGGATTTGAAAAAGTTAAATTTCAAAAATTAGAGTTAAGTTTTGAGTACAGCACAAAGAAGAACATAAGAGAGTGTTTGTAGTCGGATGATGGGCAAAAGAGAAACGTATTTAGAACCTGCTACAGCTCTAGCCTTCCCCAGTTCAGATGAAAGGGAATGTTTGCAATGTTCTGTCGCCACAGACTCTGCCTGACCTGCTGAGTATTTCCAACATTTGCTGTTTTAATCTCAGATTACCAGCGTCTCCTTTATTTTGCTCCTGTTCTATTGTCTAATTCACTCCCACGACTGTCTGCCCAGTGCTGTCAAAGTTCAGAACGTTGTTCTAGAAACCAGGAGCTATGTACTAGCTACCAGCCATCCCATACTATTCAACACCCCATACTTACTTACAATTGGTTTATCTTAAACACCTTCTTGCTTTACAGAATTTGTTCTAAAAACAGTAAAGAATGTCAATTCAATAACTGAGCAAAGACATTTCTGTTCTAAGAGACCAGACATTTTTCATACTTGAGAACTGCAAAGTGAAATGGAAGTTGGACTTCTGTAACTCAAAACTGATAATTGTTTTTCCAAATTGCAAAAGAGAGACCATTTGACCAGTTGCGTTTGTGCAGGCTGTCTGCAAGGAACGCTACACAGGCTGGGCCTGTATCCTCTGGAGTTTACAACAGCCTGAGGTGACCTAATTGAAACCTGAGAGGGCTGGGCCAAGTGGATGTGGAAAGGATGGGAGAATCTAGAACTACGGGCCAGAGGGGGTGTGTGAGGGTGTAAGAGGTGGGTTAAACAGCGATGAGGAAACTTTCATTTCTCTCAGAAGGTGTGAGTCTTTGGAATTTACCCTCCTCAAAAGGCAGTGGATGCAGAGTCTTTAAATGTTTTGAAGGCAGCGGGAGAAAGACTGTTGATGACCAAGGGGATGGAAGATTATCAGGGTTGTGCAGGAATGTAAAGTTGAGGTTAAAATCAGATCAGCCGTGATTTTATTGATTGATGGAATAGGCTGGAAGGGCTGAATAGCCTAATGTTCTTCCTTGTCCATCTGTTCACCTTGAATGAGGTGTCATCCAGCGGAGCTTGCCAGAATGTCAGTGTCCAGCAGCTCAGTGAGGCTGAGGAGAGAGCATTGGATAAGTGGCCTGGTGCTGTCCCTCAATCAGGGAGGCAGTAAGCCAGGACTGGAGTGAGGTGGGTGGGTGGGTCGTGGGGGTGGGGGTGAGCAGTTCAAAGGGGAGAAAGGATCAGGGTTTGGTTTTGTGGGGAGCCTGTGCCAGCTGACAAGTTGCCTGTGCAGGGTGGGCTGTTGGGTGGCCACGTAGTGACAGGCACAGCCATGGCTGGGCTAACCCCAGAGGTGGGAGCTGAGGCTCTGAATTGGCCATTACTGGGTAGCACGGTGGCTCAGTGGTTAACATTGCTGCCTCACAGCACCAGGGACCCAAGTTCAGTTCCAGCCTCGGCAATTGTGTGGAGTTTGCACGTTCTCCCTGTGTCCATGTGGATTTCCACTGGGTGCTGTGGTTTCCTCCCACAGACCGAAGATGGGCAGGTTCGGGTGGATTGGCCATGGGAAATTGCCCATACTGTCCAGGGATGTGCAAGCTAGTTGGAATAGCCATGGTAAATGGAAGGTTTCGGAGATAGGTTGGAGGAGGCGAGTCCAGGTGGGATACTCTTCGGAGGATCGGATGGGCCGAATGGCCTCTATCAGCACTGAGGGATTCTGTAATTGTGGATGACCACCTAGGAGTCCCAGTGATCAAGAAGATTGACCATAAATCTTAATTACAGAGGATGTGAGAAAGGGGCAGGGTTTGGGTACCTTCCCTAATTGCCCTTCTTGCCTCCAATATTGCCACCCCTGGGAGATTCTGGCCAAAGCCTGGGACAGTGACTGTAAAAAGGGGAGAGAATGGAATGCAGTCATATCCTTTGAAATGTAGAGGCCACTATGACACTTCAGGCATGATTGCTGATTATTTAGCAGCCAGTTCAAAAGGACCGATGAGTATCTGTGGGCTATTTCGCTGTTAAAGTCCTGAGCTTGGCCGTCTGTTATTGTGGTATGTCATGGGACTGTAACGTGTAAACTGGAAGTCTGTGCAAATTGGTGCAGTGATTCAGATGAAATTATATCAGACCAGGTTTGGTTCTACAATGCTGTATGTTGAAATGGAACCAGCTGTTACCACTGGAGTTCTGTATGGAAATGATTAGGAAAATGATTACAGTAATCTTACACAGCACTCAAAAATAGCCTTCTTTCAAAATCCAAATCATCACAAGATGGAGAAGCTGGAGGATGCCCCAGCCTCAAAAGTGACAAAATTAATGAAAATGTCTTTTGGAAGGAGTTAATAAATGTTTCAGTTTTATTCACCCCATGCGTGCACAAGTTGGCCGCATGCCTGACCATCACTGTCGTGGTGTTGTGTACAATGTTAAATAGGTCTGTGGGAAGCAAGTTGTCACCATGGTAATACATTTAACCATTTACACTGCATGAGCTTGCATTATAGAGAAAGGTTGATATCCCACACTCTGAAAACGACAGCTCTGATCTTGTTACGTGGCTAAATTTATTCATCACCCTAGTTGCACGTTGCAGGGAATGAAGACGACTGCCAGTCCTGGTGGCTGTGTCAGTTCCTTATTCTCTGGAGTTCGGGCAGGAGCCTTAGGCACAGGTCTGAAGTGGTTGATGTTGCCACTGAATTGTATCTGGGGATCCTGGGGTTGCCCGTGACAACGGTTGCTAGGACACCATTGCGCAAATATGGAGAGAGTCAAGTTGCTGAGTATGTGTGACCCATTCCTGATTCTCTGTTACTGGGCTGCTTCCATTTCTAACACTCGTTCGGGAGGCAGTATTTAAAGCAAAGATCCTTTTGACATAGATTTTGTCAGACCTTAAAGTTGATACCGACTGTGTTATCGTGGAAATTGATCCAACCATATATTGTGGCCATGCTATAAAAGTCAATATTTGTAAATGATATCAAATCTATCTGCCTCCATAAACCTTTGTCTCACTGTCAACTACCTTTTCAAAGATTACCCATCATTGAATTGCTTCTGAATGGTTTGTTTGCTGTTGCAACATTTCTGTGTTTGACAGCTTGGCTTTTTCCATATTAGATTTGCCTCAAATACACATTAAAATAATTTGAAATGTCTGTATTTAATACAGTTTGCATTAAATTTAATTTACTTTAATTTAGAATTCAGTAGATTACACTTAGGAAAGATATTTACACTTGTGGGTGAGACCAGAACTGAACACCATTGACTTAAGACAGTCACTAAGAAATCTAATTGGAATTCAGAGGAAACATTTCACCCAAAAAGAGGTGAGAATGTGGAACCAGCTCCCACAGGCACTGTACAAGCACAGCCTTTATAAATATTCTCATAATATGAGGGTGTCGCTGGCTGGGCCAAGCATTGATTGCCCATCCCTCATTGCCCTTGAGAAGGTGGGGCTGAGCTGCCTTCTTGAACCGCTGCATTCATGTGCTGTAGGTTGACCCACAGTGTTGTTAGGGAGGGAGTTCCAGGGTTTTGACCCAGCAACAGTGAATAGTGATATATTTCCAAGTCATGATGATGAGTGGCTTGAAAGGTATACTTGCAGGGGAGGGGAACGGTGGTATTTACCTTCTTAGACGCCATATCCCATCACGAAGCCACCCTTTATTTACACGTAGAGAGGCTTTAACACTGATCCACCTCCCTCAGAGTATGCAGGACGGATGACACTCCTGTTTATACCTCTCAGCCTGAGCATCCTGATTGGTCTAGGTTAACAGCCCTAGTCAAGGAACTGATATTCCATTACCCCATTACAGTCATGACAGGATGGTGTTGTCCTTTTAGATGGCTATGGCCATAGGTTTGGAAGGTGCCAGTAGATGAGCCTTACAAGTATTTATGGAGCCGTTATACAAATATAGGAGGGAATTGAACAATACGCTGATGAACTGAGATGAAGTAAGATGGAAGGGGCCTGATGTAGAACATAATGTTTGGGACCTGTTGGCCTGAATGACTTTGTTCTGTCCTCTACATTCTGAAATCCTGTCACCTGCCTTGGGCTCCGGCTGGCAGTGCCATGTTTCAATTATACACTTATAATTGTGTTCTCAAATCATTATCCATAATGTGAAAATCTCCTAAAAATATGCTTGGGCCACCAGTATATTTGTCCATTGGGGTCATTGCAAATTATTAGCGGCACTTTGCTGAAGCAAACTTGTTGATCATAGCATGTTGTCAAGAAAAGTGTAAATGGCTGGTCTGCATAATTGTTAAGAGATAATGGGAACTGCAGATGCTGGAGAATTCCAAGATAATAAAATGTGAGGCTGGATGAACACAGCAGGCCAAGCAGCATCTCAGGAGCACAAAAGCTGATGTTTCGGGCCTAGACCCTTCATCAGAGAGGGGGATGGGGAGAGGGAACTGGAATAAATAGGGAGAGAGGGGGAGGCGGACCGAAGATGGAGAGTAAAGAAGATAGGTGGAGAGAGTGTAGGTGGGGAGGTAGGGAGGGGATAGGTCAGTCCAGGGAAGACGGACAGGTCAAGTTGGTGGGATGAGGTTAGTAGGTAGCTGGGGGTGCGGTTTGAGGTGGGAGGAAGGGATGGGTGAGAGGAAGAACCGGTTAGGGAGGCAGAGACAGGTTGGACTGGTTTTGGGATGTAGTGGGTGGGGGGGAAGAGCTGGGCTGGTTGTGTGGTGCAGTGGGGGGAGGGGACGAACTGGGCTGGTTTAGGGATGCAGTAGGGGAAGGGGAGATTTTGAAACTGGTGAAGTCCACATTGATACCATATGGCTGCAGGGTTCCCAGGCGGAATATGAGTTGCTGTTCCTGCAACCTTCGGGTGGCATCATTGTGGCAGTGCAGGAGGCCCATGATGGACATGTCATCTAGAGAATGGGAGGGGGAGTGGAAATGGTTTGCGACTGGGAGGTGCAGTTGTTTGTTGCGAACTGAGCGGAGGTGTTCTGCAAAGCGGTCCCCAAGCCTCCGCTTGGTTTCCCCAATGTAAAGGAAGCCGCACCGGGTACAGTGGATGCAGTATACCACATTGGCAGATGTGGAGGTGAACCTCTGCTTAATGTGGAATGTCATCTTGGGGCCTGGGATGGGGGTGAGTGAGGAGGTGTGGGGACAAGTGTAGCATTTCCTGCGGTTGCAGGGGAAGGTGCCGGGTGTGGTGGGGTTGGAGGGCAGTGTGGAGCGAACAAGGGAGTCACGGAGAGAGTGGTCTCTCCGGAAAGCAGACAGGGGAGGGGATGGAAAAATGTCTTGGGTGGTGGGGTCGGATTGTAAATGGCGGAAGTGTCGGAGGATAATGCGTTGTATCCGGAGGTAGGTAGGGTGGTGTGTGAGAACGAGGGGGAATCCTCTTGGGGCGGTTGTGGCGGGGGCGGGGTGTGAGGGATGTGTCGCGGGAAATGCGGGAGACGCGGTCAAGGGCGTTCTCGATCACTGTGGGGGGAAAGTTGCGGTCCTTAAAGAACTTGGACATCTGGGATGTGCGGGAGTGGAATGTCTTATCGTGGGAGCAGATGCGGCGGAGGCGGAGGAATTGGGAATAGGGGATGGAATTTTTGCAGGAGGGTGGGTGGGAGGAGGTGTATTCTAGGTAGCTGTGGGAGTCGGTGGGCTAGAAATGGACATCAGTTACAAGCTGGTTGCCTGAGATGGAGACTGAGAGGTCCAGGAAGGTGAGGGATGTGCTGGAGATGGCCCAGGTGAACTGAAGGTTGGGGTGGAAGGTGTTGGTGAAGTGGATGAACTGTTCGAGCTCCTCTGGGGAGCAAGAGGCGGCGCCGATACAGTCATCAATGTACCTCCGGATACAACGCATTATCCTCCGACACTTCCGCCATTTACAATCCGACCCCACCACCCAAGACATTTTTCCATCCCCTCCCCTGTCTGCTTTCCGGAGAGACCACTCTCTCCGTGACTCCCTTGTTCGCTCCACACTGCCCTCCAACCCCACCACACCCGGCACCTTCCCCTGCAACCGCAGGAAATGCTACACTTGTCCCCACACCTCCTCACTCACCCCCATCCCAGGCCCCAAGATGACATTCCACATTAAGCAGAGGTTCACCTCCACACCTGCCAATGTGGTATACTGCATCCACTGTACCCGGTGCGGCTTCCTTTACATTGGGGAAACCAAGCGGAGGCTTGGCGACCGCTTTGCAGAACACCTCCGCTCAGTTCGCAACAAACAACTGCACCTCCCAGTCGCAAACCATTTCCACTCCCCCTCCCATTCTCTTGATGACATGTCCATCATGGGCCTCCTGCAGTGCCACAATGATGCCACCCGAAGGTTGCAGGAACAGCAACTCATATTCCGCCTGGGAACCCTGCAGCCATATGGTATCAATGTGGACTTCACCAGTTTCAAAATCTCCCCTTCCCCTACTGCATCCCTAAACCAGCCCAGTTCGTCCCCTCCCCCCACTGCACCACACACCCAGCCCAGCTCTTCCCCCCCCACCCACTGCATCCCAAAACCAGTCCAACCTGTCTCTGCCTCCCTAACCGGTTCTTCCTCTCACCCATCCCTTCCTCCCACCCTAAGCCGCACCCCCAGCTCCCTACTAACCTCATCCCACCTCCTTGACCTGTCCGTCTTCCCTGGACTGACCTATCCCCTCCCTACCTCCCCACCTACACTCTCTCCACCTATCTCCTTTACTCTCCATCTTCGGTCCGCCTCCCCCTCTCTCCCTATTTATTCCAGTTCCCTCTCCCCATCCCCCTCTCTGATGAAGGGTCTAGGCCCGAAACATCAGCTTTTGTACTCCTGAGATGCTGCTTGGCCTGCTGTGTTCATCCAGCCTCACATTTTATTATCTTGCATAATTGTTAACATCTGTTTACTTCTTCTTTGGGCTCAGAAGCTGATCTTGGAGTTTTGGGCATTCTCTCTCATTAACAGTTAGTCACTTGCTGATATTTCCAATCCTCTTTCTCTTATCAATGACCTGCCAAACTCCTGCTCACTGTCGTCTTTTCACTGACATTGTGACTGGGGATCCAGGGCTCACCAACAGAGCATTAGTGACAACCAGCAAGCTCTGCCACAGCATGCGAGAGGAGCATTGTGCCCATATCTGCTCAGTGTAAAATGCCTACAGTGCAGAGGCGTCGGTGATGGACTAGGGTGGACAAAGTCAGAAGTCTCACAACACCAGGTTATAATCCAAGAAGTTTATTTGAAGTCACGAGCTTTTGGAGCACTGTTCCTCCATTTACACCAGCACCATTTTCCCCATTACCCATGCTGGGGATCAGATGGTAGGAATTTATTGCGAGGTTGGAATATAAAGACAAATAAGTTATGCTGCTATACAAAACCCTGGTTAGATCCCACCTAGACCACAAGACCCAATCTCCTGCCTTCTTCCTGTAAATCATGATCCCCTTACTGCTCTGAAAGCTTGTGATTTTGAATAAACTGTTAGACTATGACCTAGTGTTGTGTGACTTCTGAGTTTATACGACTGCAATCTAGTAATTGATTGAGACACAGTATAAAGAACCAGCAGATTGTGTGATGGTTCTCCTGAAACAGCTTGATGTGTTCTCAAGTGCTGACTGCATTTTGGTATCTACATTGCATCTTCATAAGTGCAAAGCATTCCCTGGAGTTATTAATGATAAACAATATATGGTACTTCAACAGAGATTATACTGTGATGATTAAATATTGTTATTTAAGGAAACACAATTAAACTCACAGTTTCTGTTATTTCCTGAATGGGCTCATAGTGAATCTTCGGTATGAGGTGTGAGGATTTAGAATCATATAAGGGATTGAGGTGAAATTGTGGTGAGAAAGTCTTGGTTAAGAACAAGACTCAATGTCAGAATCAAATGAGCAATGTTTTAGTCAAGATCATGAGTTTTAAAATATATTATCGTTAATGGAGATGGTTGAGAGAGATTTCTGTCGGATGAAAACTCAAGTTTAATCACAAAAAGTAGCATTTTCACTATAAGTTAGAAACCAGTGAGCACCATTGAAGAGACAATGTCCACTTATAGAATCATAGAAACATACAGTATGGAAGAGACCCTTCAGCCCATTGAGTCTGTGCTGTCAAAAATGCATCATTACCTACAGTTGTCCCACTTATCCACATTACGCCCATAGCTTCCAATGTTATGATACTTCAGCTGACTCACCCAAGTATCTTTTACAGGTTGTGAGCTTTCCTGCTTCAAATCCTCTCCCAGGCAGTCCATTCCAGATCCCTACCACTCTCTGGTATGAAAATATTTCCTCAAATCCCCTTTAGAGCTCCTTCTAAGTTTAAAATTATGCCCCTTGTTATTGACTTGTCAACTAAGGGGAACAGCTGCTTTCTATTTGTTGCTCTTCAATGAGTCGACCCAAAACATTAACTCAGATTTCTCTCCACCGATGCTGCTGGGGCTGCTGAGCTTTTCCAGCAATTTCTGTTTCTGTTCACTTCCCAGCTAAACTGCTCCATCTCTTGCAACGTTCTGGTGAATCTCCTCTGTACCCCCTCCAGTGCCATCACATCCTTCGCACGGTGCGAAGACCAGAACCGCACACAGTGCTCCAACTGTGGCTTGACCCAAAGTCCTGCACAACTCTTGTGGAATCCAAAGCACATATAGATTGGCCACAACCTTATTGAATGGAGGAGTAACTTGATGGGCTGAATGGTCTATTTCAGATCCTGATTCATGCGTATGCATGTTCTGTAGCTCACACAGTAAAGATGCTTCCATCTAGTGAGGTGTTGTTAACCAATATGTTCTATTGATTTTTGCCAGTGTGCCTGGGAATAAATGCTGACAATATGCAGAGCATAGAGATCTATTGTTACCTTTTGTGCATGTTAACATCAGCTTAATTAAGGACTGATAATAAATACTATCCTTGTTACCGTCCCTAAAACTCAGACATTAAATAGAACAATAGCGGTTCATGCAGAATAAGTAAACTGACTGCATTTCCACATTCCTCTGACAAATTATGATTGCTGGTGGAAATTAATAGAATTCCAGTAGTGAGCAGAACAAGGAGCTTGGGCTCAAGCAGGAACCTTTCCAGGAGCCAGATTATTAAAAAAATGACTTTTCATTAAAATATGCAGCTTCGAAACAGACACAGTTTTGTGCTTGTTAGCTTCAATTTATGCTTCAATGCAAGTAACATTAGAATTGCATTGCTTTAAAAATAGAGAGGACCAGCTCTATAAAACCCCTCACAGGACATTCTAATCTCATTAATGATAGCTGAAACTTGAGGAAGATTATTGGGGAATAACATAGGAATCAATGATTCCACTTTCCGCATTGTTGTCTCTGTTATTTGACTTTTGAAAATCAGTTTTCAGGTGATACTTTGTTTTATTTAATATTCATTCATAGGAGGAGGGCATCACTGGCTAGGCCAGCACTTATTGCCATCCCTAATTGCCCAGAGGGCAGTTGAGCATCAACCATACATTGCTGTGGGCCTGGAGTCACATGTAGGCCAGACCAGGTAAGGAGGGCAGATTTCCCTCACTAAAGGACATAGTGAATCAGATGGGTGTTTTCCGACAATCGGCAATGGATTCATGATCATCATTAGACTCCCAATTCCAGACTTTTATTGAGATCAAATTCTACTATCTGCCATGGCGGGATTTGAACCAGGGTCTTCAGAACATTATTTGGGTTAACAGCCTACTGATAGTATTGCCAGGCTGCTTCCTCCCCCTAGCGGGTAATAATAGGGCTTCAAAGAAATCCTTTGTGATAATGCGTTAATATATCCTGCACTCTTACAGACATGGTCAGCAGTGAGGTAATGCGTTCATTACTTTTCATCACTGGACTTGAACAAGTGCACCTCACAAAGTGTCAGTGGTTTCTGCGCTCTAGATTTCTTCTTTTCTGATATTTGTTTTACATTAAACTGGGGCTGAATTGGTTAAGGAGACATTTCGGTAGGTGGACAAACTGAGGATAGTTTTTCCTTCATTTTACTATACTTTAATTGTAGTACAGTTTATCTTTTTAGCCTGATTTTAGTGTTATTGGCGTTGAAAAATGTAATGTTTAACCTTAAACAACACTAGATTTTATCTCTTCGGAAGCTGCACGTTGTAATGAATCTTGTAAAGTCTCATCAGTGGTTTATCCTCTCCCACTGACAATTAGACAGACCCTTACACTTAGCATAGGAAAGAGGGTTGATTGTACCACAAAGGGATAATTTAACCCATTAGTATTGTTGTTTTAAGAGTAGAAAGGAGGATTGGTGGCAGCATCAGCCTGAACCATCCCAGAGCCCAATACAACATAGTGATCAGCAATGGGCACTGTTGCTGAAATACCACAAGGTCATCACAGCAGAGAGAATCCATTTGTCCCGGGAGGGAAAAAAAACATTCTGTAGACAAACGACTCTACCACTTAAGACATATTACCTTGTTAAGAAGATTTCGACAATTAGTGAGCAGCAGAAATGTTTAAATTGTTAACCATTAAGGTTTAAGGGAGAATGGGGAAAGTTTAAAGGAGATGTGAGAGACAGGTTTTTGTAAACACAGAGGGTGGTAAGTGCCCGGAATGTGCTGCCAGAGGAGTTGTTGGAGCTGGATACAGTAGCAATGTTGAAGAGGCACCTTGACAGGTACATGGACAAGCAGGGAACTAGAGGGATATGGACTGCACAGAGGCAAAAGATTTTTAGTTTAGAAAGGCATGTCATTTGGGGGTGAAAGGGCCTGTTCCTGTGCTGTATCGTCATTTGTTCTTTGTTACAGTCAGCACTTGTCTTAAGTTAACTATTGCTGACTTGTGGGAGCAACAACTAGAAAAAAACATCGAGCTGGTAGGAGATGCAGCATTAACAGTGTGGGTTGGGAAGACAATAAAGACTAGCCACGCAGAGAAGAGACAGAGTCCTTGTGGGTGTGATTGGGAACTTTGGGAGTAAGAGTAGAGATCCCAATGGAGGAAAATGTTTTTAAAATGATGTGAAAGATCAGGCTGGGAAGGGAAGAAGTGAGATGGAGCATGTGCCCATCAGAACAAGTGGCACTGCCATGACGAGTGGAATCCACAACTGCGGCGGTCAGAGCTAGATCCAGGAAATTAATTAACATCACACTACCACAAAGCTCTTTTAAGGTGATAAAAGGAAAATTTTACCGTTTTCAAGACAAAGTCTAACAGAAGAAAAAAGTTCGAAGAATTTTGAGATTGTTTTAAAGATTAGAACATACAACATAGAACAGTTCTGCACAGGAATGGGCCCTGTGGCCCACCATGTTGTGCCAAATATGATGCCAAATTAAACTAATTGCTTCAGCCTGCACTCAGTCCACATCCCTACATTCCTTGCATATTCACATGCCTATATAAAAGCCCCTTAAACATCCCTATCACATCTGCCTCCACCACTACCCCAGCAGTGTGTTTCAGACTCCTATAACTCTGCGTAAAAAACCTGCCCCTCACACCTCCTTTGAACTTTCCCTCTGTCACCTTAAACGTATGCCCCTTTAGTAATAGGCATTTCAACTCTGCCATCTCATAATTTTATAGACATCTATCAAGTCTCCCCTCAGCCTTTGCAGCTCCAGAGAAAGCAACCCGAGTTTTTCTAGCCTCTCCCTTTAGCTCATACCCTCTATTCCAGGCACCATCCTAGTAAATCTCTTCGACACCATCACCAAAGCCTCTACACCCAGTCTGTGTTGTGGCAACCAGAGTTGAACACATTAAGGACACTCACAGCTGAAACTGCAGTTTCAGTGGGAAGATAAACTAAGGCTGCAGCCACAGGAAGTTTATTTTAAAAATATGGGAAATGGGTTTAGAATAGTTAGTTGGTTATTTTTGACAGGCACGGATGCAGTGGGCCGAAGAGCCCTTTTCTGTGCTGTTGATCTCTATGATCTGTCTGTATGTGCTGCTGGCGGCTACAGACCATGTAACTATGACAAGCATTTGTATATGGAGGCCCACAGGCCACTGTATCTGACCCCCATGGACCATTCATCCAGAAAGCACTGTCAAATGTTTGGCTGCCACCCACTAGTCAGGTGTGAATCGTATAACTACTCATACTGAGGAATTTAAGATAGGACCAGACCTTAATGTAACTGGTCTATGATCTGTATAACGCAAGGAATTGTGCACTGTGTTTTGAGATGTGAAATTCTGAAGAGCATCAGTTTTACCTGTGAAGAAGTGAAAAACCCACTGACAGGCTGGGGAAGGTGGAAAACCTCCAGTAGGTTGAAACCACTTTTGTAATTGTTGTAAAATGTGTGAATTCCTACCCCCAGTAAGCAGTACAGAGATACAGCATTATTTAACAGAATTTAAAGCTTGCAAGAAGTAAAACAATGCAGCTTTGTTTGTTAACTGACCTTGAAGCCTTATTAGAAGTATTTAGAACATAGAACAGTACAACACAGGAACAGGCCCTTAGGCCCATGATGTTGTGCCAAACCTGATGAAAATCAAATTAATCCCTTCTGCCTGCCCATGGTCCATATCCCTCCATTTCTTGCTTGTGCATCAGCTTATGTATAAACTCCTTAAATGCCTCTTGTATCTGACTCCACCACTACTCCTCCCATTCCTTAGATGTCATGTCCATCCTGGGCGTCCTGCAATGCCATAATGATGCCACCCGAAGGTTACAGGAACAGCAACTCATATTCCGCTTGGGAACCCTGCAGCCCAATGGTTTCAATGTGGACTTCACAAGCTTCAAAATCTCCCCTTCCCCCACCACATCCCAAAACCAGCCCAGCTCGCCCCCTCCCCCCACTGCATCCCAAAACCAGCCCAACTCGTCCCCGCTTCCCTAACCTGTTCTTCCTCTCACCTATCCCCTCCTCCCACCTCAAGCTGCACCTCCATTTCCTACCTACTAACCTCCTCCCGCCTCCTTGACCTGTCGGTCCTCCCCGGACTGACCTATCCCCTCCCTACCTGCCCACCTATACTCTCCTCTCCACCTATCTTCTCCTCTAACTATCTTCAGTCCACCTCCCCCTCCCTCCCTATTTATTCCAGTTCCCTCTCCCCAGCCCCCTCTCTGATGAAGGGTCTAGGCCTGAAACATCAGCTTTTGTGCTCCTGAGATGCTGCTTGTCCTGCTGTGTTCATCCAGCTTCACACTTTGTTATGTTGCAAGCACCTACCACTCTTTGTGTAAATAACTTGCCCCTCTCATCTCTTCTGAACTCCTCTTACCTTAAATGTATATTTAGCTTGAATATTTTGTACAGTATTGCCATAATACAGAATGTAAAAGCTTGCAGAGACAAAGAAAATAAATTTGTTATATTAAGAAGAATTCTGATTTTAAGACAACAGAATTAAAACTGCACTCATTTAATGCAAAATTGCAGGCTTGAAGAGAGTGGATTACGGAAAACATTGCGGTGCTAAAGATTTAAAACAATTTTATAAGATAAGAATAATCACTAAGCCTTTGATTATCTCTTTACATGGCTGTGTGTATAATTTTATTTGATAGCAGTCCCGTGAAGCATCTTGAGGTGCATACTAGATAGGTGCTAGATAAATGTAAACTGTTTATAAAATATGAGAAATGCCAAGATGGTAATGAGCAGAATGCTTAGGTTCTTATAAGCACACAGTCTGAAACTAATGTAACTCTGGGAAATATTCAAAAGAGAGGTCAATGCATTTAAGTAGCACCTTATCACACTTCTAAATATATATTGCATAAATTAATTATTTTGAAGCACAGTAACTGTTATTCTGCAGACAAGTGGTCAAGGTTAAGAGTATCAGGAAGATCTCTCTTTTGAAATGTGAATGTGGATAACAGTTTGGCAGGGCTCTTTCACAGCTTAGTCAAAGTATAGCACCTTCCACTGATTGTATGCTATACTGTTAGCCTGAACTGTACGCTCATAGTCTGAACTGCAGCTTCAACCCACACCCATCTGACTCAGGGATGAGTGTTGCTAAGTTTAACTAAACTAGGAGATGATAAGTGGCTGAAATGCTAAAACAACAGTGACAAGTTCTGCAGCATTAAGCAAGAGTTTCCAATAATAGTTAATAAAGCAAAAAGTTAACCAGGCGATTGGGGGTTGACTGATTAATTAGTTGTTTGGACAGACCTAAAAGGAGAGTGAGTGGGACTGCTGTATGGACAGAGTTGTCAGACTGGGTGGTTAATAAACTGTACCACAAAGGAAGGTGACTTGGTTTTTGTCTTGTGTTGGATCTGTTTTGACAAAAAAGTACTTCTAATAAGTTCACTTCTGATACTTGAATATCACTTTCTGCATTAATCTGGAGAAGCGGAAGTCCTGTCCGTGGAAACACACCATTTCAAAACTCATGACATGTTCTTTGAAGGACTTCCTTACCTGTTGGAGGAAGTTGGGGTTGTCTGGGGATGAGGGGGCAGAGTGCATATATGATAAGGCAGTAAGACTGATCATGTAAAATGACGCAAAGTTTTTGATATCCAAGATTGGGAGTATGCTCCTTGTTAACAGAGTAATATTAGCAACGTGTGGAAATTATAACATAAGCTCTAAGCAAGTGAGACCCACACCTGTAACATGATTTTGATGACATTGCTGCTGCTTTATAAATAACAATATTTCTGTCATAGCTCACGTATTTCTCTACCAAGTCAAATACTTTATGATTCTAACTGTAGGTGGCGATTAACACAAAAGCACTGTTTAATTTTCATGTAACTAAAGATTATTGGGCAGCTTACAAATCAGACAGTTTGTATTTCACACAAATGTATCGAGCAACTGGACCACAATTCCTGTGTGAAATCTCTCACTGTTTTGAAATGTTGTTATGATCTCAGTTGAGACCAATAATTTGAAACAAAATTCAAAATCTCACTTATTTGCTGAAAGAATTAAGCCACAACTTTCCACATTTAAAATGAAATATTTACGGCCATACAGTTGTCAAACAAAGCAAACACAAAATAGTATCTTGGACAATCACTTATAGTCTCAAACCTAGAATCAGTGTTAAACATGAATTAATAGGCATTGCTTGTCGATTATAATCTGTAAATTACACATGAAATGGCAGCTGCAACTAAGACAGATTTTACAAGTTGGCTCAGTGGTTCACTCAGCGTATCAGTCATCAGATTCATTTACAAAGTCCTTCAAAACTCTGTCAGTACAAAAGATTTAATTTTATCTGCTTCCAGGATGTAGCCTGATCTTCAGGTGACAGCAGATTGCATCCAACCTGAGTTTACACAAAGATAATAAAATGTGAGGCTGGATGAACACAGCAGGCCAAGCAGCATCTCAGGAGCACAAAAGCTGACGTTTCGGGCCTAGACCCTTCATCAGAGAGGGGGATGGGGGGAGGGAACTGGAATAAATAGGGAGAGAGGGGGAGGCGGACCGAAGATGGAGAGTAAAGAAGATAGGTGGAGAGAGTGTAGGTGGGGAGGTAGGGAGGGGATAGGTCAGTCCAGGGAAGACGGACAGGTCAAGGAGGTGGGATGAGGTTAGTAGGTAGCTGGGGGTGCGGCTTGGGGTGGGAGGAAGGGATGGGTGAGAGGAAGAACCGGTTCGGGAGGCAGAGACAGGTTGGACTGGTTTTGGGATGCAGTGGGTGGGGGGGAAGAGCTGGGCTGGTTGTGTGGTGCAGTTTACACAAACACAGTTTTCACCAAAAATAGCAGATGTTTGCAGGACCTCCTGAATTCTATTTATCATTGTCTAGATGCACCCGTATTAACTTAAAGTTGTAGGAACCACTGCATATGTGCCTCAGCTTCTGGACTGGGCCTTTATCTTCTTAAGCCTGCCTGTACTGCACCACTTGACTTGTCATCATCTACTGAGTTCTAAATATATCCTTTGACACAGTTTCACCTAGAAATTTTGGTTTCTAATCTGAGTTTCATTCATGGTTTCCTCAGCATTGGAGTACCTGATTCTTTTGGGTTCTCTTTTCAATTAAAGCCTGCCCTAAAAGTTCACTAACTTTGAAACCACAAATTCTATCACAAGGAATTATATTTGCAGGTGTTTAAAACGTTTCTGTATAATCCCTGTTACAGAGATAGTAGGAACTGCTGATGCTGGAGAATCTGAGATAACACTCTGTGAAAGTGGATGAACACAGCAGGCCAAGCAGCATCAGAGGAGCAGGAAAGTTTGATGTTTCGGGTCTGGACACTGCCTCAGAAATGGGGGAGGGCAAGTGGATTCTGAAATAAATAGGGAGATGGGGGAGGCAGATAGAAAATGGATAAAGGAGAAGATAGGGTCAGAGGAGACAGACTGGTCAAAGAGGCGGGGTTAGAGCCAGTGAAGGTGAATGTAGGTGGGGAGTTAGGGAGGGGATTGGTCAGTCCAGGGAGGACGGACAGTTGAAGGAGGCAGGATGAGGTTAGTGGGTAGAAGATAGGGGTGGGCCTTGAGGTAGGAGGAATGGTTAGGGAAACAGGGACTAGCTGGACTGGTTTTGGGATGTCGTCGGGAGAGAGGAGATTTTGAAGCTTGTGAAGTCCACATTGATACCCTTGGGCTGCAGGGTTCCGAATTGAAATATGAGATGCTGTTCCTGCATCTTTTGGGTGGCGTCATCATGGCATGCAGGAGGCCCAGGATGGACATGTCGTCCGAGGAGTGGGGGGTGGGGAGAGGTGAAATGGTTCGTGACTGGGAGGTGTAGTTGTTTGTTGCGAACTGTTCCTATCCATTAACCTCATCCTCAACAGAATGACTAGCACCAAACTCCAGGATGGAGTTCATGTCATCAAGCAGCCTAGAAAAGAAGTAACAGAGGAGCAGCTGAAGATATACAACTCAAGACCTTAAATATGTCGAAGTGATACGGGTTGCAGAGTCAAAGAAAATTGAAGGAGTCAAGTCGGAACTCCATCTTTTAGAAGCTGATGGCAAACCACGCAATAATCATGTTTTCTTCTGTGACTCTAAGAAAGAAGTTGAAGAATCTGATTTGGCAAAATGCCTCAATACTGTACCAGAGCTTGTAGACCGGGTATACCACCTCCACGCTCTGATGCTGCCTGGCCTGCTGTGTTCATCCAGCTTCACACCGTCTTATCTCAGATTCTCCAGCATTGGCAGTTCCTACTATCTCTGTAACAATTTTAACCACACTGCAAAACCTCTTCTAAGGATGCCCACCTTGGAGAAGTTACCCTCCTCCCTCCGGAAGAACCTCAGTCCATCCCTCTCCTGCTGCAACCCTCTTGTACTTTCTTCGGCCCTGAAAGAACTCGACCACGTCCTAAAGCAAACCAGGTACTACAGCCACATTACCTTTCTGAGTACCTGCCTATGGAACCGGATCATCCCCAACGGACTGAAGTCTACTTCTAAACCTTCCCAATTTGGCCCCAACCGCGATGACCGCTACAATCAGAACATTGATCTCCTACAGAAGCGATTCTCGTTGCGACTTCTGAAATACATACTCGCTGCAATTCGCCGGCATCTCCAAATACTGCAATCAAGTCTACCTCAACTCAGAGCCTCCCTCTCCCAGACCTGCAAAGGACCACTCCTGTTTTTCATTCTTTGTAGGATCCACAACCTGAACTCTTAATTTTGCTTGGCTTTATTAGACACTAAAAACCGAAAATACTTTAAACTCACTGGTGCTTGCCACCAAACCCAGAACCTTCCCCACCATTTGCCCGCTGCCATTAGCCATGTAGCCACCTTCGGAGCACCAATGGTTTCCACAGATGACGTGACATCCGCTGTCGCCCGGACGCCACTTGCGGTACAACTGACGCCATCAACACCGCTGCTGATGCCACCACCTCCGTTTCCAAGGCCGACACAGACATCGAAGACGCCTCTTGCACCAACATCCTCTATTTACAGGTGATGTTGCTCTGCCCACTGGCGATGTCACTCCGCCCACCAGCAATGTCGCTCTGCCCACTGGTGACATCGCTCCGCCCACCGCCTTCACAGCCAACATTTCCAGACAAGACAATGACCCCCAGCCCTGCTGAGTCTTCACCATCCCACCAGACCTCCCTCTTACTGAGGATGAACGGTCAGCCTTTAATAAAGGGCTCACCTTTGTCCCCCTTCACCCACATTTCAACGTATACAACTCTCCTTTGGACATTGAGCAGTTTTTACACTGCCTCCGCCTCTGCACTTATTTCTTTAACCATGAGTCTAACCCTCCCTCTACTGACCCATTCTCCCACCTCCAACACACCTCCTCCTTCTGGACACTACCCCAAGGCCTCCTACCCTCCCTCGACCTCTTCATCTCTAATTGTCGTTGAGACATCGAGCGCCTCAACCTCTCCACCCACTCACCCACTCCAGCCTCTCCCCCGCAGAACATGCAGTCCTCCATCCCTCCACTCCAACCCCAACCTCACTATCAAACCCGCAGACAAGGGAGGCGCAGTGGTAGTATGGCGCACTGACCTTTATATCGCTGAGGCCAGGCACCAACTCTCCGACACCTCCTCCTATTGTCCCCTTGATCATGATCCCACCCCTGACCACCAAACCATCCATAACTTCATCACCTCAGGTGACCTCCCACCCACAGCCTCCAACCTCATCGCTCCCCAACCCTGCACCGCCCGCTTCTACCTCCTTCCCAAAATCCACAAACCTGCCTGCTCTGGTTGACCCATTGTCTCCCCCTGCTCCTACCCCACTGAACTTACCTCCACCTATCTGAACTCCACTTTCTCCCCCTTTGCCCAGGAACTCCCTACCTGCATCCGTGACACCACCCATGTTCTTCACCTCTTCCAGCACTTCCAATTCCCTGGCCCCCAACACTTCATTTTTACTATGGATGTCCAGTCCCTATATACTTGTATTCTCCATGCAGATGGCCTAAAGGCCCACCATTTCTTCTTCTACC
This sequence comes from Stegostoma tigrinum, assembly GCF_030684315.1. Taxonomy (NCBI): domain Eukaryota; kingdom Metazoa; phylum Chordata; class Chondrichthyes; order Orectolobiformes; family Stegostomatidae; genus Stegostoma; species Stegostoma tigrinum. The sequence continues at coordinate 3,866,766 of NC_081378.1, forward strand.
ACAGGCCCAACCAGTCCCAGTCCACTGACACCCTCATCCGCTTATCCGAACTCGTCCTCACCCTCAACAACTTCTCCTCTAATTCCTCCCACTTCCTACAGACAAAGGGGGTGGCCATGGGTACCCACACAGGCCCAAGCTATGCCTGCCTCTTTGTAGGATATGTGGAACAGTCCGTCTTCCAAAGGTACACAGGCCCCAAACCCCACCTCTTCCTCCGGTACATTAATGACTGTATCGGCGCCGCCTCGTGTACCCACGAGGAGCTCAAACAGTTCATCCACCTCACTAACACCTTCCACCCGAACCTTAAGTTTACCTGGACTGCCCCCGGCACCTCTCTCTCCTTCCTGGACCTCTCTGTCTCCATCTCTGGCATCGACCTGGAAGCCGATACCCATTTTAAGCCCACTGACTCTTTCAGCTACCTAGAATATTCCTCCTCTCACTCACCTTCCTGTAAAAAGGCCATCCCCTATTCCCAATTCCTTTGCCTCTGCCACATCTGCTCCCAAGATGAGGCACTCCACTCCCGAACATCCCAGATGTCCTCTTTTCTCAAGACTTCGCCTCCACAGTGATCGAAAATGCCCTTAGCCGTGTCTCCAGCATTTCCCACAACTCATCCCTCACACCCCCTATCCGCAATAATAACCAAAACAGAATCCCCCTGTTCCTCGTGTACCACCCCACCAACCTCCAAATCCAACACATCATCCTCCAACATTGCCGCCATCTGCAATCTGACCCCACCACCAAAGTCATTTTTCCCTCTTTATGTGTTTTCTGGAGGGACCACTCTCTCCATGACTCCATTGTCCGCACCACACTCCCCTCCAGCCCCACCACCCCCGGCACTTTTCCCTGCAACCGCAGGAAGTGCCACGTCTCTACCCGCACCTCCCCCCTCACCCCCATCCCAGGCTGCAAGAAGACTTTTCACATCAAGGAGATGTCCACCTGCACATCTGTTAATGTGGTATACTGTATCCGCTGTTCCCGTTGTGGCCTCCTTTACATTGGGGAAACAAAGCGGAGACTTGGGGACCGCTTTGCAGTACACCTGCACTGAGTTCGCAATAAACAACTGCACCTCCCAGTCGCGAACCATTTCACCTCCCCCCACCCCCCACCCCTCAGACGACATGTCCCTCCTGGGCCTCCTGCATTGCCACAATGATGCCACCCGAAAAATGCAGGAACAGCATCTCATATTTCGCTTGGGAACCCTGCAGCCCAAGGGTATCAATGTGGACTTCGCAAGCTTCAAAATCTCCCCTCCCCCGACCACTTGCCAAAACCAGCCCAGCTAGTCCCTGTCTCCCTAACCGTTCCTCCCACCTCAAGCCCCACCCCCATCTCCTACCCACTAACCTCATCCTGCCTCCTTGACCTGTCCATCCTCCCTGGACCGACCTATCCCCTCCTTACCACCCCACCTACACTTACCTTCACTGGCTCTAACCCCGCCTGTTTGACCTGTCTGTATCCCCTCATCCTATCTTCTCCTCTATCCATCTTCTATCTGCCTCCCCCATCTCCCTATTTATTTCAGAAGGCCCCTCCCCTCTCCCGTTTCTGAAGAAGGGTCTCAACTCGAAACGTCAGCTTTCCTGCTCCTCTGATGCTGATGGGCCTGCTTTGTTCATCCAGCTTCACACCGTGTATAATCCCTGTGCAGACTTAAACTGCTCAATTCTGTAAAACCGCCTCTTTTAATTTTGGTTCATTTGGGAAGCACATAACATGCTGCCTGGAGAATTTAAAATGTATTCAGACGATTGACTGTGGTTCTCAGACTGGAGAAGAGTTTTAAAATAACTAAATGGAAGTTCTGAAATATTCATACATCCCTTCTGAAAGAGCCACAATAGTATTAATTACGGAGTTATTGGAAGGGATTTTGTAGATGAGTTTTCTGGATACTGCGTAACATTATCCTGGAGACTGCTAAGGTCGGAGAGTATCAAATTGATGGACAGTGGTTATTGGAATCGAGAAACAACACATCCATTTGTCTCCTTCAGTCAGTCTGAAGAGTAAGCTGGTATTACTAAATGTACAGTTCAGGCAGCGCAACATCTGTCATCATTTAACAAAAAGCATAGAACTGTCGATGTTGAAAATCAAAAACAAACTCAAAAATTGCCGGAAAAACTCTGCAGGTCTGGCAGCAACCTGTGGATAGAGAAAGCAGAGTTAACGTTTTGGATCCAAGGTCACTCTGCTTTCTCTCTTCACAAGTTGCTGCCTGACCTGCTGAGTTTTTCCAGCAATTTCTGTTTTTGAACTGTCCTCATTTCTCATGTTGCTGGCCTCGTAGAGAGTGTTAGTTGCCTCATTATACATATTGTATTAAAGCAATAATTCATATGCAGCATTGCTTAGGAAATGGGTTGCCACGAGGCCATGTTTTGAGCAGAATACTCATGTGCTTAAGGCTCCATCATACATGACATGTATGTGCTATATTTATCATACATGCATTATCCCGCACACTCACGTTGCCAATGACTGGGGACTCCAGAGCCAGCTGTCACAGTCCATAGTCTTACCAGACCATACAGTAGTGGCTTAACCTGGGCCTGTCTGGATCTCAGGCAATAGCAGAGATTGAGAAGGTGAGATGCTTTAGGGCAACCTCAGCTGATGCAGGATTTGAACCCACCCTGTTGGTGTTACTGTACGTTACAAACAAGCCATATGAGGTAAATCAATTCCTATTCACAGGCTAAGGATGCTGCATAAACCATTTCGGACTAAAATGTAGAAAAGTTCTTCACCCAGAGAGTGGTGAGCCTGTGGAATTCTCTGCCACAGAAAACAGCTGAGGTCAAAACATTGAATGCTTTCAAGAATGAGTTCAATATGATTGTTAGGGCTAGAGGTGGTCAAAGGATATGGGGAGAAAGCAGGAACAGGGGACTGAGTTGATTGATCAGCATTAATCATAATGAGTGGTGGAACAGGCTTGAAGGGTCGAATGGCCTACTTTTGCTAGTTTCAGTGGCATTGACTGAATTCCTACCTGGCCTCACAGAGGTGTGACCAGGGATCAGCAATAGAATTTAATGTGAAAAGCTTAGTTTTAGTTCAACCACATTGTGCAAAAGTACAAACACTTTTCACACTGTTGTATTTCAATGAAATTTTTTTTCAAGAAAATTTGCCTCTCGGGGAATCTGTACTAAGGCCAGCCAAGCACAGAATTTCCTTAAATCTCCTGGTTGCAACTTGAGTGCTGTTTTCCTGACTAATGGGTCTGACTGTTTAGTATTACCCTGTAATGGTCTCTGATGGAGAAGTTGTTATTGCTTTCTCTTCATTAGCTCCTCAACCTGTCTGATATCCTGAGGACCATCGAGCAAGGGTTTCATAATGGATCTTTTAAGATCTCCCTCTGTGGAGAGCTTTGAATGATGCAGTGTATGTGTGTGGTAAAAGAAATGACAGGGCTGTTTCTCTCCTCTGACTCTGTGGTCTGGAGTGAATTGTGGAGTGTGGTTATATACAGCAACCTTTGTTTTAACCGGCCCCTTATGAACCAGCCCTCTTGATAAACCAGCAAAAGTCATGTACTTCGAATACCAAAATTTACTGTATTATCTTAATCTCCATGATGTCCAAGTAATCAGTTGAAGGTAAATGAGAAGGTTTGCTGCTGGAAAGTTTTATTTAAGGCAAAATTGCCTTATTATTTAAGTGATTTGTGCTGGAAATAAAGTATAACAGTGATGTGTATACCCCCTGCATTACATTTCTATTATTTAGTGTGTGTTTTTACAGTGATTAAGTGGATCTCTTAATCCAAATGGAATATTTGATCAACCAATACACTCCTGGTCCCATTGGAGCCAGTTATAAAAAGTTTGCTGTAGTAATTCTGAAGCAGTTTCAGGGGTTGTCCTGCTTGGGACATGAGTGGTGAGTTTGAACTTGTCAAGGTTTGGGAATATTGATGGGGAGGGTACAGGGAGTGCTGTTTCTCCATGATTTGGAGATTAAAACAGTGGAGGAAAGCAGCCACCCTGAACATCTCAGATAACGAAATGTGAGGCTGGATGAACACAGCAGGCCCAGCAGCATCTCAGGAGCACAAAAGCTGACGTTTCGGGCCTAGACCCTTCATCAGAGACGGGGAAGGGGTGAGGGTTCTGGAATAAATAGGGAGAGAGGGGGAGGCGGACCGAAGATGGAGAGAAAAGAAGATAGGTGGAGAGGAGAGTATAGGTGGGGAGATAGGGAGGGGATAGGTCAGTCCAGGGAAGACGGACAGGTCAAGGAGGTGGGATGAAGTTAGTAGGTAGGAGATGGAGGTGCGGCTTGGGGTGGGAGGAAGGGATGAGTGAGAGGAAGAGCAGGTTAGGGAGGCAGAGACAGGTTGGACTGGTTTTGGGATGCAGTGGGTGAGGGGGAAGAGCTGGGCTGGTTGTGTGGTGCAGTGGGGGGAGGGGACGAACTGGGCTGGTTTTGGACTGCGGTGGGGGAAGGGGAGATTTTGAAGCTGGTGAAGTCCACATTGATACCATTGGGCTGCAGGGTTCCCAAGCGGAATATGAGTTGCTGTTCCTGCAACCTTCGGGTGGCATCATTGTGGCAGTGCAGGAGGCCCATGATGGACATGTCATCTAAAGAATGGGAGGGGGAGTGGAAATGGTTTGCAACTGGGAGGTGCAGTTGTTTATTGCGAACCGAGCACAGGTGTTCTGCAAAGCGGTCCCCAAGCCTCCGCTTGGTTTCCCCAATGTAGAGGAAGCCACACTGGGTACAGTGGATGCAGTATACCACATTAGCAGATGTGCAGGTGAACCTCTACTTGATGTGGAAAGTCATCTTGGGGCCTGGGATAGGGGTGAGGGAGGAGGTGTGGGGGCAAGTGTAGCATTTCCTGCGGTTGCAGGGGAAGGTTCCGGGTGTGGTGGGGTTGGAGGGCAGTGTGGAGCGAACAAGGGAGTCATGGAGAGAGTGGTCTCTCTGGAAGGCAGACAGGGGTGGGGATGGAAAAATGTCTTGGGTGGTGGGGTCGGATTGTAGATGGCGGAAGTGTCTGAGGATGATGCGTTGTATCCGGAGGTTGGTGGGGTGGTGTGTGAGAACGAGGGGAATCCTCTTTGGGCGGTTGTGGCGGGCGCGGGGTGTGAGGGATGTGTTGCGGGAGACGCGGTCAAGGGCGTTCTCGACCACTGTGGGGGGAAAGTTGCAGTCCTTGAAGAACATCTCGCTGTGTTTATCGATACTGCTCCCCTCGCATGGCAGAGTGTGTCTGCAGTTTAAACACCTCATTAGCAGTTCATTTATCCACATTTCCAGCAACTCACCAGAGAACACAAGGTAGCGGGATAGCAGGAATAGATGAAAACTGAAAGAACTGCAGATGCTGTCAATCAGGAACAAAAACAAAGTTGTTGGAAAAGCTCAGCAGGTTTGGCAGCATCTGTAAAGGAAAAAACAGAGTTAATGTTTCGGGTCTGGTGACCCTTCCTCAGAACTGGAGCAGGAATGGATGGTCTGAGCAACCAAGTAGTCAAGGAAGAGCTTTTAGTGACTGAAATCTGACAGCTGCTTCTTTATCTCAATGAAAGGCTTTTGCCCCAGGACCTGCTCTGAGTTGAGCTTTTGTTTGCAAGTGATTGATAACATTCCTGTTGCGATTTCTGCCACTGAAGAGGCCTTTATCTTCACCTCTGGCCTGCGCTTTCTCAGCTTCAGTCTCCTCAGAAACACAGGACCTGATTCCGCAGCTGTGACCAGGTCCTCGGTTTGAGAGGGTCCTGTGATTTGATGCCCCCACTGGTTACTCACAGGTCTGTGCAGCCATATACTACACACACGTGATCATCTGGGATCTTATAGATCAGCCAGCACAACTGGCTACATGGGCAGCTCAGAGGTTAGCACTGCTGCCTCACAGCACCAGGGACCTGGGTTTGATTCTACCCTCGGGCGACTGTCTGTGTGGAGTTTGCACATTCTCCCCGTGTCTGTGTGGGTTTCCTCTCATAGCCCAAAGATGTGCAGGTTAAGTGGATTGGCCATGGGAAATGCCATGTTACAAGGATTGGGAATTGGGTGGGTCTGGGTGGGATTCTCTTCAGAGGGTCAGTGTGGACATGATGGGCTGAAAGGCCTGCTTCCACGCTATAGGGATTCAGTGATCAACCGAGAGGGATCACTCCATTTGTGTTCATTATGCATGAGATACCCAGGGAGCTGTGCTTCTGCAGTGATCTAGCACCAGAAATATTCACACCTGAGAGCAGAAACTACCCCGAGCTCCTTGAGGGATCCCTCAACGTATTCGATGCCCGCAGTGAGGACCTAACCCCAAAACCAGACTCTGAGGATCATTACAGCGGAATTCATTTCGGCAAAAAGATCTCTACTTGAGCAGGCAGGGTGCTGCATATTTGGAGAATTGCAATTGTACCATTAGATGTAGGAGCAGAAGTAGGCCATTCAGCCCATCCAGACAGCTCTGCCATTCATTGGGATCATGGCTGAAACATCAAGCTTTCCTGCTCCTGTGATGCTGCTTGGCCTGCTGTTTTCATCCAGCTCTACACCTTGCTATCTAAGAATGAGAGAGCATGGGTTTAAAGCGATGTGCAAATGGAGCAAGGGTGATGTGAGGAAAAGCTTTTTCACACCCGTGTGGTTCTGGAAATGGGACGGGGGCAGGTTCAGCTGAGGCCTTCAGGAGGGTATTGGATGATACTGTTGATATAAGCAGTGTGCAGGTATGTGGGGAAAAGGCAGGAGATTGACACTTGGTATTAGAATTAGTTCAGACACGATGGGCTGAATGGTCTTTGTCACCATAATAGTTCTGTGTTTCTGATTGGCCTGTTTCTGTGCTGTCTACCCTACATTATTCTTCAGAGTTGGTGCTGCATTGAAGAGGTTGTGATAGTTGAGATAACAGCATAGCTGAGAAGCTCACTATATCTGTAATAGTGACTCTGTAACATCTTCGCTTCTGAACTTTGCGGAGATTTTTAATGTATGCCCATTTGTTTCCTGAACACTAATTGCAGAAACCATTTATTTATGTTGTTTATTTTTCCAAACGTACATATTGTTTTCTTAACAACGATTCACCAGTTTGTTAACCAAAGTGATAGTAATAACTTGGATAGAAAAAAGTGTAGAAGGGACCCATTGAAATTCTGTAGCAATAAGCTAGCTGTACTTACAATGGAGACATGTCAGGTCTCAATGAAACTATTTCTTTGTTAGAAAATACTGTTCTGAGGAACGGTCACTTGACCTGAAACATTAGCTCTAATTTCTCTCACAGATGCTGCCAGACCTGCTGAGCTTTTGCAGCAGCTTCTGGTTTTGTTTCTGATTTACAGCATCTGCAGCTCTTTTGGTTTGTCTTTGTTATAAAATGTTGCTTTGTTGCTTGCAGGATAGAATTCTTATAAAGATTATTTCTCCTGTGTACACGAATAGTTTTGAAAGCTGAAATAGATACACTCTACTACTCTGAAACCCATAAAACAAGTGTACAGCCAACATTTTTATTTTCTGCCACCTATCAGACCAGGTGCGTGCTGGTTGGTTCAATATTCTGGACAGTCAGGAGGTCCACATAATCACAGTACACCCTGGCTATGAGAAGCTTTGAGACATAACATCCTTAAGGAAAACCTATGTAAAACCGTCAACACACATTCTAAAATCAATGTAAAATCACCACAGAAAGTAATAGAGGTTACACACGTCACTGTTACAGCATAAATATCTGGGCTTTGCGGTATTTGAGGTGTCACACTTTTTGCCAGTTTTATCGAGAATGCCACTTGATCAGGTGCCGGTTAAAAGTTTGCTGCATTTGTGTAGTAACTTTCATGATCTCAGTCTGCTCCAAACTGCTTTACAGCTGGTTATTTACTTTTTGAGTGGCAGACATGCTGTAATTTGGGAAATGTTGTAATTGAACTATGCACACCAAGCCCCCTCACAGCAATATGATAATGACCAGTAACCTGTCCTGGTGATGTTGATTAAGGAATAGATTCCCTTGTGCCCCCACCGCCCCCCCCCCCCACCACCAAAGATATCACATTGCAGCCTTTTATATCAAGCTGAGAGGGTGTGTGATGTGTTTGTATAACACCACACCTGAAAGGCAGAGCCTGTGACAATGTCAAACTCCCTCAGTGTCACAGATTCGGAGAGGTCTACAGCACAGAAAAAGGCCCTTTGGCCCTTTGAGTCTGTACTGGTCAAAAACTACCACCTGACTGTTCAAATCCCACTTCCCAGCTCTTGGCCCATTGCCTTGTCTGTCTTGGCATTGCAAGCGTGTATCTAAATATTTCTTCAATGTTTTGAAGGCTTCTGCCTCTACCACTCTTATAGGCAATAAGTTCCAATTTCCCACCACTCTCTGGATGAAAAAATATCCTTACATCTCCTCTGAACCTCCTGCCTCTTACCTAAAATATACATCCCTTGGTTCCTTCCAGTCTCCACTGTCTATGTCCCTCATAATTTTGCACATCTCAATCATGGCGCCTCAGTCTCCTCTGCTGTAAGGAAAACAACACACGTCTGCCCAAGGTAACAAGGTGTGGAGCTGGATGAACACAGTCTGCCCAATCTCTCTTCATCGCTGAAACGCTCCAGGCCAAGCATCACCCTGGGAAATCTGGTCTGCGCCCCCTCCAGTGCTGTCACGTGCTAGGTCAGTCCAACACTGGCACTTCCACGTCGACCCTCCTCGAATATAGATTCCAGAACTGCGCACGGTACTGTAGCTGTTGTCTTACCAATGCATTATACAGTTGCAGCATCACCTCCCTGATATTCAACTCTATAGAAAGTACCAGATGATTGGAGTTGAACTTACAATAGACAAGCTGCTATCAAACCTGCAACACTGCACATCCAAGATCATCACCTTATACCATCACCTCCTGTGCTGCATATTAACATTCTGTGAGACTTCCTATGACTCAGAGGCAAGACTGGTACCCACTGAGTCATACATGGCACCTTGTGCCAGTGTTGGTCAGCTTTTACCAATGGTCTTTGCTATAATTTGCTTTAAAGTACTCTGGTGATTAGTTTTGCAAATGACGCCTGAATTGCATTTTAAACTGAGTTCATGAGACAGGGAAATGTGATGTGATCTTTGTAAGTCTAAACATAAACTCAGCAAACAGCCTTTGTGCAAAAGCTGTGAAAATTTAGAATAAGCACTTTTAAATTTCAGACTTTTGAATTTTTTTTTCTTTTTCTGAGCTCTTTCCTTGCAATTGTAAAGTAATTCAAACATTGAACATACACGGCTGACAGTTCTGTATGTGCAAAGGGAAATCAGCAAGCATCTCAAGTGTTGAGCCTTGAATGTCAGAATGATTAACATTTGATATTGCACAGCAGGGTGTCATATTTCATCCCGCAGCTATACCCATGCGTGTGACTGTTTAACAAGGAAAGGTCCCTGTCCCTCTGGTCATAATCTTTGATCTTTTGAAAGAATCATAGCCGTGTCTGGAACTGACAGTTTGGAGCTTCCGATAAGTACCAGACCAGGGCCTTAAAAAAAACACATGTTGAATTGATGAAGCGCAACACTTGTTTCCTAGAGTTGTGAGTCATACAGCATGGAAACAGACCCTTTGGCCCAACTCATCCATGCTGACGAGCTATCCTAAATTAATCCAGACCCATTTGCCATCATTTGGCCCATATTCCTCCAAATTCCTTCCTATTCATGTACCCATCCAGATGCCTTTTAAATGTTGTAATTATACCAGCCTCCACCACTTCCTCTGGCAGCTCATCCCATACACACACCACCCTCTGTGTGAAAAAGTTGCCCCTTAGGTTCCACTTATACCTTTCCCCTCTCACCTTAAACCTATGCCTTCTGGTTTTGGATTCCCCTACCCCAAGGAAAAGACCTTGTCTGTTTACCACGCATGCCCTGCTTCACTTTATAAACCTCTATAAGGTCACTCTCAGCCTCCGACGCTCCAAGGAAAATAGCCCCAGCCTAAGGGGCAGCATGGTGGCTCAGTGGTTAGCACTGCAGCCTCACAACGCCGGGGGCCCGGGTTCGATTCCCACCTCGGGCGACTGTCTATGTGGAGTTTGCACATTCTTCCCATGTCTGCGTGGGTTTCCTCCAGGTGCTCCAGTCCAAAGATATACAGGTTAGGTGGATTGGCCATGCTGAATTGCCCATAGTGTTCAGGTTATAAGGGGATGGGTCTGGGTGGGGTGCTTCAAGGGGCAGTGTGGACTTGTTGCGCCGAAGGGCCTGTTTCCACACTGTAGGGAATCTAACCTAATCTAAGCTATTCAGCCTCTCCCTAAAGCACAAGCCCTTCAAACCTGGCAACGTCCTTGTAAATCTTCTTTGTACCTTCTTGAGTTTAGCAACATCTTTACTGTAGCAGGGAGATCAGGATTGCATGCAGTATTCCAAAACCAATGTCCTGTACAGTCGCAACATGACCTTCCATCTCGTATGCTCAATGCAATGACCAATAAAGGCAGGCAGACAGGATGGTGAAGAAGGCATTTGGTATGCTTGTGCTCCTGAGATAATGCTGGGCCTGCTGTGTTCATCCAACCTCACATTTTATTATCCTGGTATGCTTGTGATTCTACTTTCAAGGAACTAAGAACGTGCACACCAAGCTCTCATTGCCCAAGGCATTACCATTAAGTGTATAAGTCCTACCCTGATGTGCCTTTCCAAAATGTAACATTTCACATTTATCTAAACTAATTCCATCTGCCGCTCCTTGGCCCATCTGATCAAGGTGCCATTGTACTCTGAGAACTTTTTTCGCTACACCACAATTTTGGTGTCATCTGCAAATTTACTAACCATGTCTCCCATATTCACATCCAAATCATTGATGTAAATGACAAAAAGCAGTGGACCCAGCATCGATCATCATGGCACACTGCTGGTCACAGGCCTCCAGTCTGAAAGGTAACCCTCCACCACCACCCTACGTTTACCTTCTTGTGCTGACTGTGTACAATTTCTCACGGGGCTGATGTGACACACTGTCCCTGACTCTGTTCTGAAGAAGGGTCACTGGACCCGAAACTTAACTTTCTCTCCACAGATCCTGCCAGACCTGCTGGGATTTTCCAGCAATTTCTGTTTTTGTTTCAAATTTCCAGCATCCACAGTTCTTTTGTGTTTTTGTCTCTTGTTAAAGCGTCTGATTATTGAAAGTCTAATTAAAAAGCTGTCTTCCCCAGTCACTGTATCCCTCCTCGTGGCTAATCGGGTTTCCATTGCTAGCTGATTGCCAGCTGTTTGTTCAGGTTAGTTTGATGCTGATTTCCGTGAACTTCGCAGTCCTCAGGCTAACAGTGCCCACAGTTAACAGCGAAGCATTCTTATGAATGAAACTCTGTGTAAATCCATGCAAGAGTGCCTGAACCAGGCCTATCTTTGATCTCAACAATTTCACATTGCCACCTTTTAGTTTGCAAAACTGAAACAATATAAAGGAGTGACCAAGAAAAGCTGGGTTTTTAAAAAAATCATTCATGGGAAGAGGGCATCGCTGGCCAGGCAGCATTTATTGCCCATCCCCAATTGCCCGAGGGCACTTGAGAGTCAGACATATTGCTGTCGGTTGGAGTCACATGCAGGCCATACCAGGTAAGGATGGCAGTTTCCTTCCCTAAAGGAAATTAGTGAATCAAATGGTTTTTTGACACTAGATTCATGGTCATCATTAGACTTTTAATTCCAGATATTTATTGAATTCAAATTCTACCATCTGCCATGGCAGGATTCGAACCTGAGTCCCCAGAACATTATCTGGGTCAACAGTTCAGTGATAATACCACTAGGCATTGCCTCCCCACGAAGCATCTTTCAAAGGGCTAGGGCAGGCAGACTGAATGACCTCCTTCTGTGTTGGAGGGTTCAGCGATTCAATGTTTCTCATCTATAAGAGTGCTCAACATGAGCACTACGATATTTTCTTCATTCCCAGTCTTGGTTGCAGTTCATTTGTTGACAATAATCCCACTGTTTGGGAACTAAGTGCCTTGTGCTAGTTTCAGTTGTACTTTCGTTAACATTCACTCTCAGTGTGGAATTTTCTGAAGGACACAGAGGTCTTGACCACAAACTGGAGAGCAGCCCATGATGCCTGCTTGCAGGAAAACTCATCACATTCAACAGGGCCGTGGCAGAATTGGGAAGTCTACCCCATCCCCCCAAAATGCACCCACTGAAAACCTGTCCCTATTTCAGGGAGAATCTGGCTACTTACTGTTCATCCTTCATGATCGAAAATGAAAAGCATTCACCACAGCAGTTGTGCATTGTACATTATTTATCTGCTCTTGCTGCTTATAAACTGTCACTGACTATTATTTCATTAGTTTGAAAGCTGAACCACTGCCTCCACTTCCCCTGGGATCAGTTAATTCAGCAGAGGATAGGACTGGATCGTTGTGGTTTATATGACTCATTAGGTACAGTTCTCCAGGCACTGGGGACCCTGACGTCCTTTATTGCGTTTCATTGATATACTTTCTATTGGTCCAGGATGGATCCTCTATCATAGCCTAGATGGTTACAGTCAGCTCTGTCATTGTCTCTTTGATCAGTTGGATACAGGACAGTAAAGTTTCCTCATCTCCATTGTGGTCTCCTTGAGTTCCCGTGTCCAGTAAGTTCTCAAACCTCTTTGCGTCAAAGGAACTTGCAACTGTTTCTTTGCCAAGCAAGGACTCACATCATTCAGATTGTTACTCCCTCCTGCAAGTGGACACACCACCCATTGGCTAACTGGAGGGCAGTTCACCAATTGAGGAGTTTTGAACTCACAAGGATCTGTCATATAGTATCACTCCTTCACCTTGTTGAATCTAATCACACATAATTCTGTGAGTCATAACATTGAAACGTTTTGACCTCAATAATAATTACACAATGCACACCTTCAGATTTACTCATTCCTCATAGCACTTTGGGTCAATGTAGATCCCAAGGACTGCAGTGGTTCTACAAGGCAGCTCACTGCCTTCTTCTCCACCGCAACTAGAGATGAGCAGTAAAAGTTAGCCAAATTCCATGGATGAATAAGGGAAGATATTCCCGAAGCAACGAGTTTCCAGAAAATGCAGAATTGATACTTTGTATGTATTTTGTTTCATGCCAGATGTTTTGTACATATCCTCAAAGATTTAGCCATCCATGGCCTACTGTTCTGTTGTATTCCGAATAATTGAGAGTGCACATCAATGTTGTCACTATATTTTCAAGAGCTCATAATCATCTGACAGTTTTGTGTGCACCATGAAAATAAATGGTGTTCTTTGCTTTTGACCCCAGTTGTAACTGTGTAACTTATTTAAAATTAGCCCAAAATGTTGACCAAGGGGCTTGAAAGTTTTGCTCCATCTGGTGACTCAGCAGATTGAATAATTCTTGCTGTTACTTCTCTTCCCTATAATTACAGTCTCATTCCTTGCAAAGAAAGTGTCCATTTGGGATGGAGACAAGGAGAAATTTCTTCACCGGACAATGATGAGTCTGTGGAATTCTCTGTCGCGGAAAGTGGTTTAGGCTAAAATTTATTGTTTTCAAGAAGAAGTTAAATGTAGTTCTTAAGGCTAATGGAATCAAGGGGTAGGGGGGAGAAAGCAGGAACAGGGGACTGAGTTGGATGACCAGCCATGATCATATTGAATGGTGAAGCAGGCTAAAAAGGGCAGAGTGGCCTACTCTGCTCTTATTTTCTATGTTTAAAGAATTGATGACCCTGTTAATCAGCAAGCACGAATAAAACTGAAAGTAAGCTCAGAAATGACTGACGTTGTGACAGAAATTCTGATCGCGTATAATCTGAAGTGGAATGTGTGAAAGTGATGTTGTTTTACTTTACACTGCTAGAGGGGAGGATTAATCCCTTGACGACTTCAGGAGCCATTTCCAAAGGACTCAGTGAAAGAATGAGTTCATTGTTTCACTGTTGACCAGGTCACATCAACTAATTCCTATAATCAGCTTTGAATTTTCTCAGTTTATTTCTGTGCTTGGAAAGGTTGGCAGTCATGGTAGGGAAATCTTTGAAAGGTTTGTGGTTCCAGAAATTCAGAACGATTACACTTTTCAACTTGTCAACAAATCTATTCCTCACCTCACTGCATATGTTTTGGCTGATACATTGTTAGTTCTGTAGCAGTGAGTGGTGTGACTCTCTGGATATTAATGCATACATCTGCATATATTTCTGGTTTCTGATTGATTCCAGACCAACGTAACAGTGCAGGAGAGCTACTCATATGACTATCATCCTCGTTTATCATTTACAGTCTGTTATCCCAACTGATTTCTTGATAACTAAATATCCAAATGATCAGTGATAATGGGAACTGCAGATGCTGGAGAATCCAAGATAATAAAATGTGAGGCTGGATGAACACAGCAGGCCCAGCAGCATCTCAGGACCACAAAAGCTGACGTTTCGGGCCTAGACCCTTCATCAGAGAGGGGGATGGGGTGAGGGTTCTGGAATAAATAGGGAGAGAGGGGGAGGCGGACCGAAGATGGAAAGAAAAGAAGATAGGTGGAGAGGAGAGTATAGGTGGGGAGGTAGGGAGGGGATAGGTCAGTCCAGGGAAGACGGACAGGTCAAGGAGGTGGGATGAAGTTAGTAGGTAGGAGATGGAGGTGCGGCTTGGGGTGGGAGGAAGGGATGGGTGAGAGGAAGAACAGGTTAGGGAAGCAGAGACAGGTTGGACTGGTTTTGGGATGCAGTGGGGGAAGGGGAGATTTTGAAGCTGGTGAAGTCCACATTGATACCATTGGGCTGCAGGGTTCCCAAGCGGAATATGAGTTGCTGTTCCTGCAACCTTTGGGTGGCATCATTGTGGCACTGCAGGAGGCCCATGATGGACATGTCATCTAAAGAATGGGAGGGGGAGTGGAAATGGTTTGCGACTGGGAGGTGCAGTTGTTTATTGCGAACCGAGCGCAGGTGTTCTGCAAAGCGGTCCCCAAGCCTCCGCTTGGTTTCCCCAATGTAGAGGAAGCCACTCCGGGTACAGTGGATGCAGTATACCACATTAGCAGATGTGCAGGTGAACCTCTGCTTGATGTGGAAAGTCATCTTGGGGCCTGGGATAGGGGTGAGGGAGGAGGTGGGGGGGCAAGTGTAGCATTTCCTGCGGTTGCAGGGGAAGGTGCCGGGTGTGGTGGGGTTTTGGAGGGCAGTGTGGAGCGAACAAGGGAGTCATGGAGAGAGTGGTCTCTCCGGAAAGCAGATAAGGGTGGGGATGGAAAAATGTCTTGGGTGGTGGGGTCGGATTGTAGATGGCGGAAGTGTCTGAGGATGATGCGTTGTATCTGGATGTTGGTGGGGTGGTGTGTGAGAACGAGGGGGATCCTCTTTGGGCGGTTGTGGCGGGGGCGGGGTGTGAGGGATGTGTTGCGGGAAATGTGGGAGACGCGGTCAAGGGCGTTCTCGACCACTGTGGGGGGAAAGTTGCGGTCCTTGAAGAACTTGGACATCTGGGATGTGCGGGAGTGGAATGCCTCATCGTGGGAGCAGATGCGACAGAGGCGGAGGAATTGGGAATAGGGGATGGAATTTTTGCAGGAGGGTGGGTGGGAGGAGGTGTATTTTAGGTAGCTATGGGAGTCGGTGGGCTTGAAATGGACATCAGTTACAAGCTGGTTGCCTGAGATGGAGACTGAGAGGTCCAGGAAGGTGAGGGGTGTGCTGGAGATGCCCAGGTGAACTGAAGGTTGGGGTGGAAGGTGTTGGTGAAGTGGATGAACTGTTCGAGCTCCTCTGGGGAGCAAGAGGCGGCGACGATACAGTCATCAGTGTACCAGAGGAAGAGGTGGGGTTTGGGGCCTGTGTAGGTGCGGAAGAGGGACTGCTCCACTTAACCTACAAAGAGGCAGGCATAGCTGGGGCCCATGCGGGTGCCCATGGCCACCCCCTTTGTCTGTAGGAAGTGGGAGGAATCGAAAGAGAAGTTGTTGAGGGTGAGGACGAGTTCGACTAGGCGGATGAGGGTGTCGGTGGAGGGGGACTGGTCGGGCCTGCGGGACAGAAAGAAGCGGAGGGCCTTAAGGCCATCTGCATGCGGAATACATTTTGTTATCCAATTTTATTATCCAAATGATCAGAACTGTTTCTTTGATGTCTTCAGTATAGGTTTTATCCACAGTGTTGCATTTAATGTGAAGGCCTGTGTTACAGTTAATGTCATTTTACATTTGATTTACTGATGGCTGTCTGTGAATTTCATTTACACACTTGCTGAATATTTGCATCTTGCCAGATATAAACTTGTCCAGCCATTAAAATTGTACCAATTTGGCAGCAATACCAAGCCGGAAAGATTTACATTATTAGACAAAGGGTGCATGGCATAATGGCAGTGGATGCTGGATCAGTTGTTAATTTTAAAATTGAGATCAATAAGTCTTTATTCAGCAAAGCTGTTGAGGGAATATGGGCCAAAGGCAGATATTTGGAGTCAGATCACCCATGATCACATTGAATGGTGAAACAGGCTTGAGGGGCTGAATGTCCTACTCCTCTCTGATGAAGGGTCTAGGCCAGAAACGTCAGCTTTTGTGCTCCTGAGATGCTGCTTGTCCTGCTGTGTTCATCTAGCCTCACATTTTATTATCTTGGCCTACTCCTGTTCCTGTGTTCCTCCAGACCAATCAGACTGGGGTTTGCTGTAGTGTTTGGTTTATACTCATACTTACATCAGCGTATTTTCACATGCTAATTGCTGTGAATTGTAGCTGATTGAAATATGAATTTACAATTCTCAAGTCAATGGAAGAGAATACGGAATACTTTAGCTTCTGTCAGGTGATTCATACCTATGGTTTGGTTAGTGGTGGTCGGGGTTGGGGATGGTTGTCTCTATATGTGTGAATCTGTGTGTCTGTGTCTACCACTGTCTCTGCATGTGTGAGCATGCATATATGAGGTATGTGAGAATATGTGTGGTGTATGTGTCTGTGTGTTTCTGTTTGTATGTATATCTTTGTATATATCACTGTGTGCGTGAATTGTGTGTGAATATGTCTTTGTATGCATGTATGTGCGTATCTATGCCTGTGTATATGGTTCTGTATGCATATGTCATGTATGTGTCTGTGCATGCGTGTGTCTGTATGTGTGTGTGTTGGAGTGTGAATGCGTATGTGTTGTGCGCACGCGTGTGTGCCTAAGCAGATGCTGCACTGACTAAAGGAATGTTAGCCAAAGTCCTGTTTGCATTGACACTATGTGAAGACCGATAGGAGAGTGGGACTTGATGGGAAACAGCACCTGCTGGGTCAGAAATTAACAGATAGTCAGCCTGGGTAATGGTCATCTCCTTTGTTGCATGGCAACAGATCAGAATGCCAGATCACCTATGGACATACTGAACTTTAATTCAAACGTCTGCCTTTTTGAAATGGACATTGATCCAAAAAATAACTGCAGATGTAAAGTCAGTGGCTATCTGGAGGGGAGGAGAGAGAAAAACAGAGAGAGATCTTAGAATGTCTCACCTGATGATGTAGCAAAAGACCTTCAAAAGAATGGAGTTAGAAGGGAGAAATGGGCTACAAACTAAATTGTAATTGCCTGGGAGTTATCCCAGTCTATGAACGTGAAGGGAGAAAAGTCAGCAGTCTGGCTTCAGACTTGGTTCCCCTTTCAATAATACACCATAAAAGTCAGTCCAGTCCTGGTCTGTGTGTATTAGTCGAAGCGATTTGTTTGTGAGCTGAGGTACTCCTGTTCAAGTGCCAGAGTGCTGTGAACACCATGGTTGAAGAGCCATTAGTCACCTATGCACTGCAGGAAAAGCACAATATTGCCCTGAGTGCTAGAAGCAGCTAGTCAGCAAAAGGAACAGGACCAAAGCATTTCAATAAACCTGCAATGCCAAGAATCCGAAAATTGACTGTTCAATTTCCAGTGACCCACTGTTTACCCCTCGTGAACAACTCGGAGAGGCTGATGTATAAATCTATTAAGTTGTATTTTTTGTGGGATTTTCACAGCTCATTTTTAATCTTTGTGACTGTGTGTTCATTATTACTGTTTGCTGTCTTTAGTAAGTTATAGACCCGCCCTCTTGTTAACTTAGGAAAGCTTATGTTAGTTCCTTTTAAGAAATATACTCATTTGGATTGGGACGAAGATATCCACAAGGGAAAGGACCGTTGTAAATCAACCTTGTTATCACCATCTGACGTCAGGAGGTGGGGGTGGGGGTGTTGTGTGCTGGGGTGGGGGAAGGTGTGAGTAAGGGAGGGGTGTCGCACCAAGGTGGTTAGTGATTCAGGGTCTCCTATTTAGAATTGCCCCTCCATCAGTGTCTGCTCACAGCACTTTGTATCAGTCTCCAGTCGAGATTTTGATTGACAGTTCTCCCTAAGATCTTTTCATAGAGGATGTCAATCAAAGACACTGCAAGAGATAACTGGGGTCCTGTGTGATTGACAGTTTGCTGGGCAGGGGCTTTATATATAGGATTGAACTGACTGTTTCTAGGCAGCCTGGGGCCACTGGGGCCACACAGTCAGCGAGAAGAGTTAGTGAGTGTGAAAGGAACAACAGAGAGCTGTAAATCTCTTCATTTTGAAAGTTATTACTCTCTGAACTGGGAAACAGATTTAAGGGAGTTTGCAGAAATGGCATTCTACTTCGAAGTCCAAACGGAGAGATAAAGTCAATGCCTTCATGTAGATTTTGGATTTACTTCAGTTGTAGAGTCATAGAGAAACACAGCATGGAAACAGATCCTTCGGTCCAACCAGCCCGTGCTGACTATAATTCCAAACTAAACTAGTCTCACCTGCCTGCACTTGGCCCATATCCCTCCAAATATTTATTATTCATGTACTTATCTAAAAGCCTTTTAAAACTTGTAACTATATCTGCATCCACCATTTCCTCTAGATGTTAATTCCACAAACAAATCACTCTCTGCCTAAAATAATTTCCCTTCAGGTCTTTTTAAAGTCTTTCTCCTGTCACCATAAAAGTATAACCCCTAGTCTTGAAATCCCCCACCCTAGGGAAAAGGCACCTTATCTATACCTCTCATAAACCGCTAAAAGGTCACCCGTTAATCTCCAATGCTCCATTGAGAAAGTTCCCAGCTTATTCAGCCTCTTCTTGTAACTGTGTGAAACTGTGTACCGAACATTCATTCACATTGGAGCTGGCATATGGGATAAAGTTTTTTTGTAAAATGAGGTGTTGGAGAGGTCCTGCAGTTCTTTGCTCAGACTGAAAAGGTGAATTCTGACAGGGTAACACAAGAGGAGTGACTGCATGAAGACAGTGTCGAAGCAGGGAGTGTTGTCTGAGCCCACAGCATGGACTGTCCCCCAGTGCACATTGTCTTTTCTTGATAACATTTGTTGTAATGGAACTGACCGAGGATTGATGTGTTGCTGGGACTGCTGCAGGAGATTGAGATGGATCATGCCCCCACTCAGCCCATCTACCTGAACATTGCTGACTAGTCTTTCACGTTGATGAGCTGGGCTCCCCCCAAACACCCAGCTTCTGATTAATGGGACATCCAGCCCTAGGGTCTTTGATCCCAGGTATGTACCTGTTCAGTCTATGCTTGGCATTCCAACAAACTTCTCCCTAAAACAGCTCTCAATGCCCCCCACCCCACCCCACCCCACCTCGTCAGTCAGACACACACACACACACTAAATACTCAACCTGTATTGCTTCCTGTGTGCCGGGGTCCAGCAGAGGGCAACCGAGAGGGAGAGACATCACATTGGTGCATACATGAGAGAGTGGAGGCAGTTACCTGCACTGAAGACCAGATTGCTGTGGGCCTGGTATTAAGGAGTGCTTAGTTGGGATGGAATTTGTTAAGTCCATTCAGGGAAGTTTCCTGAAGCAGTATAGAGAGAGTCCTACTTGGAAAGGAGCAAAACTCAACATACTGTTGGGAAGTAGGGCAGGACAGGTGACTGAGCTGACAGTACAAGAGCACTTTGGGACCGGTGACCACAGTTCTATTAATTTTAAAATAGTTATGGAGAGTTATGCAGGGGTTGATCATTGTTTGCAGGCAAAGGGACCTCTGGTAAGTGGGAGGCCTTTAAAAGTGTGATAGCTAGAGTTCAAAGTCTGTACGTTTCTGTGACGGTGAACGGCAAGGTCGGCAGGAGTAGGGAACCCTGGATGACAAGAGATACTGAGGCTTTGACCCAAATAAGGAGATGGATGAGGTCCTCAATGAATAGTTCTCCCTCTGTGTTTACCATGGAGAAAGACATGAAGACTTGGGAATTTGGGGAAGTTGGTGGTGATATCTTGGGGACAGTCCATATCATGGTAGAAGAAGTGGTAAAGAAGGAGGCATGGCTCAGGTACAGGCAGCTGGGATCAAGGGAATCCCTGGAGGTATAGAAGGGGATACAGGAGTTTACTGAAGAAAGAAACCAGGAGGTTGAATCAGGGACACAGAGATAGATTCAGCTGAGAAGATTAAGGTGAATCCAAAGAGATTCTTCAAGTATATTAAAGGAAAAAGAGTAATTAGAGAGAATAGGATCCCCCAATGACCAAAGTGGACATGTAAATGTAGAACTGCAGGAGGTGGATGAGATCCTCGATGAATAGTTCTCCCTCTGTGTTTACCATGGAGAAGGACATGAAGACTTGAGAACTTGGGGAAGTTGATGGCGATACCTTGGGGACAGTCCATATCATGGTAGAATAAGTGTTGGAAGTATTAAAATGTACAAAGGTAGTTAAATCTGGTTCTGACCAGATCCATCCAAGAACCCTGCAAGGGGCCAGAGAGAAATTGCTGGGTTCCTGGCTGATCTATTCGCATCATCGTTAACCACAAGTGAGGTCCCGGAAGACTGGAGATTAACAAAAGTTGTGCCCTTATTCAAGAAGGGCTGCAAAGATAAACCTGGGAATTATAGACCTGTAAGCCTAACATCTGTGGGAACTAAGTTACTTGAGAGATTCTGAGGGATAATATATACATGCATTCAGAAAGACAGGGTTTGATTAGGAGTAGTCAGCATAGCTTTGTGTATGGGAGATCATGCCTCACAAATTTGTTGAAGTTCTTTGATGAACTGGTGACCAGGCAGGTTATTGAGGACAGGACAGTAGACATAGTCCAAATGGATTTCAGTAAGGCCTTTGATAAGGTTCCACACGATAGGCTCCTCTGGAAGCTTAAATCACATGGAGTCCAGGGAGAGCTGGCAAATTGGATACACAGTTGGCTTGATGGTAGGAAGCAGAGGGTAATAGTGGAAGGATGGTTGTCGGACTGGAGGCCTGAGGTTACTGGTGTGCCTCAGGGATCAGTGCCGGGCCCATTGCTGTTTGTTGTCTATATCAATGGCTTAGATGAGAATGTACAAGGCCTAATTAGTATGTTTGCGGATGATGCTAAAATAGGTGGTATTGTTGACAGTGAGGAAGGTTATCAGAAATTGCAGCAGGATCTTGATCAGCTGGGGAAGTGGATGGAGAAATGGCAAATGGAGTTTAATACGGATAAGTGTGAGGTGTTGCATTTTGGAAAGTCAAATCCTGGGAGAAGTTGCATAGTGAATGGTAGGGCCTTAAGGAGTGTAGTGGAAGAGAAGGACCTTGGAGTTTAGGTATGTTGTTCTCTGAAAGTGGAGTCACAGGTAGACAGGGCAGTGAAGAAGGCTTTTGGTACACTGGCCTTCATCAGTCAGGGAAGTGTGTAGAAGTTGGGAAGTTATGTTGTAGTTGTACAGGACATTGGTGAGGCCGCACTTGGAGTATTGTGTTCAGTTTGGGTCACCTAGTTATAGGAAGGATGTTATTAAACTGGAAAGAATGCAGAAGAAATTTACAAGGATGTTGCCAGCACCCAAGGGACTGAGTTATTGGGAGAGGTTGGACAAGCTAGGACTTTTTTCTTTAGAGCATACGAGACTGAGGGGGCATCTTATAGAAGTATATAAGGTCATGAGAGGCATGGATAGGGTGAATGCACTCAGTCTTTTTCCTCAGGGATGGGGAATTGAGTACTAGATGGAATCAGTTTAAGGTAAGAACGGAAAGAATATGTGAGAATGTGAGAGGCAACTTTTTTTACGCAGTGGGTGGTAGACATATGGAAAGAGCTGCCGGGGAAGTGTTTGAGGTGGGTACATTAACAACACTTAAAAGGCTTTTGGACAAATACATGGATAGAAAAGGTTTAGAAGGATATGGGCCAAGATGGACATTTTGGTCAGCATGGACCTGCTTGGGCTGAAGGGCCTGTCTTCGTGCTATAGGACTGTGTGACTCTACACACTCGTGAACATATACTCATTCCATACACTGTCCTAAACGCACACAAACCACAAACCACAATATGCACTGCTAAGCACTTACCACAACACGCTCCCAAACACGCACTGTGAAACAATGAACACGCTACTTACACACTTGCAAATACACACACAACACAACACACTCCTAAACACGCACACTCTGAAACACACACACACCACAACCCACACTCCCATACACCTATAGCCCCATAAACACACACACACACGCGCACACACACACACACACACACACACACACACACGCGAATATTCTCACACATCTCAGACTCCCCTGACAGACATGCCCTGACCACACCCCTTTCCCTGTGCACACGGACCCAGTTTGCGAGATGTCAGTGTCTTGATGTGAAGCTGCTCCTTTGTGTGAATGTAGCTTTGTAAAGCTATAATTCACCATTTTTAATTATAACGCGTCTCATTATGGCACTGCTGTAATTACAGCTTGACTGTTCTTTTATTCTGTATTTTGTTTGATCTCAAATGCCTGGAGACGGCAACATTGTGCTCAGTAAATACTATCCGATGACAGAACCACACAATGAAAAGACATTGGCTTAAACCTAACAATTGTCCTTGCATCCATGTGTCACACCATTAAAACTGTGTGTTTGTGAAGCTTTCCTTTGTGGTGTATTTGTTGTGAAATTGTCACATGTGAGAATGTGCACAGTCGCTGACCTTCACAGGGTCACCATATCTGGTGAAATAAGAGTTCAGATGAGGAGAGAGAGTTTTCTGAACTCAATCCATGTACATTTGATACCAAGAGGATTTTCATGTCTTAGGGTTTCAGTGATTCCTCTAGCATTTAGGACAACCACTCAAACAATTGCCTAATTATTGTGGGGTATTTATTGCTTTAAACCTTACCAAAAATAATCAAATTACTCAACCTGTTAGTGTGCAAGGTTGGTCATCTCAAAAATGCTGGACGAGATGTAAACAACAAAGCAAAAGAAAATGTCTTCAAGACCACGCATACACACACACACACACACACGCGGTGATCATCTCACCGTTCTACAGAGGTCCCACTAACACATCAGTCCTCAGTCAGTTCCAATGCAGCAAATGTTATTAAGGATCGGTAAAATATATTGCAGACAGACAACGCTGTGGGCTCCAACAACATTCTATCAATACTTACTGAAGACTTGTGCTCCAGAACCTGCTGCTCCCCTAGCCAAGCTTTATCAGTACAGTTACAACACTGGTATCTACTTGACAATGTGGAAAATTGGCCAGGTGTGTCCCACAAATCCAGTGCAACCAATTATTGTCCCCACAGTCTATTCACAGTCATCCATGGTGCTATCAAATGGCATTTTCTCACCAACGACCAACTCACTGATGCCCAGTTTTGATTCTGCTGGGGCCATTCAGCTCCTGGCCTCATTACAGCCTTGGTTTAATCATGGACAAAAGAGCTGAATTGCAAAGGTGAGGTGAGAGTGACAGCACTTAACAACAAGGCTGCATTCAACCAAGTGTGGCATCAAGGAGCCCTACCAGAATTGGAATGAGTGGGTATGGGGGGCACACTCTCGGGTGGTTAGAGTCATACCTGGCACATAGAAGGATTGTTGTGGTTGATGGAGGTTAGTCATCTGACATGCAGGACATCTCTGTAGGAGTTCCTCAGGGGAGTGTCCTAGGCCCAACCATCTTCAGTTGCTTCATCAATGACCTTCCCTCCATCATAAGGTCAGAAGTGGGGCTGTTCACTGATAATTGCACAATGTTCAGCACCATTTGTAGCTTCTCAGAGACTGAAGCAGCCTGTGTTCAAATGCAACAAGGTCTGGAAAATATGCAAATTTGGGTTGACATGTGGCAGGTCATAACACAGAAGTTGCTGGAAAAGCTCACCCGGTCTGGCAGCATCTGTGAAGAAAAAGGTCAGAGTTAATGTTTCGGGACCCATGGTATGTTATATTTGCATCACACAAGAACCAGACAATGACCGTTTCGACCGAGAGAGAATCTAACCACTGCCGCTTGGTCTTCAAGGCACTGCTATCACTGAATCCCCTCCTATCAATATCCTGGGGGAGTTATCACTAATCAGAAACTCAACTGAACCAAGTGCATAAAGAAACAAAAGTTTAATGCAGTGAGTTGAGATTTGCAAACAGCCCAGGCACCGTATTTCTTTGTCAAAGCCCATCTGGTTACAGTGTTAGTGTCGCTGGGTCAAAATTATGGAACTCCCTCCCTAACAGAATTATGAGGGGGATTCTACACTCACGAGACTGCAGTAGCTCGAGAAGGCAGCTTACCATCCCCTTCTCCAGGGTAACTAGGGATAGAGGATGTGCAATAAGTGCTGGCCAGCCAGAGATGCCCATCTCCTGCGTACAGATTCTTTAAAAATATAAGCTCATTGGCTACACGAGCAGGTTCAAGGCTGGGAGTGGAGCAGCAAATAACTCACCTCCTGACTCCACAAAACTTGTCCGTCATCTCTATAACGTGTTAATTACCGGGCCTGAATTATTTCAAGGTTCATGAAATATTTGCATACCCCCAGAAAGTGAGCTGATTTAAAATTAACTCTTAAATTTTATGATTTCTAAGTGTGGGGCTTATATTTACTCTAATATTTATAATATTAATATTTACTCAGGTTCCTCTATTTTCCCTCCAGTTTTTTTGTTGAAGCTGCCAATGGTATTGGTTACTTAGCTGAGGCACCTACCCTCCTTTACCACATCAAAGTAGGCATTGGAATTAGAATTAATTTCTTTTGTCATGTGTGCTCAAGTAATGAAAGAACAGGAGTTCAGTGAAAAGTGCACAATGTCGCAAACACACAACACCATCTTAGGTACAAATCTTAAGCACAAGAAAAAAGAGAAAATAAAGAAAAAGAGTTATACTACATTTCATATATCTATTGTGTAAGGATAGGTTAGGAAAATAAGAAATAAATTAAAGATATTGACATTACAGTCTTTATGTAAGAGTTCCACATGGCCTGACTGTGCTCCACTGGTTCCTAACCAGTGGCCAATTTTGCTCTGGGCCCATTGGTCATCCCATGTTGCTCTGTTGGCTGCCCGCACGTTGCTCTGCTGCGCCCCACGTTGCTCTCTTGGCCACCCCCACGTTGCTCTCCTGGCCACCCCCACATTTCTCTGCTGGCCACCCTCACGTTGCTCTGCTGGCCACCCCCACATTGCCCTGCTAGCCATCCCACGTTTCTCTGCAGGTCACCCCCACATTGCTCTGCTGGTCACCCCATGTTGCTCTGTTGGCCACCCCCATGTTGCTCTGCTAGCCATCCCACATTGCTCTACTGGCCACCCCCACTTTGCTCCAGGCCGCAGGCAGAAAAGGAAATAGAAGAGAAAACAAAACAGAGAAAAGAAGAAGGGAAAACAGGAAAAGGAACAGACAGAGTGGACAAGTTCCACCTGGAGACTCCTACTCTGCTTCCATCTTGGATTTCTCTTACGTCTGAAAGAAGTAAGATGTGATGGTGGAACCGAGCTTATCCTTACTTGGTGACAGGCATCATCCATGAATCTTGGTAAGAAGCAAGACACCTTCCAATTTCTTCTTTGTTAAAACATGTTGTGGACAGCCTGGCACTTGAACTAATGCCACAGTGGATTAACTCAACAGAGTCAAGCAGAGCAGAAGGCGTCGGAGCGCGTGTAGACCATTCAGCCCGTTGAGTCTGCACTGCCATTCAGTCAGATGTTAGCAGGTCTGATAATCCTCAACTCCACTTTCTTGCCCTATCCCTATAATCCTACCGCTGATTAAAAATCTGCCTATCATGGCCTTGAATATATTTAACAATCCAGCTTCTGCTTGATCTCCTATTTGCTCTCCTCTTGTGAGAAGAAATTCCACCTCATCTCTGTAAGAAAAGGGATAAAAAGGAACCAGAATCTTTCTGTTGGTGGCTTGGAGTTAGACACTGTGGCTTGGAACTGTAGCAGAAATTATGGGAAGGATTTTTTTATTCTGAATATATGAAACTTAAAATGAGTGTGTTTTCTTTTAAGACCATGTTCAGTTCCAGGGTTTAAATAAATCCTCGAATTACTTTCCAAAAAAACCACTGTTTTCTCACACATTGGAAAGTTTCAGACCATTTCCCTTTTGCCTTGTGAGCTGCAAATGGTGAGCTCCGGTTCTTGTTTCTGTCACTGTAATCAGGAAGTGAACACAAGAAAATTGGCAAGTTTGTTTTCGGCACAGTCTGGAGCTCATGCTGCTACTGTCAGCGGATAGCAGATATTATGGCATGTTAAGCGAGGAGTTGGCTGGTTGTTGAAACAGCGGGATGCATTAGCACTTCAGAGGTCAGAAATCTGAGGCAGGAAGTTTCCCGCCTCATCAGAAAACCACCCAACTTTGCTCAGGTTCAGAAAGCGTGGGATGCACCAGCCTCAGAGATGAAGCATAGGGCTGGCCCATTGACGGTAAGAACTGCCAGTGCTGGAGTCAGAGTTAACACTGTGTGGATCTGGAGGAACACAGCAAGAAAGCTGATATTTCGGGTCGGAGACCCTTCTTCTGAAAGTGAAGAAGGGTTCCAACCCAAAATGTCAACTTTCCTACTCCCCTGATGCTGCCTGGCCTGCTGTGTTCCTCCAGCTCCACACAGTGTTCGGGCTGGCCCATTCTTTGGATAGCTCACCTTGGCTGTTTGTTTGTTTCAGTGGCTTTAGATGATTTTAGGCTGTGTACCCCTCACCCCTCACCCCTCACAATCCCCGACCCCCACTTTTTCATCCCCATGACTGTTCAGTGCCAACTTGTGGACTCCCCCCCCCCCCAATAAAGTCCATTCAAGGTTTTAAATGTGATCAAGTAGTTAATCTCTTAGAAATGTAAACAGATTTCTAGTCATTGCCCGCATAAAAGCAAGTTCATTATTTAAGAGCTTGTTTAAGCTGGCAAACTGAAAATTCTCAGATAATTGTAGTTTTTGGAGCTCAGCCAATCATTCATAAAGTCATAATCTTGGTCCATGGGGAACTCTCAAAAATATCTTTGTTGAAAGTGCACAAACAGATGCAATTATTTTCTAGCGTATACTAGACATCCTTTCAATCAAAGTAATGTGGCAGAGGCTTTAGTTTGAACTTTTAGTACCAGCTGAAGCTGAGTATTTTTAAAGAGTAAGGCAGATAGCCCTGATAATTTTTTGGTTCCCTCATGTGTAATTCACACCACCTCCCTTCCGCTGCCAGTAAAAATTGAGCCAGCAGGAATAGAAATTGCTGGAGAAACCCAGCATGTTTGGCAGCAGTGGTTCTGAAGAAGGGTCACTGGACCCAAAACATTAACTCTGCTTTCTGTCCACAGATGCTGCCAGATCTGCAAAGTTTCTCCCACACTGTCTGTTATGTTTCCAGAATTCCCACATCCACAGTTCTTAGCTTTATTCCTGTGGGGCTTCTGTAAGGGATAGAAGTGGCAGAGTATGGTAACACTGCCATTTGCACAGCACGAGGTGTGTGAGCCGGAGGCAGGGGCGACTCTTGTCTGCAGCAGGTGGTCTGTCAGTCAGGCGACATCCGTACCTTCAAGGCCTTGTTCTCAGGCACATCAGACCCACTGTCCTTTCACTGTCATTGAAGATGGTCACAGCTTTGTCAAAAAGATAGAAACAGTCACTTAAGACTCTCTTCATTCATGTAACTTTGTGTGGACATTCAGAAGAAGGATCTAGGCCCGAAATGTTAAGCTTTCCTGCTCCTGTGATGCTCCTTGGCCTGCTGTGATCATCCAGCTCCACACCTTGTTATTTCTGTATAAATCCTGATCTGTACAGACCTGCTACAATAGGAGTGATCTCCACATATCAACTATATGTTGGCTAGAGCACAGCTGCATAAATTTGGTCAGACAAATGGAATCTGTCCTGAAGTGTTTCATCATGTAAAATATATTAGAGCCTAACAATGTACAGCACATGACGAAAAGGTGTGTGTTTAATATTTGGCAAATATGACTGATGTATTTTGAGTGTGGTGTTTTTTCTAGTCCCGTAGGCTACTGGTTTGCTGTAACGAAGTACAAGAGCTGCCACACAGTGACTGCGTCCTGATTGAACTTTGACAACTGACTCTTTAGTTTTGAAGAGATGCTGAAATGTCTAATCAGTCAGTCAGCAATCAGCTGCAGAGATAATATAATTCATGTTCGGTCTGACCAGCGACTTGAATATGTTACTTTTACATGATCAGCTGTTTGCCCTAGTCTAAGGCGTCCCTAACCTTGAGAGGAGTTTTCTTAATTATCACCTCTTTTGAGAAGGAATGTTGGAAAAATTAGAATTAACATTCCCCAGCTCATTTTAATCATCTGGTAAGTACTAAAGGCTAATAAAATGGGAGTGGGAGAAGATACTGGGTTCAAAGAATATCTGAGACTGACAACGAGCCAGTGGGATTAAAATAAGTGAAGGTGATGACTAACCTAATGTCGTTGAGTTGCCTTTCATCATTTCCACACTGTTATACTGCAGTTCCCTCTGCTTGGCTCTAAAGACTATTGGCATTTTAGACTTGGAACAAGTTTAACATAATGTTTCAGTATTGTCAAGCAAAAGTCATAGTAATGAGGCTTGCTGCTTGGAGCTTGGCTGCATTAATATTATACATATTGCAAAACAACATGTGAGGAATTAAATTGCTATTTTCAAAACACATGCTGTTATGTGTAATGCTGGCAATTTCTTTTGCTCATGGGATGTGGGGATCACAGGCTGGGCCAGCATTTATTTCCCATCCCTGTTTGCCCTTGAGAAGGTGATGGTGAGGAGCTACCTTCTTGAAACGCTGCAGTCCATGTGCTTTGGGTTGTCCCATAATGTCTTTAGAGAGAAAATTCCAGAATTTTGACCCAGTGATAGTGCAGGAATGCTGATATATTTCCAGGTCAGAATGGTGAGTGTCTTGGAGGGGAATTTGCATGTGGGGGATTTCCCATATATCAGCTGCCCTTGTGCTTCGAGGTGGAAGTGGTCATGGAAGATGCTGTCTAAGGGGTCTTGGTGAATTTCTGCAATGCATCTTGTAGATGTACACACTGCTGCTACTGAGTGTTGGGAGTGGTGGAGAGAGTGGATATTTGTGAATGTGTTGCCAATCATGCAGTCTGCTTTGCCCCAGATAGCTTCAAGCTTCTTGAGTGTCTTTGGAGCTGGACCCATCCAGGCAGGCAGGGAGTAGTCTGTCAGACCCCTGAATTGTGCCTTATAGATGGTCGCCAGGCTTTGTGGAGTCAGGAGGTGAGTTATTTACAACAAGTTTCCCAACTTCTGACCTGCCATTGTAGCCATATTAATTATATGGCTAAACCAGTTCGGTTTCTGTTTAATGGTAAAGCCGAGGATGTTGGTAGTGGAAGATTCAGTAGTGATAATATCATTGAATGTCAAGAGGCAATGGCAAGATTCTCTGTTGTTGGGAATGGTCATTGTCTGGCACTTATGAAGTACAAATATTACTTGTCACTTGTCAGCCCATAGCTGGATATTGCCCAAAACAAAAAGAACTGTAGATGCTGGAAATCTAAGCAAAAACAGAAAATGCTGGAGAAACTCAGCAGGTTTGTCAGTATCTGTAGAGAGAACACACAGTTCACGTATCAGGTCCAGTGATCCTCCTTCAGAATGAATTACTGAACCTGAAATATTCACTGTGTTTCCCTCTTCACAGATGCAGCCATACCTGTTGAATTTCTCCAGCAATGTCTGTTGTTGTGCTGGTTATCATCCAGGTCTTGTTGCACCTGAACATGGGCTGCTTCAGTGTGTGAGCAGTCGTGAATGATCCTGAACATTGTGCAATCATCAGTGAACATCCCCACTTCTGACCTTATGAAGGAAGGAAGGTCATTGATGAAGCAGCTAAAGATGGTTGGGTCTGAGAAACTGCCCATGACTGACATCTTAGCAACAACCTCTAATAATTGGTGTCACCTTCCATCACTTTACTGCTGTTTGAGAGAATTCTGATGGCATAGTAATTGGCCGGGTTGGATTTATCCTGCTTTTTGCGTACACAGTTAGAATTAGCGAAAAGTGAACAAAATCCTGGGTGTAAATTAGAAAAATAAAGAAATAAAGGTAAGAGTTCAGCATGACATCTTTCTAAAGCAGCAAGTCTGTGCTGGGCTTCACCTCAATGCTGAGAGTCTCTGGAATGTTTGTTATATCAGCTGGTCCACCACTAACACCGTCTGTGGAGTGAAGGTAAGGAGAGAGAGAAAAAAGAAGGAATATAAAGGAAAAAAATGTGAAAAAGAGCAAAAAGAAGAAAAGAAACAGACGGAGTGGACGAGCTCTGGTTTAGGAGCCAACTGTACTGCTATACCTGGGCAGTTTTCCACGTTGTCGGGTCAATGCCAGTGTTGTACCTGGATTGGAAGAGTTTGGCTAGGGGAGCAGCAAGTCACAGAGCACATGTCTTCAGTACTGTTACTGGAATGTTGTCGGGGCCCATAGCCTTTGCCATATCCAGCTATTTCTTGATACCACATGGAATAAATTGAATTGGCCGAAGACTAGTGTCTGTGATGCTGGGGACCACTGAAGAAGGCTGAGATGGATCATCCACTCGGCACTTCCAACTGAAGATGCTGTGAATGCTTCAGCCTTATCTCATGCACTGGTCTGCTGGGCTGTTCCATCATTGAGGATGGAGATGTTCATAGATGTCCTTCTCCATTGAATTGTTTGGCTTGTCCACCAGCACTCACAATTAGATGTGTGAGGACTGAAGATTACATCTTATCCTATGGTTTTAGCTCTGTTTTTTGCTTGCTGTTTATGCTGCAAGTTCAAAGTCAAACTTTGTAACTTCACCAGGTAGACACCTCAGTATAGATCTCTGCCTTCCTGCGCCCTCCATTAACCAGGATTGATCCTCTGGCTTGGTGGCAGTGGTTGAGTCCGGCATATGCCGGGCCATGAGTTCCCAGATTGTGTTAGTGTTGATTCTACTGCTGTTGATGGCCCACAACATCTCGTGGATGCCCATTCTTGAGTTGCCAGATCTGTTTGAAACCTGTCCCATTTAGCACGGGGATAGTGCCAGACAACATGTTATAGGGTATTCTTGATTTGAGCACAGACGTTACTGGAAAAGCTCAGCAGGTCTGACAGCATCCGTGGAGAGAAATCAGAGTCAATGTTTTGGGTCCAGCGACTCTTCCCCAGAACTCAGTACGTGTCCAGAACGATGTCTCCAGGGCCTCTGAATATCTAGGCCCACCACTATCACTACATCACAATCTCCACTACATTACAACTGTGACAACACTTAGATAAGGCTTTGTTGGTTATGATGTGATTTAGAGTATTCTGAGGCTGTGTGAGGTGCTGTAGAAATGCAAGTCTTTGTTTTATTCCTGTGGTAAAGTTAAAACTTGATGTTGGAGCTATTCATCCAATATCAGAAGCATTAGAATTGGGCAGTGGCCTATTCACCTCTATCTAAAAATTTTGTATTCATGACTGACTAATTCATTGTTAACGTTGATTTTGCTGATGAAAAATATTCAGTTGAATTTTTCAGAAAATCTCTAATTGAAAACATTCCTCTCCAAGTGAAATGGTGGTAGCAGAATCCTGAATCCAGGGTGGTTTGCTGATGCTGTGAGACCAGAATGATCTTCATTAATGAATGGGTGTCAGAAACACAAAGATCATTTCTAGAGTAATGGCTCAGGAGGAGCAGGACTAAAAAAATGATGGGAACTTGGTCATTTTAGGATTTCAACACAAAGAACATGCAACTTCTGAAAGAAACCATTCAAGGGTATTACTGGCTGTGCCAGCATCTTCGGCCCATCCCTAGTTGCCCTGGAGAAGGAGGTGGCAAAATTGACAAATTGAAATAGCGGATAGGGGATAATGGGAACTGCAGATGCTGGAGAATCCAAGATAACAAAGTGTGAAGCTGGATGAACACAGCAGGCCAAGCAGCATCTCAGAATGGTCTAGGCCCAAAATGTCAGCTTTTGTGCTCCTGAGATGCTGCTTGGCCTGCTGTGTTCATCCAGCTTCACACTTTGTTAAATTAAGATAGCCTTCTGCTCTGTGTCTGTGTATACAGCAAATACAATTAAGTTTCAAGAGCGGACACAAGGGGACACATAGCCTGCCTCTGCTCCTGTTTCTTATGACCTTATGGAAATGACAATAGAAAAGGCTAAAAAACACACAGAACATCAGAACCCGTCTGTAGATCAGAGAGAGACAGAGTTAGCGAATGCTAGAGAAACTCAACAGCATCCGTGGAAGGAGAAACAGAGTTAATGTTTCGGGTCTGAAATTGGAGGAACTGCAGATGCTGGAGAATCCGAGATAACAAGGTGTAGAGAAGGATGAACACAGCAGGCCAAGCAGCATCAGAGGAGCAGGAAGGCTGACATTTCGGGGCCTAGACGCTCCATCAGAAAGGGTCTGAAGAAGGGTCTAGGCCCGAAATGTCAGCCTTCCTGCTCCTCTGATGCTGCTTGGCCTGCTGTGTTCATCCAGCTCTACACATTGTTATCTCTAATGTTTCGGGCCTGGTGTGATCGTACTTCCGAACTAAGTTCCGTTCTGATGCATTAGACAGTCTGGACTTGGAGTATTAGCTCTGTTTTTCTCTCTCTACAAATGCTGCCAGACCAGCTGAGTTTCTCCAACATTCTTTGTTTTCATTTCAGATTTTTCGCAGCTTTTGTAAGGGAAACGTCTTGTTCCTTTTTGGGATATGTCCCATCCTGCCCCATCCTGGGTCATCTTGACTCACCATGTCATGGGCAGTTTTCCCCAATCTTTCTTGGCTCTGTTGTCAGGTGCAGCAGCCTGTTTATTGATTGCACCTCACCATGGGGAACTTTGCGAGCAAGATATCTCATCTGAAATTGCAGGGTACTTTACCCTGTTGAAGTTATTGACATACATCACCAGGTTTATTCTCATCACACCCAGCACGCTGTGGCCAAGTGAAACTATTGAAGGTGGTTTTGATAAACTGGCTCTTTTAAACTCTGTTCAAAAGAATGGAACCCACTTCTTTGTTCTTCAAATTTGCTTCGAGCTTTAGTACTGCAGAATTTACTATTCAAGAACTAATGTGCAAGCAGAAAAGGACCTGATTCACTTAGGTATCGGACAATTAAACTGCAACCTAAGTAGCCTTGCTTCACAAAGCCTGTGATTTGATGTTTTCTTGTCAAAGGCAACACCTGTGCCATTAAAACCTTAACAAACAACCTTTGTAGCTCAGAAAAGCGACTCCCAGTTTCTGCACTTTGTTATGCAAAGCTTAATCCATTATCAAAGCACAATATCATAAAACGTTGTTATTTTCAGTAGATAAAACGAAACCTTTGACTTTACAAAGGCCTTTTTTTGGAATAGTATATGTATTTTTTTCTTGAGGAATGCAATTGTTTAATTGTAAACAATGTGTAAAGTCATCTGTAGCTGAGTCCAGGTATTGACATTACTGGAAAGCTTGTTGTAGCCCAGAGATAGTAACAGCTGCTGATGCTGAAGTCTGAGGTAACGCAGTGTAGAGCTGGAGGAACACAGCAGGCTGGGCAGCATCAGAGGAGCACGAAAGCTGACGTTTTGGGTCTGGACCCTTCTTCAGAAAAAAACTGAAGAAGGGCCTGAAGCAGAGTCCTGGCCTGAAACATCAGCTTTCCTGCTCCTCTGCTGCTGCCTGGCTTGCTGTGTTCCTCCAGCTCCACACTGTGTTACCTCTTCTTGTAGTCCAGCTGTTTCTCTGTAGTACTGTTGTTTGTGTTTTTTATATATTGGTGGGAAAGTTTTTTTCTACAGCCAAGGTCATTATTCATTAGAGTAACTTACCCCTGGACCAGAAGATCAAGCTAAATTCTGGGGTACCCTCACACAGTGTGACCTGATGCCTCGGTGCTGCACTGCAGGAGTGCTACATTGTTAGACGTGCCACTTCCTTGGATGAGATATCCTGTCTGCAGTTCCAGTGATTGTGAAAGTGGTTAAAGAGGCCACACAAATATTCCAACAGGAGGGTGTTCTTCAGTTTCCCGCCCAAAGTTCACCTTGGACCATACCCTGCTGTCATTCTTGCACAAGTTAATCTTCCACTTTAAAAAAACCTGGCTGTGTCCTAAGTGACTCCTGCTTTAATGTAATTAACTTGTACATTCTTCCTCTAAAAGTACATTGACAGTCACTCATGATAACATTCAATGACTGATCTCCATGCCAATCAAAAACAAAAAATAAAACTGATGCTTTATCAAGCCAGGATAATAAAATGTGAGGCTGGATGAACACAGCAGGCCAAGCAGCATCTCAGGAGCACAAAAGCTGATGTTTCGGGCCTAGACCCTTCATCAGAGAGGGGGACGGGGTGAGGGTCCTGGAATAAATAGGGAGAGAGGGGGAGGCGGACTGAAGATGGAGAGAAAAGAAGATAGGTGGAGAGAGTATAGGTGGGGAGGTAGGGAGGGGATAGGTCAGTCCAGGGAAGACGGACAGGTCAAGGAGGTGGGATGAGGTTAGTAGGTAGATGGGGGTGCGGCTTGATGTGGGAGGAAGGGATGGGTGAGAGGAAGAACAGTTTAGGGAGGCAGAGACAGGTTGGACTGGTTTTGGGATGTAGTGGGTGGGGGGGAAGAGCTGGGCTGGTTGTGTGGTGCAGTGGGGGGAGGGGACGAACTGGGCTGGTTTAGGGATGCAGTTGGGGAAGGGGAGATTTTGAAACTGGTGAAGTCCACATTGATACCATTGGGCTGCAGGGTTCCCAAGCGGAATATGAGTTGCTGTTCCTGCAACCTTCGGGTGGCATCATTGTGGCACTGCAGGAGGCCCATGTCATCTAAAGAATGGGAGGGGGAGTGGAAATGGTTTGCGACTGGGAGGTGCAGTTGTTTGTTGTGAACCGAGCGGAGGTGTTCTGCAAAGCGGTCCCCAAGCCTCCGCTTGGTTTCCCCAATGTAGAGGAAGCCACACCGGATACAGTGGATACAGTATACCACATTGGCAGATGTGCAGGTGAACCTCTGCTTAATGTGGAATGTCATCTTGGGGCCTGGGATAGGGGTGAGGGAGGAGGTGTGGGGGCAAGTGTAGCATTTCCTGCGGTTGCAGGGGAAGGTGCCGGGTGTGGTGGGGTTGGAGGGCAGTGTGGAGCGAACAAGGGAGTCACGGAGAGAGTGGTCTCTCTGGAAGGCAGACAGGGGTGGGGATGGAAAAATGTCTTGGGTGGTGGGGTCGGATTGTAGATGGCGGAAGTGTCGGAGGATGATGCGTTGTATCCGGAGGTTTGTGGGGTGGTGTGTGAGAACGAGGGGGATCCTCTCACCCACTCCAACCTCTCCCCCGCAGAACGGGCAGCCCTCCGCTCCCTCCGCTCCAACCCCAGCCTCACCATCAAACCCGCAGACAAGGGTGGCGCAGTGGTAGTATGGCGCACTGACCTCTACATCGCCGAGGCCAGACGCCAACTCTCCGACACCACCTCCTACCGCCCCCTAAATCATGACCCCGCACCCAAGCACCAAACCATCATCTCCAACACCATTCATGACCTCATCACCTCAGGGGACCTCCCACCCACAGCCTCCAACCTCATTGTTCCCCAACCCCGCACGGCCCGTTTCTATTTCCTTCCCAAAATCCACAAACCTGTCTGCCCTGGTCGACCCATCGTCTCAGCCTGCTCCTGCCCCACCGAACTCATCTCCACCTATCTGGACTCCGTTTTCTCCTCTTTGGTCCAGGAACTCCCCACCTACGTCCGTGACACCACCCACGCCCTCCACCTCCTCCAGGACTTCAATTCCCTGGCCCCCAACACCTCATCTTCACTATGGACGTCCAGTCCCTATACACCTGCATTCCGCATGCAGATGGCCTCAAGGCCCTCCGCTTCTTCCTGTCCCGCAGGCCCGACCAGTCCCCCTCCACCGACACCCTCATCCGCCTAGCCAAACTCGTCCTCACCCTCAACAACTTCTCTTTCGATTCCTCCCACTTCCTACAGACTAAGGGGGTGGCCATGGGCACCCGCATGGGCCCCAGCTATGCCTGCCTCTTTGTAGGTTACGTGGAACAGTCCCTCTTCCGCATCTACACAGGCCCCAAACCCCACCTCTTCCTCTGGTACATTGATGACTGTATCGGCGCCGCCTCTTGCTCCCCAGAGGAGCTCGAACAGTTCATCCACTTCACCAGCACCTTCCACCCCAACCTTCAGTTCACCTGGGCCATCTCCAGCACATCCCTCACCTTCCTGGACCCCTCAGTCTCCATCTCAGGCAACCAGCTTGTAACTGATGTCCATTTCAAGCCCACCGACTCCCACAGCTACCTAGAATACACCTCCTCCCACCCACCCTCCTGCAAAAATTCCATCCCCTATTCCCAATTCCTCCGGCTCTGTCGCATCTGCTCCCACGATAAGACATTCCACTCCCGCACATCCCAGATGTCCAAGTTATTCAATGACCGCAACTTTCCCCCCACAGTGATCGAGAACGCCCTTGACCGCGTCTCCCACATTTCCCACAACACATCCTTCACACCCCGCCCCCGCCACAACCGCCCCAAGAGGATCCCCCTCGTTCTCACACACCACCCCACCAACCTCCAGATACAACGCATCATCCTCCGACACTTCCGCCATCGACAGTCTGACCCCACCACCCAAGACATTTTTCCATCCCCACCCCTGTCTGCTTTACGGACAGACCACTCTCTCCGTGACTCCCTTGTTTGCTCCACACTGCCCTCCAATCCCACCACACCCGGCACCTTCCCCTGCAACCGCAGGAAATGCTACACTTGTCCCCACACCTCCTCCCTCACCCCCATCCCAGGCCCCAAGATGACATTCCACATTAAGCAGAGGTTCACCTGCACATCTGCCAATGTGGTACACTGCATCCACTGTACCCGGTGTGGCTTCCTCTACATTGGGGGAACCAAGCGGAGGCTTGGAGACCGCTTTGCAGAACACCTCCGCTCAGTTCACAACAAACAACTGCACCTCCCAGTCGCAAACCATTTCCACTCCCCCTCCCATTCTCTTGATGACATGTCCATCATGGGCGTCCTGCAGTGCCACAATGATGCCACCCGAAGGTTGCAGGAACAGCAACTCATATTCCGCTTGGGAACCCTGCAGCCTAATGGTATCAATGTGGACTTCACCAGTTTCAAAATCTCCCCTTCCCCCACCGCATCCCAAAACCAGCCCAGTTTGTCCCCTCCCCCCACTGCACCACACAACCAGCCCAGCTCTTCCCCTCCACCCAGTGCATCCCAAAACCAGTCCAACCTGTCTCTGCCTCCCTAACCTGTTCTTCCTCTCACCCATCCCTTCCTCCCACCTCAAGCCGCACCCCCATCTACCTACTAACCTCATCCCACTTCCTTGACCTGTCCGTCTTCCCTGGACTGACCTATCCCCTCCCTTCCTCCCCACCTATACTCTCTCCACCTATCTTCTTTACTCTCCATCTTCGGTCCGCCTCCCCCTCTCTCCCTATTTATTCCAGAACCCTCACCCCATCCCCCTCTCTGATGAAGGGTCTAGGCCCGAAACATCAGCTTTTGTGCTCCTGAGATGCTGCTTGGCCTGCTGTGTTCATCCAGCCTCACATTTTATTATCTTGGAATTCTCCAGCATCTGCAGTTCCTATTATCTCTGATACTCTTTATCAAGCCAGGTTTTGCTGTGGGATTTGACTTGTCCGATAAGCTTGAGCTATAGTCTTAACATAGTCTGCAAGCAATTCTGTAATTACATCTTAGTTATCTCATCATTAAACTTTTCTCCCTCATGTTTGGTGCAACCAGCAGTGCAGAAAAAAAGACCAGAATTCCAGTTTAAACTTCCTTCTCTCCTATTCTGGTGTACCGCAAGGGTCGGTGTTGGGTCCACTGCTGTTTGTCATTTTTATAAATGACCTGGATGAGGGCATAGAAGGATGGGTTAGTAAAATTGCAGACCACACTAAGGTCGGTGGAGTTGTGGATAGTGCGGAAGGATGCTGTAGGTTGCCGAGAGACATAGATAAGCTGAGATGTGGCAAATGGAGTTTAATGCGGACAAGTGTGAGGTGATGCACTTTGGTAGGAGTAACCGGAATGCAAAGCACAGGGCTAATGGTAAGATTCTTGGTAGTGTAGATGAGTAGAGAGATCTCGGTGTCCATGTACACAGATCCTTGAAAGTTGCCACCCAGGTTGACAGGGCTGTTAAGAAGGCATACAGTGTTTTACCTTTGTTTAATAGAGGGATCGAGTTCCGGAACCATGAGGTTATGCTGCAGCTGTACAAAACTCTGGTGTGGCCGCAGTTGGAGTATTGTGTACAGTTCTGGTCACCGCATTGTAAGAAAGATGTGGAAGCTTTGGAAAGGGTGCAGAGGAGATTTACTAGGATGTTGCCTGGTATGGAGGGAAGGTCTTGTAAGACCTTCCCTCCATTGAGGCTGTTTTTGTTAGAGAGAAGAAGGTTGAGAGGTGACTTAATTGAGACATATAAAATAATCAGAGGGTTAGCTAGGGTGGATAGGGAGAGCCTTTTTCCTAGGATGGTGACGTCAAACACGAGGGGGCATAGCTTTAAATTGAGGGGTGAAAGATATAGGACAGATGTCAGAGGTAGTTTCTTTACTCAGAGTAGTAAGGGAATGGAATGCTTTGCCTGCAACGGTAGTAGATTCGCCAACTTTAAGTACTTTTAAGTTGTCATTGGACAAGCATATGGACATGTATGGAATAGTGTAGGTTAGATGGGCTCAGATCGGTATGACGTCGGCACAACATAGAGGGCCGAAGGGCCTGTTCTGTGCTGCTGTAATGTTCTATTCTTGAATTGTTCAAAATCTTACCGGTACTTTCAGCGCACCTTTCCATCTGAAGTTGCATGTTAATCTTGTGTTGCTGAAATGAGATGATGGTGTCATCTGAGCAATGAATCCAGCTCCACAAGACCTGCGTTCACCGCGCCAGTGAGCAGAGCTTAAGTACGGTGAATAAATCTGAATTTGAAAGCCTACTTCAGTGATGACAACTGAAAACCAATCTGGCTCATAAATGTGCTTTCAGGAATGAATTCTGCCATCTTTACTCAGTCTGGCCTATGCGTGACTCTCTTCACCCCTCACCTTTCCATTTATTCGATTCCTGGAACCTACTTGTTCCTGGCACATTATTAAAGAAGCTTCTCACCAACCCCTTGAGTTTCTGCAACTATTTGGAGATCCATGGGCGTCTACCTGTAGCCTGAGCAGTTTCCGATCAATCGGTGGTGATGCCAAGGCTATTGAGCTGCCATGTGATTGGCCAGCAACCCCAGAAGGGGAGACCACTGGCCTGATGGTGACCCTGTAATTGTGTGCCATCATGGAGGGCTGGTGAATTGAAATGAGGAGGAATTTCTTCATGCAGTGGGTGGCGAATCTGTAGAACTCTTTGCCACAGAGGGCTGTGGAGGCCAAGTCATTAAGTGTATCTTGAGCCATCAGATCTCTACAGAGTGGAAGCAGACTATTCATCCCATTGAGTCTACTTTGACCTTCCAAAGAACATTCCACCCAGACCCACCCCATCCCTGTAACCCTGCATTTCCCATGTCTAACCCACCTAGCGTACACATCCCTGAGTACTATGGGCAATTTAGCACGGCCGATCCACCCAGCCTGCATATCTTAGGACTGTGGGAGGAAACCAGAGCACCTGGAGGAAACCCACACCGACACGGGGAGAATGTGCAAACTTCACACAGACAGTCACCCGAGGATGGAATCAAACCCGGGTCCCTGTTGCTGTGAAGTAACAGTGCTAACCACTGAGCCACCGTGCTATGTGTTTAGGACAAAGATGGGCAAATTCTCGAGTACTCAGGAGTTGAGAAATATATCAGCCATGATCATTTGGTGGACCAAACATGATAGTCCAAATGGTCCAATTCTGCTCCTGTATCCTTTGGTGAAATTCCGAGCCAGTATTTTAGGAAAGGAAACCTGAGTGTGCTTTGGTTGGCTGGGAAAGTTCCGAAGGACCAGCTGTGTGGATTGTTGCAGGGTTGAAATGTTTAGGGCAGAGGAGCAGATCGTCTGGTATTTGGCTTTTTCCTTTCTGTCTTTTCTCAGTGGATGTGAGACATGTCAGCGATGCCCAGAATCATGACTCAGACTCATAGGAACAACGTGTCAGTGCTGAGGAGGTACACAACCCTTCGAAACAGGAAATCATTGAAGGAACACCTGTTTACCCAAAGGTCTCAGTGTTCAGCAGGGTAAACTGTGCATGGAGCAGAATATCAATTACTGGTTTCTGGAACTTGAAATGAAGAAAATCACAGTCCGGAACAGGAACAGTCTCTAATATAGATCTCCTTCAATCTTGATTCTTAGCATGTAGACTTCAGTTTCCAGTAACAAGCTCCCTGACACGAATGTGAAGCACTTTGGCAGCTAACACCGAGCAGTGTAACAGATCAATAAAGTAATTAACTGCGTTGCATTTGGATCCATGAACTTCTGAGGCATAGAACATAGAACATAGAAAAGTACAGCACAGTACAGGCCCTTCGGCCCACGATGTTGTGCTGTGGAATAATCCTAATCCAAAAGTAAAATAACCTAACCTACATT
The DNA here is from genome assembly GCF_030684315.1 of Stegostoma tigrinum. Lineage (NCBI taxonomy): Eukaryota > Metazoa > Chordata > Chondrichthyes > Orectolobiformes > Stegostomatidae > Stegostoma > Stegostoma tigrinum. Next base: position 3,907,747 of record NC_081378.1, read on the forward strand.
CCCCTCAATTCACTGCTGTCCATGTGCATGTCCAGCAGTCGCTTAAATGTCACTAATGACTCTGCTTCCACGACTTCCACTGGTAAACTATTCCATGCACTCACAACTCTCTGGGTGAAGAACCTCCCTCTGACGTCTCCTCTATACCTTCCTCCTAACACCTTAAAACTATGACCCCTCGTGGCAGTCAATCCTGCCCTGGGGAAAAGTCTCTGGCTATCGACTCTATCCATGCCTCTCATTACCTTGTACACCTCAATCAGGTCACCTCTCTTTCTCCTTTTCTCCAGGGAGAAAAGTCCGAGCTCAGTCAACCTCTCCTCGTAAGACAAGCCCTCCAGTCCAGGCAGCATCCTGGTAAACCTCCTTTGAACCCTCTCCAAAGCCTCCACATCTTTCCTATAACAGGGCAACCAAGTGTGGTCTCACCAGGGTTTTGTAGAGCTGCAGCATAACCTCGCGGCTCTTCAGGAACTGACTGGTGAGGAGAAATGTGAAATGACAGAAGTGCTACTTCATAACCAAATTGTTTCTTTTAATATCAGTAAACGACACACTTCGATACAACATCTTTATCTGATTGAATTGTCTTTGACATCCACAGCACGTGCGCACCTCCATCAATGACATGATAAGTTAGTGATTCTCGGCACCATTATGTGTAAGTTCCAAATCATCAAGAGGGTCTAAATCATTACTGTTTGGTGCTGTAAGTGTGCCAGACTTGCTAATGCTTCATCAGTCGATGTGGTCTAATCAGCAGCATGGCATCTGAGCAGTTTAGACAGGCTGTGCTGTTAGTTTCAAACTCTTATTGCCAGGGTTCAGAAACTATATTTGGCAAATGAAATTAAACTGTCAACCCACTTAGAAGAAAAGAAAATCAGTTTGTCAATACAGTATACCGTTCAAAGTGTTGGAAGTTTGAGCTTGGAGTCTTTAACGTTAGTAATAGTGAAACTGCTTTTCAACACATGGAAGACATAATAGGAACCAAAGGAACAAATAGCAATAGCTATTCTGTTGGGATGGCCTTCGCTTGAATCATGTTGGTGAATTGTATAATTAGGACTAGGGCCTGTTTCCACACTGTAGGGAATCTAATCTAATCAATATTATTTTAATGGAAAAGGACTTCAGAAAGCTATGGAACAGATGGATTTGGGAATCCTCGCTCATGAATCACAAAAAGCCAGCATCCAAGTTCTGGGCATTACAGCGAATGCAAATGGAATACTTGCCTTTATTTCAAAGGGAATTGAGTATAAAAACAAGGAGGTTTTGCTAAAATTAAACAAGGCATAAGTCAAACCACAGCTGGAATACCATGTAGAGTTGTCAGCTCCTTATCAAAGGAAAGATATCCTGGCGTTGGAGCTGTCAGAGAAGGTTCACTAGGCTGATACCAAGTATGGAGGGACTGTGCAGTGACATAGGTTGAGTAGGTTGGGACTGTACCCATTGGAATTTAGAATAATGAGAGGCAAAACTATTGAAACAAGATTCTTAAGGGCCTTGACAGGGTAGATGCAGAAAGCTTGTTTCCCCTTGTGGACAGTCTAAGACTAGAGGGTATAATCTCAGAATAAGGGGTTGTACGTTTAAAAAGGAGATGAGGAAACATTTTCTGTTATTTACTGATGCTAAGGAATGTAAATTCCAACAACAAACGGCCCTCTGGATCCTAGCTCCCACTTCATTCCCTCTGAGCTCATCAGTTCTTGTAATCCCATGTTTTATTGGGTATTCACTATACCCTCTGACCTCAAATGATCTATGCTCAGCAAAGGACTCACTTTTATCCATTACACCTCCATCTTAGTGATGTTCAGTGTGACATGACATTGAACTCCTCTTCTATCATCTTTGCCTCCATTCCCATTTCTATAGTTTGGACTCTTTTCCCCTCTTGAGAGAACCTTTCACCCATTTTTAACACTCTCCCTTCACCTAGAGTCCTCCCTTCGACCTCTTGCCTGCCTTTGATCTTTTCATGAGCACTGTTAATGTGACCTCAGCTCCTCAACTGAATGATGGCTGAAACTCTGGGGATACTGGGACCGTCCTGTTTGTGGACTGGGGGAAGGAGGTTGAAGTGGGGTGAGTGGAGATGGGGGATGATAAGTTGTGAAGCTACAGATAGGAGATCTCCAGAGAAGACGAAGTGAGTAACAGTAGTGAAAACAATGATTTGATTTCAGTGGTGGGTTTGTGATCTGAAAGGATATCGGTGGAAATATCTGAGAGTTATCACTTGGCCTCTGCAATTTAGAGGTTGGAAGGACAGACACCAGTAGCAGCACCCTTATCAGCAGGTCTGATAACCAAGTTAAGGTTGGATCTAACAGAGACAGGAGTACAACAGATTCACATGGAGACAGGTTAGTTGGGTGAGGGAGCAGAGAAATTGATCTTCATTGGATGGCGTTTTCCAAACTCACAGCCATTTCTATTGAGAACGACAAGAGCAGCAGGTACGTGGGAACACCATCCCCTGCAAGTTGCCCTCCAGGCCACTCACCATCCTGACATGGAAATACATCACCGTTCCATGACTGTCGCTGGGTCAAATCCTGGGACTCTCTCCCTAAGGGCATTATGGGTCAACCTACAGCGCATGGATTGCAATGGCTCAAGAAGACAGCTCACCACCACCTTCTGAAGAGGCAACTGGGGATGACTAATATTACTCACAACTCCGTGAAGCAATAAAAAGAAAACTTAAGTCAGCAGTCATTTCAAATGTGAAGCTTATAATCAGCACTGTGTCCTCTCCTGTCCAGCCTTCATCAGCTGTGACTCCACATAGCCTTAAAGAAGATCATTGGTAAAAAATGTAAATTTTTGAAAAAACCTTGATCCTGTTTGTCTACAACTTGTGAATGTGGCCATTTGCAGGTGGTAGCTGCTCCTTTTTGTTATCGAGAAACAGCAGCAGAGCGACAGATACTGTGACCGATGTGAAATCGTACATCAGCTGTTGTCACTGGAGCCAGCAGTCAAAATCCATTATTCAGCTCGGTTTAGGAGCCAGGTTTGCATTCGGATAGACGTCCTGAAAGGAAAGGTCGGCTTGTGTGGAAATCAACTGGCAGCAATTTGCATTTTGGATGCAGCCCATCATAAAAAGCGGGCGACTTTGTTTAAGGTGGAACTCTGAAAGAGATTGATGATCTCAAAGGTTTTTATGAAGGCCTCGGTTCCGTGCTTTGTTCTGCGAGTGTCATGGCAACAGCTTGATACTTGCTTTGTTTGGTCCGTCTATTCCCAACTGCCTGAATGCTTGATTCTGGATATGAGGGATGCCAGCTGATCTCAGCCTCCTAATTAGCAGCATCTCCTGGAGAAGTCATTGCGGTTTCTTGGAGAGGATTAATCCCAGACATTACAAGATAGACCTGATTACTGATTACTGTTCCTCAGGGACACCAGCCTAGGGTGCAAAGTGTCTTTTCTTGCTTCGCTTACACTATCTCAGTTGAATATCAATGTGTGTGCGTCTCTCCTCCCCTCCGTCAAGTTGCTAAATCTGAATCTTTATAAGATGCTTTAAATAAGTCTTGCTCAGTGGGAAGGATGAGAAATTGTTTCAGTGTGGGGCAGGAAGAGGCAACTAACATTTTTACATTTAGAAATTATAGTCAGAGAGGGAATACTGAGGGATAAGAACATGTCAAGTTGTATTTTATTGTCAACTTTGTGCAATGATGTTCAGCCAGTTTTCAGTTTGTGTAAAATGATACACAAGGCTGTTTATGGGGGAAGTTTTGGATGTGTTGTTTGATCACAGCATATAAAAGAATAACTTGTATTTATCAAACGCGTTTTCCATATCAGGATATCTTCAGGCATTTTACAGCTAATGAACTACTAGCAATCTGACTCACAAAGGGAAACTCGCCTGGTTTTCTCCTACCTACTGTGATGGGATCTCTTCCCACCAGCTGAGAGAGTGGCCAAAAGCTCAAGTCAACTTTTTACCAAAAGAAAGTGCCTCTGACAATGTCACACTGCTTAGAAGTGTCAGTTTGTGGGACATTAGCTCAGCTGTGTCAAGGGCAACCCGAACCCCCAGAGCATTTGAACCAAGAGAACTGATGGCTGCCATGCAGCTGAGAACCTGGTGACATGGTGAATTTAAAGGTGCTGCAACAATTCACTAAGATTCCTTCAAAACCACCAACTAAACTAGCAACCTACACCTCCTAGAGGGACAAGGGTAGCAGATATATGGGAATACCACCCCCTTTTGTTCCCCTCCAAGCTACTCACCATCTTGACTAGGGAATATCTTGCTGTTCCTTCAGTATTGCTGGGTCAAAATCCTGGAATTTCCTCCGTCTGGGCATTGTGGGCCTGCCGATGGTTCAAGGAGGCAGTTTCCATCACCTTCTCAAGGGTCACTACGAATGGGCAATAACTGCTGGCCCAGCCAATCCAGTGGAAGAATTAAAGGAAGTTGTTTAGATGTTTGTTGATGTTAAGGCTGACAAATTGCATTTGTGTCTTTGATTCCAACTGTGAAGGGCCGAAAACTCTTGCTGAATGTAAATGAATGTTGCCTTAGCTCAAGGAGGATGCTGCCGTGTTTTCAGCCCGCTTTGGAATTGCCCCTTCCTCTCTGAAGTTGCTGGCTGGTTGGAAGATGAGAGCATGGATTGAACAGCCCTATGACACCAACCCCGAGCAGTTTTGAACATTTTGTTGGGGTCCGTGATGGGTGAAAAATGCTGAAAAATGTTTCCACTGTATCAAGAATCTGGAACTCAGGCCATGTTCTCTGAAGATGCTGTTTGGGACTGAAAAGGGAAGAGAAATTTTGTCATTGTGAATCTGTCTCTCTTTCTCAGATGCACTGTTGCTCTGTTTGTTTTAGATAGAACCCAATAAACTGTTGAATATTAAGTGCATCACAGAGTCGAGGACTAGTGTGGGAAGGTGGAATTCAGCTGAAAGATCTTAATGAGCCCAGGAGCAAGCAAGAGAGGCTGAATGGCCTACCCCAAATCCAATTTTTAAAATATATTTCACATCACAGCAAGACCTGAGAAACTTAAGAGACTCTGTTACATATTCACTGCAGTGTCCAATTCTGCATTTATATGACAACCACAAAGATCTCCCAAATTGTACCATTTGACAATGATTGGGAGCAGTAGCAGGGGGCTGTGTTCATTGCTGCCATTGACTGGCATATCGTGTCTGAAACCTCATTCGAACTAAGATCAAATCACTTAGTATGAACTACATTGTAATCCAAGGTCCGGCAATTGAGGTTCATTGTAAAATCATAGAGGGATGCTTTTGGTGCTAATCAGAAAACACCACCTCACTTTCCATTCCAAGTCGTTTTTACTTTGGAACTGTAAAGTACTTGAAGTTAATCCATCCTCATCATTAGGATGTGGGAGTAAGGAATCTACAGCATGTTGCAGTGGGTTATTGTGATTCTAATGTGTATAATAGGACGAAGCATATTTATGCTTTCCTATTTGAATGCTGGCTTGTCCAGTGTGTGGCGATTGGAAGATAAGGAAGTAATAAAAAGTTGAATGCAGAGTGGAACAGACTCAATGCAATGTTTGTTTGTCATTTTTTTTTTCACAGGCACTAGCTGTGCCCCAGTGGGCACCTTGTTATTGATGGAAAGGTGCTTAGGAGAAGCACAAGTGCTGCAGAGGCGGGGGATCTAGAGCCAGTAACAGAGGGATGGTGCCTTACTGAAACAGCACAGCTTGGAGCCTCTTCTGACTCTTGTTGGTCATTAAATATGCTCAACTTTCACAGCCACGTGGAAGATATCTTGTGGCACAGTGGCTTGTTTCCCTGTGCCTGACCTGGAATTTACATTCCAGGACCATAAGATCAGAAGATATAGGAGCAGAATTAGGCCATTCAGCCCATTGAGTCTGCTATGCTGTTTGATCATGGCTGGTATGTTTCTCAACCCCCTTCTCCCACCTTCTCCTGTAATCCTTGAACTCCCTACTAATCAAGAACCTATCCACCTCTGGTTTAAATACATTCAATGACTTGGCCTCTACAGCCTTCTGCAGCAATGAGCTCCACAGATTCATCACCCTCTGGCTGAAGAAAAAACCTCCGCATCTCAGTTCTGAAAGGTTATCCCCTCATTCTGAGGGAGTGCCCTTGGGAGCTAGTCTCTCTTACTGGAAAAAAACATCTTCTCCACATCCACTCTATATAGGCCTCTCAGTATTCTCTATGTTTCAATCTGATTCACTACTCATCTTTCTAAATTCCATCGATTACAGACCCAGAGACTTTAACTGCTCCACATATGACAAGCCCCTCATCTCCAGGACCATTCTTGTAAATCTCCTCTGGATCCCCTTCAAGGCCAGCACATCTTTGCTTGGGTATGGGGCCCAAAACTGCTGACATTTTTCCAAATGAAGTCTGCCCAGAGCCTTATACTGCCTCGGCAGGACATCCTTGCTGTTGTATTCTAGCCCTCTCAAAATGAATGCTAACATTACATTTGCCTTCCCAACTGCCACCTGAATCTATAATATCTGTTCATGGGAGGTGGGCATTGCTGGCATTTATTGACCTTCCCTAATTGCCACATGAACGAAGTGGCTTGCTATGGTCATTTCAGAGGGCAATTAAGGGTCAGCTGTGGGTCTGGAGTCACATATAGGCCAGCTAAGATTGACAGATTTCCTTTCTTAAAGGGCATCAGTGAGCCAGGTGCGTTTTTCATGATAATTAATTATTTTCACAATAATTAAAAAGTAATATACAAAATACCATGCAAGGTCTGTGAGAAACACTACATAGGCCACACTGGAAGAAAATCGACTATACCAATAAATGAACACTAACTAGCCACCATGAGGCACGACTAGTTCTCACTTGTCTCATTACGCACGGACAACAAGGAACGCAAATTTGACTGGGACAACACTTCCATAATCACACAAGCCAAACAGAGACACACTACGGAATTCCTGGAGGGCTGGTATTCCAACCAGAACTCCATCAACAAACACATTGAATTAGACCCTGTGTAGAAACCACTGAGTAAACAAAACTGGAACTAACACCAACCACCCCAGCAAACCGAGGCATATAAATAACAAGCAGGACAGAACTCCGATGCTTCACTGGAAGCCCACGCATGATGTTACCCAGAACAGAGTGATGAAACATCTGCAAACAAACCCACTGGCTTGGCGAGCATGTCTACAACCTCAAGTCATTGTCATTTCGTGATCACCATGAGGAGGAAAGGTGGCATTGTGGTAATGTCGCTCAGCTTGTGATCCAACACCCAAGGCCAGAGCCCTGGATACATGAGGCAGATGGTAACATTTAAATTTACCAAAAATCTGGAGTAGATACCTACTGTGATGGGGACCGTATGGTGATTGTTGTTAATATCCATCTGACTCACTAATGTCTTTTAGGGAAGGAAACTGCCATCCTTACCTGATCTGGCCTACATGTGCAATGTGGTTGACTCTGAGCTGAAAATAGGACCGTGCAATAAATGTTGACTTGGCATGTGAATGAATGGAAAAAAAAATCATTAGGCTAGCTTTTACGTGTATTTAATTTTCACCATGTCATAATAGGATCAAAACCTACATTCCTGGTACATTGGCCTGGGTCTGGATTATTGTCCATTGACATCACTGGGAAGTCAGCACAAGCAGACCATGTCTAAAGGTGTAAAAACCAAAAGAACTGCAGATGATGTAAATCAGGAACAAAAACAAAGTTGCTGGAAAAGTTCAGCTGGTCTGGCAGCATCTGTGGAGGAGACAACTCTGTTTTCTCCTCCACAGATGCTGCCAGATCTGCTGAGCTTTCCTGGCAACTTTGTTTATGAATAAAGATGTATTCATCGCACAGCCAAACAGGATTGGTTATTAATCTGTCAGTCCTACCAGCTAGAATATCTACCATTGTTCAGTCTCTGACAACCTGTTCGAGGGAAATGCAATAGAAACAGATTATCTTAGTTTGTCTGCCTCATATGTCATTAGCAATGGGCCGGCAGCTGAGATGGAAATCTATGTTGTCCAACTTTTTCAAGAAAGAAAACATTGATATAAGAATTCCAACTGCGAAGCTCAGGTGACAGTTACCTGAAAGGAGCTCAAATACATCCAGCCATGGAGCTGCTTCCAATGCACACTGATCAAAATTAGCACAAAACCCTTAACTCCACATTTGGACACTTGCTTTCCTCCCACATCACTATGCACATCACCGGGAGGTGGGATTTCATCCTCTTCTGTTGTTTGTTCATGAGCTTCCAGTGTTCCCATTGCTAGATCACTGCTGGGAGGTGAATTCATTCCTAATTCAGGTATCCAGTACTCCGGACCTTTCCCAGGTCACATCCCACACACTCAGACACTGAGTATTTTCCACCTTCTATCCCAGGCCCAGAATAGCCCATCTTGCAGTTTTACTGTATTTCCCACATGTGGCCTCTGTTACCTTTACACCATAGAGATGTACAGCACGGTAACAGACCCTTCGGTCCACCTCATCCATATCAAGATACCAATTGGATACCTCACTAAGGGGCAGTTTGGTCTCAATGAGCCTTGTGTCTTGAGACACCCTTCCTGGTGTTTTTTTTGCAAGATTACAACCCAGGATCCCTGTGAAATAGCTCCACAGAATCCAGAATCTCATCACTGAGCCACCCTTTATTTATACATGTAAGGACTCTGACCAGCCAGCTCAAAGCTAATCTCCTGAGTAGTGAGAATCTCTGAGACTCCTGCTTCTTCCTATCAGCCAGGGCTCCCTGATTGGCTCAGGTTAACAGCCCCAATCAGGCAACTCAGAGTCAAGAGATCCACCTGGCCCTCGTTCCAATCACTACACCCAGCAAACCTGCTCAGCTTGGAGTGAGTTTAAATGTACACGGTGTGAGGGGGGGGGGATCCTACCAGGTTAGTCAGAGCAGACAGAGGCCTCAGTCTGATTTCAGTGTGTTCCAGTGGTACATCTTCGCTCCCAGCGTTTGTATTGTCTAACTTTGAAAACGTGTTGGAAAGACTAAATTTAAGACTAGAGCATGTTAACCTGTTTGTCTTACAGAATTACTGCACCCATAGGGTCAGCATTGGCCACTGCTGTATTGTGAATAAAATGACGTATCTATCCAGAAATTAGAAGCAACACTCCACAGATAGCTTATCCATACCACTTAACGCATGCAGGCTGTTCAACTGTGTCAAGCATCACATACCTTCTGAAGTATCATTTAGTGCAGCTTGCAGGATACATCTATGGAGACAGGTGTAGGCCATTCAGCCTTTCGAGCCTATTCCACCATTCAGTCTGATCATGGCTAATCATCAAACTCAGTCTCCTGTTTCTGGTTTCTCCCCCATACGGCTTGATCTTTTTAGCCCTAAGAACAATATCGAGCTCCTTCTGAAAATAGTCAGTGTTCTGGCCTCAACTATGTTCTGTGGCAGAGAATTCCACAGACTCACCACTCTCTGGGTGAAGACATTTCTCTTCACCTCAGTCCTAAAAGGCATATGCTATATCCTCAGACTGTGACCCCTCCCCACTTCCTGGTTGTGGAGTATTTGTCATTTTTTTTTACAATAATTTGTGTGGGATCTTTCAGATCGCCTGATAGAGAGGGGCAGGGATGTCGGTTGTATGAATTAAGGTTATGTGTGTATGTTTGATGGGATAGAAAGATGATACACATTGGACGCATGTTAAGAGGCACTTATTGACACTGGTAGAGATTTGACAGTTTTGAAACTATATAACTATTGAACCAATCTAAAACCAAGTAAAGATTGACTTTTGAGATAATGGGAACTGCAGATGTTGGAGAATCCGAGATAACAAAGTGTGGAGCTGGATGAACACAGCAGGCCAAGCAGCATCTTAGGAGCACAAAAGCTGATGTTCCGGGCCTAGACCCGTTTGTGCTCCTAAGATGCTGCTTGGCCTGCTGTGTTCATCTAGCTCCACACTTTGTTATCAAAGATTGACTTCTGGTCTCCTCCCTCACCAAATGGATTGAACACGCCAGTGGAGAATGGTTAGCTAAAGGTGAAGGTTTGAAACTAAGAAAATGTTTTAAGGACAGGCGATTACAGCCTGTTACATTTGGGGCTTTTGTGATCATAGTTACCTAAATATAGGCAGCTAAGCATTTGCAAACAATTTGTTGATTGTTTATTGAGTTTGTTAAGAAGTTTAGAATTGATACATTAATTAGATAAAGAAGATATTACCACCCTTACAGTTGGTGATAGTTCAGTGACACCAGTTACAGGCTGTTGGCGCAGAATTTGTCAGTCTTGTTAAAGTTGTGAAGAAAGCATTGCATTCTGTAATGAGCTGTTGGGGAATTCTTCCCAGGGTCTTCATCCTCTTCATCTGATCCATTTTCCTTCTGGAGAAGACAGCTCCCTGTCAAGCTCTGACAACTATGAGGGGACCGTCTGGTGAGGACTATCCTCTACCCCTTAGCCTGTCCCTTGTTGATATAATTTATTTCTAGAGGCTGACAGTTGACACTAGCCTGAACCACTCTCATTATGGGCAGCTAGGCATGATGTCAAGATGATCTTTATCCCCTTGCCACTCCATTTGAAGTTTCATTCCCATTCCTTCTAAGACCAACATCATTTTAGATAACCTATTAGGGAGCCAGTCCTGTTTTCCCAAAAAGTGTGTTGGTAATAAGACAATGAGGGCTCAAGAAATCTTTGACATCATGTCAATGGAACATCATGACCTTGGTGATACTTGTGAACTTTCTTTTGTTTTCATGCATTAGAGAGTTATATATTCGTCAAAGAACTCATAACCACTTAGCTCTGTTCAGGAAGGCAGCTAACCACCATCTTTTCAAGGGGCAACTCGGGCGGGCACTGAATGCAGGGCTTGGCTGATGATGCCCATGTCCCACGGTTAATTTACAAAATGAGGCCTCATTGTTACACTGGAAATACTAAATATCGACAATTAAAGTGTTCAGTTTTGAAGACAACCTCAGTTTCCCATAAACCTGAGTAGCTTCTGTGCAAAATGGTTAGAAGCACAGTGTGAATTCCATTCCTCGGACTGGTAAGAATGGATTAAAGATTGACGTTGCATGTGGAAACTGGATGTTAGGAAAAGGAAGAGACCGCCCAAAATTAAATGGACTGATACAAATGATTAAAGATCTGATTATCTCCTGAAAAGAAATTTTGAAAGATTTTTGATGATTCCAGCAAAGAGGCATTTCATAGTGAACTGTTCTACAGAGAATATGGAAAATTATTGTTTCCCTCATTGATTTGTTTCATATACTCTTTGTGAATATGATTTAAATCTTATTTAAAATAGAAACATAAAAACATATAAGATAGGTGCAGGAGGAGGCCATTCAGCCCTTCATGCCTGTTCCGCCACTCATCATGATAATGGCTGAGTGTCCAACTCAATAACCTAAGCCTGCTTTCTCCCCGTAACCTTTAATTCCATTCACTCCAAGTACTGTCCCCATTCACTGCTTGGATTCTTCAATGTTTTGGCATCACCTACTTCCTGTGGTGATGAATTCCACAGGCTCACCACTCTTTGGGTGAAGAAATGTCTCCTCATCTCCGTCCTAAACGGCCTACCCTGAACCCTTGTACTGTGCCCCCTGGTTCTGGAGGCACCCACCATCGGGAACATGCTTCCTGCATCTACCCTGTCGAGTCCTGTTAGAATTTTATAAGTCTTTATGAGAACCCCCCTCATGCATCTGAACTCCAGCAAAAACAATCCCAGCCTAGTCAATCTCTCCTCATATGTCAGACCTGCCATCCCTGGAATCAGCCTGGTAAACCTTTGCTGCACTCCCTTAAGAGCAAGAGCATCCTTCCTCAGAAAAGGAGACCAAAACTGAACACAATATCCCAGCTGTAGTCTCACTGAAGCCCTGCATAACTGCACCAGCACATCCCTGCTCCTGTACACAAAGCCTCTCACAATGAAGGCCAACGTACTATTTGCCTTCTTTACTGCCTGTTGCACCTACATGCTTACCTTCAGCAACTGGTGCACAAGGACACCCAGGTCCCACTGCACACTTCCCTCTCCAAATGTACATGCCCGGATCATCCAGTGGATGTGGATTCAAGAATAAATATTCGTCTCTTGAAACCAGGGGATAGGAAACATAGAAAATAGCAATTGGTTAATTGTGCAAGTTAAGGCCTGTTGTCCACAGGTTGTAGGCTCAAGTGAATGGGGAGGGACATCGATTGTGTACGTATGAAGCCTAGTAATGCCTCACTTTCTGCATAAACCCACAATTGAATAAAGATTAACATCTGGTTTGCATCTTCACAAAACGACTGCTGGACATTTCAGCTAGGAATAAAGGTGAAATTCCCAATTTCCACGCGGTGTTCTGTTTTGATTGTGTGGGAACAGTCATGTTTAGACATCCGGAATTTTAATCAGTGCAAGTTTAGCGTCTGTGCTATCAACTGCATGGATTCTCAGCTCTGAAATTCCTCTGCTGAACCTAGACATCTCTCTGCTTCTCTTTCCTCCCTGAAGAACTTCCTTACCCCTGGTGTCAGGGGGCTAATAGTTATCCTTGAATCCACATCTGTTAGATGGTCTGGGTCATGAACATTTGCAAGGTGTGGCAGTTTGCGCTGCACAAGTTGGCTGCTGAGTTACCTGCATTAGAACACTGACCAATGCTCTGGAACATCTGGTGGACGTGGAAGGTGCTGTATAAATGCAAGTCTCCCTCTTGTAAGCTGTCTTTAAGTTTTGGCCTTTAAGTTTATCTTTGATCTGTCCTTGGCTGGCTATGTGTCAGGTTTTGTCTGATGAAACTCAGATGACATGTTGTTTGTCGAGTTGTTGCATTATGTTCAATAAATGTAAATTGTCCTGGTGTGGCAGGTCTCCACATTCGGTGACAGTAGGAAGAAGGCTGCTTTCAGCTGCTTAAAATAGAAGGAAATGTTTTTGCCTGGGCAGGAGGTGAAGGGAGAACAGCTTCGAGGGAACTGGGGGAGTGTGTTTTACAAAGAACACAAGCGAGAGCACATGATGTGTGCTTTGTAATAGATCTGAATGTCTGGGAAACACATGCATGAACCTGTGAGTGATACGGGGTGGGGATAAAATTGCTGGAGCTTGTAAAAACCCTTTCATCATCAATATAATCAAAGGTGCAAAGTAAGCACCTTTCAGTCACCCCCTGTGACCTCGCAGCAGCAGTGTGGATGAGAACACTTGCCCCTGTGTTGGATGCAGTGCCTGAGATGGGCATCATTTGTCAGTGAAGCTTGGAGCGAACCTGGCTCCAGGCATTTTCCACAGAGGAACAGAGAGAGAGAGAGAGAGAGAGAGACTCGGGGAGGAACTAGCTGTGTGCGTGCAGTGCTGCCGATCCAACTTGGGCAGGTTGTTATGGAGAAGATCACACTGCAGTTCGTGTGGCCTTGTTTAACGTGGGATGCCTGAAAACATAAGGCAGACACCCAGGCAGAGGGTAGTGTTATGAAGCTAAAACAGAAATGGAAGGACTTCTCTCTCCAATGCGTACCAAGGTAAGCAAATCTTTCCTTTTAAATAAGAATGGAGCCCTGTGGGGAGAGGGGCAGGCTGTGTTAGCGCTGGGAGTACTGTTTCAGCTTTTGTTTTCCCAGACTGTGCTGTCTGTCTCTCTCTGTCTCTCTGTTTCTCTTGTCTGTGGTAGTATCACATTTTAGCAGAACATTATTGTCTAAAGAGTGTGTGGAGAGAATATTGTCGCACCATGAGTGGAAGAGGAGAGGGTTTCTTAGCAAACACCAGCCATTTTTAAACTTGCTTTTTATTTCAGCTGTGAATAGCCTGGTAGCGATGTCTGTCACTGATCAAATGGGAAACTGTACAGCCAGCTTCATTTCTTCAGGTTGCAAGGCACCAAGCTGCAGGAGGGTGCGGGGGGCAGGTAGAGAAACCGGGACATTGGAGGAATTCATTAACAATACTGCCAATGAATAGCCTTCTTTATGGTCGTTTCAGAAAAGATGCAGAGAGACTCGAGTCCTACAGAGCAATTTGTTTTATTGGAAAATATTCTGTTAGGAGGAATAAATGTAAAAACTAGAAACTGAGGCAGAGGACAGGACCTAGAGCAGTGATTATCTTTCTGTTCACACATTTCTGTCCAGCAGTAGACAGGTAGTAACACCAACAGACAATCATTGCTCAGTGTCCTGAAAATTGTTTCTGAAGGTTCGATTTCTATAAGACTGCCAGTGTGCTTATAAGATGTTGTTTTATAAAGCAGGGATTTTATTCTTTCACAATCCCTCGGGAATGAACTGTTGGAGTCTCCTGTGCAGAACGTGGAAGGCTCGTGATTTGGGAATGGTGTTTGGAAAAATTATTACTTGGCAAAGACACTCAGGTATAAAACACACACACAGATGTATGTATGTGCAGGAACACATAGAATACACACATGTATGCACATGCAAACACTAACACAAAAGCACACGCACATGCCTAACACCCACAGACAGACACCTACATGCACAAGCCCACAGAGACACATGTACAGGCCCATGCGCGCACACACAGGCTCACAGAGAGAGAGAGAGACACACACACACACACACACAAACCCGCACATGTACCCTCAGACACAGATACCCACACATACTCAAATAGACAGACATGCTGAGGACAATACGAAGTTGGGTTGAGTTGCAGACAGTGCGCAGGGCTGTTCTAGGTTACAAAGGGACATTGAAAGGATGCAGAGCTGGGCTGAGAAGTGGCAGATGGTGTTTAACCCTGAAAATTGTGGGGTGATTCATTTTGGAAGGACAAACTTGAAAGTAGAATACAGGGTTAATGGGAAGATTCTTGGCAGTGTGGAGGAGCAGTGGGATCTTGGGGCTCATGTCCACAGTTCCCTGAAAGCTGCCACCCAGGTGGATAGAGTTGTTAAGAAGGTGTATGGTGTGTTAGCTTTTATTAATAGAGGAATTGAGTTCAAGAGCCATGAAGTTATGCTCTAGCTATACAAAAGCCTGGTTCGGCCACATCAGGAATATTGTGTCCAGTTCTGGTCGCCTCATTACAAGAAAGATGTGGAAGTCTTAGAAAAGGTGCAGAGGAGATTTACCAGGATGTTGCCTGGAATGGAGGGAAGATCTTCTGAGGAAAGGTTGAGAGAGCTAAGGTTTTTCTCTTTAGAACGATGAAGAATGAGACGTGACTTGATAGAGGTGTACAAAATGATCAGAGGTATAGATAAAGTGGACAGCCAGAGACTTTTTCCTAGGGTGGAGGTATCTATTACAAGGGGGCATAGTTTTAAAGCGAGTGGAGGGAGATATAGGGAAGATGTCAGAGGTAGGTTCTTTACTCAGAGAGTGGTAGGTGCGTGAAATGCAATGCCAGAGAGGGTAGTGAAGTCGGCCTTATTAGGGGATTTAAGTGGCTATTACATAGGCATACGGATGATAGTGTAAGGTAGGGGTGGAGGTTAGAAAGACCTTAGGCTTAGGGTAAAAGTTTGACACAACATCGTGGGCTGAAGGGCTTGTACTGTGCTGTGCTGTTCTATGTTCTATGAGCAGACACAAACAAACCCATACAAACACAATGCGCACAGACATACACAGGCAGACACACGCACCCACAGACACACAAACCCACACATACACATGGACATACCCACTCACAAACACACACATTTGCACACAACCCTGCCACACACATCTCCCCACATACACGCATGCACACACACACACACACGCACGCACGCACGCACGCACGCACGCACGCACACACACACAGTCTGTCTGTGCTGCACCTACACAAGTTTCCTGTGGTGATGCCTGGAGACACTGCACTGAATTCCAACAGCCAGGGTGTATACCAAGATAATAAAATGTGAGGCTGGATGAACACAGCAGGCCAGGCAGCATCTCAGGAGCACAAAAGCTGACGTTTCGGGCCTAGACCCTTCATCAGAGAGGGGGATGGGGAGAGGGAGCTGGAATAAATAGGGAGAGAGGGGGAGGCGGACCGAAGATGGAGAGTAAAGAAGATAGGTGGAGAGAGTATAGGTGGGGAGGTAGGGAGGGGATAGGTCAGTCCAGGGAAGACGGACAGGTCAAGGAGGTGGGATGAGGTTAGTAGGTAGCTGGGGGTGCGGCTTGGTGTGGGAGGAAGGGATGGGTGAGAGGAAGAGGCAGGTGATGTGGCTGTGGTACCTGGTTTGCTTCAGGACATGGTCGAGCAGTTTCAAGGCCGAAGAGATTACAAGAGAGTTGCAATGGGAGAGAGATTCCCTGAGGTTGGTCCGGAGGGAGGAGGGTAACTTCTTCAGGTTAGGCATCCCTGGAAGAGGCTTCGCAGTGAGGTTAAAATAGTAGCAGAGATAATGGGAACTGCAGATGCTGGAGAATTCCAAGATAATAAAATGTGAGGCTGGATGAACACAGCAGGCCAAGCAGCATCTCAGGAGCACAAAAGCTGACGTTTTGGGCCTAGACCCTTCATCAGAGAGGGGGATGGGGAGAGGGAGCTGGAATAAATAGGGAGAGAGGGGGAGGCGGACCGAAGATGGAGAGTAAAGAAGATAGGTGGAGAGAGTATAGGTGGGGAGGTAGGGAGGGGATAGGTCAGTCCAGGGAAGACGGACAGGTCAAGGAGGTGGGATGAGGTTAGTAGGTAGCTGGGGGTGCGGCTTGGTGTGGGAGGAAGGGATGGGTGAGAGGAAGAGGCAGGTGCTGAGGAAGGTGATGTGGCTGTGGTACCTGGTTTGCTTTCAGGCCAGGGTGTATAGCCATGTTATACCTGGTGTAAATTCTGTTTTGGGTTTTCAGTATTTTGAAAATATGCAGATGGAGTGGAAGCACACTTTTGTTTGCGTGAAAAAAAAGTGAAGGATTTTGACAGCAGATCCCTCGAATGATTAATGTTTTGTGTGAGGCACCTGGTGACTTCCTTTCATGAGAATTGTTACTGCAGAGTTACTGTTAGACAGCAGACTGCTGGAATGGTGAATTGCACAAGTTATAGGAGCAGGTTTAAATAGCCAATGTGGCAAGCTGTATGGGCACAATGTCAGGAACACTCTGATCAATTCACACACCAAAGCAGCAGTTATAAAGCCATGACCTGTCATCGGTTTGAGCAGTAAGCTATAGGACTGTGTGATTCCCAGACTCTCTGTGCTTTGTGAAATTCTGGCAATATAACCTTATTGAAATATTGCTGGTGACCCTAAGCCAGCTTTTCATTGAGCAATAAAACTGGACAGAGATTAAATGCACTGTAAAAGAAGCTCCCTTAGCTGTGTGTTTAAGATTAAGTTAAAATTAACTCTTTGCTGATTGGGGGCTACTTTTCTCAATGTAACCATTGCTAACAGCTGAGCATTAATGTGACAGTAGAATGAGTTCAGTGCTGTATTTTTCACCAGGGTGTTTGCAACATGTAATTCCAACAAGGGCTTTTGTTTCCGAAGATTTATTTTGAATTCCACTGGCGGGGAGAGGTGGTGATGTGGAGTTGCAAATGTCCTTTTAAGCGTGCCTTTAACTGAAAGAAAATGGTAAACTGCTTTGTAAGAGCGCATCTTAATAATTACCCTACACCTACCTCCTTACAAAATCTTCTTATCTAATAGCAGAGAGGCTGTGTCATATCAGTTCGTAGCTTCCTGACGCTGAAACTGCTTGTTTTGGAAAAGCTGGAGTGAAATTGTTTTGAGGGAAACTTGTTCAGTTCTGACACAGCAACTCTCACACGAAAACTAGTTTTTGAAAAGCATCTTGTTGCCATTAACATTCATAGCCTTTAGGAACACAGGACTAGGTGGAGGCCATTCAGCCCCTCTTATATCACTGAACTTCCTGTTGTGGGTTTGCCCTTGAGAGTGTTTTACCTTCTTCTGTAATGTAAGGCTTGGAACCGTGGCATTGAAGAATCCAACGTACACTGCAACTAACTATTATTGATCCATATTATATTCCTGGGGCATGTACATGTATGGGCTAATCTTAATCCATCTGGTTACAACAGAGGAGCAGGATTCCATTCGCGTGTCATGCTTCAAGTGATCAAAGATAAGATGGAGTCTGAGATCTTTCTATCCTTAGGTCTCTGCATATGATGCAGTGATGATCTCGTGAGTATGCCTGTAAAAAGCAGGCTAACTCTGAGGCAATATGCAATATCTTTCGCAAAATTACCTGCCTTGTTTCCTTCAATATCTTCATCCTCACTCATCAGTCTATTTCAGTTTTTATATTCGCCCCGAACCCTCTATAACCAGAGAGAATTCCAGATTTCTACTCTCCATTGCGAGAGGGGGAGCTTTCTGATGCATTGCTGGAACAGCCTGACTATAATCTTAACGTCATATTTGTTTCTCGAGGACTTCCCCTAAACTGTGCCCCACTCCCACACAACCAGAAGAAAGTGTTCCTCTCCAACAATCCCATCAATTCCTTTAATGATCTGAGGCGCTGAGATTCTTAGTATTGTCGCATAGGAGTGGAGTTTGTCTGGTACGACATGTAGTGCCTTGAATTTGCACATTCGGCAGTGTTCTGCCTGGGGGCTATTCCCGCTGTTAAGCTGACAACCTGACCATTATCTTCATGATAATAAAATGTGAGGCTGGATGAACACAGCAGGCCAAGCAGCATCTCAGGAGTACAAAAGCTGACGTTTCGGGCCTAGACCCTTCATCAGAGCCTTTCTGATGAAGGGTCTAGGCCCGAAACGTCAGCTTTAGTGCTCCTGAGATGCTGCTTGGCCTGCTGTGTTCATCCAGCCTCACATTTTATTATCTTGGAATTCTCCAGCATCTGCAGTTCCCACTATCTCTGACATTATCTTCATGACACTGTTCTCTCTCAGTTCATGAAGTTAACTCTAAAAGTTGATGGTTCAGGTGTCTGGCTTCCTATCAAACCTGCTTTGCTCAATGCCATTCGATTAATCAGCTGTGTGTAGCGCATACACGTTAAACCCAGAATGTTTTTTGCTATATTAATAGTTTAACACATTGGATAGTCTTACTGTAAGTGCTATTATATTGAAAACACTTCTCGTGTTGAACAGCTGTCTTCTGACTCATCCTTGGAGGTCAGCTGATAATCTATTAAATTCAGCTGTTTACCTTGGTCCAGGCAGGTGAGGTTTTGACACTTTCCATTCATATTACTTGAGTCCTCATTGTTTCACTTGATGCCTGTCATTTCTGAGAGCTCAGACCCTCTGCTCCTGATCCCAACCTTCACACCCTGGACTGAACTCGGTGTTTAACTTGTTGCTGCTGGCTACAGTCAGAACGTTTTTTGTACAGTCAGAAATAGATGTTCTGTGACTCCAGGCTAAGCAGAGCAGTGTGAAGAATGCAGTGCCCCATGAGGCTGAAGATTTTAGCCAATTCCCTATTTTAATTAGGGTTCTCCTTCATGCCCCAAACTCGCCCAGATTAGCAACAGATAGCTCCATCCAGATGCTACTCTCTCATTCCAAGCCTCACAGATCTCATTCCCAATCACCTGTTCCTCACTATTCCTCACACAACCCTTGCCATTGTTCTCATTGCTCCTTAGGACCACTCACTCCCTACAATCCTTGCTCCTTATGACCCACTCAGTCCCTATGACCCTCATTCCCTACAACTACTCACTCCTATGATCCTTGTTCCTTATGACCCACTCGGTCCCTATGAACCTCACTCCCTATGATTCTCACTCCCTCCAATCCTCACTCCCCACGACCGTCGCTCCTTGCGACCCACTCACTCCCTACAACCCTCACTCCCACGACCCATTCAGTCCCAAAGACCCTTGGTCCTTACGACCTACTCACTCCCTACAGCCTTTGCTGCTTATCCCTCGCTCCCTATGACCCTCGCTCTCTATGACCCTTGCATCTTACAACCCACTCAGTTACTGTGACCTCTCACTCCCTACAACTCCTCACCCTCTACAACCTGTTGCTCCTTAGACCTACTCACTCCCTACAACCTTCACACTCTGACCCATTCACTCCTTACAACCCTCATTCCCTATGACCCTCATTCCCTATGACCAGCATTACCTATAATACTCAAGCCCCATGACCCTTGCTCCATATGAATCTTGCTCCCTCTGACCCAAGTCGCTACAACCCACTCACTCCCTAAGACCCCTCAATCCCTCCAACTGACCCACTCCCTATGACCTCTCACTCCCTACGACTCACTCAATCCCTACAGCCCATTCACTGCCTACAACTCATTCGCTCCCTATGATTCTCACTCCCTCCAATCCTCACTCCCCACGACTCTCGCTCCTTGCGACCCACTCACTCCCTACAACCCTCACTCCCTATGACCTTGCTCCCTACCATCACAGAGGACATGGAACACCAGGTCCCCATCTTCCATCTTCACATCCCTGATCCTTTCTGCCTTGTCCGGTGCTTCCATAGCCTGCCATTCCACACTCCAGCAGCAGTAGTAGAATCTGATCTCCATTCCCTGCCCCCTTCCATGTCACAGCCCTCCCAAGTCTGGAACAGCCCTGTGCTCCTCTTTCATAATCTGTCCTCTCCTCTTCCTCCCACTCACACATGCCAAACTCTCCAAACTATTGACCCAATGACCTTGTTCCCCCAGAAGTTCAACCCCAGTCTGTGCCTCCCCAGCATCCATAGTCAGGGCCCTCCCCTCCCACAGCCTGGAACACCGCAGTCTGTTCCTACAGCTGTCACATTGCTTTAAGTTGAATCATTGTGATGTGGGGATATTGATCCTGAGCTAATGCAGTGGCATGTTTGAAAACTATTTTACCTGATGCCTGGGAACTGACTTTGGACGAGAGGAGTCTGTTTGTTCTCAGAGGGTTCTGCCTCAAAGGATTGGAGACAGAGTCACTGAATATCTTGGAGGTAGCGATGGATAGTTTGGTCAGAATTGATTATTGGTGGGGGGTGAGTGGTTAGGAATTGGAAACACAAATAGACCAACTATCAACTTATTGATTAGAGAGCAGGTTTAGGGGCCATGGCTCCTGGCTCTAATTGGATATATCCTCTTCTTCACTGAGAACATCTGACCTGACAGGGCAAGAAAACGGACCAAACTTTGTGTAAATAAAACAACGTTTGTTCCTGATTACTGGAGGATTTCATTCCTTCCACGTGTTGTATTTAACACGCCAAGTTAATGGCCTTGTGTAAATGCAGGCTCACAACATTAAAATGTCACAGGAATGAGTGACAACTGGTGTCGATGTATCTAATATTAAGATTAAACTACAAAATGTAGTAATGTGCAGATGTTTGTATAGAATTACTGCAGCAGAGCTCACACCTACATTAGCAACTACAGTTAATATCAGGAATTTAGTCAAGGGAGATGATTTTTAAAAAGCTACTCATTTTATTACACAGGATTAGTGTGATATTTTAGTCGTGTGAATCCATTTGGATTGTTTCTGATCTGGTATCCGCCTTCCCTCCTTCTCCCCAGGTGATATGGATGGTTTGTTCCTCCTGTGTTTTGAGTTTCGCTGAGCCTCCCAAGCTTGATGTGGGGATATCAGTTGTGAGCACTGGCTCAGTGGGTTAGCACTGCTACTTCACAGCACCAGGGGCCTGGTTCAGTTCCACCCCCAAGCAACTGTTTGGAGTTTGCACCTCGTCTGTTTGGGTTTCCTTCCACAGTCTGAGGATGTGTGGGTTTGGGTCGATTGGCTGTGGGGATTGGTGGTAGTGGTGGGTTACTCTTTGGAGAGGAATGGTATGGGCTGAATGGCCTGATTCTGCACAGTGGGATTTCTGTGGCTCAGGCAAGTGACCTCATGCATTATCTTCACTTCCAACATCGGCCACCAGATGGTGATCAAGGACCAAAATGTTGCCCGTGCTGTTCCCAGCCCCGAGTTTCTCAAAGTTTCATTCCCTCAGGACAAAGCAGAGAACTTTCCAGGCAATGGAGTACTGTCGCTCGCCCATGTAATGTTAGAAGTGTGAGCAGTGGAATTGATTCAGGGAAGACTGTGGCTTCCTTTGCTCTTCCTCAATATAGTGGGTATGGGTTTGTTTGCAGGAGCTCAGTTAAACAAAGGCAGCACCTTCAGTGTTCTCTTTAACATGAAGCAGTGAGTATTGCTGGAGTGGGATTGGAACTTTAAACCCCCCTGACTGAGCCCTAGCTTGTCCCCCAGGTCAGTCCGTTCCTTGTGGCTTAGATGAGAGCAGTCAGTTCATTCATAAACCTGAGAATTTCTTCGCGACAAGTTGGACAAATCCAGTGGGTGACTCTTCAGTCTTAATATCAAGATCAAAATGTTAATTTTTTGAAGAAAATAAATCTGAGGTGTAGACTATGCTGGGTGCTGACAACATGAAATTGATCTTGAAGAACAGAGAGATTGTTGTGACAATACAGTGTGTGATAGACTCAGGCTAAACTCTCTACGAACATTCAGTGCTTTTACAGAGCGGCATGAACATAATGGTTGTATTAATATGTATGAACTCTAAGCAGAGGAGAAAATGATAAATACCTCACATGGCTGCATGAAGTAAGTTTCTGTAAAGTTGTTGATACTGCATTTCCACTGAGCTGTATGGTTCATGGTGAGGGTTGTAGAAATATTCTAATTATACCTCACCTGGAGCATTTTTTAAAAAATCTGCTAGTATTTTGTTTGGACCCAAACCAACTGGAATCAACCTATACTCTCCTCTCCACCTATCTTCTTTTCTCTCCATCTTCAGTCCACCTCGCCCTCTCTCCCTATTTATTCCAGAACCTTCACCCCATCCCCCTCTCTGATGAAGGGTCTAGGCCCGAAACGTCAGCTTTTGTGCCCCTGAGATGCTGCTGGGCCTGCTGTGTTCATCCAGCTTCACACTTTGTTATCTTGGAATCAGTTCTTCACATGATTACAAAAGATTTCTCTTGAACATTGCTGTTTTCCCTTCTGCTTTGTCTTGCCCTCGCTTCCTGCTGGTACTTGTAAACACTGCGGTTCGCAACAAACAACTGCACCTCCCAGTCACAAACCATTTCCACTTCCCCTCCCATTCTCTAGATGACATGTCCATCATGGGCCTCCTGCAGTGCCACAATGATGCCACCCGAAGGTTGCAGGAACAGCAACTCATATTCCGCTTGGGAACCCTGTAGCCCAATGGTATCAATGTGGACCTCACCAGTTTCAAAATCTCCCCTTCCCCCACTGCATCCCAAAACCAGCCCAGTTTGTTCCCTCCCCCCACTGCACCACACAACCAGCCCAGCTCTTCCCCTCCACCCATTGCATCCCAAAACCAGTCCAACCTGTCTCTGCCTCCCTAACCTGTTCTTCCTCTCACCCATCCCTTCCTCCCACCCCAAGCCGCACCCCCATCTCCTTCCTACTAACCTCATCCCACCTCCTTGACCTGTCCGTCTTTCCTGGACTGACCTATCCCCTCCCTACCTCCCCACCTATACTCTCTCCACCTATCTTCTTTTCTCTCCATCTTCGGTCCGCCTCCCCCTCTCTCCCTATTTATTCCAGAACGCTCTCCCCATCCCCCTCTCTGATGAAGGGTCTAGGCCCGAAATGTCAGCTTTTGTGCTCCTGAGATGCTGCTTGGCCTGCTGTGTTCATCCAGCTTCACATTTTATTATCAACCTGTCTCTGCCTCCC
The DNA here is from genome assembly GCF_030684315.1 of Stegostoma tigrinum. Lineage (NCBI taxonomy): Eukaryota > Metazoa > Chordata > Chondrichthyes > Orectolobiformes > Stegostomatidae > Stegostoma > Stegostoma tigrinum. Next base: position 3,931,425 of record NC_081378.1, read on the forward strand.
TAACCTGTTCTTCCTCTCACCCATCCCTTCCTCCCACCTCAAGCCGCACCTCTATCTCCTACCTACTAACCTCATCCCACCTCCTTGACCTGTCCGTCTTCCCTGGACTGACCTATCCCCTCCCCACCTCCCCACCTATACTCTCCTCTCCACCTATCTTCTCCTCTATTCACCTTCAGTCCGTCTCCCGCTCCCTATTTATTCCAGAACCCTCTCCCCATCCCCCTCTCTGATGAAGGCTCTAGGCCCGAAACGTCAGCTTTTGTGCTCCTGAGATGCTGCTTGGCCTGCTGTGTTCATCCAGCTCCACACTTCGTTATCTCGGATTCTCCAGCATCTGCAGATCTCTGATCACTATTCCCGCTTCCTGGTCTGCACCTGGGGATCATTCACAGTTTTTGTGTGAGCTGCAGGCGAGACTGGTTATACCCTCACCTGACAAACCACTCCACTAGCTCCTGGTCTTTAAAAATTAATTCATGGGATACGGCCATCGCTGGCTGGGACGGCACTTATTGCCCGTCCCTAATTGCCCAGAGGGCAGTTAAGAACCATCCATGTTGTTGTGGGTGTGGAGTCACGTGTATTCCAGGCTGGGCAAGGATGGCAGAATTCTGTGTGGGGGAGAAAGGCATTTGTGAAGCAGACAGGTTTATTTTTATTAACAGTTATCATGGTCACCAGCTGTTTATTCCACATTTTACCCCATTCAGATTTCACCATCTGCTGCGGGGAAGGAATTGAACCCATGTTCCCCAGAGCATTAGAACTATTACATAGAACTATTACATAGAACATTACAGCACATGGCCCTCGATGTTGTGCCGACCTGTCATACCAATCTCAAGCCCATATAGCCTACACTATTCCATGTACGCCCATATGCTTATCCAATGACGACTTAAATGTACCTAAAGTTGGTGAATCTACTACCGTTGCAGGCAAAGCGTTCCATTCCCTTACTACTCTGTGAGTAAAGAAACTACCTCTGACATCTGTCCTATATCTTTCACCCCTCAATTTAAAGCTATGCCCCCTCTGTCTGAGGTTCTGGATAGATGGCCCAGTAACATCACCTCAGTACGATTACCACCCTTCCTTTGATTCTTCCATGGGGTGTGGGTGTCACTCACAAGGCCAGCAATTGTTGCCCGTCCCTAATTGCCCGAGAACTGAGTAGCTTGCTGGACTATTTCGGACGGTTGTTCAGAGTCAGTCTCATTGCAGTGGGTCACCTATTGACTGGAGCAGTTTTCTTTCACTGGAGGGCGTTCTAACTGCAGTCATCTTCATGTGGCTAGCTTTTCCTCATTTCAGATTTTATTCAGTCCAAACTTCACGATGTGCCGGAGGGCGATTTGAACCAATAATCCTGGAGTGTTATGCCCAGAGTGTTGGCTAGGCTAACAGTGATAGGACAGCACTCGTGTGGATGGCTTGAGCAAAAGGCCAGCTTTGATACGATAGACTGTGGGCTGTATCCCAAGGCAGGGGAATGTCCTGAGGCACTTCACAGGAGCATTATGAAAGCTGACACTGTGACATTTCAGAAGAGATGTGAAGTCAGGCAACCAAAATCTTGGTCAGAGGGTTGGTTCGGTAGGGGGAGAGGGTGGAAGAGTAGGTTCGGGAGGGGGTGGAGAGGGTAGGCTCGGGAGAGGGAGAGGGTGGAAAGGGAAGATTCAGGAGGGGGTGAGGATAGGGAGGGACTGGGAGAGGGTGGAGAGGGTCGGTCCGCGAGAGAAAGTAGGTGGAGAGAGTAGTTTCGGGTAGGGGATAGGGTGGAGAGGGTGTGTTTGGGAGGGAGAGAGAGTGGAGAGAGTAGGTTCAGGAGTGAGAGGGTGGAGAGGATAACTTCAGGAGAAAGCGGGGCTGGACGGAGTAGGTTCGGGAGGGGGTGGGGTGGAGAGGGTAGATTCAGGAGGAGGAGAGGGTGGAGAGAGTAGATTTGGGAGGGGTAGAGGGTGGAGAGGATAGGTTTGGGAGGGAGAGAGAGTGTGGAGAGTGTAGGTTCGGGAGGGGGAATGTCTGGAGAGGGTGTGTTTGGTAGGGGTAGAGGGTAGAGACGGTGGATTTGGGAGGGGATAGAGCATGGAGAGGGTAGATTTGGGAGGGGGTAGAGGGTGGAGAGGGTGTGTTCGGGAGGGGTAGAGGGTGGAGAGGGTAAGTTCGGGAGGGGGGAGAGGGTGGAGAGATTAGGTTTGGGAGGGGTACAGTGTAGAGAAGGTAGTTTTGGGAGGGGGTAGAGCATGGAGGGGGTGGGTTTGGGAGAGAATATGTTCAGGAGGGGGCAGGGGGTGGAGAGCAGGGTGGAGAGGTAGGGAGGAAAATCTGGAGCATGGTGTCCAGGCCACTGAAGGCGAGACCACCAACAGTGGAGAGGCTTTAACTGGGGATATACCGTAAGGGGCATCAGTAAGGTGAATGGCCACAGTCTTTTTCCCCAGAGTGGGGGAGTCCAAATGTAGAGGGGCATAGGTTTAAGGTGAGAGTAGAAAGATTTAAAAGGGATTTAAGATTTAAGATTTAAATTTTTCACACAGTGGGTGGTACATGTATGGAACGAGCTGGGCCAGAGGGCCTGGTTCCATGCTGTATAACTCTGTGACTCTGGCGAAGTCGGCAAAGATTAGAGGGGAGCAGAGAACCCAGAAGGTAGAGGGACTGGAGGGAATCAGGGAGACAGGAGGCTAGTGGCCATGGTGGGATTGCCTCTTCATTCCCCACAATCCCCCACTCTTTCCCCCACCTTCATCCCGCTGCCTCGATCAGTTACTCTGAGACCACCCAATAGTGGAACATGTTCCTGCCTCCACACAGTACAGTCTGTTGATGCTCCCAGCCCTTTGACCTCGGCTTACCTCAGAATGAGATGTGGTTGGTTGCCAACCCTGCCAAAGCCCATTGATATGAGGGATTTGGATTTTCGAGATAATCCTTTCAGTTTATGAGCTGGGGGCTATTTGATCAAGAGCAAATGGTGCCCATTACTAGCTTCACATTAAGTGAATGAAGGTACACGGGCTGTTTGACTGAAGTCAGCCAGCTGGCATCTCAAGTAATGAAATTGTGGACTCCATTAAAAGGCTGGCTTCACATTGCAGCCTTGATTAATGCTTGAACTGTGCTAACTGAGTTTAGTCCAGTCTGTGAATCTAATTACAGCACAGCAGCGCATCCAACAGATACAAGAATTTCTGCAAAGATGTATATTACTGAGAGGTGGATGCAGAGTGGAATGGAAGTGTAGATAATTCAAACCACATCTACTGGAATAGATTAGCTTATGGTTTTATTCTTTTGATTCTTGCCATCTTCTGCTTAAGCCAACATAGTTGCAAAATGAAGATGGTAAATAATGAGCCTTGATAACTTAGGGGCCTATTGATAATGTGGGAATTGATAATGGTTGTAATGATTGTAAATTTTAGTGGGTTTCTCCTGTTGTCTTTTGTTTGGAAAATTAAACTGTCACAGATGTGTCATCAGGCTCAAACTCAAAGGTTAAGGGTAGTCAGGCTCAAAATTGAAGCCACACAAATCTTTTATTACAGCCACTGTAGTAAAGGTTTAACCCTGTCAGGAATGACTTGATTTACACTACCCTTCTTATTTGATTGCAGTAGTGTGGATCCATATAAAATGGGATGGAGCGTAGGTGTTGAAGCATTAACTCCTTTTTCATCTCTTGGAGGGCTGCAGAAGTTACCTTCAGTGGGTTCCAGCAGAGAGTTGTCGGATCGTTAAGAATTGGCAAGTTACTGAAAGAGTCAAAGACAACAGGAGCATTGAGCTATTTATTGACACCGTGAAAGAGTCAGAGGTGTATCCAGTAGAGGGTCACATTTCCACAAAAATAGTTTAATCTGGGGGAGACCCTCACCAAATTGAATGTGACGAGTGATATTGATAGTAACCAAGGGTAGGCTGTATTTTATTCTGAATACTCATTGTGTGTTTGTGGATCTTCTGTGCAGCTAATGCACTTGTTGTATTTGGCAGGCATGCATTATCCTGCACTTTCAGGTTCTTAATGACTGGCAATTGCAGAACTGGGGCCGGGTTCACAGTCTAAGGATAGGGAGTAGCTCATTTCGGACTGAGATGAGGAGAAATGTTTTCACCCAGAGAGTGATGAGCCTGTCACAGAAAGTAGTTGAGGACAAAAGATTGAATGTTTCCAAGAAGGAGTTAGATGTAGTTCTGAGAGCCAAATGGATTAAAGGCTATGGGGAGGAAGCAGGAACAGGGGACTGAGTTGGATGATCAGCCATGATCATACTGAATGCTGGTGCAGCCTTGAAGGGCCAAATGGCCCATTCCTGCTCAATTTTTGATGTTTCTGTACACATTTTTAGGGACTTCCCACTTATGTCATCTTCTCTGTTTCTCTTTCAATGCTGAAAGGTTTTGCAGCTGTTACAGGTAAAAGATTGTGGATGTGTTTAAAAAGCCTTTCTGTTAATTGATCCGATCCACAGTTCAGCTTCAAAATTGGGGAGGGTATTTGAGGAATTAGACTAAGTATGTGAATGAGCAAAGTATTTGAAGATGAACTTTTGTATCTCTGTGTGTATATGTACCATACTTAGGAAGGTAAGAGAGGGTAAGACTTAGCAGTGTGTGTGCTGAAACAAGTGAAACTGATATGATAGAGACTGAGAGATGTTTCATGGACTTATCTAGTCATAAACTTGGCAACAACCAATAAGGTAAACAGAAGGCTGAGTCCTCTCACTAATGCTGTCAAACACAATGGGGAGAGATGATTTCCTTGTGGTATTACCACTGGGCTGTTAATCCAGAGACCCAGGTAATGTTCATGGGCTTGAATCCCGTCACAGCAGATGGTGGAATGAGTGAGAGTCCAATGATGACCATGAATCCATTATCACTTGTTGGGGAAAACAAATCTGGTTCTCTAATGTTCTTTAGGGAAGGAAACTGCCATCCTTACCTGGTCTGGCTGACATCGGACCCCAGACCCACAGCAGTGTGGTTGACTCTTAACTGCCCTCTGGGCGATTAGAGGTGAGCAATAAATGCTGGCTAAGCCAGTGACATGCTCATCCTGTGAATGAATTAAAAAGCAACACCAGAGTATTCTCATAGAATTCCTCTAGTACAGAAGCAGGCCATTCAGCCCATACTCACCATCCAAAGAGCACCCCACCCTCCCCTATAACCCTGCATTTTCCATTGGCTTACCCACCTCGCCTGCACACTATAGACAATTTTATCCTCACCTGCACATCTTTGGATTGTGGGAGGAAACTACAGGACCCTGTGGAAACCTTCACAGGCAGTCACCTGAGGTTGGAATTGAACCCAGGCCCCCAGCACTGTGACGTAACAGTGCTAGCCACCATGCCACATGACTCTGGCCAGGCTCCATAGGGAACACACTGTGTGTTCCTGATCCCAGCCTCAGACGGGAGACATTCTGAACTGGACGTGGTTTCATGAGAAATTATCAGATTGAGCCCTGTTACCAAATATTTAGGAAGGAATGTGCAGCCTCAGTAACAGAGAGAGGTGGTCTGACATGGATCTGTCGGATAGGAAACAGTGTAGAAAAAAGTAAATCTTAAGACTGGTAGAGTTGAAATAAACCTGGAAGCCTGCACAGAGGAAGACTGACACGAAGTTATACAATTTAGGTTAATGTCACAAATGTATTTCTGAATGAGTGTTCCACGCATGAAATGGAATCAGAAACAGAAATTGCTGGAAAACCTCAGCAAATCTGGTGACATCTGTGGAGGGAAATAAGAGTTGGTGCTTCAGGTCAAGTGAACTGGAATAGAATTCTGAGTAAGGAAAACCTTGGAATCATTTAAGAAGTAATTGCAGTTCTGGGAACGTAGATGAGTTGAACTGTAATTAACCAAATTGCTTGTAACAGTTTCCCTTTACAAGTCAAGCATGTACTTCATTTTTTAGTGGAGAGCGTGGTACTGCTTCTGGTTCCGTCACACCTTTCATGACCACTGGATGTCTCAAATCTCATTACTGCGATCTGAAATGTCTTTCAAGTGTAGTCTGAAGTAGAAAATGCAGCAGCCAAACTGTACTGAGCAAATACCCTCGAACAGCAGATTGCGTTTAATGCTAACTGTCTCTGGTTTATGTGAAAGTTAATGATTCGTTATCCTGCTCAGAATGTTTCCTTGTGAACTTACAGAAAACAACCTTTCGATACCATTAAAGCCTTGAAGAAGTAAAAGTTCAAGAATTTGAAGAAAGGAATTTAGGAAATGGAAACAAGTGAACTGATCTTGAAAATGCCCGTTGCAGACTTGTGGGCTGAGTGGCCTGTTTCTGTATGATTTTATACATCTCTGACCAGATAATTCATTGTGTGATATTGTTTGATGACTTTGTATTGTTCTAAGTAACAGTGCTGTTTGATGGTGATAAATGACAATCTTCTGGAGAGTGCAGTAGGCTTCCTCTCAGTTTTACTGCACAGCTTCAATTGGCCAGGCATCTCCAACGTGAGATAACAAAGTGTGGAGCTGGATGAACACGGCAGGCCAAGCAGCATCTCAGGAGCACAAAAGCTGATGTTTCGGCATGAAGGGTCTAGGCCCAAAACGTCAGCTTTTGTGCACCTGAGATGCTGCTTGGCCTGCTGTGTTCATCCAGCTTCACACTTTGTTATCTTTGGATTCTCCAGCATCTGCAGTTCCCATGATCTCTGATCTCCAACTTGAGACTTGATTATCTTCAGTTTATGAGGAATGGGTTCAGCTGCTTGTTGCTTCTAACAAGAATCTGTCAGCCTTGGTATGACCTCAACTGCTTCTCTTACACTGGTTTAAGAGCAGCCTGCTAGCGCACTCAGGATCATTCAGCAAGTGTTGCCCAAACACAGAATCACATCTAACAGGCAATGTTTTGGATTTTGTAAGAACAATGGTTGAGCACAGCCTCTACTCAGTTAGCAGCCTTTTCTCCTGCAGTGTAAGTCATTATGATTATTTGAAGTTTGGCATTCTTGCATTTGTGTCCTAATGAATGCAAGATGAAGAGCTTCAACAACATGCCTGTCTTTGCAGCTATCCCTGTTTCCACCCAGTGATGAATTAGAAGGCTTATTTTTGTGCTGGTTTGGTTAGTGAGACTTGGAAGAATAAAGATTCTTGTTACTGTTAGCTTTGAGCATCACCACGGGAGAATATTTAAGAGGCATTTAGACAGACAGAAGAACAGGCAGGAAATGGAGGGATATGGATCACATGCAGGCAATGGGATTAGTTTAGAATGGCATCAGAGTCAGCACAGACATGATGGGCTGAAGGGCCTGTTATTGTGCTGTATTGGTCTGTGATCTTTACAATGTAGAAAGCTCTACTATTGCAGTGGGAGGAAGCTAGTGAGCAGCCTAAGCCTGGCCATTGAGCAGTCGGGCCAAATGGCCTGTTTCTGTGCTGGACAGACAGAACAACTCCATATAATTCTTAATAATTCTACAATGCCTCAGGGTAGATTCACTGAGCAGAAAACCGGCTTCTGGTTTGGAGCAGGACGCTACTGTTACACAGGAAAATGGTAGACTTACAAAGATGAGCATGTTGCCATGCTGGCAGCCTTTTATCGATTTGGGCATTGTCAGTAATGAGTGCAAGACTGGAGCTGTTCCAGCCAACAGGAAAACCCACCAGGTGCTGGAAAGGACAAGGGTTGACATGAACTTGTCAGATCGCAGTTGCTGGCTGTCTTGTTATTCGTTCTTGGATGTGGGAGTCACTGGCAAGACCAGCATTTGCTACCCATCCCAAATTGATCCTGAACTCGGTGGCTTGCTTGGCTGTTTCAGACGTTAGTTAGGGGCGTTTTTGTGTGTGTGTGTGTGTGTGTGTGTGTGTGTGTGTGTGTGTGTGTGTGTGTGTGTGTGTGTGTGTGTGTGTGTGTGTGTGTGTGTGAGAGAGTATGTATTTGTGAGTGTACATGTTGGGAGAGAGAGTATGTATTTGTGAGTGTACATGTTGGGAGAGAGAGAGAGCCTGTGTTTGTGTGAGAGGGTGTGTCTTGGGAGAGAGTGTTTGTGTTTGGGTGTGTGTATTTGTGTATGTGTGTGATTGTGTGCATGGGTGTGCATGCTCATCCATATGTGTGTGTGTACGTGCACACGTGTGTATGTGCAAGTGTGCACATGTGTAAATGTGTGTGTGCAATTGTTTGCATGCACACGTCTGTAAGTATCTGTGTGCGCACGTGAGTGTGTAAATGTGTGCAGGTGTGCATGCATGTGTATTTGTGTATGCACATGTGTAAGTGTGTGTTTGTGTGTGTGTGTGTGTCTGTTCGCATGTATGTGTGTGAGAGAGAGAGAGAGAGAGAGAGAATTCTGGAGAAATTGAGCAGATCTGACAGGGTCTTTGGACAGATGTGCAGAGTTAACATTTAAGCCCAGGATGACTTCTTGAGAACACGTTGTGTGTTTGAAAATGTTGCACTTGTCAACTTTATGATAGATCGATTCATCAAATAATCGAGAATTTTGTTTTGCTTCGAAACTGCTTCATGTGACATTTTATCTTCGGCTGTTTAGGTGTCGTTTTGTGAGGAGCAATGCCCGTAGTTGCTTGTCAGTGATTAAAATGTCAATCTTCGAGTGCTTGACACCCGCTCATTTTCCAGACCACTCTGCGTTTTCAAGATGTTGTTGTTAAGGGGATGAAAGTGGAGAACTTAACATTGATACCCTGCCATGGTGACCTAGCTGTGGCCTAGCTACACTGCCGTCAGGGTAAAACGGCAGAGCTTTCACCACGAGGGGATTTGAAACACAGCACAGCAAGTTACTGTGTTTTGCTGTTTGTGTTCTCTCCAGACAGTTTAATTTGACTGATGCAGTAAGCTTCAGAGTACAGTGTTGGCAGCTGTTTGTAATGTGATGTATTTATAGCACAGAGATAAAGCAGGACACAATGATGTGAATGAGAGACAAAGAAAAGCAGTGATTTGAATGAAAACAATCATGGGGGTCGAGGCTGTTTTTGGATGAAATGTTAAACCAAGGCCCTGTCTCTGTCTTTACAGTGATACACACAGATCCATGGCATGTTTGGAAGCATAATTATACTGGCTAATAATTACCCCATGGTTCTCTGGATCTGGTCCACCTGGTCTCAATCATTTCACGTTTGTTTGTTTAAAAAGCATTTCTCAATGTATGTACAGATGGACATATCAATTACGAGCAGGAGTAGGCCATTCAGCCCCTCAGTACTGCTCGGCCGTTCAAATAAAATCACAGCTGATCTGACAGTAACTTCAAGTCTTAATCGCCACTTTGCCCTCCTGATAACCTTTCACACCAACCTCCCAACTTTGCTCATTAAAAATCTATCCACCTTTGCCTTAAAAATATCCATAGACTGTGCTTCCACCACCTTTTCAGGAGGAGAGTCCCACAGACTCACGACCCTCTGAGAGAGAAATCCCTGGTAAAATGAGTGAGACTGAATTCACACTAAGGATAAAAACCAGGACTAAAAATAATTGAATCACTCAGTCTGTAGTTCCACACCCCCATCCTTCCCACTAAACTGTGCTTTTTATATAAAACTTTCAGTGTCGAATTGCATATCAGTGAACTGAACATTTTCCTGTCAAACATATCAGTGACTCCACTGATTTTTAAGAGCAAATATTGGATAATACCAGTGAGATTTATCTGTTCGATACAGTTCACTGTGTGACTTGCTTCATTCTCCCCAAGGCTCATGTTATCAACCTGCACACATTTAACAACATTCCTTGGGAGCTAACCCCTTATTTCATTAATAGCTGCAGTACCACTGTGAATTCTCAGCCCCAGAGCAAAGAAAAAAATGTACCAGCTAAAATGAGCTGAAATACTTTGATTTAAGGAATATTAAGCACAGATGGATTCTGTTTCTTTAATTACGACAGAATAATTATGACTCTGAGTTGGGCCTTAATTTCCTAACCCACGGTCTATTCTGTAACCAAGATCTACGTTTTTTGATGCAGGAGCCTGAAATTTGACAGAAGGCTAGAAATTGAAGAGTTTATTTCTACTTTGGTGTCCTCTTACAGGCTCTTAAATTTATTCTCATCCATCGAAACAGTCTCCTGGAAACTCTGAAACAGCTGCTCCTTTGAAAGACGTACCATGTGAAACTGATGAAAAATAATCTGGGAAATTGTGTGGGTGCTGTATAAGTGGAGGCTGAGCAATCACACAGCATTCTAAATTGGCTAATGGTTCTGCTGAGGTATTGAAAATTGACTTCAAGCCCTATCCCAAGATCTGCATTCTTGTTACTGACCCCATCTGTTGTACGATTGTCTGAGGTTTAAAGCCGGCCCTTCACAAGCTTGGCATTGTATTGTTCCTCGAGCCATCACTGAGAGCAGCTGTGTCTACCTCTTGGAACGTCACCTGACTTTGCCCTCGTTTCAGCTTCTCTGCTATGAAAACCTTCATCCGTGCTTCTCTACTTACCCTGTAGACTCGACTGTGGTGAACCAGGCTTGGCCAGCCTCACCCACCCACATTCTCGCTTCAGTCAGGCCAAGTCAATTGATCAGCCTGTTGCCCACGTCCTAGCCTGTAGAGTATCTCCATCAGGAATCACTGCTGTTCTCACTGACCTATGCTGGCTACTGCTCTGCCAGTGTCTCCCTTTTCAAAATTCCCATTCTCAGCTTCAAATCTGTCCTGATCCCACCCATCCCTCTCCCTGGAATTTTCTCCAGCTTTACAAACCTTGTATCTCAGATCCTCTCTTTCTGGCCTCTTGAGCCTCCATAGACATTTACAGCACAGAAGGAGGCTGTTTGGCCTATCATGTCTGCACCAAACTATACTCATCCCATTTTCCAGCTTTTAGCTTGTAACCCATGGGCACTGTGGCAATACAAGTGAGTATCTAAATATTGATTGAATGTTAAGAGAGTACCCCACTCAGATCTTGGGTTTGAATTGCTCCGCTGTTTGCTGGCCTTCCCTTTAGCTGCGTGGGCCCCAATGCTCTGGAATTCCATCTCAACATTGTGTGTGTGTGTGTGTGTGTGTGTGTGTGTGTGTGTGACAGAGCAAGAGAGAGAGTGTGTGTGAGAGAGAGTGTGTATGTGTGTCTGTGTATGTGTGCGTGCGTGTTTAGTGGGAGTCTTGTGTATGGGAGTGAGTGTATGTGTGTATGTGAGAGTGAGAGCGTGATGTAGTCTGAGTAAAATTAAATGCAAAACATTGCTGATGGTAGAAATCTCAAACACACAGAATCCTGGTGAAACTCAGCAGGACTGACAGTGTCTGCAGGGAGAGAAATGGAGTTAATAATTCGAGTCTAGTATGATTCTTCTTCAGAACTCTGCTGTAAAGCAGGGAGACTGGACACTTTGGCCAATTACATCTTGGGATGGAGTTTAATTGGATTTTTGAAAACGTTGTGGAAGTTTTTATAACTAAAATGAATGGTGAAGAGTATCTACAGCACAAAGATTATTGCTGGATAATCAGTATTTGAATTGTACAGAAATTTTTGTCGTGGGTTGATACACTCGAGCATCATCATTAGTTTGTAAAAACTATTTGTATCTTTGGCTGTTTGGCAGGGATCAGATTCAAAATAACCAGTTTGGCAACTTTCTGTTGTTGTCAAGGTCAGAAATCAGGTTATAGTCCACAGGCTTATCTGAAAACACAAGCTTTTGGAGCCTCACTCCATCTTCAGGAGTGAGGCTTCGAAAGCTTGTGTTTTCAAATAAACCTGTTGGACTATGACCTGGTGTCATGAGATTTCTGACCCAGTCCAACGCCAGCACCTCCACTTCATTTTGTTATCAACACATGCAAGTTACTGAGCTTTACTGAGTTCCTTATTCCCTTGCCTGAAGCAAGTACTGCTGGTGCAAATTAAGTTGCCAGCTAAATAAATTCCAATCTCACATTTTGTAGTCACTTCATCCACTTTATTTACTGTGTTCCTTTAGTCCAGCACAGAGGTGGTGGGACGTGGAAACAAAATGGAGGCAAAGGTCTTTGGTGAGATTCAAAAGAGTACTTCTTGTTCCTTCCTCTGTTTTCTGAAAGTTAGTGACTTTCTCGGGTTACTCCAGCTTCAGAGAGCAAATATTGATGTTCAATGCACAACAGAATCCACAAGAATTGACTTACATGGAGGTTCTGATCATAAAATGTAGAAGTCAGTAATCATGCAGTTTGAAATTATTTAAATATATACCTGTTTCAATGTCAGCAATTTGCTTAGATCTTAAGTCTTGGGAGCAGAAATAGGCCACTCAGCCCATTGAATCTTCCCCACCATTCGGTGGGATTGTGGCTGAACTGATAATTGCCACTCTACTTTCCAGCTTTTCCCCTGATTCCCTTCCTGTTGAAAAATCTGTCCATCTCAGCCTTGAATAAAAGTTGCCAATGTCCTTTTGTAAAGGGGTTGGGCCACTGTCACTGTTGACAGCAGACGTCCATTGGGCAGTTCAAGTTGTACCATCCAACAGACGATGTTGTATCTCATTGAAGGTGAGAAAAGATGCTGGCCAGTAGCATTAAAAGCCTTTTATCTGACAATCCCATTAAAGGGCAACAGATTCATCTGTTTCTACCACATGGAAGGCCATTATCTTGGTTGAATGGTAATGTATAATAATGAGGTATATACTTCAATGGACACAGAACCAGCACTTTTGTTGTGTTTCATATTTCTAGCATCTGCAGTTCTTTGTGTTTGTTTTTCTATAACATCTTGTTCTGTTCTAAATCTTTAATGAAACCAGGAATGCAATTTAATTATAGGTCACGTGGAGATTGTAAAATACCGTGTTTTCACTTGAGGTCTAAATGGAATCGAAACAGAAACACCAATTGATGATGTTCCCTCTGCAACATTAAAGGAACTCGACAGCAGCAGGATGTCGCAGCACTTTAGAGCCTCCCAAGGTGTAAACAGGCTTCACAGTGTTTCTGTGATACCAGCAGATCCATGAGCCTCAGACCTTTGTGTGCAACATTTGAAGCTTTCATTTTTGTGTTTAGATTACCTCTCAGTTTCAACCTTGACTTTTAACATAAGACAAACAGCCGCTAACACAATAATTTAGTAAAACACTCCCAGTGTGAGACTGGGTATGAAGTAGTAAGGGCAAAAATTTAGCAGCATGAGTTTGTGGTGATGTCTAATCATTGTTCTATCTCACACTGTCATATGTAACTTGCAGTTGTACGATGTAGCACCTTTCACTACCTACTGGATGTCTCCATACACTTTACAGCCAAGGAGTCACTTATCTTATATTCATTCATGGGATTTGACCATCACTGGGTAGGCCCAGCATTTATTGCCCATCCCTAATTGCCCAGAGGGGCAGTTATGGCTCAACCATATTGCACAATGTTGGAATATAAACAGCCCAATGGTATCCATGTGGACTTCACAAACTTCAAAATCTCCCCTCTCCCTACCGCACCCCAAAACCAGCCCAGCTCGTACCCGCCTCCCTAACCTGTCCTTCTTCCTACCTATCCCCTCCTCTCACCTCAAGCCCCACCCCCATCTCCTACCTATTAACCACATTCCGCCCCCTTGACCTGTCCGTCGTCCCTGGACTGACCTATTCCCTCTCTAACTCCCCACCTACACTCTACTGGCTCCATCCCCACCTCTTTGACCTGCCTGTCTCCTCCCCACCTGTCTTCTCCTCTATCCATCTTCTATCTGCTTCCCCCTCTGTCCTTATTTATTTCAGAGCCCCCCTTCCTCTCCCCCATTTCTGAAGAAGGGTCCAGGCCCGAAACGTCAGCTTTCCTGCTCCTCTGATGCTGCTTGGCCTGCTGTGTTCATCCAGCTCTACACCTTGTTATCTCAATGTGAATCTATGTTTGTTTTGTTGACTGAGAGATCCCTGAAATCAGGGAGTGCACCCCTGATATTTGTGGGAATTGCTGTGCACCTGTTTGTTTCTGAATTTCCTGCATTCCAACCATCACTATACTTCAGATATACTTCATTGACTGTAAAGAGGACTGGGACATTGCAAAGTGAATGGTGCTATGGAAATGCAAGTCTGTCTTTTAACGTGGCTTTCCATTTGTTCTTCGATGTGAAGTATGTGTACAAGTACAAACAGCAATGATTTGGGACAAGAGACTGAACTCCGATCCACATCTGCCCCTGATAACCTTTCACCTCCAGCCAAACAAGAATTTACCTACTGTAAACAAAAATGCTGAAGATTTCAGGGGGTCAGCCAGCATCCATGGAGAGAGAGCAAGCTAATGCTTCGAGTCTAGATGACTCTTCAGAGTTGATGTGAAGTGTGGAGGGGGCAGCGTTTATGTTATAGTGAGGGGGAGGGGGTGGAATGCTGCTGGAGAAAGGATGTTGAAAGTTCAGATTAAGCAATTGGAATGTGAGAATGGCAAAGCAATGATGTGTCTCATTACCAGGTTGGGAAGAACAGACAGTCCCACTGGGGTGAGAGGTCGAGAAAGGATGATAAAGAATGTAACAAGCAAAACTAAAAGAAGGTTCACAATTTGAAGATGTTGAATTCAATATTGAGCCCAAGAAGCTGGAAAGTGCCGAGTGTGAAAATGAGATGTTTTTCCTCCAGTTTGCACTGTGATTCGCTGGAGCACTGCAGCATACTGAGGATGGACGAGAGGGCATGTGAGCAGGCCGCTGTGTTAAAGTGATCAGCCACAGGAAGATTGGGGTCAGGCTTATGCACAGACTGAAGAATTTACCGACTTATCTTAAAAATTTTCAATGAACTTTCTTCCACTTCCTTCTGAGGCAGAGCATTCCCTAGGGTCACGTAACCCTCTCAGAGAAATTAATTCTCCCTTCGTGTCTGCCTGAAAAGGGAAACCCCTAACTTTAACAGAGCACCTATCTCTGCACTGAGCCACAGAGGAACTATCCTGTCCACATTCACTTTCTCCAAATCCTTCAAGATTTTACACTCATCAGTAAAGTCACTCCTAACTTCTTTGAAACTCCAGGGCAGGCCATTCACTCAGAAAAGTTTCTGAAGGAGGGTCCTGACCTGAACCATCAGCTTTCTTGCTCCTCTGATGCTGCCTGACCTGTTGTGTTCATCCAGCCCCAGACCGTGTTATCCCACAAATTCCAGGGATCAATCTAGTAAACCCGCTGTGAACCACGCCAAAGTACTTACATTCTTCCATGAGTAAGAAGACTAAGACTGTACACTCAATTCAAGATGTGATCTCTCCAATGCCGATAATAACTGAAGCATGATATCATTATTGTTCAATTCCTTCATACTTTACACTATAAACTCAATGTCATGATGTCATGTAACTGTCTTAAAAGTACACTGTTTGGTTTGGGATCAGTATTAAAACACAACATTCACCTTGCCCATTCTGCAACACAACAGCTACAGAATCCAGTGTTGTTTGCTTGGCACAATGAGCGTTTTAGATCATGAAAGATATGAGTTTTCTGTCCACAAATTACACTGAAAGCATTACATGCTCCGGAAGATCACAGTTATGGTTTCAGCATAAATATTCATTGTTATTAATTATATTCAAACTAATAACTGTGATGTTTTGGAGCATGTTAAATTCTTTCAGTCTAACTTACGGAGAGAAAACTTCCGCCAGCTTGTTCGTAATGGTTATAGAGGTGGTCTTACTGTGTAAATTGTGTCATTGAGTTTGTGGTAAATGCCATATAAGATTTGTTTGTTACACTTCAGTGATACAATCTCCTTTAATGCTGCAAGTCAGCCATTGTGAACTTTAAGCTTATCCTGTCAGTTTGTCAATGTAAATTGAATAATATAGCAGTATTTGACATTTTAGAACTCAGTCTGCAATCCACTCCTGATAAATTACTATTAATGATAACTCATGTTGTATAACAACAAAAGGATTTGAACTGGTTCAACATCACTGCACAGCTTATTGACTTTTCTGAGAAGAGATAGAAGAGAATTCAGGATGCCAATACCTTTATTTGTTTAAGACTAATTAAGAGAAGGTCGGAATCGCAACAAGCAAATAAGCAATTAAATTAGCTTTTTAAATGTTTCATTTAATGTTTAGTAAAATTGCAGCAGTTTGTTCGGATATTATACTTGAATTGGAAAGCATCTGGTTTAGGTCATGGTTCGACTTAAAAGGAGCTTCTAGGCAAAATAAATTTAGAACCCCAGTCATGGGATATGAGTACGGTGTGGTGTGATAACAGTATTGTGCGGTGAAATAGCGGTACAGTTCAGTGGTTGTGGGTATAATGCAGTGTGATATAATTGCGATGTGGGTAGGTTATCAATATGGTGAGGTAGGATATGAGTATGGTGCAGTGTGACATCAGTACGGTGCAGTGAGATATCAGTACGGTGCAGTTTGACATCAGTACAGTGCAGCGTGACATCAGTACGGTGCAGTGACACATCAGTACGGTGCAGTGAGATATCAGTACGGTGCAGTGTGACATCAGTACGGCGCAGTGAGACATCAGTACGGTGCGGTGTGACATCAGTACGGTGCGGTGTGACATCAGTACGGCGCAGTGAGACATCAGTACGGTGCGGTGTGACATCAGTACGGTGCGGTGTGACATCAGTACGGTGCGGTGTGACATCAGTACGGCGCAGTGAGACATCAGTACGGCGCGGTGAGACATCAGTACGGTGCGGTGTGACATCAGTACGGTGCGGTGTGACATCAGTACGGTGCGGTGAGACATCAGTACGGTGCGGTGTGACATCAGTACGGTGCGGTGTGACATCAGTACGGTGCGGTGTGACATCAGTACGGTGCAGTGAGATATCAGTACGGTGCGGTGTGACATCAGTACGGTGCGGTGTGACATCAGTACGGTGCAGTGAGATATCAGTACGGTGCAGTGAGATATCAGTACGGTGCAGTGTGACATCAGTACGGTGCAGTGTGACATCAGTACGGTGCAGTGAGATATCAGTACGGTGCGGTGTGACATCAGTACGGTGCAGTGTGACATCAGTACAGTGCAGCGTGACATCAGTACGGTGCAGTGACACATCAGTACGGTGCGGTGTGACATCAGTACGGTGCGGTGTGACATCAGTACGGTGCGGTGTGACATCAGTACGGTGCAGTGCGACATCAGTACGGTGCAGGGTGACATAAGTACGGTGCGGTGAGATATCAGTACGGTGCGGTGTGACATAAGTACGGTGCAGTGTGACATCAGTATGGTGCGGTGAGACATCAGTACGGTGCGGTGTGACATCAGTACGGTGCGGTGTGACATCAGTACGGTGCAGTGAGATATCAGTACGGTGCGGTGAGATATCAGTACGGTGCGGTGAGACATCAGTACGGTGCGGTGTGACATCAGTACGGTGCGGTGTGACATCAGTACGGTGCGGTGTGACATCAGTACGGTGCGGTGAGACATCAGTACGGTGCGGTGTGACATCAGCACGGTGCGGTGTGACATCAGTACGGTGCAGTTTGACATCAGTACGGTGCGGTGTGACATCAGTACGGTGCAGTGTGACATCAGTACGGTGCGGTGAGACATCAGTACGGTGCGGTGTGACATCAGTACGGTGCGGTGTGACATCAGTACGGTGCAGTTTGACATCAGTACGGTGCGGTGTGACATCAGTACGGTGCAGTGACACATCAGTACGGTGCAGTGAGACATCAGTACGGTGCAGTGTGACATCAGTACGGTGCAGTGTGACATCAGTACGGTGCAGCGTGACATCAGTACGGTGCAGCGTGACATCAGTACGGTGCAGTTTGACATCAGTACGGTGCAGTGTGACATCAGTACAGTGCAGCGTGACATCAGTACGGTGCAGTGACACATCAGTACGGTGCAGTGTGACATCAGTACGGTGCAGTTTGACATCAGTACGGTGCGGTGTGACATCAGTACGGTGCAGTGACACATCAGTACGGTGCGGTGAGACATCAGTACGGTGCGGTGTGACATCAGTACGGTGCGGTGTGACATCAGTACGGTGCAGTTTGACATCAGTACGGTGCGGTGTGACATCAGTACGGTGCAGTGTGACATCAGTACGGTGCGGTGAGACATCAGTACGGTGCGGTTTGACATCAGTACGGTGCGGTGTGACATCAGTACGGTGCAGTTTGACATCAATACGGTGCGGTGTGACATCAGTACGGTGCAGTGACACATCAGTACGGTGCAGTGAGACATCAGTACGGTGCAGTGTGACATCAGTACGGTGCAGCGTGACATCAGTACGGTGCAGCGAGAGATCAGTACGGTGCAGTTTGACATCAGTACGGTGCAGTTTGACATCAGTACGGTGCAGTGTGACATCAGTACAGTGCAGCGTGACATCAGTACGGTGCAGTGACACATCAGTACGGTGCAGTGTGACATCAGTACGGTGCAGTTTGACATCAGTACGGTGCGGTGTGACATCAGTACGGTGCGGTGTGACATCAGTACGGTGCAGTGACACATCAGTACGGTGCGGTGTGACATCAGTACGGTGCAGTGACACATCAGTACGGTGCAGTGAGACATCAGTACGGTGCAGTGTGACATCAGTACGGTGCAGCGTGACATCAGTACGGTGCAGCGAGAGATCAGTACGGTGCAGTTTGACATCAGTACGGTGCAGTTTGACATCAGTACGGTGCGGTGTGACATCAGTATGGTGCAGTTTGACATCAGTACGGTGCAGTGACACATCAGTACGGTGCAGTGACACATCAGTACGGTGCGGTGTGACATCAGTATGGTGCAGTTTGACATCAGTACGGTGCAGTGACACATCAGTACGGTGCAGTGACACATCAGTACGGTGCGGTGTGACATCAGTACGGTGCAGCGAGAGATCAGTACGGTGCAGCGTGACATCAGTACGGTGCAGTTTGACATCAGTACGGTGCAGTTTGACATCAGTACGGTGCAGTTTGACATCAGTACGGTGCGGTGTGACATCAGTATGGTGCAGTTTGACATCAGTACGGTGCAGTGACACATCAGTACGGTGCAGTGACACATCAGTACGGTGCGGTGTGACATCAGTACGGTGCAGCGTGACATCAGTACGGTGCAGCGAGAGATCAGTACGGTGCAGTGAGACATCAGTACGGTGCAGTTTGACATCAGTATGGTGCAGTTTGACATCAGACGATGTGGTGGGATATCAGACGATGTGGTGGGATATCAGTACGATGTGGTGGGATATCGGTACGATGTGGTGGGATATCAGTTAGTTGTGGTGGGATATCGGTACGATGTGGTGGGATATCGGTACGATGTGGTGGGATATCGGTACGATGTGGTGGGATATCAGTACGATGTGGTGGGATATCAGTACGATGTGGTGGGATATCAGACGATGTGGTGGGATATCAGTACGATGTGGTGGGATAGCAGTTAGTTGTGGTGGGATATCGGTACGATGTGGTGGGATATCAGTACGATGTGGTGGGATATCGGTACGATGTGGTGGGATATCAGTACGATGTGGTGGGATATCAGACGATGTGGTGGGATATCAGTACGATGTGGTGGGATATCGGTACGATGTGGTGGGATATCGGTACGATGTGGTGGGATATCGGTACGATGTGGTGGGATATCAGACGATGTGGTGGGATATCAGACGATGTGGTGGGATATCAGTACGATGTGGTGGGATATCAGTACAATGTGGTGTGATATCGGTACAGTGCAGTAGTATATCATTACGGTGCAGTGGGATATCAGTACAGTGCGGTAGTATATCAGTACGGTGCAGTGGTATATCAGTAAGCTGCGGTGAGATATCAGTTTGGTGCAGCGGGATATCATGATGGTGCAGTGGTGTATCAGTACGGTGCGATGGGATATCAGTGTGGTGCAGTGGGTTATCGGTACACTGCAGTGGGATGTCAGTATGGTGTGGTGAGATTTAAGTATGGTACAGTTGGATATCAGTACAGTGCAGTGAGATATGAGTACGGTGCAGTGGAATATGAGTACACTGCAGTGGGATATGATTATGGTTTGGTGAGATTTGAGTATGTTGCAGTGAAATATGGGTATGATGCCGTGAGATATGAGTATGGTGCAGGAATATTGGTACACGCAGGGGGATGTGGATACAGTGCAGTGGGATTTGGGTATGGTATGGTGGGATGTGGATACGGTGCAGTAGGGTTTGGATCTGGTATGGTGGGACATGGATACGGCGCAGTGGGGCTTGGGTATGGTATGGTGGGACATGGATACGGCGCAGTGGGGCTTGGGTATGGTATGGTGGGATATGGATACGGTACAGTGGGATTTGAGTGTGGTATGGTGGGATGTGGATACGGTGCTGTGGGATTTGGGTATGGTATGGTGGGATGTGGATATGGTGCAGTGGGATTTGAGTGTGGTATGGTGGGATGTGGATACGGTGCTGTGGGATTTGGGTATGGTATGGTGGGACGTGGATACGGTGCAGTGGGATTTGAGTGTGGTATGGTGGGATGTGGATACGGTGCTGTGGGATTTGGGTATGGTATGGTGGGATGTGGATACGGTGCAGTGGGATTTGAGTGTGGTATGGTGGGATATGGATATGGTGCAGTGGGATTTGAGTATGGTATGGTGGGATGTGGATATGGTGCAGTGGGATTTGGGTATGGTATGGTGGGATGTGGATATGGTGCAGTGGGATTTGGGTATGGTATGGTGGGATGTGGATATGGTGCTGTGGGATTTGGGTATGGGATGGTGGGATGTGGATATGGTGCAGTGGGATTTGAGAATATTATGGTGGCCTATGGATACCACATACGGTACCCTTACAGCTCTGTCATCGCAGTGCTGCTGCAAGGACAGACAGTCTACCCAGGAACAGACTCCCCGCTCATGTTCTTGACCCACTGGGGGCTGTGTACGGCAGAGACTCAGATACGCTGTTTGGGAAGTGAGTGCTGTTTGGTGCAGTAACTAACCCGAATGTTTCCCTTCACCCTGAGAATGGGCAGAGCTAGTTATTTTAATTATTCTCAGGATGTGGACATTGCTGGTGAGTGCAGCATTTATTGCCCATCCCTAATTGTCCCCAGAGGATAGTTAAGGGTCCACCACAATGTTGTAGGTCTGGAGTCACATCTAGGCCAGATGAGGTAAAGAATTTAATGAATGGGTGACATTAGTGAACCAGGTGGGTTTGTCCAACAATCAACAATAGATTCAAGGTAATCATTAGATTCTTAATTCCAGACTTTTTATTGGCTTTCCATTCCACCATCTGCTGTGGCAGGATTTGAACCCAGGTCCTTCAGATATTACCTGGGTCATGGATCTAGTGATAATACCACTGGGCCATCACCTCCCAGTGGTGTCAGTCTGTGAGAGAGGAGTCTGCAAGTTTGAGTAATGTGATAGCCCTCAGTGGAAAACAATATTACACAGACAGTGCTACTGACCTCCTCCCGAACCCTCACCTAAACCCCGCTCCATGCCCTGAAGCTGAAACCGAGCTGTGAGTATGGGACATGCTCAGTGAACCTGGTACATTGACCTACTGTGGGCAAGACACACCCTTCCTCAAAACCTCCAGCCCACACTATCAAACATTGAGTGACTCTCACCAATGGCTGTGACGCAGTGACAACAGTTGGCTGCCGAAAAAGATGGAGCTAAATTTCCAAAATAACAGTCACCCGCCATTGGCCCATCCCCCACACATGGTGCTGGAGCGACTCAGTTCACCATCTTTCACCATCAAACATTGTGTAGTATTAGAGATGTATAGGGTGGCACGGTGGCTCACAGCACCAGGGACATGAGCTCAATTCCGCCTTCGGGTGACTGTGTGGAGTTTGCACATTCTCCCTGTGTCTGTGTGGGTTTCCTCCGGGTGCTCCAATTTCCTCCTACAATCCAGAGATGCACAGGTTAGATGAATTAGCCATGCTAAATTGCCCATAATGTCCAAGGATACGTAGGCTGCGTGGATTAGCCGTGGAAAATGCAGGGTTACGAGTTGGGAGGGAACTGGGTCTAGGTCAGAGGGTTTTTGGAGGGTTGGTTCAGACCAAGTTGGCTGAATGGCCTTGTTCTGCACTGTGGGGTTCTGTGGTAGGCTCCATCTCTTCAGTGTTGTAGCTGAACAGAGACTCGCTCTCAAGCTGATGGTGAAGCATGAACAAATCTTTCTCACTGTGAGAACTTATTTATAATGACATCTCACTCATGGCAGCTATGTGTGCCCTTTGATCCTCTCATTTTTTCATTCCCACAACATCTCAGGGCTGCCCTGGGTTCTGCACGTGGGGTGGAGAGAGCCTGCCCCCCCCCCCCCCCCCCCCCCAGTGGAGCTTGTTGGTCTTGACGCTTTGGTCAGGCGACCCCAGTGGAGGTAGGGCGGGGACAGGGTTTATGCCCACAGGGCCCAGTATACTGAGTGTGAGCTGCCTGGAGGGAGGTGCCCCCTCCTCAGTTTGATCTTCCCCAGGGGCTACGTCTCGAGTGCCTTGGAGGGAAACCCCAGGGGGCCTGTGTGTGCCCCCTTTCTGGCTGGTTGTGTCATGACACATCCCTGTCTCCCTGTGAG
This sequence comes from Stegostoma tigrinum, assembly GCF_030684315.1. Lineage (NCBI taxonomy): Eukaryota > Metazoa > Chordata > Chondrichthyes > Orectolobiformes > Stegostomatidae > Stegostoma > Stegostoma tigrinum. Next base: position 3,953,970 of record NC_081378.1, read on the forward strand.
AAAGGGGGCACCCTGGATGAGCTCAAGGTTCCTCGCACCCCTACCTTGCTGCAGATGGTGCTGAGCGATGGAGTACGGGACTGTATGGATATCCTGCAGATTCTGAGCCTGCTGGACCTGGCTCTCCATAGCAGTTTCGGGCAACAGAGATCCAACCACATCTCTGCTGTCCTGCCCACTTTGTGTCCCATTTCCCAGTAACCTGTTCCCACCCCCCCCCCCAAATAAATCTGCCAGCTGCTTCCTGATCATACATGTCCATGACATCACTAATAACCGACACCCCAGGCTCCAGCTCGAGTCTGTAACTGAGCAAGTGCCTGGTTTGTCGGGTCTCTCTGTTCCAGTGGCTGGGCATTTCCCCCTTAACTAGATGCAGAATCTCCATACAGTACCCACCAGCAAGTGCTGCCAACTCTGATGGGGATAAAATACCCTCCGAAGCTTCCGTGTGTGTGTGTGTGTGTGTGTGGAGCATAGATGTTGGCGCTTGAGAGGGGAAGGTGGTGAGGTGACCCGAGTGAGTGGGTGGGCAGCACAGAAGGCATGCAGGGTCCATTCTGATGGGTTTAGGATAGTGGGGGTAAGTGGGAGAAGATGTTTCCGATGACAGTGAGCGTGAGGCTTGGTGGGAAGTGGGTGCAGTGGCAGGGGGAGAATGAGTGTGAGATATCAGAGAGACAGAGTGTGGCATTGATGGATTGATGAGGTTGACTCTGTTGCACTGATGGGTGTTTTGTGGGCTGGAGGAAGCTGCACTGACCACAGTAGGTCACCTCCAATCAGGACAGCGGGCGCTGGTGCCATTGTCTCCCATGCAGGACCCTCCGTGTGGCACCACCCCGCCCAGCAGGACCCTCCCTCTGCACCACCCTGCCCAGCAGGACCCTCTGTCTGCACCACCCTGCCCAGCAAGACCCTCCCTCTGCACCACCCTGCCCAGCAGGACCCTCTGTCTGCACCACCCCACCCAGAAGGACTCTCCCTCTGCAGCACACCGCCCAGCAGGACCCTCCCTCTACACCGCACACCAACACGATCCTCCATCAGTACTCCCCCACCCATCACGACCCTCCCTGTGCTCCTCACCGCCCAGCAAGACCCTATCTGTGCACCTCCCCACCCAGCAGGACCCTCCATCTGCACTAACCCACCCAGCAGGACCCTTCCTCTGCACCACACTTGCACAGGGCCCTCCATCTGCACTCCCCCACCCAGCAGGACCCTCTATCTGCACTAACCCACCCAGCAGGACCCTCCCTGTGCACCACCCCGCCCAGCAGGACCCTCCCGCTGCACCACACACCTACAGGGCCCTCCCTGTGCACCACCCTGCCCAGCTGGTTCCTTCCTGTGCACCACCGTGCCCAGCAGGACCCTCCCTCTGCACCACATACCCACAGGACCCTCCATCTGCACCATCCTGCCCAGCAAGGCCCTCCATGTGCACCACCCCGCCTAGCAGCAACATTGAGCAGTGTGCCATCTCATTCTCTGCCTTGGTTGCATGGGCCTCTTGGGTTTGCACATCATAACAGCTTTTGAATGGATTTGATTTGAATTATTACTGTCACTCGTACTGAGGTACAGTGAAAAGCATTGTTTTGCATGCTGAACAGACAAATCATACCTTACGCAAGTACATCAGGGTAATCAAACCGAATGAGAATATAGTGTTACAGCTACAGAGAAGGTGCAGAGAAAGATCGGCTCTAATATATGAAAGGTCCGGACATAAATCTGACAACAGCAGGGAAGAAGCTGTTCTTAAATCCGTTGGTATGTGTTTTTTCATTTTTATATCTCTGCCCAATGGAAGAGGGTGGAATGGAATCTAAAGGGGGTGGGAGGGGTCTGTGATTATGTTGGGAACTAAAACAGAAGTTGCTGGAAAAGCTCCACAGATCTGGCAGTATCTGTGAAGAAAACTTCACAGTTAACATTTCGGGTCTGGTGACCCTTCTGAAGAGTTCTGATACTACCAGACCTGCTGAGCTTTTCCAGCAACTTCTGTTTTTGTTCCTGATTTGCAGCATCCGCAGTACTTTTGGTTTTGAATATGTTGGCTGCTTTCCTGAGGGAGTGGGGACTATAGACCAAGTCAGTGGATGGAAGGCTGGTTTGTGTGATGGACTGGGCTATGTTCGCGACTCTCTGGAATTTCTTGTGGTCTTGGTCAGAGCAGTTGCCAAACCAAGCTATGGTACATCCAGACAGGATGCTCTCTATGGTGCGTCTGTAAAAATTGGCAAGAGTCATTGTGGGCATTCCAAATATCCTTTGGCTCCTGGGGAATTAGAGGTGTTGCTGTGCTTTCTTGACTGTATCATTGACGTGGGTGGACCAGGACAGATTGTTGGTGATCATCATTCCTAGAAACCTGACGCTTTTGACCATCTCCTCCTCTGTACCACTGATAGAGACAGGACGTTCCCTCCATTTCGCTTCCTGAAGTCGATGATCAGCTCCTTCGTTTTGCTGACATTGACATTGAGGAAGAGATTGTTGTCTTTACACCATGACTCTAAGTTGTCTATATCTTTCCTGTGCTCTGTCTCGTCCTTGTTTAACACCCGACCCACTACAGTGGTATCACCAGCAAATTCGTGAATGGAGTTAGTGCTGAATGTGGCCGCACAGTCTCATGAGTGTACAAGGAGTACAGTGAGGGGCTGAGCATGCAGCTTTACAGGGCACTGGTGTTGAGGATTATGGTGGAGGAGGTGTTGTGTCTTGCCCTTATGGATTGCGGTCTGCGGGTCAGGAAGTCAAGGATCTAATTGCAAAGAGCTGGTGTAGAATCCTAGATCTGGAAGTTTGGAGATGAGTTTGGTTGGAATTATGGCACTGAAGGCGGAGCTGGAACTGGAAGCCACAGCCATGCTCAGTGTGCCAACACAATAAATATAGCGTTGTCGTGCGCGGAACACTGGCATGGCTGTGGGCACACTGTCCCCTGTCTGCAAGGCTGGGCTTTGTCTCCCAGGTCTGTGCCAAACCTCTGTGTCTGTACACAGCGGCTTTCCACTGACTTCCAGTACTTAGGCAGGTGTGGAATATTCTTTTAAATGTGGCCCTGGGGCCAGGAATTCCCAACAGTGGTGAATGGGAGAATCACACTAGCATTGGGACAGGACAACTGTAGGTAGTCAGTGGAGTGAGCTTAGGATGGTAATAGGGGAAAGGGCTTGCCGAGAGTAACCCTGAGTGAAACTGAATGAGAATATCACTTCAGCCAAAATATGAAAGGATTCAGGCATTCACCTTCTGTTGGGTTAATTCTGTTGGCTGTTTCATTTATCATGATTATTCTTTGTAGTTTTTTGTAGTCCACCTTCTGGAATTTTTTTTTCTGAATGTTAATGAAGTTATAATGAGATGCAGATCCAATTAAACTGCCATCTGAGCTCATCTAATTGGGCTGGAGCTTCCAATTTTATTTTATTCACCTTTCCCAATAATGAGCACCAGATATTTAAATGCACAAAACATAAATCCTGAAGGCTGCTGAGAACTATCAACATATAGACATTTCCTGATATTTATACAAAAATTGGCCTTTATTAATTGAACCTGCAGGGCTTGTTCAAGGACCATCAATGTAACGACAGGATAATTCCTTCTATGATACTGAAATAACTTAGGACAATTTTGACTGAAAACAGCAAATGTTGGAGATCACAGCAGGTCAGGCAGCATCCATGGAGTGAAAGCATGCTAATGTTTCGAGTCTAGAAGAGGATTCTTTATAACGTCTGATAATATTTTGTAATTCTTAGCATCTAACACACTCTTCCAGTGTCACACTCACTCTCGTTACCACTTAGCCTGGCACCTTTGTATCCTCAATCTGTAACTGAGCAATGAAGTCTGATTCTCTGATCTGTAATGGGGATGTTCTGATGTGAACGTTTCGCACAAAACCTACCAACATTTATTGAAAACAAAGTGATCTCAAACACACAGTTAGCTTAAGTTTACAAACATGTGTTTTCTGTTTCAATCCTGATAAGTGTGAATTGATGAATTTTGAGAGGTCTAATAAGGGAAAGATATAGGCAATGAATGGTAGGTCCCTAGGGAGTACTGAGGAACAAAGGGCAAAAAAACGGAAAGAACTGCAGATGCTGGAAATCTGGAACAAAATCAGAAATTGCTGGAACATCTCAGCAGGTCTGGCAGCATCTTTGGAGAGAAAACAGGATTAACACTTTGGCTGCAGCACCCCTTCTTCAGAATCAGTTCTGAGGATCACTGGATACTTAATGTCAACTCTAATTTCCCTCCACAGACACTGCCAGACCTGCTGAGATTTTCCAGCAGTTTCTGCACTTGTCTGAGGAACAAAGGGACCTTGGTGTACAAGCCTATAGCTCCCTGAAGGTGTCAGCACAAATAGACAGAGTGGTGAAGAAGGCGATGGAGTGCTGGCCTTCATTAGCCAGGGTGTGGAATATATGGGTGAGGAAGTCTTGTTACAACTTTATAAAACATTGCTTAGGCCACAGATGGAATACCATGAGCAATTCTGGTCACATATTATTGGGAGGATGTGAGTGCAATGGGGACGGTGCAGAGGAGATTCAGCAGGATGTTGATGTCTCAGTTATGAAGAGGGGCGGATAGGTTTGAGGGGCTGATTGGCCTCCTCCTGATCCCCTGTTTCTATTCCAGGAGGGCATAGTTGCTAACCTGACCATATAGAAGTTTTAAGGCCATTCCTGACCATTTCTGTCAGTGGCTTGATGTTTCTTACAAGAGTCAGGTGGGAGAGGCTATATTTATTGGGTTGGAACAAAGAAACAGGATATTCTTTCCAAGTAAATGCCAAAGACAACCACTTTCTGAGAATGCATTATAAAAATGACAGGAAAGGGTTGGAAGAGCTCTGATCGCACAGAAACTAAACAGAGTTTTCACACAGAGAAGTGGAGGGCTGGAGGAGAGGAAGAACACCCTTTTTCCTCTGGTTGGTAAGGGGACAGTTGTAGGGTAAAAATTTAAAATCTCACAAAGATTGGAGCGAAAGAGATTTCTTTTATGTAGAGGATTGCTAGGAATGTCCAATTGGAAGTTACGGCACGACCAGAATTGATAATATTTCTAAAAGGGGAATGGATTTATATATCACCTTCCAGCAACTCCAGCGCCCAAGAACACTTGACAGCTGATGAAGCATGCTTGAATGGCCTTCTGTGTTGCAAAAGTAGAAGACTGTAAGGAAAAGTAAATTTTGACTCTTTTGTCCCTTTTAGACCTGTGCATGAACGGACCCGAGGTGAAATATGTCTTTTAGATCTCCCCAGTCCTTCACTTCTGTTGTGTTCATTGGTTGAGTCCAAGTTTGTATCCATATGTTCTAAGTTTACCTTTTATTAACTTGTATCTATATCACTCGGCTGTATTTTCTTTCTGTTCTTCTGAAGTGACATCCTGGTTTTACCTTTATTGGTGCCATTTAGTCTCCTGTGCTCTGATGGAGTGAGATTAACTAATCTGTTTTTAGACTGTAATGTTTAAACGGTTCCAGACTTTCTTTAGTTTCCTTTGTATTGAGAGGTAACTTCGGGGAAACTTTACAAGCTTAAAGAGAGTGAGGCTGTTCAGCCCTTTCAGTTCTGTGCTGTACTGTTCTGCCCTGAATTAAAAAAATGCCAGTCAGTTGTCAGTTTGGATCCAAGCCAGACCAGAGAGTCCCCCGTCCCTGGACGTGTTGAATGGGTGGATCCAGTCTTGCGAGTGAGACAGTGACCAAGATGCCCTTCTTTGTGATAGAGTTCATTAAGTACTTAGATCTACAGCAGAGGTCCTAGCTGTTTAGTTCTGCTTTGGACCACCACCAAATTAACTAAGTGAACAATGACTAGCAAGCACTGGGGGCAGGGCAACACGACCAGAAGTGAAGGAAGAGTATGGGAGGAAGGAAGGGTTGAATTAAAGTGGAGTTGGAAGGTAGCCCAGCTCCCTGCACTACCAAGCTCACTCTAAATGCCTCGAGGCTAATGCTGCGCACCGTGCCTGCTCTCGCTCTTTCTCCAGGGAAATCCAGCCACGAACATTACGCAGAAGAAATGCAGGTGGTTAGGAATTCTTGTTGCCTCCCTGGCCCGCTGCCTGGACTTTTTGATGCTGTTCCCCTTTCATATCTACCCAGTCGATCAACCCCACTCACTTTAGTCCTTGTTATATTAGAATAAATAATTTCAGTTGTTGCATTTCAGAAGAGAATGTTTTGTGCCTGTACTGTCCAATTGAGCAAGACCATGTATGATATCAGCACTCTATAGCCTGAAGTCTTAAGCTCCACCTCTGGCAGTCGCACCTCACTGCGACTATTTCTGAAAACCTGTCCCCTCGAGCAGCCTTTAGAAGGCCTTGCCAACCTCCAGTAACTTCAACTCCTCACTATCTGCACTAACTCCCTGCCTGACAGGATTCTGCTGGCATTCACTGTGTCAAAGTCAGAATTTTTAACATTTTTTCATTTGCAGGACATGGGCCTTGCAGATTAGTCTTGGATTTAATTCCCCGGTCACACATCTCCCTCATTCCTTTATCGTTGCAGTCCCTCAAAATCTCCTGTTTATCATCTTACTTTACAAACCTCTAATGTTATGCATTCTTGACCAAAGCCCTGCATGCACTGCCTGTAGCAGTTCCATCCCTCAAATCACCATCTCGCTGCTTCCTCCTCTGTGAATTTAAGTCACCAAAAGTGAGCAAGAAGGGAGGCAATTGACATATAGGCGCCCATCGCAAGGGGGTTTGAGCTGAGGACTAAGATAACTTGCCGTAGTTGTACAGAGCCTTGGACAGATGTCACCTGGAGTGTTGTGTAGTTTTGGTCTCTTTATCTGTGGAAGGATGCACTTGCCACAGAGGACAGCGGAGGCTCACCAGGTAAATCCCGGGGATGGTGGGATTATTTTACAAGGAGTGATTGAGGAAACTGAGCCTGTCATCTCTACAGTTTAGAAGGATGAGAGGTGATCTTATTCACAATCAAAAAACACTTACAAGGTGTGACAGGCTGGATGCAGGCAGGATGTTTATCCACAGAAGTGACTCTAGAACCAAGAGTCTAATTTCAGGACAAGGGGCAGTCCATTTCACAGAATCACAGAATTGTTACAGTGCAAATGGAGGCTGTTCAGCCCATCTCTCCTGACTCTTCAAACAAACGTCATTAGTGAGTGCTAGTATCCCACGCTTCCCCCATGCTTTTGCATGTTATTTCTATTCAAATCATCAGCCAATACCCCCCCTTGAATGCCTCGCATGAATCTGCCTGCATAACATTCACAGACAATGCATTCCAAACCCTCACTACTTGCTGTATGCTTTTCCTCATGTGACACACAGAAATTGCTGGAGAAACTCTTTAGGTTGCCAGCAATTGTGGAAAGAAAGCAGAGTTAACAATTCGAGTTCAGTTACTCTTCATCAGAACTCTGCTTTCTTCCCAGATGCTCCCAGACTTGCTGACTTTTCCCAGCAATTACTGTTTTAGTTTCAGAATTCCGATGTCCACAGTTCTCTGTTTTATTTCCTTCATTTCAAAGTTCACTTTAAATCGATATTCTGTGATTCGTGTTCCTTTTACAGGCAGGTACAGCTTTTGTCTGTCTGCTCGTTCCAGCACACTCTTGATTTTGAAAATCTCTATCAGATTTCCTCTCGGGCTTCTTCTCTCCACAGAGAACAGCCCCAACTTCTTCAGTTCTATTCTAGCCTTAGAGCTGAAGCTTAAAAACTGAGGATGAATACAGATCTCTTCATTTGGTGGGGAGGCAGGGAGTCAGTCTTTGTAATTCTCCACCTCAGAGGGCTGGGGAGACTTAGATATTCAGTACACTCACATATTGATTGATTTATTGTTGTGACATGTACCAAGAATTAATTTTAAAATATTTGTAGGAAAAGACAAACTGGCCACAGGCTCATGTTCTGAATTGGGGCAGCGTGAATTTTGATGGAATTAGACAGGAGCTTGCACGGGTTGATACTGTTTGCAGGCAAAGGGACCTTTGGCAAGTGGGAGGCCTATAACAGCGTGATAACTAGAGTTCACAGCCTGTATGTTCCTGTGAGGGTGGAGGGCAAGGTTGGCAAGAATAGGGAACCCTGGATGACAAGATATACTGAGGCTTTCTCCAGAAAAAAGGAGGAGGCATGGCTCAGGTACAGGCAGCTGGGATCAAGGGAATTCTTGGAGGTATATAGGGAATACAGGAGATAACTGAAGAAGGAAACCAGGAGGGTGAAAAGGGGACACAAGGTAGCTTTGGCTGAAAATATTAGGGTGACTCCAAAGAGATTCTTTAAGTACATTAAAGGAAAAAGAATAACTAAAGAGAGAATAGGACCCCTCAAGGACCCAAGTTTCAATATATGTGTGGAAGCACAGGAGATGCGTGAAATCCTCAATGAATATTTCTCTCTGTGTTTACCACGGAGAAAGACATGAAGAGTTGGGAACTTGGGGAAGTTAATGGTGATATCTTCAGGACAGTCTGTATCACACTAGAGGAGATGATGGAAGTATTAGAGTGTATGAAGGTGGATAAATCTCCTCCTCCTGACCAGATACGCCCAAGAACCCTGCAAGAGGCCAGAGAGAAATTGCAGGGTTCCTGGCTGATATATTTGTGTCATGGTTAGCTGTAAGTGAGGTCCCGGAAGACTGGAGGTTAACAAAACTTGTGCCCTTATTGAAGAAGGGCTGCAAAGAAAAACGTGGGAATTATAGACCTGTAAGTCTAACATATGTGGGAGCTAAGTTACTTGGGAAGATTCTGAGGGATAAGATATACATGCATTCAGAAAGACAGGGTTTGATTAGGAGTAGTCAGCATGACTTCGTGTATTTGTCAGAGTTCTTTGATGAAGCGACCAGCAAGGTTTATGAGGGCAGGGTGGTACACATAGTCCAAATGGATTTCAGTAAGGCCTTTGAGAAGGTTCCACATGGTAGGCTGCTCTGGAAGTTTATTTCACATGGAATCCAGGGAGAGCTGGCAAATTGGGTACACAATTGGCTTGATGGTAGGAAGCAGAGGGTAATAGTGGAAGGATGGTTGTCGGACTGGAGGCCTGTGATTAGTGGTGTGCCTCAGGGATCAGTGCCGGGCCCATTGCTGTTTGTTGTCTATATCAATGACGTAGATGAGAATGTACAAGGCCTGATTAGTATGTTTGCGGATGATGCTAAAAAAGGTGGCAGTGTTGACAGTGAGGAAGGTTATCAGAAATTGCAGCAGGATTTTTATCAGCTGGGGAAGTGGGTGGAGAACTGGCAAATGGAGTTTAATACGGATAAGTGTGAGGTGTTGCATTTCGGAAAGTCAAATCCTGGGAGAAGTTACATAGTGAATGGTAGGGCCTTAAGGAGTGTAGTGGAAGAGAAGGACCTTGGAGTTTAGGTGTGTGGTTCTCTGAAAGTGGAGTCACAGGTAGACAGGGCAGTGAAGAAGGCTTTTGGTACACTGGCCTTCATCAGTCAGGGCACTGAGTGTAGAAGTTGGGAAGTTATGTTGTAGTTGTACAGGACGTTGGTGAGGCCGCACTTGGAGTATTGTGTTCAGTTTGGGTCACCTAGCTGTAGGAAGGATATTATTAAACTGGAAAGAATGCAGAAGAAATTTACAAGGATGTTGCCAGCACCCAAGGGACTGAGTTATTGGGAGAGGTTGGACAAGCTAGGGCTTTTTTCTTTAGAGCAAACGAGACTGAGGGGGCATCTTATAGAAGTATATAAGGCCATGAGAGGCATGGATAGGGTGAATGCACTCAGTCTTTTTCCTCAGGGATGGGGAATTGAGGAATAGAGTGTATCAGTTTAAGAGGGGATAGAATCCATGGGAACCTGAGGGGCACCTTTATTACACAGAAGGTGGTACGCAATGGAATGAGCTCCAGCGGAAGTGTTTGAGGCGGGTACATTAACAACATTTAAAGGGCATTGGGATGAACACATGGATAGGAAACATTTGTAAGGATATGGGCCGAGTGCAGGGAAATGATGGACGTGGATGGACATTTTGGTCAGCATGGTCCAGTTTGGGCCGAAAGGCCTGTGTCCGTGCTATAGGATTCTCTGACTCTATACAGTGAAAAGTGTTGTTTTGTGTGCTGTACAGGAAGGTCGTAACATACAAAGTGTATCTGGGTAGCAGAACAGAGTGCAGTGATACGACCTTTGGGAAAAAGACCGAATGCATTTACCCCATCCATTGCTTCTCTTGAATCTGTTTGTACAACTACAGCGCATGGACTGCAGTGGTTCAAGAAGGCACCTTCTGAATGACAATTAGGGATGGGAAGCAGGCAATAAGTGCAGGCCAGCCAGCAAGGCACATGGTGAGAAAGAAAAACATCAGGAACTGTATCCTTTCTCATTTCCTCACCCTTTTATACCTTCTGCTGGACAGAAGAGGGTGGAAGAGAGTATAACCGGGGTGGGAAGGGTCTGTGATTATGTTGGTTGCTTTCCCGAGGTAGTGGGAAGTATAGATGGTGTCTATGGATGGAAGGCAGAAATCAATAGCTTTCTTGAGACTAATGATATCAAGGGGAATGGGGGTACTGCAGGAAGGCGAGATAGGTGATCAGCCATCATTTAGAATGGTAGGACAGACTCAATGGCCTGAATGGCCGAGTCCTGCTCCTGTGTCTCACCTTCTTGAAATCAATCAACAATGCAATATCTTACCTGTAACCTGTGGCTGTCAGATGAGTTCAGATGGATGGAGGGGAACAAACTACACGGGAGGGGTGAGGATGCCTTTCGGGGTCAATTGTCACTTTCCTAAGGAACAGTTTTCTTAATTGAGTTATTCTGCCACTGAGGAATCCTTAGTGATAGCTCTCAGATTTCAGTGAAATTGGCTGCTCTGCAGAATGGGCACAGACCAGCTCTATTTATTTGTTTTCCCAGCTCACATCAAACACAAAGAAAAATTGCCTGATACAAGCCACTGACTTTAATTATCCTGAACTAGATTGGGCATCAGTTTGATTTTGTTGACTCCATTGAGAGGTGTAAGGAGCAGGACTGATGGAGTTAGTGTTTTCAGTCCTAGTCGATTGAACAGTCAGTAGTAAATCCTGACCAGCCTGATGTTGGTGACTATTTACAGGTGCTGATGACACAGTGCGGTTTTGTTAAGGAATGCAAACAAAATAGTCAAAATTATCGAGCTCCAAAGACTGGACTGTCTTGACAATGCGAAAGTGTTGCAGCAGTGTGAACTGCCATCACGTTTAATTTGTGTTGAAGTTGTTTACGAGAAAATGAGGATGTGTTTGAAGGATCATAACTAAAAGCAAAGAAGATCAGTGCATTTTTCAGAGATAAGAAAATCAACAAGAAAGGGGTTCAAACTTTGCAAATGCTTTATGACATTCAAAATGGACAATGAATGGAAAGGAAATTGATGTTTTACAAAAAGTTAAATACTATCATGAGAAAGTAGAGAAGCGTATCCAAGTGATTTAGCACCAGGAATAACCTCTGAAAATATTGAGGACAATCTGCAGAGAAAGAGAGGGAGCAATTGGAGTTTTGGTAAATATAATGAAAGAGCTATAGAAAAACTCAAATTTCCATTGCTGAGAGATAATGGGAACTGCAGATGCTGGAGAATTCCAAGATAATAAAATGTGAGGCTGGATGAACACAGCAGGCCAAGCAGCATCTCAGGAGCACAAAAGCTGACGTTTCGGGCCTAGACCTTCCATCCTCTCTGATGAAGGGTCTAGGCCCGAAACGTCAGCTTTTGTGCTCCTTTCCATTGCTGAGGTTGGGATTGCCAAAGAGGGACAAATTCGCATTCTTCAAACCCAGCCTTTAACCCTGGCCACCGGCACATCCCATTTTCAGATGTGGGTCTACTGATCGCTGTGCCAGATGACCTGGGAGGAATAGAGGAGACTTACAGCTCTCAAGATGGGTCTGGGCAGAAAGCCTGCCTGCTGACTTAAAATAAAGGCTAAAACATAAAATGTCCTTCCTGCTCTCATTCCTTTGCTTTGTAATCTGCCCCAGACCCCCAGGTCTCTACTCCAGAGTGTGGTGGATGACAGGATACTGGATTCATTTAAGGAGGAGACAGATTTTTAATTAGTGATAGCTTAAAGGGCAATGGAAAGTGGACGGAAAATAGAATTGAGGCCAAGATGAGATCAGCCCTGACCTCACTGAATGGCAGAGCAGATGCGAGGGGCTGATTGGCTTTCTCTAGTTCTTAGCTCTTATGTAACATTCAGGCGTTGCTGGCTGTATTGGTTACAATATGGCAGACAGCCATTCTGCTTCCTAGTCCCTGTCTGGAAGGTTCCTAACATGAGTCCCTCGTATGTTGCTTTCCCCAGCTCCCAGTCTGCCACCAGGGAGATCTGGCCCTTACAGTCTCTCAGCAATCAATAAACAAGAAGCTGTTATACATGAGTTGATACAGTGAAATAACCTGAGCTACACGTTCTGACCCAGTTCCTATTAGTAAATTAGAGAAACCAATACATTTAGAAGCAGGTTTCGATGTCAAGATGATAAACCGAGGATGTGAGAAGGGTCAGCAGGATGCTGCTGTTGAGCGTTGACCCTGAGAACTGTGGTGAGTTTCATTTCAGTTGGAGGTGGGTTATTAAGGACCATGATTAGAGACACAATCCATAGTCATTTGTCTAAATTGAACCCAATCAATGGATGAGCTGAGATAGGACAGGCCTCGCCAGACAAAGTTGTTGGGTGTTTTATTTGAGGAGGTTACAGAAAATGTTGATGGGGTTGATGCTGTTGATGTTTAGCCATTTGGCAATTCCTAAAGCATTTCTGAATTACCCTTGCCAGATACTTGTCTGAGCCGCAAAGAATTGTGAGGGGAGGCAGAATAGATCATGTTTGAAAGTAGAAAATGGAAAGCAGTTCCTATGAGAAATGTTCATATTGGAATGCAGTAATTAGCAATGTGCCACACGAATCAAACTTAAATCAGCTCTTTCTCCTAATCTTCTTTAATGACTTGATGCAGGGATAATCAGTACCAAATCTGCAATCACATTATAGAAAATTGTTTGGGAAAACTAACAGAGTAGTTAAGATGCAGAAGCATCTGTGTAAGGCAGAATATCTGAGCAGATGGTTTCAGGTGATTGATTAATATTTTTTGGAGTGTAATTTTGTGGCAGAGGAAGCCTTTAGAATATGTTACACATTACCAGCGGTCACTGTTTTTCAGATTTCTGTCTTTTTTTCAAGTTCTGTTGAGTCTTGAACTGGGATTTTGCAAAGCTTGTGATTTGTGGTACATTTCCGATGAGCAGGATTGAAGAAATGCCACCCAGTTTGCAGACATTTAGCAAATCTTTTGTCTGTGCCCAGAAATGATAGATTGGTACAGAATGGAAAGATGATGTTCAACCCATTGAGTCAGTGCTGGTTCTGTTTGTAAAGCAATCCACTCGGTCTGGATCCTCCACTTTTCTCCAAAATCCCTACCATTTGTTTTCCTTTGGATTTGTATCTAATTCCCTTTTGAAGACACATTTTTAGATCAGTGCCCACTGCTCAATCAGACAATGGATTCATAACAGAAAATGCTGGAGAAACTCAGCAGGCCAGGCAACATCTGTGGAGAGAGAAACAGAGCTCATGTTTTGAGTTCGGTGACCCTTCTTCAGTTCTGTCAAAGCATCCACAGTCATTTTTCTGTTTTGTGGATTCAAAGTCCCAGCCTCTTATGACATCAAAAATGTTGCCACATTACCAAAAGGATGTGGATGCTTTGGAGAGGGTGCAGAGGAGGTTCACCAAGATGTTGCCTGGTATGGAGGGTGCTGCCTATGAAGGAAGGTTGAGTAGATTAGGATTATTTTCATTTGAAAGACTGAGATTGAGGGGGGACCTGATTGAGGTCTACAAAATCATGAGGGGTATAGACAGGGTGGAGAGCAAGAAGCCTTTTCCCAGAGTGGGGGACTCAGTTACTAGGGATCATGAGTTCAAAGTGAGAGGAGGAAAGTTTAAGGGAGATATGCGTGGAAAGTTCTTTACGCACAGGGTGGTGGGTGCCTGGAACACGTTGCCAGCGGAGGTGGTAGATGCAGACACATTAGCATCTTTTAAGATGTATCTGGACAGGTACGTGGATGGGCGGGGAGCAAAGGGATACAGACCCTAAGAAAATAGATGACAGGTTTAGACAGAGAATCTCGATCGGCGCAGGGTTGGAGGGCCAAAGAGCTGTTCCTGTGCTGTAATTTTCTTTGTTCTTTGTTCTCTTTGTTCATATCACCCTGCCTCTGGTTTCAGTGATAACCTCTGTATTTTGATTCTCGCTTCTTCAGCCAATGGAGGCAGTTGCTATTTGTTTATTAGGTCTAAACTCTTTCAGTATTTTAAACTCTTCTTTCAATTCTCCTGTTCGCCTTACTTGCTGGAATCTCAGCGTTTCCAGTCTTAATAAAAGTAAAACAAAAACTCTTATGCGTGCTTTGGCACAGAGTCATTGTCATTCTCCAGAACTGAACACAAAAATTCCCTACAATGGGGAAATAGGCCATTCAGCTCATCAAGTATGCACATCCCTCTGAAGGGCAAGCCACCCTATCCCTGTAATTCCCATTGTTAATCCATCTAGCCTACACATTCCTGACAGGCAATTTCCTATGGCCAGTCCATCTAGCCTGCACGTCTTTAGACTGTGGGAGGAATCCGGAGTACCCAGAGGAAACCCATGCGGACGCAGTGAGAATGTGCAAACTCCACACAGACACTTAGCAGAGGGTGGAATCAAACCTGGGTCCCTCGTGCTGTGAGGCAGCAATGCGAACCGCTGAGCCACCGTGCTGCCCAGAAAAGAACGACTTGTAGTTATGTAAGGCCCCCTTCCATGACCGCTGCTGTTTTTGACACATAGTCGGTCACTATTGAGCTGTAAAGGGTTGGTTAGATCAGTTGGTTGGATGCTTTGTGATGCTGAATGATGCCAACAGTTGGTTCAATGCCTGCATAAGGTGAGGTTGCCATGAATGGTTCTCCTTAACCTTGCCTGCAGTGGCTCTCTCTCTCACTGTAAGGAGAGCTGGGACTGTGATAACTTTACCAAACACAGCAGCTAGTTTTTTTCTTCTTTGATTATTCGTTCAAGGGATTTATGATCAACATTTGATCATAAGGCCAACATTTGTTGCCTGTCACTAATTGCCCTTGAACTCAGTGGTTGCTAGGTATTAACAGAAGGCAGGTAAGAGTCAACCACATTTGTATGGTTCTGGAGTCACACATAAGCCAGACCAGGTAAGGACAGCAGATTTTGTCATGTCGAAATAAACACAGTCTTAGAAAAACTCGCTGTCTACAGATATAGGAGTCAGACAAAGCACATGTTTACTGGCTCCGTCCCAGCCTCCTTGACCTGTCTGTGTCCTGTCCACCTATCTGCTCCTTTATCCATCTTCCATCCGCCTCCCCCTCTTTCTCTATTTATTTCAGAACCCCCTTCCCCTCCCTATTTCTGAAGAAGGGTCCAGACCTGAAATGTCAGCCTTCCTGCTCCTTTGCTGCTTGGCCTGCTGTGTTCATCTAGCTCCACACCTGTTACTGTCACATGGTTACATCTATTTCTGTGGCTTGTTTTTCCTGGCCCAGGCCTATCTAACACCTTCGACCTTCACACCCCTCACCACCAGTAGACGAAGTGGGCCGCGTCTGTAAGTTGCTGTGCAGTATCTCAGTGAGCCTCCCCCAATAGCACTTTCCAAAGCCCAGCCTCTAGTGTTTAGAAGGAGAAGGGCAGCAGATACTCCAGCACCTCCAGGGTTTCTCTCAACCACACAGCATTCTGACTCGGAGCCGTATCACTGTTCCTTCTGTTTTGCTGAATCAGTATTGTGGGACTCCCTTCCTAAAAGCACTGTGAGTGTCCCAAAGTAATGATCAACAGGATTTAGATGTTTCAGTAAGAACAGAGAAGATGGTAAAAGGGGCGGAGGTGTGGCATTGTTGGTCAAGGACAGTATTACAGTTGCAGAGAGGATGTTTGGGGACTCGTCAACTGAGGTAGTATGGGCTGAGGTTAGAAACAGGAAAGGAGAGGTCACCCTGTTGGGAGTTTTCTAGAGGCCTCCGAATAGTTCCAGAGATTTAGAGGAAAGGATAGCAGAGATGATTCTCGATAGGAGTGAGAGAGACAGGGTAGTTGTCATGGGGGACTTCAACTTTCCAAATATTGACTGGGAACACTATAGTTCGAGTACTATAGATGGGTCAGTTTTTGTCCAGAGTGTGCAGGAGGGCTTCCTGACACAGTATGTAGATAGGCCAACAAGGGGCGAAGCCACATTAGATTTCGTACTGGGTATTGAGCCTGGCCAGGTGTTAGATTTGGAAGTAGGTGAGCACTTTGGTGATAGCGATCACAATTCTGTTATGTTTACTTTAGTGATGGAAAGGGATAGGTGTATATCACTGGGCAAGAGTTATAGCTGGGGGAAAGGCAATTACGATGAGATTAGGCAAGATTTAGGGAGCATAGGATGGGGAAGGAAACTGCAGGAGATGGGCACATTAGAAATGTGGAGCTTATTCAAGGAAGCTGTAGAGTGCGGGAGCCATGGTTTACGAAGGAGGTGGAATCTCTAGTCAAGAGGAAGAAGAAGGCTTATGTTCGGATGAGATGTGAAGGCTCTGTTAGGGCACTTGAGGACTACGAGGTAGCCAGGAAAGACCTAAAGAGAGAGCTCAGAAGAGCCAGGAGGAGACATGAGAAGTTGTTGGCAGATAGGATAAGGGTAAACCCTAAGGCTTTCTATAGGTATTTAAGGAATAAAAGAATGACGAAAGTAAGATTAGGCCCAGTTAAGGATAGTAGTGGTAAGTTGTGTATGGAGTCAGATAGATAGGGGAAGCGCTAAATGAATATTTTTCAACAGTATTCACTCTAGAAAACGACAATGTTGTCGAGGAGAATACTGAGATACAGGCTACTAGACTAGGTGGGATTGAGGTTCACAAGGAAGAGGTATTAGAAATCCTTCAGAGGGTGAAGATAGATAAGTCCCCTGGGCCGGATGGGATTTATCCTAGGATCCTCTGGGAAGCCAGGGAGGAAATTGCCAAGCCTTTGGCATTGATTTTTAACTCATCATTGTCTACAGGAATAGTGCCAGATGACTGGAGGATAGCGCATGTGGTTCCCCTTTTCAAGAAGGGGAGTAGAGACAACCCTGGTAGTTATAGACCAGTGAGCCCTACCTCAGTTGTTGGTGAAGTGTTGGAAAAGATTATAAGGGATAGGATTTATAATCATCTAGAAAAGAATAAATTGATTAGGGATAGTCAGCACGGTTTTGTGAAGGGAAGGTCGTGCCTCACAAACCTTATTGAGTTCTTTGAGAAGGTGACCAAACAGGTAGACGAGAGTAAACCGGTTGATGTGGTGTATATGGATTTCAGCAAGGCATTCGATAAGGTTCCCCACAATAGGCTATTGTACAAAATGCGGAGGAATGGAATTGTGGGAGATATAGCAGTTTGGATCAGAAATCGGCTTGCTGAAAGAAGACAGAGGGTGGTAGTTGATGGGAAATGTTCATCCTGGAGACCAGTTACTAGTGGTGTACCACAAGGGTCGGTGTTGGGTCCACTGCTGTTTGTCATTTTTATAAATGACCTGGATGAGGGCGTAGAAGGATGGGTTAGTAAATTTGCAGACAACACTAAGGTCGGTGGAGTTGTGGATAGTGGCGAAGGATGCTGTAGGTTGCAGAGAGACATAGATAAACTGCAGAGCTGGGCTGAGAGGTGGAAAATGGAGTTTAATGCAGACAAGTGTGAGGTGATGCACTTTGGTAGGAGTAACCGGAAGGCAAAGTACAGGGCTAATGGTAAGATTCTTGGTAGTGTAGATGAGCAGAGAGATCTCGGTGTCCATGTACACAGATCCTTGAAAGTTGCCACCCAGGTTGACAGGGCTGTTAAGAAGGCTTTTATTAATAGAGGGATCGAGTTCCGGAACCAAGAGGTTATGGTGAAGCTGTACAAAACTCTGGTGCGGCTGTACTTGGACTATTGTGTGCAGTTCTGGTCACCGCATTATAAGAAGGATGTGGAAGCTTTGGAAAGGGTGCAAAGGAGATTTACTCGGATGTTGCCTGGTATGGAGGGAAGGTCTTACGAGGAAAGGCTGAGGGACTTGAGGCTGTTTGCATTAGAGAGAAGAAGGTTGAGAGGTGACTTAATTGAAACATATAAAATAATCAGAGGGTTAGGTAGTGTGGATAGGGAGAGCCTTTTTCCTAGGATGGTGACAGTGAGCTCGAGGGGGCATAGCTTTAAATTGAGGGGTGAAAGATACAGGACAGATGTCAGAGGTAGTTTCTTTACTCAGAGAGTAGTAAGGGAATGGAACGCTTTGCCTGCAACGGTAGTAGATTCGCCAACTTTAGGTACATTTAAGTTGTCATTGGATAAGCATATGGACGTACATGGAATAGTGTAGGTTAGATGGGCTTGAGATCGGTGTGACAGGTCGGCACAACATCGAGGGCCGAAGGGCCTGTACTGTGCTGTAATGCTCTATGTTCTAACTGTGACCTTATTGAATGGCAGAGCAGATTCGAAGGGCTATATGGCCAATTTACCTTTTTAATTCACTCTTGGGATACAAGTATCACTGGCTGGACCGGCATTTATTGCCAGAGATGACGGGAACTGCAGATGCTGGAGAATCCGAGGGAATAAAGTGTGGAGCTGGATGAACACAGCAGGCCCAGCAGCATCTCAGGAGCAGGAAAGCTGATGTTTCGGGCCTAGACCCTTCATCAGAAAATGATTTATTTTTCTGATGAAGGGTCTAGGCCCGAAACGTCAGCTTTTGTGCTCCTGAGATGCTGCTTGGCCTGCTGTGTTCGTCCAGCTCCACACCGTGTCATCTCTCATTTATTGCCAGTTCCTGGTTGCCCATGAGAACGTGAGTGGTCTTCTTGAACTGCTGCAATCCTTGTGCTGTAGGTCGACCCCCAATGTTGTCAGGAACGGAATTCCAGGATTTCGAATCAGTGAAGGAATGGTGATATATTTCCTAGTCAGGATGGTGAATGACTCAGAGTGGAGCTTCCAGTGGGTGGTGTTGTCATGTATCTGCTGTCCCTTGTCCTTCTGGATGGAAGTGGTCGTGGGTTTGGAAGGTGCTGCCTGAGGATCCTGGGTGAACTCCTGCAGTGCATCTTGTGGACTTTAGGGAGTGGACCTTTTGTAGATTTTTCAGAATTGGTCTCTTTATAAGTCCCTATACTCCAAGGACTGCATCAGTTCCCAGACGGGTCTGAACATCACCTTCTCAAGGGCAAATAGGGATGGAGAATAAATGCTGGCCCAGCCAGCATTACTCACATCCAGGAATAAATAAATAAAGGAAATGTTGCTGAGCTGAAGCCTGAGTCTTTAATCTGAACGTTACCATTTCCTTTTTTTGTAATAAATTATTGAGGAAGAAAGCAGATTCTCATAGAATAAACATGAAGCCACTTACAGCCCACCCCTAGTGTTGTTACTGACCCTGAGATTGTGTTCCTGATGTGCCATTCAGGTATCAGGTGACAAGGAAGTAGCTCAGGACAATAGAAAAGGATAAAATCACATCAAAGCATGTGAAACATTTTTGCTCATGAGGATGACTGGAAGGTTAATCATGACCCAGATGGACTGAATGGCCTGGCCTAATCTACTGTTCATTCTGTTTCTAAAAATACCATCATCTTTGAGGGTAATGGACAGTAGAAAGTTCTCAATCGTGTACAGTCAGAACAGAAAGACAATTTTCTTTCTCAGTGTATTTTACCAAGCCCGTAATTTGGTGCTGATGTGAGTCATTAATGTTTTTTATGAAGTACTGCAGCTCACAAGCTTGCAATCACAGCAAGAGATGCTGGATATATACATAAAGCATATATTCCAAAAAAAATAGCATTTCACATACTGTGACAGCTGGAAATATGGTGCAGTGATTATCACGGAGACCACAAATGAATTATAATAAGGGCTAAAGATCACAGTTTTTAATTAGCAGTCTGGTAGATTATCAGCTGTCCTTGCATTGGCAATGATTAGAGCCTCCTGCACTGTGTCAGTGACAAACATTAGTACAACACAGGTACCCTACACATAGAGCACAGGCCCTGTCTCCTGCTGCTGTTTGTCCTTTTCCTCAAAACTATTAATTATTTAATAATTACTGACATCAGATTTATGATTATTATCTCGAGCTGGTGAATCCACTTAGGTCAATTCTAAACTGCATCAATCGGCAAAGACTTCAGTATGTTATTGTACACAAGGCCATAAAAGTTGCTGTGACTGAATGCTTGCAAACCCATTTGGTCTTTTGTACAGTGAAGTTTGATTGCATCCTGTGCCATTCTCCTGCATGGCATGTTGTGTAATAAATAACACTTTATGGTACAGATTGAACCGTTTTCCTTCATTTTCCCACCTTCATCAACACTAGCCCTTCCCCTCATCATATTTAGAATGTGTCTTTTCTGTAGCTTTAGCTGCAGGGTGCTTCCTGATCAAATCATTGCAGCAAAAGCTTCTGTCAAGTGAACTGACATTTGTGTTAGAAATTTAGTTCCCTTACCTCGTCCTGCTGGAGATTATAACAGGAAAGAAACACTGGAGGTAAAGTGCAATAAATCACAAATGCGTCACCCTTGCTGAATACCATAATTGAGGAGTTATTTCTCTAGAGTGAGCCTAAGATTTGGTGACTCGCTGTGTGCAGATTTGCATTAATTCTTGGCATTAGACGCTCATTTGATTTAGGGGAGTTAAGCTTCAGGGAGAATCTCCTTACGTCAGGTTCTCATGTTCGTCAGGGCTTGGCTTATCAGAGAGTCACACACAAGGAACTGACCAACTGCTTGTTGGTTATGGATGAGGAAGGTCAACTTTGCTCAGCTCTTCAGAAAGATTCCCCCAATATTTCACCATTAAAGCTTCTGGAATTGCTCCAGAGTTTTTACCGGATAACCTGAGAAAGGAGTTTTAAAATCATTTCTTCATGAGCTGCGGGCATCACTAACTAGGTCATCATTTATTGCTCATCCCTCATTGCCCAGAGGGCAAATAACGAAGGAAAACTGTTCACTTTGTACCACAAATTGTTATTTTATCATCTGTGGTCTCCGTGATAATCACTGTACCATATTTCCAGCTGTCACAATTAGTGCTAATTTTTTTGAAATATGCATTTTATGTATATCCAGTATCTCTTGCTGTCATTTCAGGCTTGTATTTCATAAGAACTGTTAATGACACACATCAGCATCAAATTACAGGTATGGTATTGCTGTAGGTCTGGAGTCACACGTAGGCCAGACCATGTAAGGAAGGCAGATTTCCTTCCCCAGAGGACATGAGTGAACCAGATGGGTTTTTCCAATACCTGACGATGACCTTCTCGAGGTTCAGAAAATCATGAGGGGCATGGATAAGGTGAATAGCAAAGGTCTTTTCCCTAGGCTGGGGGAGTTCAAACCAAATGGGCACACTTTCAAGGTGAGAGAAAAAAGATTTAAAAGGGACCTGAGGGGCAACTTTTTCCACACAGAAGGAATGAACTGCCAGAGGAAGTGGTAGATGCTGGTGCAATCATCTAAAATGCAAATGGACAGATACTGGAATAGAAATAGTTTAAAGAGATATGGGCCAGTGGGACTAGTTCATTTTGGGAAATATGATCAGTATGGATGAGTTGGACTGAAGGGTCCGTTTCTGTGCTGTATGAATCTGTGACAACGGTTGCATGGTCATCAGGTTTGTCTTGAATTCAAATTCCACCATCTGCCGTAGTGAGATTCAAACTTGGGTCCCCAGAACATTACCCGGGACCCTGGACTAATAGTCGAGCAATAAAACCACTAGGCATAGCCTCCTAAAACTGATATGTCCTAAAATCAGTTCTGAATTTCCCTTATATCAGTTTGAGCCTTACTTTATTTCCCGTAACAATTTAAATTTGAAGTATTACTGCAGACTTAACTTCACATGTCTGTACACCTCATTAGGTTTTCACAAAGACTGAAAAGCTTGAAGTTGTTCAATTTTATAGTTCACAGTGTTGATATTAAAGGGATGGTAATATTGGAGGTTTTACTTCAGAACTTGTGGCCCAGAGGCTCAGTCTAATTCCTCAGCACTTAATCACCACAGTGTCTGAGAAATTTAACTTAAATAGAGATAATGGGAACTGCAGATGCTGGAGAATCTGAGATAACAAAGTGTGGAGCTGGATGAACACAGCAGGCCAAGCAGCATCTTAGGAGCACAAAAGCTGACCTAGACCCTTTATCAGAAAATGGGGATGGGGAGAGGGTTCTGAAATAAATAGGGAGAGAGGGGGAGGAAGATCGAAGATGGATAGAGGAGAAGATAGGTGGAGAGGAGACAGACAAGTTAACGAGCCAGGGATGGAGCCTGTAGATGTGAGTATAAGTGGGGAGGTAGGGAAGGGATAGGTCAGTCCGGGGAGGATGGACAGGTCAAGGGGGCAGGTTGAGGTTAGGAGGTGGGAAATGGAGGTGTGGCTTGAGGTGGGAGGAGGGGATAGGTGAGAGGAAGAAAAGCTTAGGGAGGTGGGGGCGAGCTGAGATAATAAAGTGTGAAGCTGGATGAACACAGCAAGCCAAGCAGCATCTCAGGAGCACAAAAGCTGACGTTTTGGGCCTAGACCCTTCATCAGAGCTTTTCGGGCCTAGACCCTTCATCAGGACGAGCTGAGCTGGTTTTGGGATGCAGTGGGGGAAGGGGAGATTTTGAATCTTGTGAAATCCACATTGATACCATTGGGCTGCAGGGTTCCCAAGCGGAATATGAGTTGCTGTTCCTGCAACCTTTGGGTGGCATCATTGTGGCACTGCAGGAAGTCCAGGATGGATATGTCGTCTAAGGAATCGGAGGGGGAGTTGAAATGGTTCGCGACTGGGAGGTGTAGTTGTTTATTACGAACCGAGCGTAGGTGTTCTGCAAAGCGGTCCCCAAGCCTCCGCTTGATTTCCCCAATGTAGAGGGAGCCACACTGTGTACAGCGGATACAGTAGCAAGTTTTGAGAAGATTTGTAGCTCAGGTTGAGGTGCTGGATGTGAGTTTGCTCGCTGAGCTGGAAGGTTAGTTTTCAGACGTTACATCATCAGTGAGCCTCCGATGAAGTGCTGGTGTTATGTCCCACTTTCTATTTATCTGTTTAGGTTTCCTTGGGTTGGTGATGTCATTTCCTGCATTGGTGTTGTCATTTCCTGTTCTTGTAGATACAGTATACTACTTTGGCAGATGCGCAGGTGAATATCTGCTTGATGTGGAAAGTCATCTTGGGGCCTGGGATGGGGGTGAGGGAGGAGGTGTGGGGGCAAGTGTAGCACTTCCTGCGGTTGCAGGGGAAGGTGCCGGGTGTGGTGGGGTTGGAGGGGAGTGTGGAGCGAACAAGGGAGTCATAGAGAGAGTGGTCTCTCTGGAAAGCAGACAAGGGTGGGGATGGAAAAATGTCTTAGGTGGTGGGGTCGTATTGTAGATGGCGGAAGTGTCGGAGCATGATGCTTTGTATCTGGAGGTTGGTGGGGTAGTATGCGTGGACAATGGGGATTCTCTTTTGGCGGTTATTCCCACATCAAGCCGCACCTCCATTTCCTACCTACTAGCCTCATTCCGTTCCCCTTGACCTGCCCGTCCTCCCTGGACTGACCTATCCCCTCCCTGCCTCCCCACCTACACTCACCTCTACAGGCTCCATCCCTGCCCCTTTAACTTGCCTGTCTCTTCTTCACCTATCTTCTCCTCTATCCACCTTCGATCCGCCTCCCCCTCTCTCCCTATTTATTTCAGAACCCTCTCCCCCTCCCACTTTTCTGATGAAGAGTCCAGACCCAAAACGTCAGCTTTTGTGCTCCTGAGATGCTGCTTGGCCTACTGTGTTCATCCAGCTCCACACTTTGTTAACTTAAATAGACCTTGAATTAAAAAACAGCTGCTCTCAGTAACGGTGACCATGGAATTCTAAAAGTGTTATTACAAAAAGCAAATCTGGTTCATCAATATCTTCCAGGAGAGAAAATCTGCTGTTCCATCTCCGGTCTAACTTACCAGTGACTTTAGATCCACAGCAATCTCACTTCTTCATGACTATTTGTGAAACAGCCAATTTGCTGTACATAATTGTGGGTAGGAAATCAAGTGTGAGACTGATAGCAAAGTGCTGATTTTCACCTCGATTAGATAGTCATTTTAGTATCATTTTAGTTCTTAAAAAGCATTTTCCCCAAATTTCTGAAATCCAATGAGTGGCTTGTCACCACCTTCTCAAGGGCAAGTAGGAATAAACAATACCATAGGATCTTTACAGTATAGAAACAAGCCATTCGGCCTATCAGATCCACACTGACCCTCTGAAGAGCAGCCCACCCAGACTCACCCCCCCTACCCAAGGGGCAGGAAAGTCAAAGTTTTGGGCAGAAAGCCATTATCAGGAATTGTGGGGGCAGGATGAGAGGGGCCCAGAAATAAACAGAGTGAGGATGTAGGGCTCGAGGAAGGGTAAGTAGGATGTAGATAGGTGGATGCAGTTAGGGGGTTATTGTGGTTGGCCAGTGGGATGGGTGGAGTGGATAGGTGAGTAGGAAGATGGACAGGTTAGGTTAGGTCAGGGAAGCAAGGAGCAGTCGGAGGGCTGCACATGGAATAAGTCTAGGGGTGGAGAGATTTTGATGCTGGTGAAGTCAGTATTGAGGCCGTCGGGCTGTGGATTCCCAAGGCAAAATATCAGGTGTTGTTCCTCCAGTTTATGTTTGGCCTCGTGCTGATGGTGGAGGAGGCCGAGGGTAGACATGTCATCAGGGAAATGGGAGGGGGAGTTAAAGTGGATGGAAACTGGAACGTCAGGTTGGTTGGTGTGTGCAGAGTGCAGATGCTCATGAATCAGTTCTCGAGTCGCGTTTCGTCACTCCAGTATAGAGGGGACCACATCGAGAGCAACGCAGTAGATGAGGTTAGATAAAGTGCAGGTGAATCTCTGCCGGGCTTGGAAGAATTGTTTGGGGCTTTGGTTGGGGGTGAGAGGGGATGTGTAGGGGCAGGTGTAGCACCTGCTGCGGTTGCAGGGAAAGGTACCGGGTGTGGTGGAGGGGTTGGTGGGGAGTGTAGAGCTGAGTGAACAGTCTCTGTGGGAAAGCCGACAGGAGTGGGGAAGAAAATATCTTTTTGGTGGTGGGGTCTGATTGTAGGTGGCGGAAATGTGAAAGGATGATGCATCGGATTTGGAGGTTGGTGGGATGGTACGTGAGGACTAAGGGGACTCTATCCTTGTTGTTGGGAGGTAACTTCCTACCTTAGGGAATGGAATTTCCCCTCATCTGCAATTAAGGATGCCCTCAACCATCTCTCCTTCATTACCCACACTTCAGCTGTCAGACCCCCTCCCCGCAACAATAATCACATCTGGAGCACAGCACTTCACATCTGCCTTTAAAGTAAGAAAAAGTTATGATTTGAACTACCTTCTCAAAATATTTTTTTTCGGGGTATGACAGTGGGAAAAGTCTGGTCTGGTCTGGCCTAGTCCTTAACAGTGTATCATGTCCCATTTTATACCTTCAAGGTAAATGTGGCTGTAAATAACCTTTGCTTTCAATTCACAAAAGCTAGAACAGTTTAACAATAACAAAAGCAGAAATTGCTGGAAAAGCTTGGCAGGTTTGGCAAAATCTGTGGAGAGAACTCAGAGTTAACGTTTTGGGTCCAGTGACCCTTCTGGAGAACTTCTGAGGAAGGGTCACTGGACCTGAAATGTTAACTCTGATTGCTCTCCACAGATTTTGCCAAACATGCTGAGCTTCTCAGCAATTACTGTTTTTGCTCCTGATTTCCAGTATCCACAGTTCTTTCAGTTTTTATCTGGAACAGTTTACGTTGGGACAAATTCCTGTGAGAGAAAGAAAACACACTGACTTCCCACAAAACGTTTTGATCACAGACACTAGTAAGACACAAATTTTGTCTCTAACAGGCATGAATGACAAAATGTTGATACAATGTGTTCCATTGCTAATTTTTTTTGGGACTGATTTGTTTGCTTCAATTAATCTCTGCAAATATATCTCATCTAGACAGTTCTGTGTGTAAATAGCTCAAAAAAGTGCACTTATAAATGAAAGTCATGTCATTCCTCTACAAGTAAGATGGGTTTCATTTATCAGTGTGGTTTACATGCAGGTGTACAGAGCTGTGTGTCGATGTGGTTTGGATGAAAGTCATTACAATAGGTGTCAGTGGAGATTCTAAGAAACCAAAGGTGACTTTGTGGTCATTGTGGACTTAGCATAAGAAATTCTCGATGCTAGAACACTTTGAGGTGCTGTTTTTATTTTTAGTTTGCTGCCTTGTAGTAATGTTCAGGAATCCCCAGTAAAAGCATTACTTGAATGGAAGTAAAAGTCTATAATGCTTATTGTCAATTTGGGGCATATTGAATCAAAAATGAACAAGTAATTTATCATCAGTGTATTCCTTGCCTGGCCATATTTCACGTAGTCCTTATATGGATTGGATTCAACATGATCAATTGGGTCAATGCGCTGAGGTATGGCGGATCGAGTTAAATTTGGATGAATGCAAGGTACTCTGTTTTGGTAAAACAAACAAGGGCAGGACTTACACAGTTACTGGTAGGGCTCATGTTGGTGCTGTAGAACAGAGACCTCGGGGTTCAGGTACATAATTCTTTGAAATCTGCATCACAGATAGACAATGTGGTTAAGAAGGCGTTTAGCACGCTTGCCTTCATTGCTCAGACCTTTGAGTAAAGGAATTGAGTCATGTTGAGATTGTATAGGATGTTGGTGTTGCCATGTTATAGGAAGGATATTATTAAACTGCAGAGGGTGCAGAAAAGATTGACCAGAATGTTGCTGGGAAAGGAGGGTTTGAATTATAAAAATAGGCGGGGTAGACTGGAACTTTATTCACTGGAGCAGAGGAGGTGGAGGGATGACTTTACAGAAGTTTAAGAGATCATAAGCTGTGTAGATCAGGTGAATGACAAGGGTATTTTCCCTAGGATAGAAGTGTTCAGAATTAGGAGGTATATTTTTAAGGTGAGAGGAGGAAGATTTAAAAAGGACGTCCCTGGAATGAACTTGCAGAGTAAGTGGTGGATTATTTCATTTAAAAGGCATTCAGATAAGCACATGAATAGGAAACGTTTAGAGGGATATGAGCCAATTGCGGGCAAGTGGGACTAGTTTTGTTTGGGAACATGCTGAACATGGACTGATTGGACCGAAGGGTCTCTTTTCATATTGCATGATTCTGTGACTCTAAATTTCATTGTCAAGCCATTAAGAGTGTGCTGTTTGACTAAATGTACTGTTACAAAGGAGGGTTGAGGAATGCGCTGTCTCTGGTCCACTACTTCAAGGGTCACCACCTCAAATAAAAACCCTTTCTTTTTCCAGTTACCAACTTGTCCAGTCTAAAAACTTATCTACATCAGGTTGTACATAAAATGATCAATCCACCAGGCTTCTTAATAGACACAATTATAGATTTATTCTTTAAAGAGATAATAATTGGTTAATATATGTAATCAGGAATATAGAAACACAGTTACCTGTCTAAATAGCCCCAGAAAACATGTACACACTCTTCAGCAACAGGAAGGAAAGAAACAGATTCCTCTGTAGAGTTGATACAGTGTGGAGCTGGAGGAACACAGCAGGCCAGGCAGCATCAGAGGAGCAGGAAAGTCAAGAGTCCTGATGAAGGGCCCTGACCCGAAACATTGACATTCCCACTCCTCTGATTCTGCCTGACCTACTGTGTATCTCCAGCTCCACACTGTATCAACTCTGACTCCAGCCTTTCCAGTTCATGCTGTCTTCTTCCTCTGCAGATATTGGTTTTGTGAAAAAAATCTTAAACCAATGGGTTAATCTTCAAGACAAAAGGATAAATGTAGAATATTCTGGAGTCTGCTACTCTGATGTCCTGTATATGGGATCAACTGACAAATCCAGTGTGGTTGTCTCTGAAGTCATACTGATGCAGCTTGCTCAGGAAATGCACTGTTGAGATGTTCTTCCAATCGGTCTTTCAGAACACAAATAGAGTTTACCCTGAAATAATCTGGAGGATTGGGCATCTTATTCGCAGCAAGCTGACCTCTAACTCAGCTGATTCTTAGTAGGATTTCCTCCAGGTGAACCAGGTAAAATTAAACACTTCCCTGACCCAGTCACCATTTGCTCAAAACAGATGCAGTAAAGTCTATGGTGAAGCAAACACTTGTCACCATTTACAGGAAGTCTCTAAAATAAATCATAGGTGAGTCCACAGTGACCGTTCAATTACCTCTTTTAAAGAAACCATTCCAGATATTTCGACATAATTTGGCATAAATTCCTTTTTCCACAGTCATTTAGAATGCAAGCCCTCCATGTCATTTTAAATTGTAGACTGTCTCTGTAACAACGCAATATGAGGTTTCACTTTTTACACTCACAGCTAAAAACAATGGTAGAATTTTGTTGCAGATAATAACTCATGTTCCAAGCTGGAAGGATGAAGTCATGTTTGAATATGAACTAATCCAATTTAGCTGTGTAACAATTCATGATAATACAAGACTTTGGAAACTGGTCACCTGGCAACTAATTTGAACTTGTGTGGCTCTGTACTGTGGGAAGGCAGGCCCCTGCTGTACATAGTATTTGCTGTCACCTCACTGGCTGACAGTTCTATTGTGCAACTTCTTCACAGCAATTTGCAACATAAGCAACGGAACAATCAGAGCAATGAAAAAAAACACACTTTAACAGGCTTGTTTTACTTCGGATGTATTTTGAGAGGTTGACTGTTTTACACTGTAGCCCAACGTCAGGGAACAAAATTATTGATTTATTTACCTCCTTTTTATATATTGTTATTGACCAGACCAAACCCCCTCAAAATATATTCAGTAGATATTCTAGACTTTAACTTTTCCTTATTTTGAAGGTAAATGTAAGATGTTGCATTCCAGATGCGATCCGATTGGTCAAACTACCAGATTTGATGCAAAACACACTTTATTCAAACACTATAGTTAAAACACAACAAAAGAAAGAAGAAATTGGAATAATTAACTCTACTGGAAAATTTAACAGGAAAACAGAGTATTTAACTATTAAACAGTAATTGTTCTAATATAGCAATATCCCGTAAACACACCCTTGGCAAAGGCAAATTCAGTAAAGACTGTCTCACAGGCAATGTTCTCCAGCCCAGGAGGAAAAACACCAAGAGAAAGCTCAGAGAGAGAGAGAGAGCAACAGGGAGAGACATGTTGCAGCTTCCAAACCCAGCTTCAAGGCCCCAGCAACTGTGACTGAAAAACTGAAACTAAAAACCTTGCTTCTATGGGGGCTTGCCCATTCGGACTGGTTCTACCATTCCAACTTTAAAAAAAAATCCCAAGGCCTCACAAACTGTTTACTTTAATGGATTCAAATAGACAGCTCGTCATCTCTGTCATAAAACCTCTCTTCAAAAATAATACAGGATAAAATATACCTCTTAAAGCCCTGGTATCGTCACAATATTCATTCATAAGATGTGGCTGTAGGCTTGGCCAGCATTTATTGTCCATGCTTAGTTGACCAGAGGGCAGTAGAGTGTCAACCATATTGCAGTTTCCTTCCTTAAAGGGCATTAGTGAGCCAAATGGGTTTTCTCTCAACAATCAACAGTACTTTCATGGTCGTTATTAGAGTCTGTTGATTGTTGAGGGAAAACCCATTTGGCTCACTAATGCCCTTTAAGGAAGAAAATTATTTTATTGAATTTATATTCCACTATCTACCATGAAAGGATGTAAACACAGGTCCATGGTATCTGCATTGACAGTCTAGCGATCATACCACCAGCCCATCAACTTCCGAATGTTGTAACTTATCGAATTCTGGCTAGGCCTCAGCTAGAGTACTGCACTCTCTCCTGGCTCCACACCCATGTTAGGCTATCAAAGACTGAGTGAGTCTGCAGCGGAGATTCAGTACCACGGTCCCAGGCATTCTGTCAAGAGTAATTGCATTATTATCATAGAATCCCTATGGTGTGGAAACAGGCCCTTCCGCCCAACAAGTCCACACCAGCCCTCAGAGCATCCCACCCGGACCCATCCTCCTACAACCCACCTAATCTACACATCCCTGAACACTATGGGCAATTTCCCGTGGCCAATCCGTCTAATCTATTGACTGTGGGGTGAAACCGGAGCACTGGGAGGAAACCCACGCTTAGACACGGAAAGAATGTGCAAACTCCACGCAGACAGTCACCGGAGGGTGGAATCGAATCCAGGTCCCTGGCACTGTGAGGCAGCAGTGCTAACCACTGAGCCACTGTGCTGCCTGTATCTGAAAGGAAGCTCACCATCACCTTCTCAAGGGCAACGAGGGATGGGCCGTAACTGCCAGCGATGCCCACGTCCCATAAGTGAACACTGAAAAAGAATAAATGGGACCAGGAGGTGAAGGTGGGAGAAGAGTCACCAAGTGAGTTGCTTATTTGGAGAGATGTCACAGTCTGGATGGGCCAAATGGTTTCTTTTTGTATTGCGTCCAGCCAGTGATTCAGTGAAGACGAATTTAAGTTCACGATCAGAGGCTGGGATTGTTCACCCAGGGGCAGAGAAGATATAAAATCAGGGAGGAATTTATCTGAGTAGGGGGCAGTGTCTTCCAGTGGCAAAGGGTCAGTGACCAGAGGGACACAGAATTTAGGCAGTTGTCTAAGGAACAGGAGGTGACCTGAGAAATCATTTCCTGCTCAGTGAGTCTCTGTAATCTGAAAAGTCGGTGGAATGAAATTTATTATTAAGACAAGCGAGAATCTGGAAGGAAGAAAGATTACAGTGCAATGAGGAAAGAGTAGGAGAAGATGGGATTAATTTAGATAATTCTGCCAGAGAACACCACATCCACAATGGGCTGAATGGCCTCCTTCATTGCAGTAACATTTGATGATTCTGACAAACTGTTTTGACAAACTTTCAACAGCAGAAGAAACCTGAAAGCATCTAGCCCTAAGTCCATCAGCTGTGGGATTGGCTAAAAGATTGCAACACTGAGCTTACATTTATTTGACATTTGTGTTCCAGAATGAATCCAACAGGATCTTCTTTCTAACAATCCTACATAATTCCTGTCTGATGTTTTTCATTTTCAGATAACCTGTGGAACCATGCCCTATACTGAGTGGGTGCAGCTCCACTAACTATTCAGTGCTTGTCTCATTAACACAGTGGGACATAGGAGTAGGCTGTTTGGCCCTTCAAGCCTCCTCTGTCCTTCAATCGGATCATGGCTGATTTGACATTCCTCACATCCACTTGCCTATGTTTTCCCCATAACCTTTGCTTCCTCGGCCAATGAAGAATACAAGCATTGATCAGCCTGTGCAGTTTGGTCTCTCAGTCACATACTCTAATGTGCAATTAAGAGCAAAAAGAAGAATATGTTGAATGGATGAGCTGAACAAGGTGGGCAGAGGCTTATATATGGAGAATAAATCCCAGCATGCATCCATTGAGCCAAATAGCCTGCAGTCCGTCTTGTAAATAGTTTGCAATTCCTATTTATCTGCCTCATTCCAGAGTACTAATTCTTCAATTTGATTCACAGGAGCATATCCACAGTTACTCACCCTGACCCCACGGTTCCAGGGGATGGTGGCATAGAAGCTCAGAAGTTAGCTCTGCTACCCCTCATTACACCAGGGACCTGGGCTCAATTCTGCCCTCAGTCTGTGTGGAGTTTGCATATTGTCTCTGTGTCTGCGTGGGTTTCCTCTGGGTGCTCCGGTTTCCTCCCACAGTCCGAAGATGTGCAGCTTAGGTGGATTGGCCATGCTAAATTGCGCATAGTGTCCAGGGCTGTGCATGCTAGCTGGGTTAGCCATGGGCAATGCAGGGTTGCAGGGATGGGCTGAGGGGAGTAGGATGCTCTTCAGGCAGGGGAGGAAATGGCCTAGTGGTATTATCGCTGGCCAGTTAATCCAGAGACCCAGACAATGTTCTGGGGAACCTGGGTTTGAATCCTGCCATGGCACATTAATTATTCATTAAATATCTGGAATTAAGAATCTAATGATGGCCATGAATCCATTGTCGATTGTTGGAAAAACCCGTCTGAATCACTAGTGCCCTTTAGGGAAGGAAGCTGCCATCCTTGCCGGGTCTGGCCTGCATGTGACTCCAGACCCACAGCAGTGTGGTTGACTCTTAACTGCAATCTGAACAACTAGGAATGGGCAATAAATACTGCCTGGTCAGTGATGCCCTCATCCCATGATTGAATAAGGAAAAAAAAGTGTTGGTGTGAACTATGGTGGGCCGAATGGCCTGTTTCCAAACTGCAGGGTTCTAATGATTCTGTGTCACTGAAGTCACCACAAATTCTGTTACAAAACTGCACAGGTTGTCTTTGGGTGAATACAACTTCAACGAAGGACACCATTCATTTGTCACCAACCAGGACGTCCCTTGTTTCCAATCAGTGTTCACAACTGAGCCTTGAGGAGAGCGCCTTACAGTTCCACCTCACGTTCTGTATTTGGACAGAATGAAGCCCCTTTAGCCTCACTGAGTTTGATCATAACTGATCTGTCCCTCAAATCCATTTCTATCCCATTGCCACATACCTCTTGATACCGTTACCGAGCACTAACTGATTGATCTCACAGTCTTCAAGAATTTTTGCTTGTTTAGGGAATTTCCGATTTCCCCATCCATTTTAACACTGTCAATTATAATTTCACAACTCATCGTTCTCACCATCAGTAGCTGGAGTCAGATTTTGAACCCGAGGATGTTTCTGACCTGTAAAGATTCTCTAATTAAATCCGACAGGCGGTCCACACAGCTGAGTAATAACACAGGGAAGATTAGAATAAAAGATTGTCAAGTTGCCTAGTGATCCAAATGATTCCTCACTAATCCTCGGATTTGTTGACATGAGTGTCTAGCTGTTTTGGCTGAAGTTCTGAGGCACTGTCACTTTTTTTGAAAAAAGTACCTTCATGCATCAAGACACAGTAATGTGTGTCGGTGAAACACAGGGTTTTGCTGCTTCTGACGACAGGGATTTCTGTCCATTGAGATTCAAGATCAAATAGAACTGAAACAGTCTTTAAAAACATTTCAAAGCTTCCTTGATTAAAGCAAAAACTTTTTCCAAAAAAACTTGTAAATGCTGAAAATCTAAAATAGAAACTGAAATAGCTGTCAGCTACTGAGAAGCTAAAAGATGGGTTATCATTTCTGACAGTTCCTCTTGGAATTCTGTTCATGTATTCTAAAAAAAAGACAGCCTCACTTTTCAGTTTTATAGCCTGCTGTGTATTTGAAATGCTTTGAGTTCGCACACACTCCTTATTAAGTTGGACCTGGAGACCAGGAGTTGTAAAACCGATGGTGACAATGATTTTGCACCGCACCATCATTGACAGGCCCTTCATTTTGATTGGGGTTTTGAATTGGTTTTCAGTAATTTTTCAATCAGAATGAATTTTAAGAGGTGGAGGGGGCCTGGTCGGGCCTGCGGGACAGGAAGAAGCGGAGGGCCTTGAGGCCATCTCCATGCGGAATGCAGGTGTACAGGGACTGGACGTCCATGGTGAATATGAGGTGTTGGGGGCCAGGGAATTGGAAGTCCTGGAGGAGGTGGGACCTCCCACCCACAGCCTCCAACCTCATTGTTCCCCAACCCCGCACGGCCCGTTTCTATCTCCTTCCCAAAATCCACAAACCTGCCTGCCCTGGTCGACCCATCGTCTCAGCCTGCTCCTGCCCCACCGAACTCATCTCCACCTATCTGGACTCCATTTTCTCCCCTTTGGTCCAGGAACTCCCCACCTATGTCCGTGACACCACCCACGCCCTCCACCTCCTCCAGGACTTCCAATTCCCTGGCCCCCAACACCTCATATTCACCATGGACGTCCAGTCCCTGTACACCTGCATTCCGCATGGAGATGGCCTCAAGGCCCTCCGCTTCTTTCTGTCCCGCAGGCCCGACCAGGCCCCCTCCACCGACACTCTCATCCGCCTAGCGGAACTCGTCCTCACACTCAACAACTTCTCTTTTGACTCCTCCCACTTCCTACAGACTAAGGGGGTGGCCATGGGCACCCGCATGGGCCCCAGCTATGCCTGCCTCTTTGTAGGTTACGTGGAACAGTCCATCTTCCGCACCTACACAGGCCCCAAACCCCACCTCTTCCTCCGGTACATTGATGACTGTATCGGCGCCGCCTCTTGCTCCCCAGAGGAGCTCGAACAGTTCATCCACTTCACCAACACCTTCCACCCCAACCTTCAGTTCACCTGGGCCATCTCCAGCACATCCCTCACCTTCCTGGACCTCTCAGTCTCCATCTCAGGCAACCAGCTTGTAACTGATGTCCATTTCAAGCCCACCGACTCCCACAGCTACCTAGAATACACCTCCTCCCACCCACCCTCCTGCAAAAATTCCATCCCCTATTCCCAATTCCTCCGCCTCCGCCGCATCTGCTCCCACGATAAGACATTCCACTCCCGCACATCCCAGATGTCCAAGTTCTTTAAGGACCGCAACTTCCCCCCCACGGTGATTGAGAACGCCCTTGACCGCGTCTCCCGCATTTCCCGCGACACATCCCTCACACCCCGCCCCCGCCACAACCGCCCCAAGAGGATCCCCCTCGTTCTCACACACCACCCTACCAACCTCCGGATACAACGCATTATCCTCCGACACTTCCGCCATTTACAATCCGACCCCACCACCCAAGACATTTTTCCATCCCCACCCCTGTCTGCTTTCCGGAGAGACCACTCTCTCCGTGACTCCCTTGTTCGCTCCACACTGCCCTCCAACCCCACCACACCCGGCACCTTCCCCTGCAACCACAGGAAATGCTACACTTGTCCCCACACCTCCTCCCTCACCCCCATCCCAGGCCCCAAGATGACATTCCACATTAAGCAGAGGTTCACCTGCACATCTGCCAATGTGGTATACTGCATCCACTGTACCCGGTGCGGCTTTCTCTACATTGGGGAAACCAAGCGGAGGCTTGGGGACCGCTTTGCAGAACACCTCCGCTCAGTTCGCAACAAACAACTGCACCTCCCAGTCGCAAACCATTTCCACTCCCCCTCCCATTCTCTTGATGACATGTCCATCATGGGCCTCCTGCACTGCCACAATGATGCCACCCGAAGGTTGCAGGAACAGCAACTCATATTCCGCCTGGGAACCCTGCAGCCATATGGTATCAATGTGGACTTCACCAGTTTCAAAATCTCCCCTTCCCCCACCGCATCCCAAAACCAGCCCAGTTCGTCCCCTCCCCCCACTGCACCACACAACCAGCCCAGCTCTTCCCCCCCACCCACTGCATCCCAAAACCAGTCCAACCTGTCTCTGCCTCCCTAACCGGTTCTTCCTCTCACCCATCCCTTCCTCCCACCCCAAGCCGCACCCCCAGCTACCTACTAACCTCATCCCACCTCCTTGACCTGTCCGTCTTCCCTGGACTGACCTATCCCCTCCCTACCTCCCCACCCACACCCTCTCCACCTATCTTCTTTACTCTCCATCTTCGGTCCGCCTCCCCCTCTCTCCCTATTTATTCCAGTTCCCTCCCCCCATCCCCCTCTCTGATGAAGGGTCTAGGCCCGAAACGTCAGCTTTTGTGCTCCTGGGATGCTGCTTGGCCTGCTGTGTTCATCCAGCCTCACATTTTATTATCTTGGAATCTCCAGCATCTGCAGTTCCCATTATCTCTGAATTTTAAGAGGTCTTTGTTTATAATCTATGCTTCATTTCCAAGAGAGCTTGATGCCTCAGGAGTTTCCAGTAACCTTAATGACATATCACTGTGAAAATGTCTTTTATTCGTTCATGGGATGTGGGTGTTGCCAGTCAATCCAGAATTTATTGCCCCTCACTAAATTGCCCCAGAGGAAGAGGTGGTGGTGAGGTGCCTTCTTGACTTACTGCAGTCCATGTGCTGTAGGGATCCCCACTGTGCTGTTAGGGACGGAGCCCCAGGATTTTGACCTGATGATACTAAAGTAATGGCAAGATATTTCCATGTCAGGATGGTGTATAACTTGGACTGTAAGAGCTGAAGCAGGCCATTCACCCTATCCAATAGGAGGGGAGTGTGTCCTTGGTGGTTCATTCATCTTTTGCCCTTGTCATCCTAGATGGAAGTGGTTGTAGGTTTGCAACATGCAGCAGTGGTGAATTTCTGCAGTGCATCCTGTAGATAGCACATACTGCTGTTACTGAGTGTTAGTGATGAAGAGATTGGATGTTTGCGGATGTGGTGTCAATCAAGCGGGCTGCTTTGTCCTGGTTGAGTGTTGTTGGAGCTTCACTCATCCAGGCAAGTGGAGTGTACTCCTTCACAACTTCTACTTGTGCCGTTTGGACGGTGGACCAACTTTGGGGAGCCAGGAGGTGAGTTACTTGCTGCAAGAATCCCAGGCTCTGACCTGCTCTTCTGGGTAATCCAGTTCTGCTTCTAGTCAGAGGTGACCCTTGGGATGTTGATGGTGAGGAGTTCAGTAATGGTAATGATGTTGAATATCAAGAGTAGTGCTCAGATAGTCTTTTATTGGAGTTGGTCCTTAGCTGGCCCTTGTATAGTACAAATGTTACTTGCCACTTGTCAGCCCAAGCCTGAATATTGTCATGATCATGTTGCATTTGAACACCGACTGCTTCAGTATCTGAGGAGTTGTGAATGGTGCTGAACATTGTGCGATCATCAGCGAACATCCCCACTTCTGACCTTATGATTGGAGGGAAGGTCATTGATGAAGCCACTGAAGATGGTTGGGCCTAGGACACTACCCTGAGGAACCCCTGCAGAGATGCCCTGGAGTTGAGATGACTGACCTCAACAACCATAACCATCATTCCTGTGTGCCAGGTATGACTCCAACCACTGGAGAGTTTGCCCCCTGCTTTAGTGTGCTTTAACCAATGGCTCTGTGTGTATGACTGTGTCGAGCTGTTGC
Organism: Stegostoma tigrinum; assembly: GCF_030684315.1. Classification (NCBI taxonomy): domain Eukaryota; kingdom Metazoa; phylum Chordata; class Chondrichthyes; order Orectolobiformes; family Stegostomatidae; genus Stegostoma; species Stegostoma tigrinum. The sequence goes on from NC_081378.1 coordinate 3,991,071, forward strand.
TTGCCTCATCTGAGCTCCCAATTTTATCACAATCCCCTGAATGTTGATAAGGAAGACTTTGCAATGTCATCAAGGCCGCATTTTCTATTGTCTCCTCCAGTTCCTAGATCAGTATTTGGTGCTCCTTCCCAATTGCTTCCCTTTTGTGGAGGTTTTGAGTTTCTTTATCAGTTATTCCAGACAGCAGTTAAGAATCAAGCATGTCAGTCTGGGTCTGGAGTCATATGTAGTCCTGACCAAGTAAGGATGACAGATTTCCTTCCCAAAAGGACAACAGTGAACCAGATTTTTTTTACAACAATGACTATATGGACACCTTTAGGCTTGATTCATAATTCCTGATTTGTGTTGAATTCCAAATTTCATCATCTGCCTTGCTGGGATTTGAACCCATGCCCTCAGAACATTAGCTTGAGGTTCTGGGTTACTTTAACACTACAACACCACCTCTAAAATTCTACAAAGTTTGCTTGACGTTTTATCATGTGGAACTACAATAGATCACTTACTGGTTGGGGAATTGAGAACATAAGGTCACAATCCCAGACTGAAGGATTGGCTGCGCCTGATTGAGATGTGGAGGAGCGCCTTTACTCAGAGTGCAGCAAATCTTGGAATTCTTACCCCCAGAGAGCTGTGGATGCTTAGATCCTGGTTGTATTCAAAACGGAAATTGATTAATTTGGGCATTAAAGAAATCGCAGGACCTGAGAGATGGGATCAAGGTAAATGATCACACTTGTTGAATGGTGGGACCAGCTTGAGGGGCTGAATGATCTCCAACAGCTCCTATTTGTTATGCTGTTGTTTTCCAACCAGAGACAACTGTAAACCCACAGCCTATGTCAAGTAAATAAGTAACGTGTTGCATATGGTCGGTATGGTACTATGGTGAGTTGTAATAATTTCTTGCAGTTTTGATTTTAATCCAGTAGCTCAGTGTTGCGCAGACTCAAATTTCTAATTGTCATGTAATGTATCAAATGCCCCATGTTTCTCTGTTGGTGTTGTATATGGCGAGATATGTTGGAATGTATCGGACTCTTTACAATGTCAGGAATAAGTTCACAAGCTAGGAACAGACCACGCAGCCCTTCAAATCTGCTCTGCCTTTTAACAAAGTCATGATTACTCCACAGTCCTGCCTAGTCCTGCAGGAGACGGGAGATGATGGCCCAGTGGCATCATTGCTGGACTGTTAATTCAGAGACCCCGATAACATTCTGGGAACCTGTGTTCAAATCCCACCACAGCAGATGCTGGAATTTGAATTTAACAAAGTTTCTGGAATTAAGAATCTAATGATAACCATAAATCGATTGTCAGGAAAAACCCATCTGGTTCATTAATGCCTTTGCAGGAAGGAAACTGCTCTCCTTACCTGGTCTGGCTCTACATGTGACACCAGACCCACAGCAATGTGGTTGACTCTGAACTGCCTTCTGGCCAAATAGGGATGCCTAGCCAGCATCACCCTTATCTTGTTAATGAATAAAGAAAAAATGATGGCCTCAATAAGAGTCTATCTAACCCTTCTTTAAAAATATTGAAATGTTGCAGCCACCACCGCTTTGATGAAGAGTATACCAAAGACTCGCATCCATCTGTGAGAACAGTAATTGCCCCAATCTGTTTGAATGGGTCCCTTTGCTTTTAAACTATGACCCTAGTTCTGGAGTCTCCAATAAAACAAAACCTTCTTTCAGCACTCATCCTGTCAAGACCCCTTAGGAATCTGAGGAGCCCAAATGTAGAAGATGCCTTGCAAAGCCTCCTATTGTGTACTTTGATAACTCGTTCTGAAGCCTGGTTCCACATTATCTTGTTTTACTGATTCACTTCATACACATGTGAGATCTTCACACCGTTTTGCTGATTAACATCACAGGGCAACTGCTGTCTGTGACAAGTGAGATTGCGTTTCCCTTCTAAATTTTAATTACAGAGGAAGACGAGCCAGAGTGTAATTTGAGAGTGTCACTGGTATCCCACAGCAACTGCACAACCGACACACTAGCGTGGAGAGACAGAGAACCTGAGAGACCTAAACAGGCTGAGGTGATTTGTGCTGGAATATTTAGCATCACAACTTGTCTTATGATTTAAAAGATAATTTAGGGACTTTTGTACCACATCACGTCTGTCTTCGTTGGTATGCTGAAAATGGGCAAAACAAAAACTTTAAAAATAATGTCCACATTCTCAACAGTTCAGGGAGGCTGCAAATAGCAGAGACAAAGCTTCGATTGGTTTGAAGTTATTGATCAAAATTATGATTGTTCAATTGCCTTTAATTCCTTTCCTTCCAGTTATTATTTTCTGCTACATGGTTAATCTGGAATGGACGAGGAAGCGGTTTGTGTGAGTTAATTATAGCTATATCAGGAATTTCAAAGACTGCTCGCGGAAAATATTACAGTATTCATGCTTGTATCTCCTCTTTCCCTGTGATTACACAGAACTACGACAAAACCTGGTTTCAAATTAGAATCCTGATATTTGGGGGCAGGCCACACTGACCCTCCAAAAATATTCCCACCCAGACCCATCCCTACCATGTTCCTGTAGCCCTGCATTTCCTATGACCAATCCACCTAACCTATATACCTTTGGACTGTGGGAGGAAACTGGAGTACCTGGAGGAAACCCACACAGACAAGGCGAGAATGTGCAAACTTCACACACAGTTGCCCGAGGGTGGAATCCAACCCAAGCCCCTGGTGCTGTGAGGCCGCAGTGCTAACCGCTGAGCCACCGTGCTGCCCCACAGTGTTCATTGTCATTGTTCAAATGAGGTGCCAGTCACTTGCTAGAAAACTGGTTCTCTATTGTAGCAATTGAAATATCGACCAGTGGGAGCTTTTAATACGCAGAATATTGCTGTGTTGAACTTTGGAGTTTTTGGTGTAGTTTGTGTGAACTTGTAGATTGCAAAGTTGTGTTTGGAGGAAATTATGGCGAAAAGAGGAAGGTCTGACTCAATAATTAGCCACTGCACTTGAGATATTCCTTTCTGTAAAGATTGTAACAGGCACGACAACTTGCATTCACAACACCTTTAATGTAGTTAAATATCCAATGGCTCAACACAGGAGCACTTATCACATGGACATTGATATGCAAGGGAGATATTAGGGCAGGTGACCAAAAACCTACGCCACAATTTAGAACATAGAACATTACAGCACAGTACAGGCCCTTCGGCCCTCGATGTTGTGCTGACCTGTCATACCGATCTCAAGCCCATCTAACCTACACTATTCCATGTACGTCCATATGCTTATCCAATGACAACTTAAACGTACCTAAAGTTGGTGAATCTACTACCGTTGCAGGCAAAGCGTTCCATTCCCTTCCTACTCTCTGAGTAAAGAAACTACCTCTGACATCTGTCCTATATCTTTCACCCCTCAATTTAAAGCTATGCCCCCTCATGCTCGCCGTCACCATCCGAGGAAAAAGGCTCTCCCTATCCACCCTATCTAACCCTCTGATTATTTTATATGTCTCAATTAAGTCACCTCTCAACCTTCTTCTCACTAACAAAAACAGCCTCAAGTCCCTCAGCCTTTCCTCATAAGACCTTCCCTCCATACCAGGCAACATCTTAGTAAATCTCCTCTGCACCCTTTCCAAAGCGTCCACATCCTTCTTATACTCCAAGTGCGGCTGCACCAGAGTTTTGTACAGCTGCAGCATTTAGATTTTATAGGAGGAATTTCAAAGGAGGAAAGAGATCTGGGAAGGCTAATGGGGAAAATTTACAGAGACACAGGCAGCTGAAGGCACATCCTGAATGGTGGAATAATTAAAATCTGAGATTCTCAAAAGACCAGAATTTGAGGAGCTCAGCTATCTTATACAGTGGGCAGATATTCCTGAGATAGGGACAGATGAGCCAACGGAGGGATTTGAAAATCAAGCTGGGAATCTTGAAACTGAGGTGAGGGAGATGGGAGAAAGGGACCGAGACACAATGGGAGCAGATTTTTGGATCACCTCAGCTTTACTGAGGGTACCATGTGGGAGACTGCCCCAAATGTATTGGAATAGTCAAGTTCAGAGTCGCACACTGTACATTTTAACTTACAAAGTTCTTCACAGGCCAGTAGTATGAATAGCAACTTTGTACACCCTTCACTGTACTCATTTATTCCTGTACTAGATTACACGTGTCAATAAAATCTAATTCTAGTAGGTGCTGCCCTCCAAAACTTGAATCTTTTCTCAAGACAGAAGTGTAATTCCATGTATTTCATTTTCAGGAGTAATTTAAAGCGATGAATGAAGCTGATCCCTGGGGAATTGTATCACATTGAAGAATGTTAGTTTTAAAAGTAATTTTCTTTTGTTGGTGTTGCCAGTTTGTTAAGTAGATTTACAAACAACTTTCCTTTCACGGTGGATAAGATCTGTGATGGGTTCAGCACTGGAAGTTAGACACTGAATCAGGAAATCCCTTATCCTGTCCCTGATGTGGTAACTGTCCAAGATTTGATCTTACACCCTTTCGCACAGACCCCTCCCTCCCCACTCCCAGCTCTTGCCTTTCTCTATTCTCCAACCGAAAACCATCTCATTTCAAACTGGATTAGAAAGTTTTACAGACAGTCTTGTCATGATGAAACTTCAAACCATGAGATTACTGATACAGCCCAGTCACATCCCAGAGCCGATAGCTTTCCCGCAGTGGTCAGAATTGGACTTTTGTATCTCTGATGAAGAGTCACTGGACTTGAAACATCAACTCTGCTTTCTTCCCACAGATGCTGCCAGATCTACTGAGCTTTGATAGCAATTTCTGTTTTTCATCTCAGATCACCAGAATCTGCAGTTCTTTATTTGTGTAGCTCAGACTCTCTTTATTCTCCCTGCCTGTCTGTGTGTGGATTGATTTAGCTCAATTAGCTGGATGGCTGGCTTGCAATGCAGAAAAGCCAACAGTTCAATTATTGTACCTGCTGAAGTTACCATGAAAGGCTCTGTTTCTCGGTCTGTACCTGGCGTGAGATGTGGTGATTCTCTGGTTAAATCACCACCAGTGGTCTGTCTTTCCAATGAGGGAGCAGCTCCGTAGTCTGGTGAGGTTATGGCAACTTTGCCACTTTTGTGTCATTGCTGATTGCAGTATATCTGCTCATTAGCTGTTACTCACTCCGGCATTATACTCTATATAAACCTGAGATGATTCAAACTCTGTTCCTATTGTGTCTTGGTCCCCTTCTCCCATTCTCCCGTGTGCTCACTGACTTTCACCTGGCTCCTGTTTAAACACGCTGCAGTTTTAAGATTACAAAGTGTGAAGCTGGATGAACACAGCAGGCCAAGCAGCATCTCAGGCTCCTGAGATGCTGCTTGGCCTGCTGTGTTCATTTAGCTTCACACTTTGTTATCTTGGATTCTCCAGCATCTGTAGTCCCCATTATCTCTGATGCAGTTTTATGATTCCTAGTTTGATTTGCAAATCCCTTCATTGTCTGATCTCTCCTTACCTTAGGAATATGGTCCAACTGTACAAGATAGCTGAGCTCCTTGAATTCTGGTCTTGTGATAATTTCAGTCCGTGGAAGTCCCGTTTCATTTGTGACAGCTCATTGCTGCCATCTCCTGTTGTACAAGGACGGTCATTGGGAATGGAATTTGCCTGACCCTGCCACCTGCCTACGTTTGGCTTGGCTACTTGCTCACCAGTCAGGAATGCAAACGGTAAAACTCCTGACTTCACAGTCCCAACCCAATTGGAAGTGCCTCAGGTAGAATTCCATTCAGGTATTAATGGCATTTGAGAGAGGCCCTCCCTGATGTGCACAGGGAACACCTTGAGCCCTCAAGCACACAGCCTCCAACACACACACACACACACACACACACACACACATACACACACACACACACACACATACACACACACACACACACACACACACACACACACACACACACAGAGCCTCCCCCCACACACATACACTTGCACGCTTGTGCACGCGCACACACTCTCGCACACACACACATTCACAAACACGCACGTACACACACATTCACACACCCACTCACACCCTCTCCCCATACCCATCTATGCCAGCTCATGCAAACCACCCACCACCTATCCTTCAGTTGTTAAATACTCCATGACACTCCATTGCCCTTCATGGACATTATGTTAACATGTGAACCCCCAAGTCCAGTTCTTTGCCATGAAACCCCCTCCTCATATCAAATCACCCAAAATCCATCAAGAGCAGACATCAAGAACCAAACTCAGATGAAATAAGATAAATTCTTTATTGATAGAAGTACTGCCTAAAACATTTCTAATTGAATAAAGAAAAGCATTCACTACATTTAACTTTCTTCTACAATTTAGTTCTTAATAATGACACCATTTAAGTAGTTAATCATTTATAAAAACAAGCTTTTGTATTCATAGTCTTACATCAAGGACTTGGTCAGCATTTAGTTGTATGAATCAAACTGTGAGCAGACAGGCACCCCACTGTGATCTTGTCGGGTTATAAAATAAATCACGTTCCTCAAATCTTATAATGATAACCGTGAGGTTTACGTGAATAGAAAGAGTAAAATATTCATTTTAAACTATAGACATTTTGTTTCAAGGACAGGAGATTTAAATACTTTGATAGCTTGTCAGCGCCCATAAGCTTTATGGTTCCATTGAGTTTCTCCACTCCTTATCTGCATTCGTTGTCTACTTCTAACAATTCCAAAGACCTGTTCTAAAGGACACTGTTCATCTTCCAAAGGGACCTCTGAACCAATCCAAAAAGTTCCTCTGCCCCTCCAAAAGGGTACCCTGCTCACCAAAGAACTTGCGGAAGTTTAGACTTCTCCCGAATAATGTAAAACCCACCGGACGTCTTTCTGACGGATGTCTTCATTGGAGTTTAGAAGAATAAAGGGAAATCTCATAGGTCCCTAAAACATTCTAACAAGACTAGACAGGGTAAATGCAGAAGGATGTCCCTGATGACTGGGGAGTCCAGAGGCAGAGGTCACAGTCTAAGGATATGGAGTCCAATTAGATCTGAGGTGAGGAGAAATTTCTTCATCCAGAGAGTGGGGAGCCAGTGGAATTCGCTGCCGTAGAGAGTGGTTGAAACAAGGCATTGCATATTTTTCAAGTAGGAGTTAGATATAGTTCTTAGGCTAAAGGGATCAAATGGTGTGGGGCAAAAGCAGGAACAAAAGACGCACACAGTTGGATGATTAACCATCAGAGATAATGGGAACTGCAGATGCTGGAGAATCCAAGATAACAAGGTGTGATGCTGGATGAACACAGCAGGCCAAGCAGCATCTCAGGAGCACAAAAGCTGACATTTTGGGCCTGGACCCTTCATCAGAGAGGGATGAACGGTCTAGGCCCGAAACGTCAACTTTTGTGCTCCTGAGATGCTGCTTAGCCTGCTGTGTTCATCCAGCTTCACACTTTGTTATCTTGGATGATTAACCATGATCTTATTGAATGTCGGAGTAGGCTCGAAGGGCTGAATGGCCTACTCCTGCTCCGATTTCCTATGTTGCTATTTTAGTGAAACACTGAGTCAGTCAGGCGTTGTTTTACAGATGCAGTCTTACTGAAAGTATGTCACGTGTGACACGGTGTGCATTCTAATGTCAAGTCCATGTCCCTGATAACCTTCATATAGCTGCAGTTTCTGACTGTGGAAATGTCAAGCCTGCAAGTCTATGTCACTGACACCCTGTGGCCTCTGAACTCAGGCTTTGCAGTTGACGGGTGAAGCAGTGTCACTTCCTGTGTTTGCTCATGCTTTCAGAATGTTTCTGAAGATGTTGCGTGAAATCAACATTTGAAGACCAAAAGTGATCGTTCCAAATCACCACCATTTTAAAGGGATACTTTGAAAAGTGAGGTTCTGATCTTCTTCCCAATTTTGCCAGTGTTCTAAGAGAAGTATTCACCCCTTCAGGCGAGATTTTCCAGGGCTGATTACTCGGGCTTATTGACTGAGCTCAATGGTGAATCATTTTGGGGTAATTGAATGCTAAAGGCACCAATTGCAGTGAAACAGCCAGCAGTACGTCTGAGCAGAGTCCAAAGGGAGGTTACGGCGTAGTACTAATCGATAATAAACTAATGTCCTTGATATTCGGAGCATGTGGGTTCGAATTGAGTCATAGCAGGCGGTGAAATTTGAATTTGATATAAAATAATGCTTGAATTAAAAGCTAGTCTAATGGTCGCAATGTCGTTAAACACCCAGCTAGCTCAATACTTCCCTGTAGGGAAGGAAATCTGCCATCCTTACCTGGCCTGACCTGCACGTGACTCCAAGCCCACAGCAATGTGGTTGATGCTTAACTGAACCCTCTGAAAGGACCCGGGGGGCTGCTCAATTTGGGAGCAATAAATGCTGGCCCAGCCAGCAAGATCCACATCCTGTGAATGAATAAAAGTATCTCTGCAGTCCGTTGGAGACTCATTTAGTCCAGAACATTCCATCCCAGAGCTCAGGTGAGGGAGCACAGCAGGTTATTTCTCTCAGAATTCAAGGTCGAGTAAAGCAAATTTCACTTTTGCCATTTTCTGACGTCTTTGTATTGTGTGGTTAACAGCAAAGTTAGGATAGACCTCTGATCTCCCGATTCATCCCTTTTCTGCCTCCAAGGACGCTGCCTGGTTGACTGCATAGTTCCAGCATCTTCATTTAATTCAGGATGGGCCTCAGATCCCAATCCTCCAATTCTCGACATTTTCTTCACATTCCAAATGGTGCGTTAACAGAGCATATGCCAGTTTGTGATTTATTGTAGTGCCTACGAATATGGTCCTAGCTTGACTATAATACGAGATCTGAGTGATCAAACTGTAACCTTCAACATTAATAAGCAACTTGAGTAAGAAATTGCTTTATTGTGCAAGACTATGAATATTGCATAATCACACATTGACTAGTTTCAGGAACTTATTTTTAGACCTGAGCCACAAAGGAATTCTTCTCAGAGTTGTGGAGGCTGGACCACTGAAATTATTCAAAGAGAGGGTAGAAATCTTTTATGAAATATCAGGGGAGTTGAGGGTTAAGAGGAGGCAGGACAAGAGAAAGGAGTGGAATTCTGGGCGGAACAGCCACAATCTTATTGAATGACATGAGGGGCTGAATGGCTCCTGTTCCTTACTTGCTCAGCAATATTGGCAGTAGTAATTTTTGACCTTATCCTGCAATAAGCTGCAGTATTAGTAAGAAGATAGCCTTTCATGATGGACATTGCCATAGATGAGTGACTGCCTAAAGCTGGCAGCTTTCACAAAAGTACACAATTTGTACATATAATATGTGGATGTGTGTTCCAATGTAGTAGTGAAGCGGTTTCTGTACAGTTTAGTGTAACTCCTTTATCTTGTGATTTAACACATTCCTGCCCTCTGCACATCGTGATCCTTGGGTTGGGGGGGCCTGTACACAAACTGTCACCGACGCTGCTTGCCCCTTATCCCTAAGTATGGCTCTTCATCTCCATTTGTTGTATAACACACCTGTGGTTACATGGATATTTGTCAGATGGAGCTTTCTAGTGCAGTGTCTAAGAGCTCACTTTTCATTCTGGACTGATTGAGAGAGTGGCAAAGGAAGATTGGATTGCTCTAGATCAGTTACTGGGGTCATAGATGTACAGTGATTGTTAGAGGATTAAACAGAGAGTGGTGGGTGTCAAGAGTTCCCTGCCCAGTTTGGTGAGTCTGGTGGAAACCCTGAATTCATTTATATAGTGCCTGGATCTGCTCCTGAATTGGTGGAACCTGTACAGCTACGGACCAGGGGCTGGGAAGTGGGATAGAATGGATGGCTGTCTTCTTCTCAGCCAGCACTAACACAGTGGGCAGAATGGCCTGTTTCTACACCCTAAGGGTTGTAGAGCTTGTCTTTTGCTAGTTTCAGGGGTTTGTCATCAGTGGCCTGAGGGCAGTTTACACAAAAAGTGTTATATCAGTGTCAGCTTCAGGTGACATGTTAAATCCAGGCTTGATTAAAGTCGGTATATTGATGAGGAGCTGAAGTATTCACCCTGGGCTCTTGACAGTATTTATTCCTCAATCAACATCGTTATGGCAGCAAATTCTCTGATCATTATCATTTGGTTATTTGTGAAATCTAGCTGTGCACAAATTGCCTGCATACATCACAGCAGGAGCTGCACTCTAAATGTACCTCATTCATTGGCTTGTAATGTGTTTTGGTTATGAAAGGTGCTGTGTAAGTGTGTGAATTGCAGTGATTCAGACCTGGTACCCTGACCCTGTAGGGATGAAGAGTTGGGAGGGTTCATCAGTTTACTTCCAAGAAATGAACGTGCATCGAGTTCTCATTTCCTTCTAGTCATCCCACTGAGTATTTTACCAGAAGACACGGAAGCAGGACAAATGAAGATAGAACATAAAAGGTAGGAGCAGGAGGAGGCCATTCAGCACCTCAAGCCTGCTCCACTATTCAATATGCTCGATATTCAATATGCCTGCGCCCCACCACCCATATCCCTTGATCACTTTAGCCACAAGAACTATATCTACTTCCTTCTCGAAAACACATAATGTTTTGTCCTCAACCACTTCCTGTGGGAGTAAATTCCACAGGCTTCCCATTCTCTGGGCGAAGACATTTCTCCACATTCCTGTCCTAAAAGTTTAACCCCCTATCCTTCATCGATGAGCTCTGGTTCAGGACTGTTCCATCATCAGGAATATAAAACCTGTCTAATCCTGCTCCTGAGATGCTGCTTGGCCTGCTGTGTTCATCCAGCCTCACATTTTATTATCTTGGAATCTCCAGCATCTGCAGTTCCCATTATCTCTAATCCTGGGTATGGGTGGCACGGTGGCTCAGTGGTTAGCACTGCAGCCTCACAGTGCCAGGGACCTGGGTTGGATCCCAGCCTTGGGCGACTGTGCAGAGTTTACACATTCTCCCTGTGTCTGTGTGGGTTTGCTCCGGGTCCTCCGGTTTCCTCCCACAATCCAAAGATGTGCAGGCGAGGTGGATCGGCCATGCTAAATTGCCTGTAGTGGGTCATAGGGGAATGGGTCTGGGTGGATGCTGCAAGGGGTGGTGTGGACTTGTTGGGCTGAAGGACCTGTTTCCACACTGTAGGGAATCTAATAAATTTTCTCGGTTGCTATGAGATCCCCTCATTCTTCTGAACTCCAGTGAATACAGTCGTAACCGAGTCAATCTCTCTTCAGATGTTAGTCTTGCCAGCCCAGGAACTAAGTTGATAAATCTTCGTTGCACCCCGCCACCCACCCCCCCCCCCCCCCCCCCACCCCCACCCCAATAGCAAGAACATCCTTCCTCAGATGAAGAGACCAAAACTGCACACAAAAGGCCATTTGGCCTCAAGTTTTAAATACTTTCACGGACCAGGATCCAGTGTAACTCGGTAAATAAGAGAATTTTTGCAGGTAGTGTCTGTGGGTTAACCATAATGCTCACAAAAAGTAGCTGGGATCTCATTAAAATGCAGCCCCTGTACAGCCAGCACCACACTCCTGCTAACAGGAGGAAGGTCCATTGCCTTGTAATCCCAGAAAGTGTACCTGAGCTTTAAACACGAAGTGGGACATGGCGAGTGTATATTTGCTTGTGAATGCGTTCAGCACAAGCCAAACTCCTGCCTTGCTCATTTCTTTCAATTCCTGAATCGCTGAATTGTTACAGTGCGGCAGGAGGCCATTTGGCCCATCCTGCCCCCAGTGGCTCTTCAAATGAGCATCATTAACTCGCGCCCGTTCCCTGTGTCCATGCACGTTACCCAGTGCTGTACTGAATGTCTCAGATGAGATTGCCTCCACCACACTTCCAGGCATGTTATTAGTAGAGAATTGTGTCAGTTTTGGCTTAATCGATAACATGCATGGCCGTCAGATAATATTTAAACCCCAGTGAAGCCAAGTATCAGAGTGGGCACTGTGGTGTAGTGCTACATAGTCAGAGGTGTCATTTCCAGGGGAATCAACAAATACAGGCTTTGTCTGCCCTCACAGACAAATGTAAAAGAGTCCCATGGCACTATTCCAAAGCTCAGTTCAGGTGTTTTCGCCAGTAATGTTTATGCATCCATCAACATCACTAAGAACTAAAATGTGTTCTTTTTAAAATCCCCACAGTATGAAAACAGGCCATTTGGCCCATCAAGTCCATACCACCCCCTTTGAACGGCATTCCCTTCTACCCGACCCTACACCTGCATTTTGAATGGCTAACCCACCTCAGCCTACATATGCCTGCGCACTACAGGCAACGTAGCACGGCCAATCCACCCTAACCTGCATCTTTGGATTGTCAGAGAAAGGCAGAGCATGCAGAGGAAACCCACACAGATGCAGGGAGAACGTGCAAACTCCACACAGTCAGTCACCTGAGGCTGGAATCATGCTTGAGTCCCTGGCACTGTGAGGCAGGGGTGCTGACTACTGGGCTGCTGGTTACTTAGTTGTGCGTGTAACAGTTGTGAGGTCTTGCTGAACAAATACATTTCTCTTTCCTTTAGTTCTTCTCCCTGCCTGTGTGCCCAGCTAGCCTTGCCCCATTGCTGTTTGTGGGATCTTGCTGTACATTTATTGACTGCTGCACTTGCAAGAGCACTTGCATGTTTGGACTTCTCTGTCGGCTGTGGACTGTGTTGGGATGTCCTGGTGGTGTGTAAGCCATCGTGTAAATGTAGCTTTCATCTTAAAAGCAAAACTGGCATTTTCAATTAAGCTGAAAATATTGGACTGGCTCTGTGAGTGTATGAAGTTGCTGTCTGTCTAGGGTTGAAAGACTTACGCAGAATTGTGTGGTCTTGCCATTTAACCTGTGCTTGCAAAATCTGTACTCTGTAATAACGATGTAAAATTGGGTTATACAAATATTCACCCAGTGAGATGACTTGTGGAGCAGATTGATTGTACAGCTCACGCTCTGGTGACCAGAGTAAAGCTGTTTCTTCCCATCATTAATGCACAGCTTGTGAACGTGGTTAGCTGAATATGTGAGCAGTTGGGAGAGAGCTGTGACCTGAATGATGATTACTAAATTCACAGACAAGTCAATCAGCATTTGGAAAATGGAAAAGTGGTTCAACTGTGCTGTCTGTCAGTGGAAGTACTTCCCAGTGTATGACCACTTTTGGGAAGCTGATGGTTTAATGCTTGTAATGTTCTATAACAGGATAAAAATGTGTTTAAAGCAATTTTGACTTGTTTAATTGCTTTAAACAAGTTATTCGGTTGCATCCATGAAAGATGACAATGCTGGATGATGCCTGAGCCAAGCAATAGCACAGCAGTTATCACCAGCACAGAGTATGGGATATTGAGTATGTCAGAATCACAGAATTGGTACGATGCAGGTGGAGACCATTCAGCCCTTTGTGCCTGCACTGTCCTATTTTCTTGTGCCATTCCTCTATTCTACAGAAAGATAGAGGGGAAAGATTTAAAAGTCACCTAAGGGGCAACTTTTTCACGCAGAGGGTGGTGGGTATACGGAATGAGTTGCCAGAGGAGGCTGGTACAGTTACAGCATTTAAAAGGCATTTGGATGGGTACATGAAAGGCAGCATTGAGAGGGATATGGGCCAAATGCTAACAAATGGGATTAGATTTATTTCGGATAGCCATTCGTCAGGGATGAGTTGGACCGAAGGGTCTGTTCCCGTATTGTATATGACTGCATGACTCAAAGTTGCCACTCAGGTGGATAAGGTTGTTAAGAAAGCACATGGTGTTTTGGCTTTCATTAACAGGGGGATCAAGTTTAAGAGCCGCGAGGTTATGCTGCAGCTCTACAAAACCCTGGTGAGACCACACTTGGTTGCCCTGTTATAGGAAAGATGTGGAGGCTTTGGAGAGGGTTCAAAGGAGGTTTACCAGGATGCTGCCTGGACTGGAGGGCTTGTCTTACGAGGAGAGGTTGACTGAGCTCGGACTTTTCTCCCTGGAGAAAAGGAGAAAGAGAGGTGACCTGATTGAGGTGTACAAGGTAATGAGAGGCATGGATAGAGTCGATAGCCAGAGACTTTTCCCCAGGGCAGGATTGACTGCCACGAGGGGTCATAGTTTTAAGGTGTTAGGAGGAAGGTATAGAGGAGACGTCAGAGGGAGGTTCTTCACCCAGAGAGTTGTGAGTGCATGGAATAGTTTACCAGTGGAAGTCGTGGAAGCAGAGTCATTAGTGACATTTAAGCGACTGCTGGACATGCACATGGACAGCAGTGAATTGAGGGGAATGTAGGTTAGGTTATTTTACTTTTGGATTAGGATTATTCCACAGCACAACATCGTGGGCCGAAGGGCCTGTACTGTACTGTACTTTTCTATGTTCTATGTTCTGTGAAACATACGAGATTCTTCGGGACTTGCCAGGGTAGATGCGGAAAGATCATTATCTTTGTGGGAGAGCCCAGTACCAGGGGGCTTTATCTCAGAATAAGGATTTGCACATTTATGACAGAGATGAGGAGGAATTTCTTCTCTCAGTGGTGAATCTGTGAATTCCTTGCTTTCGAGGGCTGTTTAAACTGGATAATTAAGTCTGCTCAAGGCTGAGGTAGACAGTTTTTTAATGAATCAGAGAATCAAGGGTTTTGGGGAAAAGGCGGCAAAGTGGAGTCAAGAATTATCAGATCAGCCGTGGTCTCGTTGAATGGTGTAGCAGACTTAATGGGCTGACTGGCCTTTGCTGATGGAACATATGGTCTTACCTTTGCCCCTTATTCCTACACATCACTACTATCCAAATATGCATTCCAATGAACATGCCACCCCTACATTTCCAGCAGTGCACTCCAGACTCTAACTGCTCGCTGGGGAAAGATGTTTTTTCTCACATCATCCTTGCTTAGCCTGTGTATCACTTTACATCAATGCTCTCTCATTCGTTTCTCTTTAACAGCAGAAACATTTTCTCCCATTTAGCTAACAGTCCGCATTAACAGATATTCATTAGCCAGATCGTAATTAACACATTTGTCTATCTAACAGCTTTTCTTTCTCTTCAGGCTCTATCCTATTGTTTACTCCCTCCCCCATTCCCATCTCTATTTTCTGCATAGAAACTGACATTTTCCTAGCTACCATCAGTTCTGAGGAAGGGTCACTGGACCCAAAACGTTAACTCTGATGTTTTCTTCACAGATGCTGCCAGACCTGCTGAGCTTTTCCAGCAACTTCTGTTTTTGTTCCTGACTTGATCTCTGCAGCCCTGCATTCTGCATGGCTAACCTATTCCCCCTTCACATCCCTGGACATTTTCCCATGGCCAGTCCACCTAGCCTGCTTTGGACCGTGGGAAGAAACCAGAGCACCCAGAGGAAACCCACGCAGACACAGGGAGGATGTGCAAACTCCACACAGTCGCCCAAGGGTGGAATTGAACCCGGGCCCCTGGCGCTTTGAGGCAGCAGTGCTAACCACTGAGCCACCGTGCCACCCAATTTTGAAACAGATTTGCAACTGATTCAGACACAACATTTAAAAATGCTGGAGAAAGTCAGTAGGTCTGGCATCATCTGTGGAGAGAGAAACTGAGTTAATGTTTTGGGCTCCATCTACACCTATCCCTTCACCACCTCCCCCCCTCCCCTGCTATGGGATCAGCATATGTACCACTGTTCCTAACTGCAGTCAGTTCTAAACAAGGATCACTAGACTCAAATCGTTAACTTTGCTTTCACTTCACTGATGCTGTCAGACTTGCTGAGTTTTTCCAGCAATTTGTGTTTTGGCTCCTGAATTCCAGCATCTGCAGTTCGTAGGCTCGTCAGTTTTGACCAAGGAATTGAGTGCTTTTATTGAGTAGCCGTTAAAAATAACAGGAAATCCTTTGATACAATGGGACTGATTAATTTTATAGAACATTATCACTCAGCTCCCTGACTGTCACGGAGAGCATTAGGTCTAGTTGCATCATTGTACATTCGTGGTGAGGAGATAGCTACACATCAGGAAGCTGCAATATTGTCGGCCCAGGCCTGTCCGCATCTTCAAGTTCATATTGTAATGTGCTCCAGGTGCCAATTACCCATCATCTCAGGGCTCAGTGACTGACTAACATTGGCTGCTGGTTGAGTAGAGTCGCTGTTTAAAATTCTCATCCTCGTTTTCACAACCCTCCATGGTTTTGTCCCTCCCTAACCTTCTCCAGCATCGTGACCCTCTAAAATGGACTGTAACCATCTCGTTCTGCCCTTTTTCAAGGCGCTAATTTGAATGACAACCACTGGCAGGTATCTGTTCACCTACCTGGGGCTTATCTCTGGAATTCTCTCCCTAAACCTCTCCTTTTACCTTTCTCACAAAGCTTTTGGCAGTGTGTCCTAATCACTGGCTATGTAACTCAGTGTCAAATTGTTTCATAATGCTCTGGTGAAACTTTGACATTTCACATTAAAAATGCTCCATAATTAGAAGCTGCTGTTGTTATTAAAGCTAGTTTGTTTCATTGAAGAGAATGTTACTTTTACAAAGAGTATGGAATGATTTTTCCGTGAGTATCTCTTTAAACACTGCGGGTGTTCCAAAAGCTTCCTTCCGATTAGCTCCAATTGAAATCTGCCCAAGCCAAACAAAAGATACCTTTTAGGAAAGCGATTGTTTCCTGCAGTGTCCCTAAAGAGAGCATTTCAAAATTAAATATTTTCATTCAGGGTGACTTTCCCCTTGCAACAAAATTTAACTGCAGCCAGAGGATGATGACTATGTGGTATCCTCTACTACCGAAGGCAGTGGAGGTCAAATCATTGAATATATTTAGGAAAGGAAATTGATTTCTAGAGGTGAAAGGTGTCATGGAGGGAGCAGGGCATCATGTTGAGTTCAAGGATCACTCATGTTGAATAGCAGAGCAGATTCGATGGGCTGAAGGGCCTATTCCTGTTCCGATTTCTTCTGTTTTCCAATTGAGTCAAATAGTCATATAGCTCAGAAACAGATCCTTCAGTCTAACCAGTCCATGCCAAATATAATCCCAAACTAATTTAGTTTCACCTGCCTGCGCTTGGCCCACATTCCACCAAACCTTTCTTATTCATCTACTTATCCATATGTCTTTTAAACCTAACTGTTCTCGCATCCGGCATTTTCTCTGGAAGTTCATTCCATACAAGAACCACTCTATGTGTAAGAAAAAGTTCCCTCATATCCTTTAATTCTTTCTCCTCTAACCTTAAGCATATGCCCCCTAGTCTTGAAATCCCCTACCCGAGGGAATAGGCACCTGCCATTCACCTTATCTATAGCCTTCATGATTTTATAAACCTCTGTAAGGTCACCTGTCAGCCTCTTACGTTCCAGTGCCAGAACTCCCAGTCTGCTCATCCTCTCCTTGGAACTCAAACCCTCCATTCCCAGCAATATCCTGGTAAATCTTTTCTGAACCCTCTCCAGCCTCATAATACCCTTCCTCCAACAGGGGGACCAGAACTGGACACTGTACTCCAAGAAGAGGCCTCATCAATGTGCTGTTTAATGTCAACATGGCGTCCCAGCTCCTATTCTCAAAGGTCTGAGCAATGAAGGCAAACACGCTAAATGCCTTCTTAACGACCCTGTCTACATGCGACTCAAACTTCAAAGAATTACGTATCTGAGCCTCCAGATCTCTCTGTTCTATCCAAGACCCTACTTATAATTGTGTAAGTCTTGCCTTTGTTTCTTGTTCCAAAATGCAATACCAATAATTTGGGAGGTGGCAGGGAAGGAGGCGGGGCGGTGCTGGTGGGAGTCAGGATTCTTGAATAATTCATCAGTTTGCGGTTGGGTGAAAATGTTCCTCACTGTGGATATTGAGTGGTGGGTGTGATTTTGAGTACATTAGTACTCATGACTCATGCACTAAGTAAGTAAAGCTCACAAGCTTTGCAGTTGTGGCAAAACATGATTATCGTTCCCATTGAGGGCACAACATTTAAAATAGCAATTTGACTCTGAGTAACTGAAAGAATCACACCTGATTTCCAGACAACTACTGTAACACATCAACTAAAAGCAACATTTAGGAGGTGACTTTTACTTTCAGAAACAGAAAAGATCCCCATGTGATTTCAAGCATTACTAAAAATCCCATTCTCCTCTTAGATTAGATTCCTTACAGTGTGGAAACAGGTCCTTCGGCCCAACAAGTCCACACCGCCCTTTGCAGCATCCCACTGAGACCCATCCCCCTATAACCCACACACCCCTGAACACTACGAGCAATTTAGCGTGGCCAAGCCTGCACATCTTTGGACTGTGGGAGGAAACCGGAGCACCCAGAGGAAACCCACGCAGACATGGGGAGAATGTGCAAACTACACACAGACAGCTGCCCGAGTCTGGAATTGAACCCGGGTCCCTGGCGCTGTGAGGTTGCAGTACTAACCTCTGAGCCACCATGCTTTTATGCTGAGCTTTAAAGTGGACACTTGGTTCTCCCAAAATTAATGGTTTGCTACCGACTTTATACAATTTCCCAGCCTGTTATCTTCTAATCCCAGAAACAGCTTTTACCCGGCAGATTATGCTAGAGATTCCTCCACTCTAACCCAAGCTGGGCAAATCTTTTAGCCTCCTTTAACCCTTCACAAACTGGTGTCTTTAATCTAGCCATGAGCTCCTACCCATGTTCTGGATGTAGAACAGTTTTATCTGTACTTTCTCTGCTTCAGGCACAGGACTAGCCGCTCCCATCTTCTGCTGTCTCTCCCTCAGATTTTTGCAGACTCTTTTGTCTCCTTGAAATTCAGTAATTTCTTCCCAAATCTTGTAACTCACTATTGCAATGGTTTTCTGTGTAGTTCTTCATTCCCAAAACATGTCTCCATGATATTGTGAATCATGTGGGCCTTGTATCCAATTAGAAAACAATCTATCACATAGCGCCAACTCCTTTATTCTTGGAATTAAACATTTGAAAGTGCCACATAAGTTCTGATTTTCATAATATGTCCCTGTGAGACTTGGGCTCTACCCACAGTCAGCATAAATGTTTTTACCTTTGTCCACAGGTCAAAACATCTTCTTGACAAAACTTTTGACTTGAATCCTTCTTGTCCCCAGCTCAACAGCTGAAAGGTGCACCGCGGCTTATGATTCTTGTTTTCAGATAAATTTATACTGCACCCAAGCTCACAAAAGGCTAGCCTGCTGTAATTTTCTCTGTGGGGATTTGAATAGGATGGTGAGTTGCTTGAGGTGCCTAGGTTCAGTGTAAATGCTTTATAGATGAAGCATGCAGACAATAAAGATCAGTTACATGATTTAGTGAAGAGTTACATAATTCAACATGAGAAAGTTAGGAACTGAGCTCCAATCTGTGGGTAACACATGGCATGGAAAGACATGAGCAAGGGATTCAGTGATTTCAGATAAATCAGTTCATTGGCAGAGTGTTGTTCAAAAAGGTTCGAGCAAGCAAATGCTGTCACCCTGAACACCAGACATAGCAATAGACTTCACAGCTTCTTGAACCTGCTCTGCCACATGGTTGGTATTTTATTGGCTGGTATTCCCTTTTGATTTCACTTTCTGCTCATTTCTAGAGACATCTTGATTTGTCTGCTACCTGAAAACCCATCAGTCTCAGCCTTGAATGTACTCAGGGACTGAACAGAAGTAATCCTCTAGGGTGGAGGGTTCTTAAGACACCACAACCATTTGAGTGACAGAACATCTCCCCACCTCAGAACTAGATGCCTGGGACCCCACGTTTTACATTCTGCAGACCTCTCAGCATCTACCAAATGTTCATAGTGTCATGCACTTTAGCCTAGAAATAGTGCTCAGCAAGTGGAACATACAAAGTCGTCAGTGATAATGGGAACTGCAGATGCTGGAGAATCCAAGATAACAAAGTGTGAAGCTGGATGAACACAGCAGGCCAAGCAGCATCTCAGGAACACAAAAGCTGATGTTTCGGGCCTAGACCCTTCATCAGAGAGGGGGATGGGGAGAGGTTTCTGGAATAAATAGGGAGAGAGGGGGAGGCGGACCAAAGATGGAGAGAAAAGAAGATAGGTGGAGAGGAGAGTATAGGTGGGGGGGTAGGAAGGGGATAGGTCAGTCCAGGGAAGAAGGACAGGTCAAGGAGGTGGGATGAGGTTAGTAGGTAGGAAATGGAGGTGCGGCTTGAGGTGGGAGGAAGGGATGGGTGAGAGGAAGAACAGGTTAGGGAAGCGGAGACAGGCTGGGCTGGTTTTGGGATGCAGTGGGGGGAGGGGACAAGCTGGGCTGGTTTTGTGATGCAGTGGGGGAAGGGGAGATTTTGAAGGTTGTGAAGTCCACATTGATGCCATTGGGCTGCAGGATTCCCAAGCGGAATATGAGTTGCTGTTCTTGCAACCTTCGGGTGGCATTATTGTGAATATGGGTCATCCTGAGGACAATCCAGGCGCGCAGGTAATAGGTAGGAAATACAGGGGACAATTTGCATTTCCCATTAACTGCAAAGCAGATTATAAAAGTGATAAGAAAGGTGAACTGAAAGTTTCAAATAGTGGCTGCCAGGGAACATTTTCCAATTGTGCTGTTGGAAGCATAAGTACAATTCAGGGTTCTTAACCAGACTGTTCTCAAAGCTCTATCTGTGATAATACATTGCTCCCAACTTCATGAGCTCTGTTGCCTATTAACCTTTCATGCAGCATTGTATCAAATGCCTTTGGAAATCTGGGTCGGCTACATCTACTGAATCCCCCAATCCACCTTAATAGTTATATCTGTTGCATTTTCTAAAAACTCCAATGCATTTGTCAAACACAGTTTATATTTTTAGCAACAAACAAAAACAGAAATTGCTGAAGAAACTCAGCAGGTCTGCCAGCATCTGTGGAGAGAAAGCGAGAGGGAGAAACAGAGTCAACATTTTGAGTCTAGTGACCCTTCTTTGGAACCCAGCTATAGAGACCCACTGGATTCAAAACGTGAACCTTTTTTTTTGGTCTCTGGTAATGGTGACCCCAATGATGTCAACAGTGGGAGGTTCAGCGATAATGAAGCCATTGAATGTCTAATACTAAGGGGCATGTATTTAAAGTGAAAGGGTGAAAGTTCAGAGGAGATGTGAGGGGTGAGTTTTTTTATGCAGAGAGTGGTAGGAGTCTGGAACAAGCTGCCGGGGGTGGTGGAGGTAGACAAGATAAGAGGATTTAAGGGAATTATAGATCAGCACATGAATATACGAGGAATGGCGGGATATGGACCAAGAGCAAGCAGAAGGGATTAATTTCGTTTGGTGTCATGTTTGGCACAACATTGTGGGCCGAAGGGCCTGTTCCTGTGTTGTACTGTTCTCTGTTTTGTGTTCTAATGTCAAGGGTCAATAGTTAGACTCTGTATTAAATGGGGCAGGCCTTTCGCTTTCAGATCAAACCCACCATTTCTCATGGCTCCCAGAGGTTTCCCAGCTCCATAATAATTTGGTTCCACTGCCTTCATCTCTTTTTTAGCAAAATCACTGAGAACGCCAGCCTCTGAACAATTTTCTGAGCATTTCTGCATTGTCAAATGAAAGGCAAAGGTACAATGGCCTTTCAGCAGATAGTGATTTAGATTTTCTTTGTAAAATAAGAAGAAAGCTTTGACTGTATTTCTCATTCCCAGTAGCTGACTCTCAGAGAATTTTAATTTTCTTTCCTCGCTTCACTCTCCTAGCTTTCTCTAGATGATTGACAGCTAGTCTGGCCACTTTGTGAGCGCTACCTCACCACAAAAGCAGTATTCAGATTATTTGATCCAGCTGTTTGAGTGTCAGGTGGCTGAAGTAAGTAAAATTCACTCTAGTCATTAAAATTCTACACATCAATTTCTTCATGCCTGACACCATTTTCACTCTCTGTCTGCATCAGAATGAATTCTAACAAAATATACCATGCCTCCAAAGTCTGACGGCAAAAATAGATATAGAGGTTCCTTACAGAATACTTAGCCAATACTGTTAGCTGTATTCATGGTATTTTTCTTGTTTTCTGTGAGCTGGTGCCCTTTCATAGCTTCATGTTAATAGAGACAATCCTGACAACTGACACAATGAGCTATTGATACTCTTCTCGTGCAAATACTTAATGTCTTACAGTTGTAGCAGCCAGCTTCTGCAAGGCTGCTCAACACTGTACAATACAATTCACTGTGGATAGCCATCTACAAAAGGTCAGCAGTGAACAGAAAGAAGTTCAAAGTTGAGAACGAACTGCTCCCATAAATATCACTGTCGATCGGTGGGTTATTTTGCTGCATTTTCACACACTGAGACAGTCTCTCATACTCAGTACCTAACACGCGATGGCTCAGAATCACCCTGAGCACAGGTTTGAGGAGTCATTTCATTGCAATTATTGCCAGTAGAGGTTGAGTAACAGTGAACGAACTGAAACTGTAATTTCCGACCAGTGGAATCAGTCTTTAGGACATTCTGGGCAGGAGGGCAGAGATCTCGATCAGGATCACAATGACTCTGGCTGCTAAACTGGAAGACCTAGAAGTTAAGATGGAACATCTTCTTATGGATGTGTTTGTAAGTACAATGCACTCTTCTTATTTAGTAACGCCAATGCAGTGCTTAAATCTGTAGACAGCACCTTGTTAAGAAACTGCCAGCAAACCTTGAAGTTTATGAAGATAAGTGTTGATAGAACTGATCAATTACAGTGCTGTGTAAGACAATGTAATCAGATCCTGCTGTGTTGAGAACGTGCAAACTGAGACTTCAATTTTAATAAAACTGCTTTAAGGCAATTCTATAAGAATTAATAAGGTACTCTCACTGCATTGGGACTTCAGTCACCAACTCAACCAATCTGTAGGAAGAAATGCAGTGGTTCAAAACAGCCACTCACCATCACCTTCTTGGGAGGTATTTTGGGATGTGGGCTAAATGCTGGGCTAAACCACATTTTCATATCTGCTGTACAAATCAAAAGAAAATTTTCATACCAGTCACTATCACAGTGTGATTATACAATCAATATACGTGGAGTTGGTTCAAAAGTATGTGGTTGTTTTATTCATTCACCTCTGGCCCGATAATAGCACCCATCAGTAAAACAGGACACAATTTTACAGACTGCATCTCGAGTTTAAACTTCTTCCCCTTCAGCCTTCAGGACTCCGTTAGAAGTGGGAAAACTGGAAAACAATGGAATGTTTATCACACAAACAGTGCTCTCTGTCTAATCAGAAGAGAAACATTTAATTTGTTCTATTAACATTCAGATGTAAGATAGAACATTGTAATTAATATTTTCCCAGTCTCAGTGAACTGGGGAATATAGTCCCCTATAAAATAAACCCAGTAATGCATTACTAATGTTGTAATTTCATACATGTTGCGTCTGGGATAATGCATACTGTGCTCCCTTAGTTTATGGGAGTAGATGGCACATATTTATGGGTGCAGGGGATTAAAATTGTGTGTACATGTGCAACGTTGCACCTACGTTATGTCGTTCAGTAGTGGAATTAGCATATTTTTTGCAAGAAACACACTCAATTAATTTGCTTAAATTAGTCATTGATCCTTGATTTTTGTAATCCTAACACTTGATAATGAAGGTTTGTGGAAGTATAGAGTCATTCATTATCCTGAATATAAATCACAGCTGTCTTTCAAATAGGCTGAATGAATAAAACATTGTTCACAATTTTAGAGAAATAGGTTTGTATTGTCTTTATTGCTGTAAGCACTGTGTAATTTGTTTTTACCCTTTATAATAAACCTCTTAGTTCAGAAATCCTCCTTTAGCTCGATGGCACAAGGCATGGGCTGTCCCAGTGACAGCCCTGTTAGTTAAGTGGTTTTATAACCACTTGACACCACCACCTACGAATAAAGACCTTTGATGGCTCAGAAACACTTCTTTTGTGCAAGTCATTTTTCTGTTTTGTACAAGCATACAATATTTATTAACCATTAGTGGCTGTGGTACACTGATTGAGACATTCAACTGCAATCACATGAAAAAGAGTTGTCCCTGAGATGCTGCTTGGCCAGCTGTGTTCATCCAGCTTCACACTTTATTATCTTGGATTCTCCAGCATCTGTAGTTCCCATTTTCACTGTGTAATGTATACGATGTGTAGAATTCCAAATAGCATATTCACGAAACAGTTGTGCAGCAGGATAGTAACTTGATTATTGCTGAGAGGAGAGAGGTGCCACTGAAGCTTATTATTTTTCAGTCATCAGGACACACGCAAGAATGCCAAATTTCAAATGGTCACAACAATTTGTTCTCATCTCTTGTAGTGTAAATTATTGGATTGCTTCTCGTGATAATGCAGTCTAACACTTAAGTTACTGTTCATAATGAGAATTTAAGAGATGTTTGATTTGTACACTTGCCCTTTACACAGAGATGGGTTACCTTGTAGCCTGCATTTCCCCAGACAGTTCACCATTCCATGGAATGTTTAATTTCACAGTGTACATCTTATGTCATTGACTCGTTCCTTACCTCGAAGAGTGCCTGGTCAGTTTCTAATTTTTGGATACGCATCCACCTTCCTTTCCAAAGTTGTTTAGAGAATCAGTTTCTACCACCTTTTCTGGGAAGTTGTTCCAGATCCCAAAAACTCCAAGTGAACATATTCCTTCTCATCCAGTCCTGCTCTCAGTCCTTTTTCAGTGCAGACCAGTAGATATCCTGAGTAGCCAGATAGGTTCTCTGCTTGGTGTAGTGCTCAGTGAGGTTCCAGTTCGCTGGTCAAAAAGAGCTCATCAGAGGTGAAGTTTGTAGTGAGTGAGTAATCAGTAACCATGAAAGACAGCATAGTCCAGGATAAAACACAAGGACTTTTAATTGGCTTTCTAGCCAGTTTCCATACTGATCACATCTGTATCATGTTTATACTGCCTGCGCTCGGGGCATTTGCTATGAAGAAAGACTAGATGGGCTGGGGTTGTCTTCTTTGGAGCACAGGAGCTGAGGAAGGATCAGATTGAGAGCTCTGATGGGCACAGATAGGAAGAAATGTTTACCCTAAATAAGGGTTTCACTAACAAGGGAATATGGAATTAAGTTAAAGAGCAGGTTTAGAGGGGCTTTAAGAAATAAATTTTTCACCCAGAAGGGCCCCTGTAAGGGTGGTAGAGGCAGGAACCATCACAACGTTTATGAAGTATTTAGACGATCGTTTGAAGCACCATAACATACACAGGCTGACTCTTGGGAAATGGGTCTCGGGTGGATAGGTGCTTGGAGTCTGGCACAGACACTATGGGCTGAAGGGCCTCTTTCCATGTTGTTAAAAACCACAACTTGAATTTATTTTTCATCAACTTGGTTAAACACCGTTCCAGGGTTGAACAAAAAACAGTACAGCACAGGAATAGGCCCTTCAACCCACCAAGAGTATGCCAACACACGATGTCTTTCTAAACTAATACCTTTTGCCTCTACACTGTCCCTATCCCTCTATTCCCCATGTATTCATGTAACTGTCAAGATGCCTCTTAAACGTTGCTACTGTATCCACCTACATCAGCTCATCTGGCAGCACATTCCCGGCACTTAGCATCCTCTCTGTAAAAGAAATCTGCCTCTCTCATCTCCTTTAAACTTAACCCTTTTTACCTGAAACGTATGTCCCCTAGTAATAGCCGTTTATACCCTGGGAAAAAGACTCCGACTATCCATTCTATCCATGTCTCATAATATTGTAAATTTCTAACAGGCCACCCCTCATCCTTTGATGTTCAAGTGAAAACAAACCCAGCTTGTCCAATCTCTCCTCATAGCAAATGCCCTCCAAGCCAAGCAACACCCTGGTAAATTGCTCTCTGTATCCTCTCCAAAGCCACCGCATCCTTCAAATGGTGTCGTGACCAGAATTGCACACAACATTCCAAATGTGGTCTTACTAAAGTTTGATACACATGACTCACTAATTTTTATATCCTGTGCCCTGACTGCTGTATACCTTCTTGACCACCTTATCCACTTGTGTTGCCACTTCTAAGGAACTGTAGACTTGTACACCTCAATGGTCAGGAGTTAAATCCAGACCTTCTTGCCCAGAGTTAGGGACAGTACTGCTGCACCACCAGATCATAGCCATTTCATTTTGGAGCTGTCAAGGCATTCAAACAATTAATCTGTTTCTTCATAAAATACTCATATTTTTTCAGGAATATTAAGAACCCATTTAATGCCACATTTGTATCTTGTTCCTAATGCGTTTCCAGATGTGACACTTTTTTTGTTACGCTGATGGGGAAGCCATCTTTCAGCATTATCTCACAGTGTTATCGGGAATGACAAACGCTACCTCAGCACCACAATTTAAAGCAAGTTCACTGACATCTAGCCTCCACATAAAATTCACATCAAATAAATTGGTAAAGGCAAGCTAACCTTGTAAGCAGCAACTATTGCAATCTATTTGGAAACAGTGAATGAAGTCATGTCGAACTGAGTGTGCTTTAGTTTGAATCGGTGCAGCACATAGCACCGATTCGAACTAACACACACTCAGCAGGTAGGTGACAAAGTGCAAGTTTTGCATTTTGCAAGGTCAGCCCAAGATATGATGTTGAGAGACTGAAAGGCTGAAAGCTTTATGCTGCAGCGCTTGTGAGAATTAGTGAGCCTGGATCATAGCACAAAAGGCTGGTGCTGGCAAATAACATTCGACGGACCTCTACACAAAACGGTTACTCATTAACCTCCCAAAGATGCAGAGATGTAGGAATTGGATAGAAAATAAACTGAAGGTTAAACAGAATGGATATTTGTGCAATCTGTGCAGGGGAGGTACAGAGTGGAGTG
This sequence comes from Stegostoma tigrinum, assembly GCF_030684315.1. Taxonomy (NCBI): domain Eukaryota; kingdom Metazoa; phylum Chordata; class Chondrichthyes; order Orectolobiformes; family Stegostomatidae; genus Stegostoma; species Stegostoma tigrinum. The sequence goes on from NC_081378.1 coordinate 4,017,828, forward strand.
TATGCAAGGTCAGTGTTGGGACCACTGCTGGTTCTCATTATGTCAATGAGGAAACCAATACTAGTCATGTAGGCAGGTGATAGCAAACTGAGGAATCAGACGGGTCAGAAATTACAGAATGGATCAAAAATATGTCAGTGGGTAAAGAAATAGCAGATGAAATTTAACAAACTGCAAAGGAAGGAGAGGTAGGTGATGCATACACAGCATGAATGATAATAAAATAGCTACCATGAGACGAAAGGAGTCTCAGGGCCTGAATTTAATTCTAAGCAAATGGTTTTCAAGTGACTTGTTGTGCCCTGATCAGATTGTGATTGTTGTGTCAGAGCTAATATGTACGATAATTTTGAGAGATATGTCAATGATTACCGTATCATGTGATAACATGGAGGTCTCAATGACGTCCTTGTGGTGCCGTGGTGGCGTCCCTGTCCCTGAGCTAGGATGCCTAGATTCAGGTGATCCAGAGATATGCCACAATGTCTCTCACAGGTTGATTAACACTATCTACGAAGGTCTCAGCCTCCATCATGACGGAAGCCATTAGCAGCATGATGCGCTATGAGATGTATACTGCAATTTGGAACTGCATTGCTCAGTACTGGCCAGACAGTGCATGGTCTCTGACAGGAACCATAATAAACATCTATGGTTCTTTCTGTACCATATTATTCACACATTCTGGACTCGCTGCTATAGGAAAGATGTTGTAAGGGTTCAGAAAAGATTTACATGGATGTTACTGGGACTACAGAGTTTGAGCTGTAGGGAGGGCCTGAATAGGCTGGGGCTATTTTCCTTGGAGTGCCGGAGGCTGTGGGGTCACCGTAAAGAGATGTGTACAATCATGAGGGGCATGGAAAGGGTGAGTAGCCAAGGTGTTTTTCCCAGGGTAGGGGAGTCCAAAACTAGAGGGGCACGGGTTTAAGATGAGAGGGGAAAGATCTAAGAGGGAACTGATGGGCAGCTTTTTCACACAGAGGGTGATACACGTATGGAATGAGCTGCCAGAGGAAGCGGTGGAGCCTGGTACATTTGCAACATTAAAAATCTGGATGGGTACGTGAATAGGAAGGGCTTAGAGGCGGAAGGGCCAAATGCTGGCAAACTTGTCAAAAGCAGTTTAAGATATCTGGTCAGCATAGACAAGTTTGATCGAAGGGTCTGTTTCTGTGCTGTACATCTCTATAACTTTATTACAGAGGCTAACTTAAATATTGCCATGTCTAGTACACATGACCTGCTGGGGGTTTCACTGTATCTCTCGGACTTCAGTGATCGATCTACACAACAGAAATCAAGGAAGTCATCATAGATTGCAAAGCAGAGGACACTCACCGTCAGGTTTTGAAGGGCTCTGCTCATGTCCAACTGAAACAACTATGAAAACCTGATAAAGCCAGCTAAGCCTTAGAGATGGCAATGAGAAGGACAGGCTAATCCGTGGCCCCTGGGCAAAAGGAATCGCAGGAGGATTGACGTTTGCAAACCTCTCGCATCCAGAGAAATGTTCTGGATAAAACAATGTGGAAGTGGGACAGATCAGGAACGTGTGCAGTGTAGCGAATGCTGCCTTTTAGTGAGTTTCTAGTTGTATTGTCTAGTTCTATAACAGCTCTGTGAAACACTTTGGAACACTTCGTTGTGTTGTTGATAAGTTGATAAATATAAGTTGTCATTGTAGTTTCTCTTAGGAAGGCTGTGAGAGGAGGAGTGCAGGAGTTTTCCTGAAAGCGTTTTGTAGATACTCTTCACAGGGATCAGCACCTCCCTGCTCTGTGTAAAGTGCAGATTGAATGGAGTTGATAATCATCCATTTGAAAAGAGGGCCTTTAACCAAAAAAAGTGGAGCCCTTGCCTCGGGCCTTCCAGTGCTGAGGGAAGTTTGGAGAAAGGTTTACAGCTTTGCAAAGAAAGCCCTGACATTGGAGTTTGGTGTCACGGTGAGCTGCCTGCACAACTTAATCGGAACATGAAGTAGTGAGGGTTCGAACAATTACACTTGACTCAGCCAAGATCTCCGCTGCAGTGTTGGAAATCCTTGTCAGCCGCGCTCTCCCATGGTCAGCCATTCTGCTTTGTTGCCTGGCAACAACCTCAGCATCGGCAGCCTTTTCCTTCTGTGGAATGCAGGAAAATGTCAGTAAGTCACAGCACTGGGATGCATGCAGCCAGGGAGTAGGACAGTCCATGTGCAAAAACAGCCAACAGGCAGCTCAGTGATACATTTCCACTGATGATTTGATTTGGTGATGATTTATTGTAGTCACTTGTCCCTAAGTACTGTGAAAAGCTATGTTTGTGAGCAGTACATGCAGACCAGAGTACGTAAGGACATACAGATCTTTGGCTGCTTGAACAGAGTGAGACAAACAGGTTACACTGCGCAGGAGATATACAAAGCAAGATCAACATTAACAAGATCAATATTATTTGAAGTTAAGAGAGTCCATTCATTAGCCTATTAACAGCTGGGAAGAAGCTGTTCTTGAACCTGCTGGTGTGTGTGTTCATGTTTCCGTAACTTCTGCCTGATGAAGAGGCTGTAAGAGAGAATTCCTGGAGTTGGGGGTGGTCTTTCATGATGTTGGCCGCCTTTCCATGGCAACGAGCTGCATGAATAGAGTCCATGGATGGAAGGTTGGCTTCTGTGAGGGTCTTGGCTGTGCACACCACCTTCTGTAGTTTCTTACGGTCCTGAGCAGAGCAGCTGCCAGACTAGGCCGTTGTGCAGCCGGACACTGGTGCATGTGGAAGTTGGTGAGGATGTGCTGAATTTCCTGAGCCACCTGAGGAAGAAGAGGCATTGTTGTGCCTTCTTCACATCTACATGGGAAGTCCAGGACAGGTTGTCAGTTATTGTGACTCCGAGGAACTTGACCCTGTCATCCTCTGCTCTTTTGCTGTAGATGGTGTTCTCCTCGTTTCTTCCTGAAGTCAATGATCAGTTCTTTTGAGTTGCTGACATTGGGAGAGAGGTTGTCACCATTGCTCCATGACACCAAGCCCTCTATCTCCTTTCTGTGTTCTGACTCATCGTTGCCAGATATCTATCTTGCTTGGTGGTGTCATCAACGAACTTGTAGATGGTGTTTGTTTGGAACTTGGCCACACAGTAGTGGGTGTACAGGGAGTACAGTTGGGGCTGAGGAAGCATCCATGGGGGACTCCAGTGTTGAGTGTTACTGTGGAGTTGCAGTTACCTGTCCTCACCGATTGGGGTCTGTGGGTCAGAAAGCTAAGGGTCCAGTTGCAGAGAATGGAGTCGAGACCAAGGTCACAGAGTTTTGAGATCAGTCTGGAGGGGATAATGGTGTGGCAGGTGGAGCTCTAGCCAATGAGCGGGAGTCTTAAAGACCAGTGTTGGGGTGGGGGAGTGGAATCATGCATGCCAGTCCTCAGGTTATCCAGTTTATTAAGCGCCAGAATATTTTAATGTCTCCTGACTCTTATAACTTTGGAGCTTGGTGTCGCCAGCATCCTACAATGTCAGATTAACATCCACTGGAACTGCATGGGATGTTTTGACCATATTGACTGTCACTACCACACCAGGTCTTCAGCGGGAGAAAGCCTCTGCCCTGAACAATACTGGTTCATTACATAGAATTTAGTGGCTAGATACATTACGTTTGAGGGCCCACATTAAGGCTTTGTTTAAAAGGAAGCACACAATATTACTTCTGAGATGCGCTTGTACAGAATTAATAACAAACAGTATCTTTCAAACCCATCAGAGATAATGGGAACTGCAGTTGCTGGAAAATCCAAGATAACAAAGTGTGGAGCTGGATGACCACAGCAGGCCAAGCAGACCACTTCCATCTAGAAGGAGAAAGTCAGCAGATACATAGGAACTCCACACTCTGCAAGTTCCCCTCTAAGCAATGCACAATCTGGACTTGGAAATATATTGCCATTCCTTCAGTGCCGCTGGGTCAAAATTCTGGAATTCCCTCCCTAAGGGCATTGTGGGTCAACCACGAGACATGGACTGCAGCGGTTTAAGAAGGCAACTCACTACCACCTTCTCAAGGGCAACTAAGAACGGGTAATAAATACTGGTCCTGCCAGTGACACCCTTGCCCCACAAGTAGGGGAAAAAAACACACAGAATGAGTTTGGCCCTCTCAGGAGCAGTCCTTTATATCCTGATGGGCAGAAGTTTTCTCTGTGATGAACCCTTTCACATGCTAATTGCCTCATACCACAGTGGTTCATGCAAGCAGAGCTTTGCATGTATTCATAATTCCTGCATTGAATCTACAGCATGAAAAGAAAATCTTCAGAAGCAAAATGGCCTTTCTCTGTTATTGAAGTTGCCTGATCTTTCAGCCTGAGTAGTTTACACAGAGGTTCCTAAAACCTTTGCTGCTGACTTTTTGTTAAATTCCACAGCATCCAGTTTACTTTTGGCTCATAGCCTTGTTTTAGAACATAGAACATAGAACAGCACAGCACAGAACAGGCCCCCCAGCCCACAACGCCGCGCCGACCACCGATCCCCATCCATGCACCCCCAAACCTCTGCGACCACACACACGTCCAGCAGCCTCCCAAATGACCCCAACGACCCCGCCTCCACAACTGCCGCCGGCAACGCACTCCACGCTCCCACAACTCCCCGCGCAAAGAACCCGCCTCCGACATCCCCCCCACACCCTCCACCAACCAGCTCAAAACTATGACCCCTCGTGCTAGCCATCTCCGCCCCGGGAAACAGCCCCCGGCCACCAACTCCATCCATGCCTCTCACTATCCTGCACACCTCAATTAGGTCCCCTCTCCTCCTCCTTTTCTCCAATGAAAAGAGACTGAGCTCAGTCAACCTCTCTTCATAAGATAAGCCCTCCAGTCCAGGCAGCATCCTGGTAAACCTCCTCTGAACCCTCTCCAAAGCATCCACATCTTTCCTATAATAGGGCGCCCAGAACTGGACGCAGTATTCCAAGTGCGGTCTAACCAAAGTTTTATAGAGCTGCAACAAGATCTCACGACTCTTAAACTCAATCCCCCTGTTAATGAAAGCCAAAACACCATATGCTTTCTTAACAACCCTGTCCACTTGGGTGGCCATTTTAAGGGATCTATGTATCTGCACACCAAGATCCCTCTGTTTCTCCACGCTGCCAAGAATCCTATCCTTAATCCTGTACTCAGCTTTCAAATTCGACCTTCCAAAATGCATCACCTCGCATTTATCCAGGTTGAACTCCATCTGCCACCTCTCAGCCCATCTCTGCATCCTGTCAATGTCCCGCTGCAGCCTACAACAGCCCTCTACACTGTCAACGACACCTCCGACCTTTGTGTCGTCTGCAAACTTGCTGACCCATCCTTCAATTCCCTCGTCCAAGTCATTAATAAAAATTACAAACTTTTACTGGATAATTCTCTGAATGACACAGTTACAGCACAAAATTACAGTCCGCTTCATGGAAACCGTTTGGGCTGATCACATTGTTCAGTGCCCAGTTGGGAGGTATGTGGTGGCACATGTTTAAACTGATTCACACATGTTGCTTTAAAGCTCTGCTCATTTTTAACCTGACATGAACCAGCCTCAGACCTTTCACAGTCCACGTTCCATCTCCTGAAACCTTGAACTTTAGAAAGGGCATGAAAAGTAGTTGGCATGAAATCAGATACGCCTACTTTTGCAATAAACACAGACAAATTGCTAGAGAAACTCAGCAGGTCTGGCGGCGCCTGTGCAGAGAAAAGCAGCGCTAGCATGGAACATAGAACAGTATAGTACAGGAGTGGGCCCTTCAGCCCACATGGCGTCAAATTAAAACAGCCCCTTCTGTCTGCCCTTGGTCTATATCCCTCTATTCCTTGCATATTCATGTGTTTATATAAAAGTCTCTTAAAAGTTCCTATTATATCTGCCTCCACCACCACCCCTGGCAGCACGTTCCATACTCCTACCACTGTCTGTGTAAAACAACCTGCCTCTCATGCATCCTTTGAACTCCTCCCGCCTTACATGCACCCTAGTGTTAGACATTTCAGCTCTGGGAAAAGGATTCTGACTGTCAACCCCAACTATGCATTGCATTATTTTATAGACTTTTGTCAAGTATCCCCGCAGCCTCCATCATTCCAGAGGAAAACAGCCTAAGGATTTCTTTTCTGAAGAAGTGTCCCGACCCGAAACGTCAGCTTTTCTGCCCCTCTCATGCTGCCTGGCCTGCTGTGTTCCTCCAGCTCCACACTGTGTTATCTGAGTTTTTCTTGCCTCTCCTTATAGATCATGTGCTCTAATGCAGGCAGCATCCTGGTAAATCTCTTCTGTACCCACAAGTCCTTCCATAACACTGCATGTTGTTTAATGTGTTACTGTTTCCTCCCACTGTGGCTACTTAACCAACTGTCTATTTTGTTACAAGTTAATTTTTCATTCTTTAGTAATTCAGGTACAGAGTATAAATTTTGATATCTTGACAAAGGTTTTGAAAAGTTGAGCTGTTCCTGTACAAAAGAATTTATTGTTTCCTCCACAGGAAACAAAATGCATTTGTAATCTGTTTGTGTCTTACAGACCTAGTTGCAGCTTATTTACACTTGCTCCAATGTAACCTTCAGATGTTTTCTGTCACTGGCACACATTGGACGAGAGGTTACTGAAGGTTTTCCCGCCGGAACAAGGCAGGAGAATTGTCATTAGTAAGAAATGTAAAACTTACAGGGAGTGAGAGGAGAGGAGCTCTAAGAGCCTTGAGCTTTTTAAAAGTTCATTCATGGGATGTGGGTGTCGCTGGCTAGGCCAACATTTATTACCCATCACATGTTGCCCAGAGGGCAGTTAAGAGTCAACCACATTGCTGTGGGTCTGGAATCGTACATGGGCCAGACTGGGTAAGGATGGCAGATTTCCTTCCCTGAAGGACATTATTGAACCAGATAGGTTTTTATAACAATTGACAGTGGTCTCACAGTCATCATTAGATGATGATCTTGATTCTAGTTTATTTTTAATTGGATTTAATTTCGGCCATCTACTCTGATGACAGCACTGGTGAAGTGTTTAGCACTGGCTGCTAACAGGGCTGGCATAGATTGGTATGAGCTTGTGGAGAGGAGCCAATTCAGCTGGTGCTGAAAGAGCACGTGGGTAGCCCTGATGTGCAGCCCGGTCCATCCTGTGAGCTGGGTGCCTGCCCCTGGGCACAGTATCCCTTCAGTGACCCTTACAATGCCAGTTACTGCGATGCTCTGCAATTCCCCTCTGTGCCTTGTGAGTGTATTGCCAATGTATCGGAGAGATGGCTTTGAAGAGCAGGCACATGCCGGGTACTGCAGTCCGCAGGTGGAGGGTGTGTGCAGCTGGTGCCCACAGATTGTGCCCTGCAATGTTATTGCCCACTGTCCAAGATGGATGTCGTCTGGAATGAGCTGAATTCCCAGGTGCTCACTCTTGTTAAAACATGAAGAGAAAAACATTAATAAAGACAAACGTAGGCTCCTTACAGTTAGAAGCTGGTGAAATGTTCGGGGGGAGCAAAGAAATAGCAGCAATATCAAACAAACAACTTTTGCGCTGATTTAGTATCATAGGAAGAGGAGTAGGCCATTCAACGAAATCATGGCTGATCAGTGACCTAATTCCACAGACCAACCTTTGGCTCATATCCCCTAACACCTTTGCAGAACAGAAATTTATCTCTGTCAGATTTCAGAACATAGGAACTAGGAGCAGGAGTAGCCTGTCTGGCCCTCGAGCCTGCTCCGCCATTCAGTAAGATCATGGTTGAGCTTTTCATGGACTCAGATCCAGTTACCCGCGTTCTCACCATACCCCTTAATTCCTTTATTGTTCAACAAAAATCGACCTTAGCTTTAAAAACGTTTACTGAAGCAGCATCAACTACTTCACTGGGCAAGGAATTCCATAGATTAACAACCCTCTGGGTGAAGAAATTCCTCCTCAATTCAGTCCTAAATCTGCTCCCTCTAATCTTGAGGCTAGGCCCTCTTGTCCTAGCTTCACCTGCCAGTGGGAACGTCCTCTCTACTTCTATCATATCTATTCCCTTCATAATTTTATATGTTTCTAAAAGATCCCCCCTCAATCTTCTGAATTCCAATGAATATAATCCCAATCTAGTCAGTCTGTCCTCATAAACTAACCCCCTCAACTCTGGAATCAATCTCGTGACCCTCCTCCGCACCCCCTCCAGTGCCAGAACATCCTTTTTCAAGTAAGGAGACCAAAACTGCACACAGTACTCCAGGTGTGGCCTCACCAGCACCTTGTACAGCTACAACATAACCTCTCTGCTTTTAAACTCAATCCCTTTAGCAATGAAGGACAAAATTCCATTTGCCTTCCTAATTACTTAATGTACCTGCAGACCAACCTTCTGTGATTCATTGACAAGGACACCCAGGTCCCTCTGCATAGCAGCATGCTGGAACTTTTTACCATTCAAGTAATAATCCTTTTTAGTATTACTCCTACCAAAATGTATGACTTCACATTTATTTACGTTGTATTCCATCTGCCACACCTTTGCCCACTCACTCAATGTATCTATGTTCCTCTGCAGATTTCACAGTCCTCTGCACACTTTGCTCTGCCATTCATCTTAGTGTCATCTGCAAACTTTGACACCCTACACGTGGTCCCCAACTCCAAATCATCGATATAAATTATAAATAAATGCAGTCCCAACACCGATCCCTGAGGCACACCACTAGTCACTGATTGCTATCCAGAATAGCACTCATTTATCCCCCCTCTCTGTTTCCTATTAGTCAACCAGTCCTCTATCCATGCTAATACTTTACCCATAATGCCATGCATCCTTATCTTGTGTAGCAGCCTCTTGTGTGGCATCTTGCCAAAGGCCTTTTGGAAATCTAGGTACACCACATCCACTGGGTCCCCGTTGTCCACCTTGCTCGTAATGTCTTCATAGAATTCCAAAAAATATGTCAAGCATAACCTGCCCTTCATGAATCCATGCTGCATCTGCCCAATGGGACAATTTCTATCAAGATGCCTTGCTATTTCTTCCTTGATAATAGACTCAAGCATCTTGCCCACTACAGAGGTTAAGCTAACCGGTCTATAATTCCCTATCTTTTTTCTACCCCCCTCTTTAAACAGTGGCGTCATATTTACTGTTTTCCAATCTGCTGGGACTGTCCCAGAGTCCAGTGAATTTTGGAAAATTACCGCCAGTGCACCTGCCATCTCTTTTATTTCCCTGGGATGCATTCCATCAGAAGCAGGAGACTTATCAATCCTTAGCTCCATGAGCTTGCCCAACACTATCTCTTCCGTAATAATGATTGTTTCCAGGTCCTCACCTACCTTCGTCTCTTTGTCAGTTGAGAATGTTATGAGTGTCCTCTGCTGTGAAGACTGACACAAAATACCTGTTCAATGCCTCGGCCATTTCATCCTATCCCATAACTAAATTCCGCTTCTCATCCTCTAAAGGGCCACCGTTTACTTTAGCCGCCTTTTTTGTTTTCTATGTTTATGAAAACTTTTGCTATCTGTCTTTATATTCCGTGCTCGTTTTTTTCTCATGTTCTATCTTGCTTTCCTTTATAGCTCTTTTTGTGGCTTTCTGTTGACCTTTAAAGTTTTTCCAATCTTCTAGTTTCATGCTGTTTTTGGCCACTTTGTATGCCTTCTCTTTCAATTTGATAGACTCCCTTATTTCCTTAGACACCCATGGCAGATTACCCTTTTTCTTACAGACCTTACTTTTCATTGGAATATACATTTGCTGAGCACTTTGTAAAATTTCTTTGGAAGTCCTCCACTGCTCGTCAACTGTCCCACCATAAAGTCTTTGTTTCCAGTCTACTTTAGCCAAGTCCTCCCTCATTCTATTGTAATCCCTTTTGTTCACACACAGGACCCTGGTATTGGATTTTATCTTCACACTCTCTATCTGTATTCTAAATTCAACCGGACTGTGATCATTTCTTCCAAGAGGATCCGTAACTGTGAGGTCATTAATTATTCCTGTATCATTACACAGGGCCAGATCTAGGATAGCTTGCTCCCTCGTCGGTTCCATTACATACTGTTCAAGAAAACTATCACGGATACACTCAACAAACTCGTCCCCAAGGCTACCCTGACCGAGCTGGTTCGACCAATCTACTGTAGATTAAAACCCCCCATGATAATTGCCGTACCATTTTTACAGGCATTAGTTATTTCTTTGTTATTGCCCACCCCAATGTGATGTTATTATTTGGTGGCCTATAGACTACGCCTATCAGTGACTTTCTAATTTCCACCCAAACGGATTCAACCGCAGTCTCCATAGAACCCATATAATCTCTCAGCACTGCCCTGATGTCCTCCTTGAATATCAGAGCTGCATCACCTCCCTTACCTTCCTGCCTATCCTTCCGAATAGTCTGGTAGCCCTGGATATTTAACTCCCAGTCGAGACCATCCTGTAACCATGTCTCTGTAATAACTACCAAATCATATTCATTTGTGATGATTTGTGCCGTTAACTCATCAACCTTGTCACGAATGCTACAGGCATTCAGGTAAAGTGCCTTTATGCTAGCTTTCTCGCCCTCATGATTTCCAACATCTCTAATAATATCTCCTGAGTTATCCTTCCTTTTTGCTTCTTTCATCGTCTGCCTTGAACTTAAACCCTCCTGCACACGTGCTAACCTGCTGCTTGCCTTTTTATTTACCATCATACTCCCTGTCGCTTTCCCTTGCCCTTCCCCCCGCCCCCAACTCACTAGTTTTGCATCTGCCATTTGTGAAAGGGAGTTCCAAACCTCTCTCACCCTTTGTGTGTACACGTCCTTCCTAACATCGCTGCTGAATGGCCTGGCAATAATTCTCAGACTATGCTCCTAGTTCTTCACAAAAGAGAGCTCACAGAAATGTTAGGAAACCAAGTGAGAGGGAGAAATTAAAGGAAATCGATATCAGCAAGAAAATAAGGTTGGGGAAATTAATGGGGTTAAAGGCTGACGCAATCCTGGGACCTGATGATCCACATCCCAGAGTACTGAAGCAAGTGACTCTAAAGTAGTGGATACATTGATAATCATCTTCCAAACTTCTATAGATTCTGGAGCAGTTCCTACAGATTGGAGGGTAGCTAATGTAACATCAACTATTTAAAAGGGATGGAGAGAAAAAAACAAGGAATTATAGAACACTTGGCCAAACATCAGTCATTGGGAAATGCCAGATTCTATCAAAAGATATTTTAATAGCTAACGTCTGGAAAGCACTAACTGGATTTGACAAGCCAGCTTGGCTTTATGAAATACAAATCATGCTTAACAAGTCTGCTGGATGTTTTGACTATGTAACCTTTAGAAAAATCAGGGAGAGCCAGTAGATGTGGTTATTTGGACTTTCAGGCCCCTTTTTGATTATATCCCTCTTATGAGCTGATTGGGAAACTTAAACCCATGGGATTGGCATTAATATATTGACATGGATCAAGAATAGATTGACAGGCAGGATACAGGGAATGTCAATAATTGAATCTTTTCTGAGTGGGAGGCAATGGCCAGTGGCAGGCAGGAGCCAGTGCTTGGATCCCAGCTATTCCCAGTGGATGGAAATGAGCCGGATGGGGGAAAAGAAATGCAATGTTTCCAAGTTTGCTGACAATGCAAAATTTAGCAGGATTATGAGGATGTTGACAGGAGGCTTCAACTTGATTTAGATGAGGCGAGAGAGGGGGCAAGCATGTGGCATACACAGTACATTGTGGCTAATCGTGAAGTTATATAGTGCATTGTGAAAACTAGAAAAAAAGAGTATGGTTCAATGGTAAAGTGTGGATGTACAGAGGTGCCCTCATTCACCAGTCACTGAAAGTATACAGGAAAATGCAGCAAGCAGTTGGCAACGCTAACGGTGTACTGGCCTTCATTGCAAGGGGATTTGAGTTCAGAAGTGGGGATGTCTTACTGCAGCTATACAGGGCCTTGGTAAGACCACACCTGGGGTATAGTGTGCAGTTTCGGTCTCCCTGCAAAATGAAGCATATGCCTGCCACAGAAAGGGTGCAGCGGGAGGTCAGTGGGGACGGCAGGACGGTCCTATGAGGAGGAATTGGTTTGACTGAGCCTGTACTCACTAGAGTTTAGAAGGATCAGAGGGGATCTGATGGAAATATATAAAATTTTAACAGGGCAGGACAGACTAGATACACAGGGGGGATGTTTCCCCTGGGCAACAGGGATGGGGGTGTGGTCTAGAATCAGAGAACACAGTCCCAGGATACAAGGTAGAGAACGTAGGACTGAAATGAGGAAACATTTCTTCACTCAGAGGGTAGTGAGCTCATGAAATTCTCTCACACAGAAGGTTGTGGAGGCCAATTCACTGAATATATTGGTGGCCTTACTTACACTCCTATGTCTTATGGCTTTCTGTTCTTATATTCAAAAAAGAGATCGATAGATATTTAGATTTTATTGATTGAAAGTGGAGTCACAGATAGACAGGATGGTGAGGAAGGCATTTGGTATATTTGCCTTTATTGGTCAGTGCATCGAGTATAAGAGTTGGGACGTCTTATTGTGACTGTACAGGACATTGGTTAGGCTACTTTTGCAATACTGTGTGCAATCCCGGTCTCCCTGCTATAGGAAGGACATTGTGAAACTTGAAAGGACTCAGACAAGATTTACAAGGATGCTGCCAGGGTTGGAGGGTTTGTGCTACACGGAGAGGCTGAATAGGCTGGGCTTATTTTTCCTGCAATGTCAGAGACTGAGGGGTGACCTTGTAAAGGTTTATAAAATCATGAGGGACATGGATAGGGTGAATATCCAACATAATTTCCCTGGCGTGGGGAAGTCCAAAACTAGGGAATAGAATGGAATAAGTTTAAGGTGAGAGGGGAAAGATTTTAAAGGGACCTAAGGGACAACATTTTCACGCAGAGGGTGGTGTGTATGGAGTGAGCTCCCAGAGGAAGTGGTGGAGGCTGGTACAATTATAACATTTGAGAGGCATTTGGATGAGTATATTAATAAGTAGTGTTTATGGGGATATGGGCCAAATGTTGGCAAATGGGACTAGATTAATTTAGGATATCTGGTCAGCATGGATGAGTTGGACAGAAGGGCCTGTTTCTTTCTGTGGTGTACATCTCTGTGACTTTATGACACCAAGGGGGATGGGGAGAAAGCAGGAATATGGCATGGAGATAGAGGATCAGCCAGGATCATTCTGAGTGGCAAAGCAAACTCAAAGGGCTAAATGGTGTACTCCTGCTCCAAAATTGTGTTTCATGGTGGGACTTGTAACCACTTGCACAATAGCCTCACTTCACAAGAAGCTTCAGTTTTCCCCTTGATCTCAGAAACCTTCCTTCCCCAAACCCATGTATCTGCAGAGAAAATAAATCCTCTGAGCAGATGAAGCCATATTGATTTTCAGTTGACTGAAGAGCAGTATATAATCCTAACCGTCACTAAACTGCTGAGAGCCCTCAGTGTCTATCAATCTGTATACTTCACTGAGCACTTCTGAAACATCAGTACCAGCCAGATGTTAGTGTGAAGGAGAGAACAAATCACATTATTATGGTTCTTTTCATGGAGAGCAAAATATTTTAGGAAGTTGGTAACAGACATTAATGTACAAAAACTGAACTCTTTTGAACGAAGTATCTTTTTCTGATGTTGTGTTGGAATTAACCCAGCATTATGCTTTTCCTCAGTCATATGACCAAGACAATGGTGATTCAGCACAATGTGGGTTGTCCCGGAAACATCGACATTATCTCGTCCCTCAAAAATCCTCCCTGTTCCTAAATTGTGAAACACGTTTACAATGGTTCACTAAATACCCGGGAAAAGAGATGGTTTTCCTGGAGCACTGTGTATCTGACGTGACTTGTTACATTTTCTGCCAGTTTGCACACAGAGCAACCATTGTTTGTTTCATGACTTTTCATTTTACAGGCGGAAGAAATGTAACTAAGCGTATCCTCAAGTCATTTTTTTGGGGATTGGATTCATTTTTCAGACATTTAGTAATCCTGCTGTTGGCCAAACTCATTATGGACAGCTCTTTGTAGATTTTGCCCTCAAACAGCTGATCTGTGTTCCCATTCATGACTCAGAATGTTGTAGCAGCTTTTGTTCATTAGATGAACTGCAACATTTAGAATATAGTTGTACTTCCCACATCCTGCAAACGTTCCTTTTAATTACATTTGCATGTGTGTCAGACACAGCAGTCCACTGGGGCATTCCCTTGTCCTGTACAACCAGTCCAATTCCCAATGCCGGAAGAGAGTGGTGTCGCGATAACATGAGTTTGTAATGTAGAGGACCAAGTTCATCTTCTGGGAATGTGTGTTCATATCCCTCCCTGAAGGCTGGGGAAATTTAACTTCAAAAATTAATCAAAACCTGGAATATGAAGCTATTTTCAATCATTGTGACCATGAAACTATTTGTTGTAAAAACACATGTTGGCTCTCCATCTTCGGTCCGCCTCCCCCTCTCTCCCTATTTATTCCAGTTCCCTCCCCCCATCCCCCTCTCTGATGAAGGGTCTAGGCCCGAAACGTCAGCTTTTGTGCTCCTGAGATGCTGCTTGGCCTGCTGTGCTCATCCAGCCCCACATTTTATTATCTTGGCTCACTAATGTGCTTTTGGGAAGGAAACTGCCATCCTTACCTGGTCTGGCCTACACCTGACTCCAGGCCAACAGCAATGTGGTTGGCTCTTAACTGCCCTCTGAAATGGCATATCACTTGACTCAAGGGCGCTGAGGGATGGGCAGTAAGTGCTGGCCTTGGCCATGACGCCCACATGTTGTGACAGAATAATAAAAATGTTTCTGAGTGATGAGTAGGGGTCTTTTAGATCAATACTGTTAGATCTCCCACAGCACTGCTCACAAACAAGACTCTGAAATATGAAGCTAGTACAGTGACAAGGACTTTTTGCATTCATCTTAGTCATTTATATTTTGCTGTGTGTAACATCTTAACAGGTTTCTTGTACATCTCTGTTTAATTTATGGACTCGTTCATAATTTTGCTTTCCTGATTATTTCTCTCACAGGAAAACCTTGTTTACATGCGAAGAATCATGTTTATATTTGTATTTAACTAGCTGTGGCTGTTATTATGTTCTTTTGAATTGTCTACTTACATCTTAACATCATGAGTTACGATTAAATCTATTTCAGTTTCTCATTAAAACCATTCATTTGTGAAGTGAAGGGAGAGAGTGGAACTGGGAGCAGAGCTCACGTACACACTGCCAAGGAGCTGAGGGAATGCACAGGGAGATTTCAGATACATGGAGAGGAGGTGACAACGGGGAACAGAAGTGGCTGGTTAATGGGAGGAGACAAGAAGGAGGACAGGAGGAGACCAAACAAATAAGCAGAGTCATCTGACGCAGGGACAGGATGGAAAAATGTGGTGGTGTTCAGGATCTGGGCAGTACAGTGGCTCAGTGGTTAGCTCTGCTGCCTCATAGCACTAGGGACCTGGGTTCAGTTCCAGCCTTGGGCATCTGTGTGGAGTTTGCACATTTTCCCTCTGTCTGTGTGGGTTTCCTGTGGGTGCTCCAGTTTCCATCCACAGTCCAAAGTTCTGGAAGTTAGGTGGATTGGCCATACTATAGTGTCCAGGGATATGCAGGCTAGGCAGATTAGCCATGAGAAATGCAGGGTATTAGGGACAGGGAAAGGGAGGTAGCTTGAGGTGAGATGCTACCCACAGGTTAGGGGCAGACTCGATGGGTTGAATGGCCTGTTTGTGCACTATAGCCATTCTATGCCCGAGCAATGGAACCTCGAATTGGGAGCCAGACAGAAAACCTGCTTTATGTTCATTGGCTCATATTCTTCACATTGAGGTCCCAGTGGGGGTGAGGTATTGTGTGAATGAGGTCAATGAGGTCACTGGGGTACAAGTCAGCAGTGCACTAGAATAATTGGAAGGTGTGATTTTCATCTCACTTGCAGGACATCTCAGTAGGATTCGTCAGGGGAGTGTCCCAGAGCCAACCACCTTCAGCTGCTTCATCAATGACCTTCCCTCCATCATAAGGTCCAGTTCCCAAAGGTCATAGCCTTAAACTAAGACAGTGGCAGATATAAAACAGAAATGAGAAGGAATTAATTCTCCTGAAGGGTCACGACCCCTGAATGTTGTGAATGCTGGAGTACTGACTAAATATTGAGTTCAATAAATTTAGGGCCTGAACTCTCCCATGTCCCAGCCTCCCACCCCACACGCCAGGCCTTGTTACCACATTGCCTGCCATTACACACCCCCTAATGTTAGTCACTAACAGTCCCCATTAACAACTATTCACCCTCCCAGAGATAATGGGAACTGCAGATGCTGGAGAATTCCAAGATAATAAAATGTGAGGCTGGATGAACACAGCAGGCCAAGCAGCATCTCAGGAGCACAAAAGCTGACGTTTCGGGCCTAGACCCTTCATCAGAGAGGGGGATGGGGAGAGGGAACTGGAATAAATAGGGAGAGAGGGGGAGGCGGACCGAAGATGGAGAGTAAAGAAGATAGGTGGAGAGAGTATAGGTGGGGAGGTAGGGAGGGGATAGGTCAGTCCAGGGAAGACGGACAGGTCAAGGAGGTGGGATGAGGTTAGTAGGTAGATGGGGGTGCGGCTTGGGGTGGGAGGAAGGGATGGGTGAGAGGAAGAACCGGTTAGGGAGGCAGAGACAGGTTGGACTGGTTTTGGGATGCAATGGGTGGGGGGGAAGAGCTGGGCTGGTTGTGTGGTGCAGTGGGGGGAGGGGACGAACTGGGCTGGTTTTGGGATGCAGTAGGGGAAGGGGAGATTTTGAAACTGGTGAAGTCCACATTGATACCATATGGCTGCAGGGTTCCCAGGCGGAATATGAGTTGCTGTTCCTGCAACCTTCGGGTGGCATCATTGTGGCAGTGCAGGAGGCCCATGATGGACATGCCATCTAGAGAATGGGAGGGGGAGTGGAAATGGTTTGCGACTGGGAGGTGCAGTTGTTTGTTGCGAACTGAGCGGAGGTGTTCTGCAAAGCGGTCCCCAAGCCTCCGCTTGGTTTCCCCAATGTAGAGGAAGCCACACTGGGTACAGTGGATGCAGTATACCACATTGGCAGATGTGCAGGTGAACCTCTGCTGAATGTGGAATGTCATCTTGGGGCCTGGGATAGGGGTGAGGGAGGAGGTGTGGGGACAAGTGTAGCATTTCCTGCGGTTGCAGGGGAAGGTGCCGGGTGTGGTGGGGTTGGAGGGCAGTGTGGAGCGAACAAGGGAGTCACGGAGAGAGTGGTCTCTCCGGAAAGCAGACAGGGGTGGGGATGGAAAAATGTCTTGGGTGGTGGGGTCGGATTGTAAATGGCGGAAGTGTCGGAGGATGATGCGTTGTATCCGGAGGTTGGTAGGGTACAACGCGTCATCCTCCGACACTTCCGCCATTTACAATCCGACCCCACCACCCAAGACATTTTTCCATCCCCACCCCTGTCTGCTTTCCGGAGAGACCACTCTCTCCGTGACTCCCTTGTTCGCTCCACACTGCCCTCCAACCCCACCACACCCGGCACCTTCCCCTGCAACCGCAGGAAATGCTACACTTGTCCCCACAACTCCTCCCTCACCCCTATCCCAGGCCCCAAGATGACATTCCACATTCAGCAGAGGTTTACCTGCACATCTGCCAATGTGGTATACTGCATCCACTGTACCCGGTGCGGCTTCCTCTACATTGGGGAAACCAAGCGGAGGCTTGGGGACCGCTTTGCAGAACACCTCCGCTCAGTTCGCAACAAACAACTGCACCTCCCAGTCGCAAACCATTTCCACTCCCCCTCCCATTCTCTAGATGACATGTCCATCATGGGCCTCCTGCACTGCCACAATGATGCCACCCGAAGGTTGCAGGAACAGCAACTCATATTCCGCCTGGGAACCCTGCAGCCATATGGTATCAATGTGGACTTCACCAGTTTCAAAATCTCCCCTTCCCCTACTGCATCCCAAAACCAGCCCAGTTCGTCTCCTCGCCCCACTGCACCACACAACCAGCCCAGCTCTTCCCCCCCACCCACTGCATCCCAAAACCAGTCCAACCTGTCTCTGCCTCCCTAACCGGTTCTTCCTCTCACCCATCCCTTCCTCCCACCCCAAGCCGCACCCCCAGCTGCCTACTAACCTCATCCCACCTCTTTGACCTGTCCGTCTTCCCTGGACTGACCTATCCCCTCCCTACCTCCCCACCTATACTCTCTCCACCTATCTTCTTTACTCTCCATCTTCGGTCCGCCTCCCCCTCTCTCCCTATTTATTCCAGTTCCCTCTCCCCATCCCCCTCTCTGATGAAGGGTCTAGGCCCGAAACGTCAGCTTTTGTGCTCCTGAGATGCTGCTTGGCCTGCTGTGTTCATCCAGCCTCACATTTTATTATCTTGGTATTCACCCTCCCAGCCTGATCATTAGCAACTCCTTTGTCTGTCCAACTGTCTTTCTCCCTCTTTTTGGGCTCTATCCTATCGTTTACTCCCATCCCACCCACCTCCCTATTTTCTGCATATAAACTGACGATTTCCCAGCCACCATCAGTTCTGAGGAAGGGTCACTGGACCCGAAACGTTAACTCTGTTTTTTCTGCATATAAACTGACATTTTCTCAGCCACCATCAGTTCTGAGGAAGGGTCACCGGACCCGAAACGTTAACTCTGTTTTTTCTTTCACAGATGCTGCCAGACTTGCTGAGCTTTTCCGGCGACTTTGTTTTTGTTCCAGAGGCTGGGAGTCTTGTGGTAACTCAATTCCTGACTCCCCAAAGCCTGTCCACCACCTGTCAGACATAAGTCAGGAGTGTGATGGAATACTCCCCACTTGCCTGGATGGGGGCAGCTCCAGTAACATTTAAGAAGCTTGACACCATCCAGGGCAAAGCAGCCGCTTGATTGGCACCACATCCCCAAACATCCCACTCCCTCCACCCCCAATGCACATTAGCTGCAGTATGTTCTATCTAAAGATGCACTGCAGAAATTCACCAAAGATCCTCACACAGGAGCAGTGTGGCTTGACATCCATCATTTTGAAGTACTTCAAGCGGTTAGTAACAGCTCACATCAACCGGAGCCCACCAAAGTGCCTTGACCCTTTGTAATCCACCTACCAGCATAAAAGGTCCATGGCAGATGCCACCTCCCTGGCCCTACACTCATCCCTGGAACTTCTGGCTAACAAGGATACCTATGCCAGGTTCCTACTTACTGACTACAGCTCCACTTCCAACGTCATAATTCCAAACAAACTCATCTCCAAACTCCCAAGACCTAAGTCATGGCTCCCCCCTTTGTAACTGGATCCTCGACTTTCTGACCCAGAAACCGCAATCAGTAAGAATAATGATAATCCTTAACACTGGTGCCCTGCAAAGCTGTGTAATCAGCCCCTTCCTGTACTCCTTATACACTCACTACTGTGTGGCTAGATTGTGGCCTGACTCCATTTACAAGTTTGCTAACGACACCACCTTTGTAGGTCACATCTCAAACAAAGATCAGACAGAATTTAGGAAAAGATTGAGTGCTTCATGGTATGGTGCAATGACAAAGATCTGTCCATCAAAGTTAGCAAGGAGCTGGTCACTAGCTTCAGGAAGCGGAGTGGAGGTCACGCCCCTATCTGCATGAATGGGTCTGAGGTGGAGGTGGTCGAGAGAGTCAGGTTCCTGAGAGTGACAATCACCAACATTCTGTCCTGGTCCATCTACATTGACATGATGGCCAAGAAAGCTGAACATCTCTACTTCCTCAGGAAGCTAAGGAAATTCAGCACATCCACAATGACTCTTGCCAACGTTTATAGACGCACCATAGAGAGCATCCTACCTGGATGTATCACAGCTTGGTTTGGCATCTGGTGTGCCCAAGACCACAAGAAACTACAGAGTTGTGAACACAGCCCAGTCCATCACACAAACCAGCCTTCCATCCATTGACTTCATCTATCCTCACCACTGCCTCTATAAAGCAACTAACATCATCAAAGACCCCTCCCACCCCGCTACACTCTCTTCCACCCTCTTCCATTGGACAGAAGATATAAAAGTCTGAATATACTCACAAACAACTTCAAAAGCAGCTTCTCCCCCGCTGTTACCAGATTTTTGAACAGACAAATTTCAAGACAAGGGGACACCTTTTTAAAGTGAGAGGAGAGAGATTTAAAGAAGACATGAGGGGCAAATGTTTTACACAGAGGGTGGTTGACTTCCTGATGAAGTGGCAGCTGTGGGTGCAATCATAATGCTTAAAAGACATTTGGACAAATGCACGAATGGGAAAGTTTTGGAGGGATATGTGTCAGGAGCAGGCAGGTGGGACTAGTTTAGTTTGGGAACATGAACTGGTTGGATCGAAGGTCTGTTTCTCTGTTGTATGACTCTATGTTAATTCTGATGTGTCTCTGCAGCGGTAACACTGCACGCTGGACTCGCTTCTGCTATCCTGTTGCACAAGTATGGTACGATCTGCCTGTACAATGCGTAAAAAACACTTTTCACTGTATCCCAGTACATGACAATAATGAATGAAACTCACATAGGGGCGTTATACAAATAGCAAGGTGGGTAGGGGCAGGAGGATGTTACAGAAATAGGAAGGAGTCATAGAGTCATATAGATGTACAGCACGGAAACAGGCCCCTTCAGTCCGACTCATCCATGCTAACTAGATGTCCTAAATTAATCTCATCCCATTTTCAAGCATTTGACCCATATCCCTCCAAACCCTTCCTATTCATATACCTATCCAGATGCCTTTTAAATGTTGTAATTGTACCAGCCTCCACCACTTCCTCTGGCAGTTCGTTCCTTACACACAGCACCCTCTGTGTGAAACATTACCCATTGGGTCCCTTTTCAGTCTTTCCCCTCTCACCTTAAACCTGTGCGTTCTAGTTTTGGACTCCCTCGACCCTGTGCAAAAGACCTTCCTTCTTACGCTATCCACGATTTTATAAACCTCTATAAGGTCACCCCTCAGTCTGCGATGCTCCACGGAAAATAGCCCCAGCTGATTCAGCCTCTCCCTATAGCTCAAACTTTCCAACCCCGGCAACATCCTTGTAAATCTTTCCTGAATCTTTTAAAGTTTCACAACATCCTTCCCATATAGCAGGGAAACCAGAATTGCATGCTGTATTCCAAAAACGGCCTAACCAATGTCCTTTACAGCCACAACATGTCTTCCCAACTCCGGTACTCAATGCACTGACCAATAAAGGCAAGCATACCAAATGCCTTCTTCACTATCCTGTCAGCCTGCGACTCCACTTTCAAGGAAATATGAACCTGCATTCCCCAGGACCTTACCATTAAGTGTATAAGCCTGCCCTGATTTGCCTTTCCAAATTGCAGCGCCTCACATTTACCTAAATTAAACTCTGTCTGCCTTTCCTCAGCCCATTGGCCCAACTGATCAAGGTCCCATTGAACTCGGGGGTAACCTTCGCTGCCCGCTACACCTCCACTTTTAGCATCACCTGCAAACTCACTAACCATATCTCCTGTGTTCATTTCCAAATCATATCCAAAAAGCAGTGGACCCAGCGCCGATCCCTGTGGCACACTGCTGGTCACGCCTCCAGTCTGAAAAGCAATCCTCTACCACCACCCTCTGTCTTCTATCTTTGAGCCAGTTCTGTGTCCAGATGGCTAGTTCTGCCTGTACTCCTTGTGATCTAACATTGCTAACCAGTCTACCATGAGGAACCTTGTTAAATGCCTTACTGAAGACCATATACTTCAGGTCCATTGCTCTACCCTCATCAATCCTCTTCATTTGTTCTTCAAAAAAAAACTCAATTAAGTTATTGACACATGATTTGCTGCACACAAAGCCTGTTCGCAAGGTTGGAGGAGGTTACGTCGATAGGGAGGGGTGTGTGGGGCTGCAGTGCATTACAGAGATAGGGAGGGGTTTAGGGACTGCAGGGCGTTACAGAGATAGGGAGGGGTTTAGGGGCTGCAGTGCGTTACATTGATAGGGAGGGGTTTAGGGGCTGCAGGGCATTACAGAGATAGGGAGGGGTTTAGGGGCTGCAGGGCGTTACAGAGATAGGGAGGGGTTTAGGGTCTGCAGGGCATTACAGAGATAGGGAGGGGTTTAGGGGCTGCAGGGCATTACAGAGATAGGGAGGGGTTTAGGGGCTGCAGGGCGTTACAGAGATAGGGAGGGGTTTAGGGGCTGCAGGGCGTTACAGAGATAGGGAGGCGTTTAGGCACTGCAGGGTATGAGATAGGGAGGAGTTTAGGGGCTGCAAGGCATTATAGAGATAGGGAGGAGTTTAGGGGCTGCAGGACGTTACAAAGATAGGGAGGAGTTTAGGGGCTGCAGGACGTTACAGAGATAGGGAGGGGTTTAGGGGCTGCAGGACGTTACAAAGATAGGGAGGGGTTTAGGGGCTGCAGGGCGTTACAGAGATAGGGAGGGGTTTAGGGGCTGCAGGACGTTACAGAGATAGGGAGGGGTTTAGGGGCTGCAGGGCGTTACAGAGATAGGGAGGGGTTTAGGGGCTGCAGGGCGTTACAGAGATAGGGAGGGGTTTAGGGGCTGCAGGATGTTACAAAGATAGGGAGGGGTTTAGGGGCTGCAGGGCGTTACAGAGATAGGGAGGGGTTTAGGGGCTGCAGGGCGTTACAAAGATAGGGAGGAGTTTAGGGGCTGCAGGACGTTACAAAGATAGGGAGGAGTTTAGGGGCTGCAGGGCGTTACAGAGATAGGGAGGCGTTTAGGCACTGCAGGGTATGAGATAGGGAGGAGTTTAGGGGCTGCAGGGTATGAGATAGGGAGGAGTTTAGGGGCTGCAAGGCATTATAGAGATAGGGAGGAGTTTAGGGGCTGCAGGGTGTTACAGAGATAGAGAGGAGTTTAGGGGCTGCAGGACGTTACAAAGATAGGGAGGAGTTTAGGGGCTGCAGGGTATGAGATAGGGAGGAGTTTAGGGGCTGCAAGGTATGAGATAGGGAGGAGTTTAGGGGCTGCAAGGCATTATAGAGATAGGGAGGAGTTTAGGGGCTGCAGGGCGTTACAGAGATAGGGAGTAGTTTAGGGGCTGCAGGGCGTTACAAAGATAGGGAGGAGTTTAGGGGCTGCAGGGCGTTACAAAGATAGGGAGGAGTTTAGGGGCTGCAGGGCGTTACAGAGATAGGGAGGCGTTTAGGCACTGCAGGGTATGAGATAGGGAGGAGTTTAGGGGCTGCAAGGCATTATAGAGATAGGGAGGAGTTTAGGGGCTGCAGGGTGTTACAGAGATAGAGAGGAGTTTTGGGGCTGCAGGACGTTACAAAGATAGGGAGGAGTTTAGGGGCTGCAGGGTATGAGATAGGGAGGAGTTTAGGGGCTGCAAGGTATGAGATAGGGAGGAGTTTAGGGGCTGCAAGGCATTATAGAGATAGGGAGGAGTTTAGGGGCTGCAGGGCGTTACAGAGATAGGGAGGAGTTTAGGGGCTGCAGGGCGTTACAAAGATAGGGAGGAGTTTAGGGGCTGCAGGGCGTTACAAAGATAGGGAGGAGTTTAGGGGCTGCAGGGCGTTACAGAGATAGGGAGGCGTTTAGGCACTGCAGGGTATGAGATAGGGAGGAGTTTAGGGGCTGCAAGGCATTATAGAGATAGGGAGGAGTTTAGGGGCTGCAGGGCGTTACAGAGATAGAGAGGAGTTTAGGGGCTGCAGGGCGTTACAAAGATAGGGAGGAGTTTAGGGGCTGCAGGGCGTTACAAAGATAGGGAGGAGTTTAGGGGCTGCAGGGCGTTACAAAGATAGGGAGGAGTTTAGGGGCTGCAGGGCGTTACAGAGATAGGGAGGAGTTTAGGGGCTGCAGGGCGTTACAGAGATAGGGAGGAGTTTAGGGGCTGCAGGGCGTTACAGAGATAGGGAGGAGTTTAGGGGCTGCAGGGCGTTACAGAGATAGGGAGGGGTTTAGGGGCTGCAGGGTATGAGATAGGGAGGAGCAAGGCCATTGTTTGTAAACGAGGATGAGCATTTTAAAATCAAGGTTGACGAGAGACCAACCAAATGTAAATTTCCAACAATGAAGAAACTGAGGAAAGATGCAATTGACAGAATCAGAGACAGAAAAACACTTTTTATTCTCTTGATTGTGTACAATCTTTTCATCAAAATGTCCAGGATTGGAACATTAGAATATGAGACAAGCTTAAAATTCTGAATGCTTTCAGACTCTGTACTATCTATCACAGGAGATTGAATTAGATATATTCTACGCAGTAAAATTCATGTCATTAGGAGCTGGGTGGAAGTTCTGTACCTACTGGACTCAGTGAGCGCTGAAGAAGATGGGGGAAGGTGGTCATGGTTGAAGGAGGTCAGTTATCTCAGCTCCAGGGCAACTCTGCAGAAGTTCCTCAGGGTGGTGTCTTAGGCCCAACCATCTTCAGCTGCTTCAGCAATAACCTTCCCTCCATCATAAGGTCAGAAGTGGAGACTTTTCTAGAAAATCTTACTGTGTTCAGTACCGTTCATAATTCCTCACATAGTGAAGCAGGCTGTGTTTGCATTTAACGAGACCTGGACAATGTTGAGGCTTGGGTTGATGGGTGAGGAATAACATACATGCCACATAAGTGC